>NC_080861.1:17630830-18284162 GCF_030435755.1 Ochotona princeps
AGGCGAGGACTTTGGCTGCTAGGCTACGCCGCGGGGCTCAGTTTTAGAATATTTTAAAAATTTTTAATAATTAATTTTTTATTAAGAAAGAGAAAGAGACACGCACACAAAGAAAGAGAGAAAGAAGAGAGAGAATCGTACCGGGAGAACTCCAATTCACTGGGTCATTCTCCAAATGCCTGCAGTATCTGAGCTGGGCCAGGACAAGTTGAAGAAAACATGAACTAGAGTCTCTCAAGTGGTTTGCAGAGACCCATGTACCTACCATTATCTACTATAGCTCAGGGTATGTAGTGGTAATACTATCAGAATAAGGAACATAGCTAGGACTAAGAGCAAGCACTTCCATGTGGTAGGCTGGCATCCCAAGTGATATCCTAACCACTACAGCAAGCATTTACTTCCGTTTTCCAGTTTTGAATTTTATATCTCATCAATGGTACAGTTTGAATTTCCTTTGCAAGTTGTTAGATCTGTATCTAGATCCTATGTTTTATTGCTTATTCAGACCATTTGTTGAAAAGTCTATTTTCCCCATTGAATCAGCTTTGCTCCTTTGTTAACCGTTAGTTAGTTAGACTCATGTGAATCTGTTTATAAGTTCTCTTTTGGGTTTCACTTTTGCATTTACCTATTATGCTGTACCCACATTGCTTGGTTACTTTATAAATGAAGCTTACAGTTGGATACTGTCAGTTTTGCAGATTTGCTATTCAGTATTATATTAGTGAATTATCACTTTCAAGATAAAAACCTGATATGCAAAGAGTTACCTTGCTTGAACTTTGGGATTGGTTGCAATATATAGGTTAAATTCAGAAGAACTTGTTAACACTATATGATTTCATAATTTAAAATTCAGGTTGATCAATTCAAGACAAGGTAATTGAAATAAGACTCCTTCTGCCCTTGTGAGATTTTTAGTCAAAGAGAAACATGAAGTCCATGATTCTTTCGGAAAATACAGTTTCGATGACTATGCTTGCCTGTATTAATACAAGCTTAAGGTATCTTTACACATATTGTTTGAAAAAATTATGCATGGATTTCAGTTATTTCTTGTACCAAAATAAACTCATGCTAATCAGATGTAGCTGGAGGCATTAGCAAGCTAAAAAAGATAAACTAGCATTTTGGAAAGAGTTCTGACGAGACAATGTGAATCCTATTAAAACTGAAGGAGGAACAAACATGAGGCTTATAATAAAGAACGGTGAAATCACGTGTGCTTCACCAAGTCCACAGGGGCAAAGCTGCCAAGAGGGCGGTAGCTTGTGGATGGATAGTTGCTTTGAAGGAAGGACACATGATGTTCAATCAGAATACTGCCATGATAGGCCGTGCACATCAATTTTTGATAGCAGATATATCTTTGTAGTACACTACTTTTACAAATGATTATTAAGAGCAGACACACTAGGAAACACCACAGGATCAGCCTATGTGTTTCACTGCGTTATACTGAAGTGAATTTGGGGAGTAAAAACTGGTGAAGGCAGATCGAATTCTGCCAAGAAGCGAGGTTTCAATTTCCATTTTCAACAAAACGAAATGGAAAGGGGCATGAGGTTGAAACATTTCTTCTAAAATCTATGACAGGATCCGAAACATGGCTTTACAGGACCCTGAAAGCAAAGGGAATCAGAGCAATGACTACAACGGCCAAAGTGGAGCAGTCAGCAGCCAATGTCACGTCAAAGTCGTTGTTTTTGTTGTGTGTGTTTTGGATGCTTAAAGCATTCTGCTTGTTGACTTTCTGAAAGGCCCAAGAGTGATAAAATCATCTTATGAGAGTGTTTTGAGAGGCAGGAAATTTTCACAAGACGGTCCTTCTCCACTTAGCAATATCTCTGTTTATGCATCTCGCCAAATAAGGGCAATGTTTGTTGTTTCGATGGAAAACCATGACGCATGTCAATTTCAATTCAGTTTTATGCTCCCTAATCTAAGAAATCTCTAAAGGGCATCTGGTTTTTTTCACTCATAGGGGGACAGTAGAGTGCATTGACATGGCTGAATTTCTGGAGCTCTTGGGGCTTTAGGGATGAACTGAATGCCTGACAGCACACTAAATATTCTCAGTTTGACGTCGTTTATGTTGAGCAACAATGTTGATATTTTTCATTCTTGCCATTTCATTTCATTTTTTCCATGTACTACTGGAGATTTCCTCATCTGTGTTGCACCAAGAGGGATGCTGCTGTTAGCAAGAGTTATGTAAGAATGATGAGAGTTTAGTCAGTGTCACATCCTATGGTCATAAACAGTGCCAATCCCACATGTCAAAGTGGCTGGGGAAGTGGAGGGACAGGCAGTGGAGCACTAGAGTACTGGTTTGTATTTTCCTGGAGCTCTATGCCCCTGCATGCAATAATCACAAAAACACTGCTGCAAGTTTATTGGGGTCCAAATGGGGATGGTGTGTCAGCTTCCTGGCAACTGTTGAAAAGAGTTTAACTTCTTTAATTTTCATTATTCTATTGAATAACAACTTCTAGACTGTTTTATGTGAACTGTTCTGAGACTATTCTAGATTAGTAGTTACTACTTTCTCTCCATTTTAGTTTCTAACATAGATACTTTGGATGAAACCCATTGTGCTTTTGCAAAGAGAGATATTTTCTATCGGCCAATATCCTTTTCAAATGGCTAGAATAGTCAAGTCTGAGCCAGGTTAAAGCCAGGAGCCTAGGTTTCATTCAGTCTTCCAGGTGGGTGACAGGGACCCATGCATGTGGGCCAACGTGCAAGCTGTATTCCAAAGCACATGAGTAGGAAGCTGGATCAGAAGTGGATCAGCCAGTACTGTCACCTACACTCTAAAATGGGATTCAGGTGTCCCAAGCACAGCACATGCAGTTTCAGGTTTATATTTTCTCTATATTTACAAATATTAGCTCTTTAACCATAAAACTATTATATGATGAATATAAATGTTATGTATTCATAAACCATTTAAGATTTTTTTCAAGCAAAAAACTGGGTGATCGTGCGTATGAGATATGGAATTTATAAGGCTGTTTTCCCCTTAACTTCACACTTGATTTGTAGCTTTTTAAAAAAATCACTGCTTTATTTCCACTTTAAAAATTTTACTCAGCACTTTGAAAATATTGCAGTCTGTTTTTCTTGAATCATGCTGCAGTTTAATTCTTTCTCGAGTGTTTCCAAGTAGCCATACTCCAGGATCACTTTTAAGAGTATTACACTCTTAATAACAGAGAAACTTGTATTCCTTATATTCTTCGGTAGGCATTCTTTCTTCATAAACCCTTGGAAATTTACCATCCTCAGGTGTCAGAAATTTCTGATACAACTTCTGTGTTTGTACAGTCCGTACTTTCTCTGGCATGTTTTCCATCTAAATATTCCTTGTATGCTTAATTCAGGAATGATCGCTGGGCTCAGAGTTGGTTAATTAATCTGTCTTCCAGATTTTTTAAAAAAAAAATTGACCATTAAAACCATCTTTTTTTTTTTATTTTAAAGGTTCTATTTTTATATTATAAGTAACTAATATTGCTTATATATGTGATATTCCTGAACTGTATTACTGTGCTGCAGGACATGGTAAGCTCACTTTTAATGATTCTGTTTTCTGTCTTAGCTGTCGCTTGTGGTGTTAATTCCCTGTCTTACACGCCCTGCTTTTTCGTGTTGATATCATTCTGAGTTTGATAGTTACCACCTGTATGTTCATATTTACATGTTAGAATTCCTTATTCATTCTTTGGATGTCAACTTTGATTACAAGTGATGTGTTGCGTTTAAGAGTGAGTGGGAGGCAGGAAGTGCCCTACTCTACTTCTCCAATGTCTTATTTATTTATTTGAAAGATACAGTGTGACAAAGATGGAGGGAGAGAAAGAGACAGAGACATAGAATATTCTATCCACCTGTTCCCTCTTCTAAAGTCTACTGTATCTGGGTCAGTCCGAAGCCACGTTCTACAGACTCCATTTGGCCTCCCAAAGGTTTGGAAGATTAGTTGCTGCATGTCAATTAAGTTAGCAGAAAGCTGCATCAGGAACAGAGTAGCTGAGGCCTGGATTGACACTCCGTTTGGGAGGTGGAAGATACCATACCAACCTCTCACTGGTCAGACAAACCCTTCCTTCTTTGGCGGTAGGAAATAGGGGTATTTAGGAATTCTGTCTGTTGAAGGATGTTGTTCGTGGACAGGACTCAGAGGCCTTCAGAGGATGCTCTCTGAAGTCACTCAACTTTGAGCTTGGAGAGGTCTTCAATCAAACATATCTTGCATAGAAGTCCCTTGCACACCAATTCAGATTAGAGCCTTTAATTGTGTTTCTACAGAAGTATAACAGTGTTTTTTAGTCCTTTTGGAATTTTTCAGAATGCCCGCCCACGTCTCTCCGTCTCTTCCCATCCTTCCCAGGCTCCCATCACTCTGTTATTTAGATTGAGCAGGTTAAGCCTCTGCCTGCAGCTTCAACATTCCACATGGCAGTGCTAGTTCAGGTCTTGGTTGCTATGGTTCTGATCCATATCAGCAATCCAGAAGGCAGCAAACGATGGCCTAGCGGCTAACTCCTTACCTTGCAAGCCAGGCTCGCCATATACATGTCAGTTGGAAAAGGCTCCTAGCTTCAGATCTGCTCTGCTCTGGGCCATTTCGGCCACTTAGGGAGTGAGCCGGTAGATGGAAGATCTTGATCTCCGGATCTCCTTCTCTGTCTTCTCTGTGTAATCTGTCTTTGAAATAAAAATAAATAAATCTAAAAAAAAAAAAAAGATGGCTTATGAGCTTGGGCCTCTTCAGCTTAGCAAGAGCCTTGGCTGGAGTTCTTGGCTCTTGACTTTGGCCTAACCCAGTCCTGGCTGTTGTCGTCATTTGGCAGAAGTAAACTAGATGATGGAAGATCTGTTTCTCCCCCTGTCCCTTTCACTGTGACTTTCAAGTAAACAAAATGAATCATAACAAGCCAAGCAGAAAGAATGCATTTTCTGTTGACCAGTCTTAACAACAGATGTAAACCTTTCAGGAATATTTTTTTATCTCATTTCTCAAGATTTTACGTGGGAGGCAAGTACGCATGTGTTCTCAGTCTGTTCTTTTGATCCAATTTCTACTTTTATTCTCGGAAGAAACTTCCATGTCAAATTAAAATGCAATAATTCTCTTATCCTGATAATACTCTGTCATTTCTCTAACACAAGGAATGATCAAAGCAAATGGGTATTGCATCTCGTGGGACAGCTGTAAACCAGAGGAAAAGGAGTTGTATATGTCAAGGATTTAATACCGATACATTTTATGCCATCTCGAACTCCTCAAGGAGGCATCATCTTTCCTAGATGCGCTTCTTGGGACCAGCCATTTCAATTAAGTTGTTTGTATTACCAAACCCTACTGCACTCGCACAGGCTTAGCTGTCCTACATTTTGGCAAAATGGATAGGATCGGATAGGCGTGACTTTTTCCACCTAGGTAAAGCGCTTGTATGTGTGTGTATTGACACAAACATTCCAACTGTCATAAACCAGACTATGTGGATACTTTCAAGACACAACCCAGAAACATTGTTTTGAGATTTGACTAAGGCACCTGCTTGTGGTCCCTTTTCCTAGGCCATAAGGAGGGACCAGAATGGAGCAGCATGGACATGAACTGACACCCATATGGGATTTCCATGCTCGCAAGGTGAGGATTTAGCTATTGAGCCATCACTGTAGGCACTAGATTCATCTTTTTATAGTTTATAAATATTACTGCAGTATTTGACCAAAACCATATCAATAAAATTAAAATAAGAGCTATTAATGAATCCTTAGTATGTTTTAGCATGTTTTCTTAACATACATTGTCATTATACTCGATATAGTAGTAAAATGGTATTTTTTCAACAAATGAAGTTTACAGAAGGATCTTATAGAAGTGTAATTATCTTATTTTAGGTTTCACTTGTAATAAGCCGCATTGCTTAAATAATGTTACCACAAACACTCATAGCACACATTCCAACACGAATTATTATTGAGACGGGCAAAGAAATTAGCTATATGCCAAGTTTTGCTAACTAGCATGGAAATCTACAAACTTGTTAAAAAAAACTTTTCGCTAAAAAAAAGATGAGAATTTTATGCCTTTAGAGCACAGGATAACCTAAAGAATAACTTAAATGCATCTATTCTTATAAGTTTTATTATTATGACATCTAGTTATTCCTGACTGCTAGCATGAAGAAGTGCTGTTGAAACACCTGTTTGTAGTTAGTTTGTATTATGATAGTCGTTTGGATTTAACAAGCAGTATTTCCAAAACACTGCTTTCAGTGAAATTACTTACCTGTCTGTCTTAATTTGGTGAGTTTTATACTGAAAATGATACATAAGCAAATATACATTAATAGTGACAACCTATACTGAGATACCTGTCAGTGCCCAAATCATTTGCAGGATTAGATATTCATGATTATATGAATATATAACATTTTCCCCACTATAGATATAAATAGTTTTTCATTGGAAACCATTCTTAGTTCTACTTTTCTTCTAGGGATAAACTAGTATATAATATATATATATATATATATGAGATACATACATTCTATAGATAATATATCACATTTATATACAGTGTAAGATATATTATGTGCTATATATATGCATATATACCTTTGGGTGACAAAATTCTCATTTCTGGGTTACTAAATAGCTTTTAATATTTTGACATTTCCACTCAGCTAGTTATTATTCCTCATGATCTAATTAGCATTTGGTATTTGATGTCTCCAGTGACTAACAAGACCATCTAAATTAAAGCATTTTAAATCCTAACGTCTTGTTACAGAATTCTATTAAAACGGAAGAGAAATGGTGGCTTCCTCCATTCTTCAAAGTTTACCTTCAGGTTGATTGGTTAATTTTCAATTCTCCAATGCAAACTTAATGGTCTTAGAATGTCAAGTATTGCAAACTCCCATGTTGCTCCTTGCTGTGTCTCATTTCTCTACCGAAGTCTCTGAGGAATTTAATAGTCTGATTTATTTTTGGCTTCCATTGCTGGGAATCTTTTCAAAACCTGAGTACAATATCCAACAAGGAAACTTTTAAATAGCTTCTGAGAGCAACCATGACAGAAAGTAATAAAAAAAAATCCTGTATTATTCTGCACGTTCAAAAGTATAAGTCTTTGGAGTTAGACACACACACACACACAAAGGTGCAAATGTGTATAAAATGCAGAGTTCAGTTATTTATATTTTACCCTAAAGATGCCTTCAGAATTTTTCTAGGAAAATGACAAAGAGGTTTTAGAAGCATTGGCACAGAACTCCATTACAATGTAGTATACGCAGAAAGACACAGCAGGGATACTCTAAGTAAGGTGCCAGTTATCTACATACTAAATATATCCTGTAGTATGCAACACCTAATAGGCCCGCCAAGATTGTAAGCAACTATCATAAAGAGACTTAACAAATAATCAGCTTTGTTAAGATTCAATTGAGCTGGGTGGGGGGGTGCTGTTGGGAATTTGGAAATGGGGTAGGGAAATCCCAGACCTTATGGAATTGTACCATAAAATTCAAAATTAAAAAAAAAAACTAAAAAATAATAAAATCAAAAATTCAATTGAGCCCACAAACTTACCATTATAATCATCAACTTAAATTTACGCAGAGGTTCTCTTTCAGGGAAACCCCCAACTTCTTATTAACTCAGTGCTCAAAACAAAAAGAAACCTAAAAAAACAGTATGATGAAGTACAGAACAGAAGACGTTAGTAGTGAGAAGGAAAGAGAAATAGAAAACACACAAATTAAAAATTAAAAGTTCCTGCCCTCAAGGTGCTTAATTTCTACTAGGGCAGGATTCAGGGATAAAAGATCACATTTTAACAAATGCTAAAGAATTTAGTGGTTAAACATTTCCTGACAAAAGGCTACAAATTCATGATTTTAATGCAGCTGCTTCAGCTGTGGCATTAAAAGCATGCAAAGGAAAATCTGGAAGGAATTTAAGAGACACCAAGCTCGAAAGCTATTTTTGTTTCAGTAAAGTCAAGGCAAGTCATTCTACAAGGTGAAGTTATGTGTACTTGAGAATTCATAAGCGGCCACCTCAACAATGGTGGCACATTTAGCTTAAAGTCAACACCATCTTGTTCAGAGATATGTGCGCTGAAAAGAAATAGTTCACGCCTTGCAACTTCTTTGTGAGTTGTTACAATATGTCTGTGAAAACTTCTCAGGGTTAACTTTGGTCAACAGCTAGCTGCGCAGTTCTCACGGTGGGAAACTTTTTGTTCATCTGAACCCAGCATTGGTCAGAATGCAACAAGGATAAAGGGGAGAGTCACCAGCAAGAAACAGAGAAGGTTACACAACAAGGATAAAGGGGAGAGTCGCTGGCAAACATGAGATGTGTCCCACCTCCAGGTCTTTCTGTTTCCCTAGAATGCAGGATAATTCGTATATGTACATATTTTTTGTAATTCGTATAAAGAATATGCATATATACTCTTCATCTCTATATATTATATATACTCTACATATATATACTCTCTAAATACATGTATACACTATATAGATATATATACTTCTATATATATACTCTTTTTTTCTATAGTAATAAGATTGTGAATTGCAGGCAGGTTGACCAACGGAAGGTTGCATTTAGTGATGGTCTTGGGCTAATTTTCAGCAATAGGATGAGAGTGGATAAACCTAAGATAACTTTTTACTGCCTCCTTCAAAGAAAAGGATAAATCGTTCCTCTCTATGTATATGTTTCTTCCTACCATGCTGGACCATGAATTAGAATCACTATATTTATGAAAACAGAGCAACCTTGGCTTCCTAAAAGTTACAGAGTCATTATCCCAGCCCTGAACCATTCACCTGCATTATCAAATATGAAAGAAATAGACTTGTATGTTGCCTAAACCAGTGTCAAATTTAGATGTCTTTGAAGAACAGAAAAACACTATATTTTGATCAACGTAGTGTGCATTGGGAAACTTCAAAGAAGTCATGATGATCATGATAATTTAACTTAGATAATTTGTGACAAATGTTAACAGTGCCTCAAATGTAGTTGACATTCAAACTATTACTTCAAATTATCCCGATTTATTCACTTAACATCTTGTCATGTAAATATTCTGTTGTGCTTGATAAGCTTGGGATCTGTTTACCACTGCCTGGACTCTTTCTTTCATCTGTATGATGGCATCATCATGCATTCTTCCTCCTTCCTCGAGTTAGGAACGGATGTGTGACCTACACTGCTTAATGCAGTTTTAGTAACAGGTGTGACTACTAGGAAGACACATTTGAAAGCTGGTCCTAAAGGTCAGTACTTTGGCATAATGAGTAAAACTTCTGCTGTGACATTGACATCTTACATGGACACCAGTTTGGGAACTGACTGCTCCACTTCTGATCCAGTTCCTTGTCAATGCACTTGAGACAAGGTGGTGGAAGAAGGCCCACGTGCCTGTACCCTTCCCACACAAATGGTAGACTCAGAAGGTCCTGGATACTGGCTTTGTTCTGGTTCAGCCCCAGTCATTGTAACTATGGTTTTCAGATAACCATAAAAAAAACTGGTTCTTAATTCTCCTATTCTCTTTCGTCTCCTCCATTTAAAAACATGGAGCCTGTAACAGCCAAATCCCGGAGAAGGGGTCCGCTGCCATTCCAATGCAGCAAGCATTTAATACGTCCTTATTGGTTGAGCAAATGAAAGATGGGAGTTTCCCATAATGACAACCCAAACTAGACTGACTTAACAAATGGGAAAATTCAAATGATAAAGCTTGTGAACCAGAGGGGACATTGCTTCTTCTAGAAACATCCCTTCTATTTCATCACTGTCCTAATCTTGAACATGAGAGATTTGAGGGTAACCTTTGAAATGTCTAAAGTATATTCAGAGGGCAAATACTGAAGTCAGAGTGTGTGTGTGCGTGAATTAAAATCTAAGGCACATTAGACAGAAATTGTTTTTATGATAGCAAAATACTTTCCCACTATTATACCATTCTCACATGAATGTTAATCAGAAATCGGTGACAATGGGTGATTTTTCAAAAGTCATGACATTCCCAGGTGTACTGAGGAAAACTATGCTGTTTTATTAAACTAAGAAACTTAAATGTTTCATAAGTTAAGCCTTTCTCCTGCTGATGAACCAGTGATGTGGTGCTCTTCAATACAGACTCAGCCAACTTAGCCCAACAGTTTTCCTTAGGTTTACTTCATGGAACTACTCATACAAAGAACAATTGTGATGAGAAATCAGAATTGAAAGAACAGGTTATTTTTTGGGTGTTCTTTTGTTGTGCCAAAAACTGTCATAAAATATCCAACAAAACGATGGTGCACAGGTGTTGTTATTGCGGTTACAGCCCAGTGTGGCTTTTAAAGCGGTTTCTATGGTAACGTGATCATTCACAGACTATAATCCCATTAGGAGAAACTAGTGATAAAATAAGCTCATTATAACAAACCTTCTATTGCTTCACTTCCGGTTGTGCCTGCTTTATGGCAAATTACATTAGCAGAGCTATTAAGTAACAAACACATAAGAGTGCCATGCTGAGTCATAAAATTATTTTGGACAGAGGAAATGGGGATTTGAAAATTACCATAGCTGATTTTTAAAGGGTTTGAAAAACTTTGCAAACTCAAGGCAAATGACTGAGCTTTTAAAAACTAAATACTTCAGAAATCTTAGGAGCACATCTTGAGAGATAATAGCCAGCAGGTCATTTCTTCACATTGAAGCTGATACCTATACAAGTTCCCAGATGAAGAAGTAACAGAATCAACCATCAGCTTTTTTAATAAAGCAGACCCGCACTCCAATATACACTAATGCAGTTTTCTGTTTCACTAGGTAACTGCTTCAGTGCCCAACATTGTCTGAAGTTGTAGGGGATTTTTGTAAAGAATGGTGGTCTCCCTGATAAAAACAGATTTCAAGCTCCTACCTCAGTCCCTGGGTTGAGAAAGTCTATGCTGAGATGTGAGTGTCTTGAACTTGAGCAAGTTCTATTCCAGAAGATGGAGTCCTTCTTCTCTTCCTCCTACTTTTGTGCAGATAAATGCCCAAACCTTCCACATACAACAAACATAAGAATGTGGAGTCTAAGGACTGGGATCGGCATGATAATATGTTCCCTGAATTGCCTTGGTTTTATGTGATCTAACACAGTGGCCGGCCACTGAGGACCACCACATCTCAACATGCATTTGACTATCTCCAGTATAGGAAGTAGGAGAGGAATAGCCTCACAAGGAAAAAAAACAAATGATTAAACTCAGAAACTTTTACACAATGACTGTTCTACTTTAGTCAAGCACTGTAGGAAACAATCATCACACTCCTGCCAAGTGAAGGATCAGACTTCCACATTCACCCCTGCCAGATGGGGAGACACGGAGGAAGAATGGGGGTGCAGAGGCTTTTCATTTTCCCCACAAGTGTCAATGCAGACCATCCCAGGGGCTTGGGTTTCATCTCCACAGAGCGGTAATGAAACAAGTTCCCGAGAGAGCAGAGACAGTCGAGTACAGGTTCCAAGATCTTCACCATCTGCCCATACAGCAATAATGAAGACCCTGTGGTGGCAGCAGAAGTCCTCCACCCAAAGTAGGGAATGAATCTTGTTTCCACTTGCTGCTGTCTTAAAAGAGAAAACCCCCATCAATTCCTAGTGTCGGTAGAGGCTGAGAGTACATCCCAGGCTTCCACTCACAGCTGACAGTAAATAAACACAACCCTGTCTGCTGCCTGAGTTGAGGATACCGTCTTCCTAATCCAACACCAAGGATACTGAGAGGAAGTGAAGCACTATTTCTTAACTGCTGATAGAAAAGAACTGGTACCATAATGCACATAAAACCTCCTGTCACATACACATATACAAAGGGAGACTCATAAATGGTAGCTATGGGTAGTCATGGATGTATTAATTGGATTGTGGTAATAATTATACAGTGCATACATATGTTCCATCATGAAATCATAGATCTCAAATGCATACAATTGTTTTTTTAATTGATATTTTAAATTAAGTTAGTTGCCAAACTGGAGTTGTGTATTGGATGAAAATGTTCTTCAGAAAGGTATGGCTGATCAAGATCCTTTCAAATGATGCCATGGTTACTAACTGTAGTATTCCATTAGACAACACTATCAGGTGTGAGCATTATAGAGAGATCTGTGGTGGTTGTCAAGGGTTAAGCAGGGAGTGGAGAAGGTCCCAGGGGGATGCGCTCGCTATCCAGTGGCAAAGCAGAATCTTCAGGGAATTTTTTTGAACCGTAAGTAGCTTGGCTACCAGAGCTGTAATATCACACTACAGATTTACAAGACATGGCCAGTGGGTAACAGCGTAAAGAATGGTTGAGATCTCACAACTGTGTGTGATTATAGAATGGACCCCGATTTTATTAAGACTTATAGACCCTGTTTGTTGGCACGCTGGGATCTGCCCCGACACATCTTTAAAAAAAAATGAAAGAATAGAATAGGCGACTATGCTGACACACCGGCATAGTTAACAGATTTCGCGGTAACCAGGTCCAGGATGTCCACCAATTGTTCACTGCTTTTCCCCCAGCATTGTAACACTTGTCAAGATACAGTGCAACCCAGGCTGTCGCCCACAGCTGGGGTGGGATACTTCATCTCTTTGTCTTTCTCCTTCCCTTGCACTCTACCTGTCAAGAAATAAATGAATAATTTTTCTTCAAAACTCAGAAGTAAGGGAGGTATCAGAGCTCGGTGGGCTAAGCCAGGGCTTCAGAAACCCACATCCCATACTATTGGCTGGCTTGAGGGACTCAGCTTCCTGTTAATGTGTCTGGGAACAGATGATGGTTCAACTAGCTGTGCTGCTCCAGCGGCCAACAGGGGAGATCTAGATACCCCCTTGCTGCTTAGAGCTGGCCTAGCCCTGGCTGTTGTGGGCATTTGGGCAGTGAAAAGCGGATAGAAGATCTATTTCTGCCTCTCTTTTCTGTCATTCTGTCATTCTGTCCATGAAAATAGAAAGACAACATGGGGCGTATGCTGTAGCTGGTGATTAGAGTATGAATTGCCATACTAGCATTGTACATTAGAGGGCCCGCATTTGTCTTCCACCTTGGCCCGTGTTTCCAGCTTACTGGTATTGTGTGCTCTGGAAGGCAGCATGCAATAGATCAAAGAATTAGTTTTCTGTCCTCTGCTCAGGGGATTGGGATTGTTGTTCTGATTTCTAGCTCCAGCTAAAGTCGGTTCCGGCTGTAACAGGTATCTGGAGAGTGGATGATCAAATAGAAACTCTGTTTCTACCTGTGTCTTTGCTGCCCATTACTCTGTCCCAACTCCACCTCCTCCCCTCACATACCTCTACCTCACTGCCTCTCAAATAAAGAAGAAAAATTTAATGAAAAAACAAAACAAAAGCCCACAGCATCTTACATGTACAAGATTTTAACTTTCTGGGACTGGCATGGTTGTCATAGCAAGCTAATCCTCCATCTAAGTGACACACGATGTGTCATATGCACTTGCCGAATATGCTGTTCTCATATGAGCATTTCAAAACTGGAGGAGCGCTGTCCTCCTTGACTTGACAAGCCGTGAAATTTGAATACTTAATCATTCACAGGCAAAGAATTTTAACTTTCTAAATTCTTTATGTTGGAAGCATTCTCATGTGTCGTCTGTGAACATCTCTTTAGCTGACCTGCCATCAATATAGTTGTTGGAAGGCTTTACTGTGAAAGATCTCTCCTCTCCTCTCCTCTCCTCTCCTCTCCTCTCCTCTCCTCTCCTCTCCTCTCCTCTCCTCTCCTCTCCTCTCCTCTCCTCTCCTCTCCTCTCCTCTCCTCTTTCCCCTCCTCTTCTCTTCTTCCTTTCTTTTCTTTCCCTATTTATTTTCTTCTAAAAGCAGTGTATCTCTTGCTTTTTCCTTCAATTCTGATGTCCTTCAAGAAGAATGGAAAGCTTATTAAGACTGCAACAAAATAACTGTTCTCGGCTTGATAAACCAATTTGGCATCTCTTTGCAGAGATTTTAAACTACCAAAGGCCTGCTTAACCATCTTCAGGGGAGTGTGTTTAAAAGAGCAAATGACCCTAAAAATTAATACCACAAAACCTTTCCATAAATTATACACAAAAGTCATTGACTTGGCAAATGATGATGCTGTGTCAGTAGACATTATCCCCACTGTGACCTGGCTCATCAATACAGTGTTTAATGTACCTGGAAGATAAATAGTTTGCCTTCTGTGCAAAACTCCAATCTCCACTGCAACTGCTTGTTTCCTTTTTAAGTTCAAAGTTGTTTATACTAAAGTCAGACAATTTTGTATGCTGAAAAAGATTAGGAAATCTTTATTCCATTTACCAGGGAGTCAATACTGAGTAATAATCATAGCAACATAAAACAAAATTACTGTTACATATATGGGAAATTTTATATAACCCAGACATAGCCAATATCTGTAAACAGAAATTGTCATGGGGCAAGGTTTCCAATCAACACTAAACTCATTGAGATTAACAATGGGATATAGGATATCGCACTTTCTGGTATTTTAATGTGTGGGACCAGAGAACATTCTAGTTTTGTAATCCTGAGTATTTCATGAAACATTTTACTCTTGCATTGAATTCATCTTGGTTCTGTGTGGGTTATGATGCATGGTACCCAAGTGGGTTTTAGGGTGAACTCTTCTAGCATCGTGCTGTAAAGAAGACCTATTCCAGAATGACATCGTTTGGGGAGCATTTTATTTTATTCTACTTATGCCCTGTCAGGTATGTGTACATTCAAGAATTGGAAATAACAAACCTGTGGCATTCATTTTGTTTTCACATTTCCCAAAGCCATTCAAATAGAGACTCCTCTTCGATTAATATAATTTTGTTTGGTTTTTTCTTTTGATATCATTTTCTTTTTAAACATTTTCATTGAAATGCAATGTGCATTGAGTTAATACATGTTTATGCTATTGTTGGAACACAGTTTGGAAAGTGCTGCATTAAAGATATCCCAATCAGGGTTTTAAACAAATGTCATATGAAACTTTGATCTAGCAAATCTGTCCCATAGCAAGGAACCAGATAGCTTATTATACATTTCCATTCTCCCAAATTCTCATGTTACACCTTGTTTGATAACATTTATCTTTTAAATATTCAGTTATGCATTTATTTGAAAGGCAGAGAGTCACAGATTTTCCATCTGCTAGTTCATTCTCTAGACTGCGAAAGCCAGGTCTTGGCCTTGCTAAAGCCAGAAAACAGCCACTGCTTCCTGGTCTCCTACATAGGAAGCAGGGGTCCCCAGGGTGTGGATCAGTTTCCAGTGCCTTTGCAAGCACCTTAGCAGAAGCGGGGCTACTAGGACTTCAACCCACACTCTAATAGGGAATGCCATTGTGTCAAGCGGAGACTTAACGGACCGATCCGCAGCTTGTTCCTATAAATACCTGCTTTTGCACCATCTACTTGACAATCAACACATTTCAGGGAGAGGAGGGCATGGCTGAAGTGTATCCCTCTCACAGCCTCAATTTCCAAAGCACATTATTAAGTAGAGAGACCATGTTAAGATACAAAGTACATCAGATGTGGATCCAGATATTAGATTCCATTTCTGGTAATGCTTCAGGACCTTGAGGAAATCTCAATTCACTTTTGTTTCTTCGTCTGAAAACTGAAGATAAGGGCAATTGCTTTGTAAGATTTTCTAAGGCTAGAGGGTACGATGTTAAAAAAGTTACTTCATTAAGTGCAATTATTAGGCAGCTGAGTGCTATTCTAATTAGATTCTGAAGGAAGCTCCATGAGGCCTCAAAGATTACTGAAAGCACGCACTTCTTATATTGAGGTATAAGATTAAGATATGCAGAAGCGGCCAGTTGGAGGATGTCAGGGAGAAAGTAAAAGGCCAAGGAATGATAGAACTGAATAATAACCACATCTTGTGCATGGCAACCTTTTGTTCCACAGCAGGGATCGTTGCTTTAGGACAAAGGGAGCAATTGCTGCTAGAGTTCAGCCCCATTCTCAGTGGAGAACTGTCTCCATAGCTGTGTAGTTGTATTTGTAAAAGAGAGAAAAGTTAGCAAAGCGATGACTCAAGACACCCAGATGATGAGAATCTGAAACTATGTGTCAGGTTTTCTGCTGCTCTGCCCTTCAACAAATTATAGGTTTAAGAGGAAAAGAGGGTGCTAGGAAAAAGATAAAGAATATACATTCTTCACCTCTCAGCAGAAATATCTGCAATTAGAAACCAAAAAAAAAAAAATGCCATGTGAGAGGGTTAAGGCTCAAAAAGCAAGCGGTGACACTTTTGAGTGAGCAAAGAAGAGAAGGAAAAAAATACTCTTCACCGTAACATTTGGGAAATGTATTGTAGTGAATAATATTGCCATGAAAGAATTGCTTCTTTCCTAGGAAACCAGTGGGTTACAGAGAATAATGGTCATGTAATCATAGTGACAGAAACATGATTTATTGACTTAAAATTCTTAAAATCACTCTAAACAGGTGGAAACATTTAAAGGAAGCAACGTAGAGTGAGCTGGAGCATGAGAAATGAAGGGGTTAAGGAATATTAAATGACAAACCACTTGTCAAGGGGCTAATGATGTCACTCTCATAGAAGTTATTGGATTAAACAATGTGACCAACAGATTGTGACGAATCTGTGAGATGGTTGAGGAGAAATAATCAAGACCATAAACATCAAAATTTTCATCACAGGAAATATGCAAACACATTTGATAACTTTAAGTTGAGAAGGAGGGTTGGGGTTGTTACGCAGCAAGGTAAGCTGCAACCTTACCTTGGATTCAGCTTCAATTCCCATCTGCCCTGCTGCTGATCTAGCTCCTTGGTGCTTTCCAAGCAGTACTTGGTTTCCTGGCGATCCGGATGGAGTTTCTAGTTCCTAGAGTCAGCTGAGACCAGACCCTGGTCACTGGAGTCATTTGGGGAGTGAACCAGTCGTTAGTGGATTTTCTTGCTGCATCTTCCACTCTCTGTAGCTCTACCTTTCAAATCAAATCAATCAATCAATCAGTCAATCAACAAATAATAAGTGTTTTTAAAAAGCATACAATGATACATATATGTAGAAAACCAGGGCCTGGTACGATGGCTCAGTGGTTAAATCCTCACCTTGCACACACAGAGATACCATATGGACACCATTCTGTGTCCCAGCTGTTCCGCTTGCCATTCAGGTCCCTGCTTGTGGCCTGGAAAAGCGGTAGGGAATGGCCCAAATCCTTGGGATTCTGTCCCTGTGAGGGAGACCTGGAAGAGCATCCTGGCTTCTGGCTTTGGATCAGCTCAGCTCTGGCAGTTGCAGCCACTTGGGGAGTGAAACAATGAATAGATCTTTCTCTGTGTCTCTCCTTCTGTCTATAAATCTGCCTTTCCAATGAAAATAAATAAATCTTAAAAAAAAGAAAGTTACCAAAAGGATTAAAAACAGAATTTCCACTATGGGCTAAAAATTAAAAAAAAACCAAACCTTTAAATCTTACACTCATTTGTCCTACTTGTACATTTTATGCAGCCTTAATTTCAATTAAAAAATGTTTACTTACTGGAAGATTTGGATCATTTGAGGTAAAGATAATTTCTATCTTCATTTTCTCTTTCCCTTACTGGAATATTTTCCTAATTACATAGCAGTCTTGATGGATTGTTTTCTATTTTGTTTTATGCATTCTACATCGGTTTATCAACCTTTACCCAGCATTGAACCATAGAGATGAATGTACCCTACTCCTGCTGAGGAGCAGCTGTTCCCCATATTTGCGAGAAAATTTTCTAGAGCCAATGGCACTGGAGGGTGTTGTAAAATATGTGAGTATTCTTCACCATCTTTTCACAAAACTGAATGTCATGAAACTTAATTCTCAAGATACATTTGAAACTCTTAAAGGATTGAGGTTCATTATTAGTCAAATACTCAGAACCTATATTCAGGGATATGTTGTTGATTTATTTGAAAGGCAGAGGAGAGAAAGAGATAGAATCTTTCTTCCTTTGGCTCACTCCCCAAATGGCTGCATTGGCCATAGCTAGTCAGTCCAAAGTCATGTATGGAGCAGCTAAAACTCACAGGCACCCACGTATGATGTCATAGGAGCATCTAAGGCTTTACCCTCTTTGCCTTAGCCCTACACCGTTGTTTTGCTTTTAACATGACTACATGTCAAAGATTTTCTTAGGGATAGCTGTAAGTATTATAAAATTCAATGCAAACTAGCTTCAATTTTAGTGGTAAACAAATAATCATCTTTCCTATTTGTGGTTTAATTTTATGAGGGCCAGGTTGGCTCAGATATGAAACAGTACTAATTTTCTGTGACCAAATGTAAACATTCATTGAAATATGAGTTCCACATGCTACTTCTGGGATTGTCCATCTCATGTATGAAGTCACAGAAACCCTTTAGAAACATAACCCAGAAAAGAACATGGCACAAGGCAGTAGAGAGAATCAGGGTGAACTGGGCTCCCAGAAGAATGAGTATTCAGATTTGCTTGCCACTGCACTTACAGACTTTGCCTGTAATAGTCGGCCTTCCCCTATTGTCCCATTCTCCATGACAGATACCAAATAGCATAGGATCATTTGGAAGCAAGAGTAAGTGTTTTGTTTCATAACCAAGCATTAATCTGCAAATTACAGCATTTATTTCCTGTGTCGGTTCCACGAGGAATACCCTAATGGACTCATAATAGACTGTCATTATGGCATCAGCGAAAAGCAAGGTGCCTCCTGTAGGATAAACTATTATATTACAATTAAGTAATTCAGTGGACTCATTGGTGCTTCCACAAAATTATACCCTAGTGCTTGATTATGAAAATCATTGAAGGAGGGACCGTAATGAAAATATTCCTCTGTCTGTTGCAGGAAGAAACAATTCCAAACAAACAATATGGCTTTCACATACAAACTCTTTTCTTTGCACTTTCAAACACACTCTCAGTATTGACAGTACTATATTGAGTACTTACTATATGCCAAGCAAATACTCACTGTACAGCTAAAAATTACAGAAAACTCAAACAATGATTTTTTTTGGAAGAAAAAAAATTTCAGTGATGGTGAATAAGCATTGTATTACAAATAAGCACATGGTCTTGCCAAAGATCAGAGAATCTACACAGGTTAGAACTAGAGGTACAGCAAGTTTCTCCACAGAGAGCAGTAACTGGACTCAGCGTTGAAAGGTATGTAGCAGTCCATCAGGCAAAAGCATGGATGGTGGCTATGCTAGCCATTTCAGGGTGGTGAATGACATGGATTCTAAAATCTTTCAGGCAGAAGGAACCAGCACATAAAATTACTTTGGAAAAGGTCTGCAAAATAAGCCAAGAAGAAAGACCCTGTTGCAGAAAGCAGAGATTGTCAGTAAATCCTTGTGACAGAGGCTCTGGGGAAGCAAGATGGGACACCTGTGGGAACACTGGGCTATTTGTCCAAGGACAGAGATTCCACTCTATAGAAAGGGAGAGCCATGAAATAAGACTAAGTGAATCTGAACCACTGTAATGTATGAGCAGGACCTAGCCTTCTGTCTGACCCCATCAGCACAAGGTGTGCTCACCTGCCCTTTGTTGAAAATAATTCATTATTGAAGGGAGTGATCCTGATGGCTCCACAAGATTGTCAAGATTCATGGAGTCCTTTGTTTTTTTCAATAGATAGCTAGTGTTGTCCTAGGGTGATTTGTGTGGGCAAATTCAAGGTCTGGGCATAAAGCAATTGCCATCTTCTTGGAACCTACAAACCAAATGGAGCCTACCTGTCCTTCATCAATTCCCTGAACAGCACAGCTCCCCTAAGCAGTCAAAGAATGTCAAGATCTTCATTGACCAACCAGGAACGTGTACATGAGCGGATCATGGACCTCTCAGCTTCAATCGCATCTGTAAGAACCTTCATCCCTTAATCCCCAGGAAGCCCAGGAATTAAGCAATAGCTGCCTGGTTCCTTGTTCTGAGCTTTGCAATAAATGCTTAGTTTCTTTTGTCACCCCAATATCAGTGATGGACTTACTGTGTGGTAATCAAGTGGACTTAATTTGGGGCTCCACAACAATGCCTCTAACCAGTCTGGGGTGTATTAGGCAACATAAGCAAAAGAAAGGCTATTTGAATTTTCCTTTTAAATACAGACTCACAGCCTCTTCCACAGAAGACTCTTTCTTCATTAATCTTTCAAAAATGGATAATTGACTCACAAATATAAGAAGCCCCTGGAAAGAAAATTATTTTTTCTGATGCTTCAAGCAACCTCATGTATATGCCAATTTGTTTTTTCTTAAATATTGTCTTGGGCCCGGCGGCGTGGCCTAGCGGCTAAAGTCCTCGCCTTGAAAGCCCTGGGATCCCATATGGGTGCTGGTTCTAATCCCGGCAGCTCCACTTCCCATCCAGCTCCCTGCTTGTGGCCTGGGAAAGCAGTCGAGGATGGCCCAATGCTTTGGGACACTGCACCCACGTGGGAGACCCGGAAGAGGTTCTAGGTTCCCGGCTTCGGATCGGCGCGCACCGGCCCGTTGCGGCTCACTTGGGGAGTGAACCATCGGACGGAAGATCTTCCTATCTGTCTCTCCTCCTCTCTGTATATCTGACTTTGTAATAAAATGGATAAATCTTTAAAAAAATATTGTCTTGATTTTAGCTACTTAACTGTGATTTGATGTCTCCAAACTCATTTTGCTAGATGAATATTGTGGGGTTTACAATAGAAGAGTATTTTGCAAAGTGGATAGAACATTCACTGGACTTTGAAAACAAGTGTTCTCATGTAGTTGTCAAATTTTCCTGCAACTTAAGATTAAATTGGAAAAATCAAGCCACTCCTACAAAAAATAAAGTAAAGGGACATGATTAATCATTTTTCTCTACTACCTGTGCTTTTGGAAATGTGGTATTTTGCGTTCAAGTTTTGCTGATTTGACAATTTACAAATGGTCTCTGTATAAGAAAGAGACTGCATTCTGCTGCCCTTGTTGCACTGTGTTCTTTACATAAAATATCTTGAGCTGCTTATGTAATGCGGTGGCTCAGAGATTTCTGTGTTGCTGTATGGATTCATACAGAGAGCAAAAACAAATATCCAGAAAGATCATTCTTATTGTGTCCATTTTGCCAGTTCTATCACTCACGTTTTGAAAAGACAAAACATGAACAGGATTGCCTTAGTCAGCATTAATAATTTCTTTCCAGGCACAGATATGGAGCAGTATCTTTATGAAAAGCCTTTTTTTTTTCATTTCCCAGAATCTATCTCATCCAGTGCTTTCTAGTTCATAATTTGCAGTTGGCATGATGATAGCTGTCAGATTGGACGATGCCTGAGAGTACTAGCTACTCCCAACCCCCCAAAGTGGATCTAGTGTTGTGGAAGTCTAGATGGTTGGAGAAATGAGCTGCTACTGTCTTGTTTCCATCCTCTCCTTCATAGATAGGTTCTGATCCTTCAAACTTCAACGTTTCTTAAATTAAAAGCTAAATTTGTAGAGCTTGTTTTATTTCATGTCTATATCTATGAGTGATTGAAAACCTGAACTATACAATGATTCAGACAGGATGGCATTACAAGATCTTCTACCAAGGAGATCACCTAGATGCAAAAGATGATTCATTTGCTCATTTCATGCACAAGGTGAGCAAAGAATCTCAACGTCTGGCTCCACATCTGTGCTCCCATGTATTATTTCAGGCCTGAAAGAGAAATCTAACATCACCTTACTCTCCAGGATGACTTTCATTTATATCTGCATTAGGAAATTCACATTTGGAGTACTCTGTGTGATATAGGTAATCGGATAATATGATTCTCAATGAATGGATATGAAATCCGAGTTTGTTGTAATTGTGCAGATCAGCTATTAAGGTATACTGGGATCCAAAGTTGTCGTGGATTATTATCTGGTTTAGAAAGTTCGATTGAGTAATTATATGTGTTAATATTCCTACACACACTATATGTACATATATACATACATAATATATATATATGATTGGACCCTGGTGCAGTAGCCTAGCAGCTAAAGTCTTTGTCTTCCAGGTACTAGTGCTGGAGACCAGCTCCAGCTGAGTCCGGAGCTCGAGAAGGGTGTGTGGATGAGGCGCGAAGAGAGAAAGAAAGGAGAGACGGACCACTAGGATTCCTTGATCATTGTGGACCCCGCGAGAAAGCTGTCCACTTTATTTATACAGAAGCAGTACACAGTTTTCTTTTGGGGCATTTTAACATAGCTTCAGGGGGGCACAATTTACAACTTCTTGAGAAATGATTGAGGAAGGATTCCACATTCCTTGCTTATCTTGGTTTGCCAGTCTTCATCCGCTCTCCTCAGGTCTGGGCTCTAACCTTGGCACCACCTGTGACAACCAGACCCCTACCTTGAATTATGTATGGGTTAGTAAGTCTGGAGTCTTGGTCTATGGTGATTACGGGCCATTGGCACTAAAGGACATTAGGTCAGCAAGCTCACACAGTTTGTTAACTGAACAAGTAAAGCAAGAGTTATAACGGCGGAAAGAATTGTAATTAGCAATGAGCCAAGTTTACTCCATTTAGTTTCAATTCTACAGTGGACAAGTGAGTGTTTCCAAAGATAATTCTACAAATCGTTTCACCTTAAGACAGGGCATTATCCATTCCAACATTGTATCCAAGAATTTCTCAGTAGGCAACACATATTATTCAGTAATACACTCTTGCTACAATTCTTATTCTACAACTTATCCATCACTTAATGGGAGAAATACATCAAAAGAGAAAAAAACAAAGATCTGAGACAAAAGGTTTCAAACATTAAGTTCCTCTACAACTGCAGGTTCTACAACCTCGTGAGTGATCAAACAATAATCAAAAGTATATCTTTATGATGTTAGTGAAATCAGCCTATATTTCCTCTAATTAGAAATTATGAAAGCAGCTAAAGCAACTACATTTTCTATGCTCTAAAGAGTTGCAAGGACAGGCTAACCCTTAAGGTCACAGTAACTATAATTTTTTTGCCTTAGCAGGATAGCCTTTAGGGTCCCAGGAACAGGATAGCTTTTAGGGTCCCAGTAGCTATATTTTTTGTCGTGGCAGTTTTAACCCATACTCCCATCATTTCCATTAGTTTGTAAAATTCTTATCAAGCCATTTCCCAGAAAGCATGCTAAATGTCCGGGCCAGATTTTATGGCAATGGGTAGGTACACAATAAGGTGTCTGGAAACAGCATGGGCTTGATTGTACTCCTGTGTGCAGTTAAAGGCCCACTCACCAAGGCATTATCAGTAACATTAACTCTCAAGTTCATGTTGGTTGCAAAAGTCATCTCACAGGGGCAAACAATGCCTCAATAGATTAAAAAATTCTTAGTGGGGTGGTTGAGTGTCCATGTGAAAAGGGCTGAAACTGTGTCAAGGTGGTCAGAGAGAAATCTGCCAGGCCCTGCCAAAAAGCTGGAAGCTTCCCCGGGCCCTGCCAAGCAGGGGAGCTGTTCTCTTCACACCTTCGCATTATTCACACCCACTGCACGGACCCCAGCATACTAGGATCCTATATGGGCTCCAGTTCGTGTCCCAGGGGCCCTGCGTTCCATCTAACTCCCTGCTTGTGTCCTGGGAAGGCAGTTGAGGATGGCCCAAAGCCTTGGGACTCTGCACCTGCATGGGAGACCAGGAAGAAGCTCCTGGATCCTGGTTTAGGATCGGCTCAGCTCCAGCCATTGTGGTCACTTGGAGAGTGAATCATCAGACGGAAGATTTTTCTCTGCATCTCTTTTCTTCTCTGTATATCTGACTTTTCAATAAATACTTAAATCTTAATATATATATGTCTGGTAAATCCATAGCTTTTGTGAGGTATTTGTTGACATGGAATTAAAAAACTGATGTTGAATGTGATTCACAGAAGGGTTTAAGTGTTCTCAATCTGATACGCAAGGCTGGTAATTATGTGTAGTGAATGTTGGGCTACATTACATATATTGTGGCAATGCTTTCATAATATATGACTCATTATGAAAATTAAATATGGGTTTGAATCATACCTGCTTGTCAGCAAAATTGGAAAACAACATAAAAAATAAAAGCATCAACAGTAGATAGTCTTTCTGAAAAGTGGGAGATACACAAGCCCTTTAATCCGGATGCTCCTTCCACATTTTTGCTTCATTTTACAGGGAGCTCTAAGCCTTGGATGTATGCAGCTTGGGGAAATCCAAGACAGACTCCTTGCTCCTCCCATCCATTGACGGAAGTGAACGAATCCTTTCAGAAACTGATCCTGGAATATCTCCTTCAAGCCTGAGAATTTCCTAGTTGTTTGCAGCGTATAGCAATGGAAGGACAAGGAGACAAACTTCATCTCCCTCATCGGAGCTCATGCTGCAAAATGAGAGGAGGTGACAGATGATACAGGACTAAGAGAACCGTGTAACAGACCATGTGCTGATACCTGGTCAGAAGAAAATCAGAAATAAACTAGAGAACAATAGAGGTTGTGATTTCAAGTCCGCTGATCAACGTGTGAATATGACAGAAAAGCGGAGCCATGAAGCAAGTGAAGAAGGAAGATTATTTGAGGAGAATTTTTTAAAGTTCGTGTAAGATGAAAGTAACGAGTAAGGTTCTTTGGTGCAAAAATTTTTTTTGCAAGCCTTATAAATGAGAAGTTTCTCCACAAAGATATTAGAAAGTATATGATGGGGGGGAAAAAAAACACTTGGATTTCCAAAATGTCTGGCACCAGCATAAACCTATCTTTTAATTCTGATTTTTCTACCAACTTTTTTACATACCTTCATTAGGTATGTCAAAGAGCATTTGAAGAGTATCGGGCAGAGTATGTGGGAGCGTGGCGGTGGGTTCTCGGAACAGCAAGCAGGCTGAAATGGCTACAGCAGAGCGATCAACACAAGAGTGAGATGGAGTTAAGAAGTGAATCTACTAGAAAATTTGTTGCACAGGATTGGTTGACAAAGGGATCACTGTGACTAAAAGTGGTGAACTGAGAGTACGCTGAGAAAAAGACCGAGAAGGCAAAGGGCTAATCTTCAGAAAGAGCTGTTTCACACTCATGTCAGAGACGATGATGAATTTGATCAGACATTTGAAGACTCTAAGATGATGATGAATTGGGTCAGACATGTGCAGAGTATCAGATGGTGATGAATTGTATTAGCTATTTGAAGAATATAAGATTTATTTGAGGAAAGTGAGAATGAGGTCATGTAACTCAGCATTATCAGCTGAAAAAAGAGAAAGGAATACAAAAACTTTCATAAATTAAAGCAGAACAAGAATTAACTTCTGAGCAATAAAGAGATGAATTCTGATCAATGAATGAATTAGTGGGATTCAAGCCTAAACAAAACGAATAGTTTAGAATTACAAAATAGCTTTCTGAAAAATAACAGAAAAGCCATGCTTGATTAAGACAAGTATTATCAAGTATTATCTCATTTGATATTCAGAACAAGAAAAGTTTTAAAGCCAGTTTAAAAAAAATCTCAGTATTATTTTTAGCCCTACCAACAGGATGTATTCTGCTCCAGGAACATTTGGAATTTCTATTTTTTTTTCATTTTAAAATTAGTGTGTAACATCAACTAGAAAACAATATTGTACATACCACCTTTCAGCAAGGTACAAACTGTACTGGTTCTACATGTGGAATTTTAAACAGGCTGGCAATAATTCACCTTAACAGGTTCCTGGAAATTCTAGAAGACATGGGTTGAATTCTAGAAGACATGGGTTGAATTTAATCATTCTTAATTTGGAAATACAAATAGTGAGTGCTTTGACACACCCCTCCCCGTCCCCCCACCTGCATGAGACTGTCACTAACACTTTACACACAGGCACACACCAATAAAAGAACATTTCCTCTGCACTTTCTGGAGTCACCATTTCAATATCACTCTGAAGTAGAAAGTGCACAATCTATCACCATCCAAAAAATATGTAAAAATGGAAGTTCATGAAACAAAAGGGAGTTATCTAAGTTGTCTCTTGAATCATACATTGAGGCATTACATGAGCTCCAATGTAAATGTCCCAACAGAGACAGACATTTTCTCAATGCAAACAATATAACCTCTACTTTTTTTTGTTACAGTTCTGTGAATTAATTTTCCCCATTTTTACATACTAAAGAACACATTCTGAGCTCATTGTGCTGATTTCCCTTCCTTCAGCGTCCATGTTCCACCGGAAAACTGTCATGCAAAACTTGAAGTTTATAAGATCTGAAGCATTTAATTTTTTGTTGCCCCCAAACTAGTTTTTTTTTCTTCTCAGTTAACTATTAAAATTTCATATTAACCTTTCAAATGCAGATTTCAAATCTCATCAATGTATTCTGGCCACCTAATTGTAAAGAATCAATCTTCCATTGTGTACAAAATATGGGAATACATTTTTATCCCATTTTGTTACAGTATAAAATCACCACATGTAATAGTTCCTCACACGTGGAGTTTATCAGTTAGGTTTATCAGTTAGGTTTGCTTGATCTTCATGATTCCATGTTTCAGGGAAATTCCTGTTTCTTTGTTGGTTCTTATGGAAACGCTACAGTACATGGAAAGCATGCTGTTGAGACTATAACCCCCGTAACCCACTTAGCTCTTCCTGTGCTCAGACAAGAGCTGCCTGGACCAGACGCTCAGCACACACATTGATTAGAGAAATGTCATACATTGGCAGAACCTCACTGAGGTTTTTGTGTTTGCTCATTCAGTTAACACTTCATTTTACTAAGAACTGTTTGTTGCCTGATGCTGTTCATGATTTTCCTTGAGAGATAAATAGAATTAGTTGGCATGTGATAACCAGCCTATTACAAGATGATAATGATGCTGAATTAGGGAAAGGGATGATTGACTCACGTGTACTGGGTTATGTTGGGGATTTAATGGATTTTACTGAGAGGAGAAGATAGGACATGGAGAACCGTTCAGGCCAAGTTCTATCCTTGAGTAATGAACACGGAAGTCTCCTCTTCCCATCCTGAGATTTGTCACTGTGATATTTTTAGCTCACCAGCAGTGAATGGTTCTGTTCTCTGAGCTGGCGGTTCACACTTTATACTGTGGAAAAAGCTATTTATTATTGATAACACTATGCATATTCTATGGAATATAAACCACTCTAAATTTTCTACTGGTGCCTTTGGCACAGTGGAGGAGAAAACTTTTTAAAAGGAAAACATTGCCTCATCTATAATAAATTAATAACAACTCAATATGTGGTTTTTAAAAGTAACTAAATGCATTGCAGCTATTTTTGAAGGGATTTAGGGCTATATGCAAATGCAGAGCTCTAGAAATTTCAATTTCGGGATTATCATTTTGAAGCTTTCTCTCCCTCAGGTTATGCTTGTCCTACCGACTGTTTATATTCTTTCTGAAAGTCTGTCTATGAGCAGACAAAAATAATTAGCTCTCATTTATAGAGTGTTTCACAGTTTATAATTTTGCATTTTATAATTTATGTCCAGTTTTCTCAAGTGCAGAGGAAAATGAGGGGGTGGGACATGAGAAGCTCTGTGTTGCAGAGCTATGAATGGAGTGTTAGAAGTGTTGTCAGGTCACTCCATGTGCCGTCATGCCCCAAAGGGAAGACTTCAGGCCTGCTCCAGCTCTTTCGGGAGGCTTTTTGTTAAGGCACTCACTGATCTCAGCCAAGTAGCAACCTGTACAGCTATTCAGGAAGAAGCTTCGATGACTCCTCTTTGTCTTAAACTTCCCTTCTGATGCGTTGAAGTTGGAGTCCTTCAGACTCTCCTTCAGTCCTTCAACTGCTCCCATTTTAGGAACTCCTTTCCCACCCTGGTGGTCACCAGGAGTTAGACACACAGCAAGTCTTTCCCCAGAGGTGGAGCAGGGGATGTGGGCACTTGGATTTGCTGAACGGGATATCCGTGTTGACGTGGTAGGCTTGTGTTAGTTTTTGGATATCTGTCAGGATGGTCAAGATGTGCAAGTCATACTAAACACCCTGCTTCTCATTCTTCTAAAAGGAAATGCTGATTCTTATCCCTCATTTTCTGACAGAGCTATGATAAGAGCAAATGATCTGTGAAACTGAGTAGGGTTTTACTGTATAAAACTCAAAAAAGTTATATCAGCTAATATGATTACTTGTCATAGATCTTCTCATACAATTTGTGGCAACTACTTATTGCTAATAAAAAGGGGATGAAACCACAGTATACAAAATAAGTGCTGTCTGTAATAGGAATGAACCTTCGCACAAATGCAGGTGTACGAGAAAGTTAATGCATCTTGGTGTTCTTGAAAATAATGCCAATTTGAATCCAGGTCTCCTCTTACCAAAGGGGCAGGATATTCAAATGAAGAGCACTTTAAGAGACATGCCCATCACGTCATGCCATCAACTGAATGTCTCTGTAGGCACACTGTTCATGAGAAAGGTCCACTGGCACTGTTATGTTCTTACCAGGCTTGGGACCGAAGGTTCTTCAACGTGCTTAAGATGACGTGCATCTTGAATTCCACTTTCCGGAATATGCCACGTGGTTGGTCAGTCTCAACAGGTCTTTACGTTTTCCTGGACAGTGTCTAAGTTTTAGGCAAACAGTTGGACAACTGATTCCCCAAACATGTAAGTTCTTCCTTAAGCAAAATTCTTTTCACTCCTGGACTTCTCAAAAAACATCATTTCCAACTCTCTTTCCGCATAGAACTCCTATTATCATCACTAGAGTGTTAATCCGCTTTAAATCAGGTTCTGTTGTTTATTTTTGTACAAACTCTTGAGAAAGGGGCATGGAAAGAAACTTTTTTCTTGTGAATGTAGAAGAGAAAAATACAGGGAGGATAAAAAAATTAATATGTCAATGTCGGCATGTGTAATTAATGGTGGGGTGTAAATTGATAGAATGCCAAGAAATGTTTCACGCCTGCCATCCTGGCTGGCAGAAAGGAGCCGAACGAGGCACTGACTTGGTGGTGAACTCTCCGGGTATCATACCTTATTTTTGCTTCTATGCCGTGGCTGCAGACAATCCCCATCACACTGAAGGAATTGTGCAGTACGGATGAGAAAGGTCAGGGTGAGGAAAAGGGAGGAAGAAAATGAAACAAAACTGTAAAGCCACACAGTACACAACAGTGGCAACAGGTTTTTTGAAAAATCTCAACCTAGGACATCATCTAATACTTAGGTGCTCAAGTATCTCCATGTTTACAGAAAACAAGTACACTGCTCCAAATTTCTAAAAGCTGTGAACAAAGGGAAATTAAAAAGGCTGGGGAAAAAAAAAGAATCATTCAAAATATAGATGACATCATACAACAGACAAATGTCAAGAACTCCCAGGAACCATGACCTCACTGAGCAAACAAAACAAAATGTCAGAAACCAACCAAATAAGGTCTGACATTCCCTAATGCTCTGATGAAGAATATAAAATAGCTGTTTTAAGGAAGCTTCATGAAGTTCAACAGGACATGGAGAGAAATGATTTAATACTATAACACAGGCTTCATGGAGAAATGGAAGTAATTAAAGAAAATGAAATTGAAATTCTGCGATGGAAAACTACACTAAGAGAAATTAAAAATGCAGTAGAAAGTTTCAAAGCAGAATAAATCAAACAGAAGAAGGAACCCATGAGTTCTAAGACAGAACATTTTCTCTAAAATACTGTCAGAGGGAAACAAGGTCAAAGGTCACCAGTTGGATTAAAATCAGGGAATCCAACACATAGGATAATCAAGATCTCTAAGGTTAAAAAATAAACCGAATTCTCAAAGGTGTAGGAGAAAGGAAACAAATAAAACGCAACAGGGATCCAACTCTCCTGGCTACAGATGTGTCAATGAATCCCTACAGGTCGAGAATGGAGGAACAGGACAGTTTCACTGTACTGGAGACAAAAGGAAGCCAGCCAAGATGACTGTACCGAGTGAAGTCATAGTTTGTGTAAAAGTGGGAGAGATGGATAGTCTTAGGAAAGCAGAAGAGAAGTTATAAGACCTGCATTTCCAGAAATGTTTTTTAAAAAAAGTTTCAAATTGAAAGAGAGCTAATAGATAAGGAGAAAATATAAGAAGGTAAAAAATTCACAGGTAAGAATGGCCATACAAACAAATTCAGAATGCTCCAATCTAGTAAAACTATTCACATGTTTTACATGAAGTTCAGAAGGCGAAACAACTAAAAATTATACCAATTACATTAATGTATTGATTCAGGCATAATAGACAAATGTGAAGTGGTATGTCAAAACTTGATGATAAATGGAGCCCAAAGTTCTGTCTTTGCACTTCTTATTTTTTTTTACTATATTAGAATTGTCAAACCGCTACCATTTCAAAATACTTGTTATACCCAAATAATATTTCTGCATGCCTCATGGTAGATGCAGAACAAAACTACAATAGACAACACCAAATATAGAGATGTGAAGAGTCAACGTGCAAGGCAAGAAAAATAACTTACAAAAGATTGTAAGGAGAGAGAGGAAAAAATTGTAATATGGAAAAATGTGTCAAAATGGCAGTAGTAAAATATCATCTATCAGCAATTACTTTAAACATAAGTGGATCAAATTATCCCATTAAAAGACATAGAGTAATCAAATAGAAATGAAAAGAGCAAACCGTATTCTGCTTATAGATAACTTTCTTGTACTTACGGATATGCACACACTGAATATAAACGAATGGGATTAGATGTTCTATGAATTTGGGACACAAAAGTAAGTAAGATTAATCATATTTATATTAGAGAAAACATATCTTAAACCAAAAATAGTAAAGAGGAATAAGAAAAGTCATAATATAATGCAAAAAGACTCAATCCAGGAAGAGGAGATGATGTTCCAGATGTATATGCACACAGTGTCAGGGTAGCACATGCATCAAATAAACGTTAACATTTCTACAGAGAGTGATGGACTGCATTTTAACAATCAACGAATCAGCTCAGCTCCGGCCTTTGCGGCCACTTGAGGAGTGAATCAACAGACGGAAGATCTTCTTCTCTGTCTCACCTCTGTTGCTCAAAAAACAAGGAGGGAAATAATTATGTTTAAAACGAATGACACCAGAAATGCAACACGCCCAAATGTATAGCAGAAAGAAAGAATAAAACCCAGAGGCAGTGGCTAGCATCTGCCATGCAGCAGGTTAAACTGGGTCATTATGGCTTAATCCCACTCTGGATACTGGTTTGAATTTCATCTGTTCTGTGAACAAAGCTGAGGATGGCCCTAGTACTAGGGGTTGCTGCCACCCTTATGGGAAGCTCAAATGAAGGTGCTGGGTTCATGGCTTCCTCCTGGAAAAGTCCTGGATTTCAGGGAGTGAACTTGCAGCTGGAACTCTGCTTTTCAAATAAATAAAACTTAAAAATAATAGTATATGGTATTAGCATGAAAGAGACTTATAGACTAATGGATTAGAACAGATATCCTAGATGGAAACTCATGGATCTACAGCTCATTACTCTTTGACCAAGGATCTAAACATGAATCTATATAAAAAAGAACAGTCTTTATAACAAATGCTGATTGGAACATTGAGCATCCACACACAGACAAATAATCCCTATCAGGCCCCATGTCCCAAAGTCAGCTTAAATACCTAAAGGATTCAATACCAAAATGTCATCTGAAACTTTCAAATTCCTAGAACTCAAGCAATGCTTCAGGACATTCGCATGCCAAAATCTGCTTTTGATCAAACCTCAAAACCCAGGAGGAAAACGAAAAAAGTAACAAATGGAATATCTTTAAACTAAAGACTTTATAAGCAGAAAAAAAGATAACGGAGTGAAGAAACAACATACACAACGGGAGAAAATCTGTATGAATTATAGATCTGACAAGAAGCTAACTCCAAGAATATATTAATAGCAAATAAATATCCCCTCAAATAATTCAATTAAATATTGCACTAGATTGAAACAAATTTCTCAAAGGAAGGCATCTGAATAGACAATAAGCACATCAAAGCTATTAATGATCAGCAAAATGCGTAGCCAAACTACAATGCGATAACACCTCACACTCCGGGAGGATTAGTAACGATCAAAAAGACAGAAAGGTAACAAGTGTTGAAAAGAATGTGGAGAAAAAGGAACCAGCCCTTTGCACACTGAAGGTGGGATTGTAAATCAGTACAGCCACAGTGCAGAACCATGTGCATGTTTCTCAAGAAACTGAAGGAGCTACTGCATGTTCTAGAAATGGCAACTTAGAAGTAAGAAGTTCAGGTATTTTCTTGCATAGTAAGGTTACTGTAAAGATCGACAACATACTGAATGTTTCTCTAAAACACAAAAGCAAAAGGCCTGTTGAATGCTTCACCAGGAGGACATATTAAATTCTTGAGGAGACAGGTTTGATGACTCTGAATGCAGTGTACACATGTATAGGAACATCACATGTGGGCCCAGCTTGATAGTCTAGTGGCTAAATCCTCACGTTGCACACCCAGGATCCCATATGGGTGTCATTTCATATCCTGGCTGCTCCATTTCCCATCCAGTCCCTGCTCGTGGCCTGGGAAAGCAGTCAAGGATGACCCAAAGTCTTGTGCCCCTGCAACCTGCATGAAATCTCCTGGCTCCTAGCTGCAAATCGGCTCAGCTCTGGCCATTGCAACCGCTTGGGGAGTGACTCAGCAGATGGAAGATCTTTATGTTTCACTCTGTGTATCTGCCTTTCCAACAGCAGCAACAACAACAAAATAAATCTTCAAATAAATAATGTAATATCATTATTAAAATAGTATAATCCTACATTAACAGTCATAAGTCCATCAATCTGCCATTTAAGTATATTCTGAAATTGCAGGTACAGACAAATGACCAACAGAGATGCAGAATTGAGAGGGAAAAGATGAAAAAAGACATTCTAGATTAATAATAATGGAAAGTGGATGGTGTAGCAATTCTTATATCTGATAATCAAATCATTGATGTGAAAAATATTCCTCCAGGCAACAAGTAGATGGATTTTGTCTTTTGATCCAGACTGCTAATCTATGATGTTTGAGTGATGAGTTTAAGCCATTTACATTCAGGGTTAATATTGATAGGTAGTAATTTGGTCCTGTCATTTTAGCAGTGGGTTGTTGATTGTTTAATTTAGTTGTTGTTGTTGTTTTTTATTGGGATGTTCTCCATGTCTGCCTTTGAGCTGGGGAGGTATTATTCCTTTTTCTCTGTCAAGAAAACATCTTTAAGCATCATTTGTTGGGCAGGTCTGGAAGAGGTGAATTTTTTGAACTTTTCTTCATTGTGGATGAATTTTATTTCATTTTCAAAGGCAAAGGAAAGCTTTGATTTTTCTTTCCTTTTAGACTCTGGAGTATACCACTCCATTTTGCTCTGGCCTGTAGAATTTCCTCTGAGAAGTCAGCTGTGAGTTTGATTGGGGCTCCTCTATCGGTTAATTAATTTTTTTCATGTGCACATTTAAGGATCTTTGTTTTAAAAATTGATCATGTCTTCACATGTACTTTTTCATTAGAACAAATTCAACTTGTGCATTTCATCCATTTTGTTGTTGACATGGTGCTTGAGGTTTTGTAGTTAAGTCTTAAGGGTTTTTAAAATACTCTAGCTATTCAGTCTTTATCATATTTACTGGGATACCTCAATGTTTAATCATAGGATGGAAAGGAAAGTTTATTTTGGTACAAAGAATTCTGAAATTCATGAATGAGAGTAGCATGCAAAAGGTTCCCAGAAGATTCTTATTGGGAAAAAAATTATATTTCAAAAATAATTTTATACCCAATTATTTTAATTTAATGTTTAAAATTTTAAAATATAATTCAATTTCCATGAGTTTTTTGCAATATTCTTGTGTATCTTTAAATACATATTTTTACAGGGATCAATGTGGTGGTATAGAGGTTCAACCGTCTACCCGCTAATGCAGGTATCCCATGTAGGTACCCATGTAGGTTCATGTCCTGGCTGTATCACTTCTGATTCACCTCCCTGTGTATAGCCTGGGAAAGCAGCTGAGGATGGTTCAAGTCCATGAGTTGGTGTGCCCATGTGTGAGACCAGGAAGAAACTCCTTGCTCCCAGCTCAGAACAGCTAGCTCTGCCATGGCTACTGTGGCCATTTGGGTAGTGAAACAGCAGGTGGAAGACCTTTCCTTTCTGCCTCTCCTCTCTCCATAACATCTGTCTTGCAAATAAAAAATAGATAAATTTTTACACATGAATGAATGAATAAATGAATATAGCAAGCACACAGATACATGGTTATACACACACACATATATGTTGCATATGCCATTCTCTTTATAATATTGGAAGTGGAGCAGCCAGGACTTGAACCACTGCCCATATGGGATGTTGTTGCTGCAGGAGGGAGGATTAGCCCATTGCACCACCGGGCTGATCCCTAATACTTCCATCTTCATTCTAAACTGTTGCAAAGAATCCCCTTATTCATCCGGAGAAAACTAAAACGAATACATTTTTGAGGAAGGCCCTGAGTTTACTTCCTCTCGCCCATGAGGGTTCTTTTCCTTCTTGCCTTTTGACTTCTGATGACTCCCATGAGGCCTGATTAAGACGCTTAGAGAGTATGAGGGAAGAGTGAAATAGTAGGCCTTGAATGCTGTGGGCTCCAAGGATCTTGAACTCGTGCAATGAACTAAAGCATTGAATATTGACAATGTCCTCTGATCTCAGTTTAATTAAAAAAAGGGAATGAGAAAGCTAATTACAAGGATGGGATGCAATATGGGAATGGGCTTTGAGACCTTTGAAGTCGGACTCTGCCCCTGAGGAACAGGCACACCGGCATATTTTTTCCTTAACCTTTGTAGTTCTCAGCTCTCTCCGTTGTGATATTTTTTCCTTAGCTATGACATTTTATAGAGACACAATAAAATAATAATTGTGAGGCTCTGCATGTGGTTAAAACTCAGTAAATGTTAATCCCATTTTATTATTTTATGATTTTTATTGTGAGAGGAAAGATGAGCTGATAATATGATAATCAAAACTCTGAGGTAAAAAAAAAATCTACATTAAGTTTTTCTAACATCCAACTATACAACTTTGAGCAAGAAGAGTAACCTATAAAAACAATGCTTTTATACGGCAGCACGTAACAAGCCCTCCCTGCTAGGAAGCAGAGTTCTCTGCCCATCATCTACAAGCTTTTCTCGGCTGTTGAACAGAATAAGGAAATACTGTTAGATGTTACATTAATACATACAAGTCAAGGAAGAAAAATCAGAGACAGGAGGGGTCGGGGGCAGGATTTAAAGGTGCCTAGTGCTGTAAAATATTAAAACATGACTCAATCAGCAGTGAGATATGTAAGTGGGCTTAATTAGAAATACATATTATTATTTGACTTTGAGGTACAAAATTAAAAATTAAAGCAATCTGATAGTATTCATAATCAGTGAGGAATAATATGTTGGCAAATGAGCCTAATGTTGTACTTGGTGTGTGCAATTAAAATTAATTAATTTTAGTTAACATACATGCGTGCAAATATGAAATCAACAAATCGTAAGTATTAAACTCATAATCACAGTGACATTCATGCATCGCTATCTAGAGGGAGAGATTGCTCTGTGACATATAGCTACCCTCTGCTGTAGTGTGCTATCTCTGACCAAATCAAGGAGATTTTTGGATAATCATGATTTCATGAATTGTGCCCACTTCTAATTAAAATTCACACTTGTTTTGCTTGTGTATATTTTTCTTTTCTATCACATCTTAAATGAAAAAGGGACTTGATCTTAATTAACGCATCAGTGTAGGTAGTCTAATATTAATGTTCACTAAGCCCTTTATAAGATCGTTAACAGCCAGTGTGTGGGAAAAGGACTCAGGCGGAAGACAAAAAGTTGGAAGGTTATTTTAAGCTGCTTTAGTTTTGATGTCACAGACTACTGAAGACAGAAGCGTGACGTTTTAGAATTCAATCATTAAATAGAGAAGAAGTCACCTTTATTGGTAAGAAGAGACAAGGATGAGGAACAAACCCCCGAGTATGTATTTGCAATGCTAGGATACTATTTTCAACACTAGTGCTCCTATAACACAATAGTTGATACTGAATTACTTATAAATAATGAAAAGGTATTGCTCAGAGGTTTCAGGGTCAGGGAGTTCTAGGTCAAATCCCTGGAAGACTCAACCTCTGTCGGGGCCTGTTATTCATTGAGTGTGCCTTCAATGTATGCCTTTGTGACGAAAGGCAAATAGGCTCCATTACACCTCTTTTATAAGGATGTTCCTCATTCACACTGGTGGTGTTCTCATGCAAACTCAGTTGTCAGTGGGTCCACCTTTAACACCATCTCAAAATTTTCCCTCGTTTCAATGAATAAATGATGGACTAGAAGCATTCAAGGCCTGTTATTCAAAAATTCTCATAGACAGAAATAATGAGTCTCATTCCCAAACTGGGAATTTATACAGATTATTATCATCAGAGATTAACTCATGGATTTAAATATGATCTGTTTAAGCGTGACCAAAAAAAAGCAAAGATTTAGCCAATTGTGCCTGACAACATTAAGCATCTTTTTTTGACAAAACTTATTTTAAGAAGATAGAAGTGGGCCTGGTGCTGTAGCCTAGCAGCTAAAATCCTCCCCTTGCACTCTCCAGGATCCCATAAAGGCACTGGTTCTAATCCCAGCGACCCCACTTCCCATCCAGCTCCTTGCTTGTGGCCTGGGAAAGCAGTCGAGGACGGCCCAAAGCCTTGGGACCCTGCACCTGCATGGGAGACTAGAAAGAAGCTCCTGGCTTTGAATCGTCTTAGCTCCAGCCGATGAGACCACTTGGGGATGAATCATCGGACAGAAGATCTTCCTCTCTGTCTCTCCTCCTCTCTGTTATCTGACTTTCCAATAAAAATAAATAAATTTTGGGCCCAGTGCGATAGCGTAGTGGTTGAAGTCCTTGCCTTGTACTCGCCAGGATCCCATATGGGTGCTGGGTCTAATCACAGCAGCCCTGCTTCTCATCCAGCTCCCTGCTTGTGACCTGGGAAAGCAGTCAAGGACCGCCCAAAGCCTTGGGACCCTGCACCCATGTGGGAGACCTGGAAAAGGCTCCTGGCTCCTGGCTTCAGACTGGCTCAGCTCTAGCCGTTGCAGCCACTTGGGCAGTGAATCATCGGACAGAAGAGCTTCCTCTGTTTCTCCTCCTCTCTGTATATCTGACTTTCTAAATAAAAATAAATAAATCTTTTAAAAAATAGATAAATAAATCTTAAAAAGCAAAGAAGATAGAAATAAAATATGAAATAAGAAAAAATATTGACACATCATATATCCAGAAAACAAGAATTCGTATCTATAATATATACAAGAAACCTCTAAAGAAATTAACCAAAAACACAGTTAATGATCCATTAGTATTTGAGACTAAGAATAATTAAAATTTAACAAAAAACTTCAAATCTATGATATATCTCCAAATGAATTTTGCTATGAAGAAACTTTTCTTAAATGAAGTAAGAAATATTCATTAAGAAGTCCCAAATGTTCTAGTATAATAGGGGCATTTAGATCAGATTTTCAGCTTTCACTTAGAAGCTTGGTTCAGTATGTACTGTTGTTTGTAGATTTCATTTTCTTGAATACTATCAAAGCACAGATCCTGTAATGCCTGAAATCAGTTCCTTTAGAGTGACTTCCAGAGCCATAGAATTCACTAAGGATCCCTTGAAATACATATACTTGGGACTTCCAACATTCTCAAACGATCTGGTTGACTTGCTTGACTTCTGCAAAAATGAACAGGGTCCCAGTCTACTCTCCTGAATGGTCTTTGCTGGTATTGTCTCCAACATATATAGCTCCGTGGCTGAACTGCATTTGAAATGTTTCAAGATCGTGGTGACTCTAAGATGAATAACTTAGATGTAAAGCAAAATTATATTGTGCCTAAATGACATGCCATCAAAATGCTCAGCTTTGGATGTTATCACTTCTACTACACAGAAGAACGTCTATGGCTAATGGGCTTTGCATTGCTGTTTATTTTGACCAGTGAAAGCTAAATTCTTAGGCTTTTAAAGCTTGTTAACTGAATTCAACTTTGTCCAATAAACTAAACTCAATTTGCCTTATTAAGTATGGAGTAATGTTAGATAGTCTCTTAATTAGCATTTTTTTCTAGCTTTAATATATCCTGGAATTTTAAAATGTGTGTAAGTACCTTGTATACTTGTGTGCTTCTTTCTCAGCATTGTAGTTCAGTTGCCATGGGTACTCTTGCTAAGTTCCAGCATTCTGGTTTCTTTTGACTGCTGCGTTAAGCTCGTTGTGCGTACCATATGTCCCATGGCACAGGTGAACACTTTCAACCTTTCAGGGAAACTTCCACAGGCCTCTGCACTTGGCTTGTGTTCTTGCAAATCCACTTACTGCTTTTGCTGTCTCTTATTGCATAGAAACAAGACTCCAAGCTGTTCTGTATGTAGGTGGAGGGAATGACACAGATATAAGAAGAACGAGGCTTTTTCGAGGAGGCCGACCACAGCATGTAAAACCTGCCTTTAAAGAGATAGAATCTCACTTTGCAAGCCATCTTTGCCAGATTTACTGCCTGAGGAATACAATTCTACAATAAGAGCTCTACTTCACAATGAAAGCAACCTCTAATCTTCCTAAATATCCTACGATATGATTATCCCCCTTTTAGAATTGAGGGAAGTTCCATACAGCATGGTACTTTGCCTATGGAAATTAGAGTATGTGGGCGAAAATGTTCTGCAGCCTTCCAACCAATACTGTCAGCATGCTGTTTAAACACGATGGTAATAGTCATCCATGATAACACAAAATAGGTATTGTTGTTGCTCATTTTTGTTTCAGATTTATTTATTTTTTATTGAAAAGACCAGATCCATGTAGAAGACATACAGAGATGAAAATCTTCCATCTGCTGGTTCACTCCCCAGGTGGCAGGAGCTGAGCTGATCTGAAGCCAGGAGCCAGGAGCCAGGAGCCAGGAGCCAGGAGCCAGGAGTGTCTCAGGACACAAACTGGTGACCATATGGGATTCTGGTGCTTCCAAGACGAGAATTTAGTCATTGAGCCATCATGCCAGAACCTGCTGCTCATGTTAATTGTGATTATTACCCTCTAACTCCTAAATACACAAGAGAAATTAAGTGACTTTTATTAGAATTCATTCTGGAACCAGACAGAAGCATTAAGAAGAGAAACTGTCGGGCCCGGCTCTGTAGCCTAGTGGTCAAAGTCCTCGCCTTGCACTCGCCAGGATCCCATATGGGTGCTGGATCTAATCACAGCAGCCCTGCTTCTCATCCAGCTCCCTGCTTATGGCCTGGAAAATGAGTCGAGCACGGCCCAAAGCCCTGGGACCCTGCACCCACGTGGGAGACCTGGAAAAGGCTCCTGGCTCCTGGCTCCTGGCTTCAGATCAGTTCAGCTCCAGCCATTGCTTGCACTTGGGGAGTGAATCATCGGACAGAAGAGCTTCCTCTGTCTCTCCTCCTCTCTGTATATCTGACTTTCTAATGAAAATAAATAAATCTTTTTAAAAAAGGAATAGACACTGTAGCTGAATTTCATATTACTTTATAGGAGTAGTTTTTGACCTTTGATTCTTTGAAATATTAGTCTGGGACCTGTAATTCAATAATGTGTCTGTATTCCTAACTAGGTTTACTCTAATTTCATAATTTATTGCAAAAAGTATAGGTGTTAGTTCTGTGTAGCATTCTGAGTACAATATTAGCAGTAAATTTCATTAAATATTTGGACAGAAAGGTACATTTTATTTCATTGTATTTTTAAACCTGGAGTAAAGGAGAAATCTTTTTTATTTTAGTTTTTTTTTCAATGTTTTTTATTTCTCTTTAAATTATAGATTCTCTTCTTCAACAGGATCCCTTAAAAGGTGGCATGAAATAAAATTGAAACTGAGTCATGTCTGACATTTTTTCATTGATTTCTGGCCACTAAAGATTAGATATCGATTTTGTGATGTATCATTAGATATTTTCAAGCATGTTTTGTCAGCACTCAATATTTCTTCCTTCAACTATTTTAATAACCTGCGAGCAACACTCTTTGTTTTTCACTCTTACTCCTCCAATTATTTAGTTATTCATTCAATGAATATTTATGAAGATCCCAGGTGCTTGCCTCTAGAAACCTTTTTAAAATGCGTTTCTGATCCTGTTGCTTCTCGGCATGGTTTTTCATTATGTTCAGCATGTAGCCTGATTAGAATAGACTACAGACGTACCTGCCCACCCCATCTGCCGTGGCGAACACAGAATCAAGGCGTACCAAACAACCCAAGCAAACGGTCTACCGCAGCCTCTCTGCCATTTTATACTGCCATGCTTAATGTCATTTTGATTTCCTCAACCAGTCCTGTATCCAATTTTTCTTTTCTCTTTTTTCAAAGATGGATTTACTTCTTTGAAAGGCAGAGTTACACAAAGAGAAAGAAGAACAGAAAAGAGAGATCTTATATTTGCTGGTTCACACCCCAAATGGGTCTGGACCAGGCTGAAGCCAGCAAGCAGGAGCTTCATTGGCCTATCCTACGTGGACGTCAGGGGCCCAAGAGGTCGGGCCATCTTCCAGGACATTATCAGGGGGCTGCATGGGAAGTGGAGCAGCCAGAATGTGGACCCACATTCTAATGGGATGCCAGCATTGCCGATGGTGGGTTAATCTACTATACCACAGCTCCAAACCCCAGCCCCAACTTTTTATTGTATCTTGAAATTCCTCCATTTCTTAATTTTTTGTTTTGTTCAGTTTCTTTTTTTGGTCCAAGGGCATTTTCACATAATTCTATTAACATTTGTTCAATTGCCTACATTCATTGATTTTTATTAAGCAAGTAATCATGAAACAGATTTCTATTGCAGATTTATAGAGCATCTGTAACCTGCAATTTACTGGGATACACCATACATTTATTAATTCTGCCAAAGATTTAAGGGTCCACATGTAAGTCAACTATACACCAACATAATCTTTCATGCACCTGTTGTTCAGTTATGATGCATTTTTTTAAAAAGAGAATCCTCTAAGCTTCACTTATGCTCACCAGTTTACTTTCACAAGAAGTCTTATTTGGCAAACACATACTCTCAGATTTTATTATTTTTTGATAAAAATATCCCTCTTTTAAAAACTAGGAAAAAGAACTAATCAAGTATATGATAAAGATAAAAGTTCTTAAAGACGTGTTAGAGTTAGTTCTTAAAGACATGCAGGGTCCCAAGGTCTTGGGCCATTGTCTGCTGCTTTCCCAGTCCACAAGAGGGAGCTGAATGGGAAGTGGAGCCGCCGGGACAGGAACTAGTGCCCCTATGGGTTCTGGACTTGCATGGCAAGGATTTAGGCATTAGGCTATTGCTATTGTGCCTGCTCCAGGCACCAGTTTTTTTTAGGCTTAGGAATTCAGATACAATGTATTAAGTCCTTGAAATAATAATGTGCTTGGGCATAACTGTTGCAGGAAATATGATTAAATGCATGTATAGGAGTTAGCTTTGTGTGACAGCAAGTTAATGTTCATCGGGCATAACAAAATAGATCCTTGGTAAAGACCTGATCGCTCTATTTCTGTTCCAGTTCTCTGTTGATGTGCCTGGTGAGATAAAGAAAATGAGGCAAGTAAACTGGACCTAAATGGGAGACTCAGATGGATTTCCTCTCTCATTGGCTTTGCCCCATTCCAATTCTGGTCCTGGTAGCCTTTTGGAAACCAACCCAGCTGATGTGTGATCTTTTTATCTCTTGGTTTCTCATCTGCCTGCTGCCCTGACTTTAAATTAATATTGTAAAAATGTTTGATTATTTGATAAATAAGTGTATATGCAACATATGAAGTGTACATTATAAATATTGCTTTGAGTATTTTAAACAGAGAATGCTTAATTTATGGAAGTGCTTACTTTTTGTTGGGGAAATGGAACAGAGAAAAAAGAACATTGATGTAGCTCTAAGTGTTGGGGAACAGGAAGGGCAGAGGTGTGTCAGGACACCAGGAAGATCACAGGAGGGGTCCTATATATTGGTCCACTCAAGTCTCTATCTGACACCTGCTGCTAAATGAAGGCCTTGAGAGGCTCCATGATCCACCTTGAGGTGTCTTACTGCTGCTGGGGTTTGGATATTGTCAATGACACTGGTTTTGAAGAGAGAAACAGAGAATCAAGTTTGGAACCAACCCACCATTCTGGAGCCAGCTACTATAGTGTCACTCATACCACCACCCCAAATAGGATCGTTTTTGTTCCTTCTTGTCATCTTCCAGTTCTGTCAATTGAATGACATCAATCTCACCTTACATCTGATGAGTTGGGTATACTCCTCTTCTCAATGCCAGTGTTTCTTTTGTTTTGAACTCCTGCTTGTGTTTTGATCGCTCTAAACTCTAGACAGATGGTTGTAGAGAGGATTGCATCAGGAGCTCACCACTTAATGTTTTACCTTATTTCAAAATCAGAACAGAGCATGACAGCATGAGACATGTTACACATGTGCGGGAAGGTGCCTTATCCATTCTGTGTCTCTGACATGATCTTTAGTCTCCACAAAATGCAATAAAGGTGCAATAAAATGCTAGAACCTTTTATTGCAGCTTATCATGCACTAACGCCATCAGTTCTTCCATGAATGTGTACTTTTAAGAGAAGATTAAAGTAGACATATGAGTAAACGAAGTAAAATTAGTAAATAGTAAGTATAATAAATGTATAGTAAATATTTGTTCTTTGGGGATTAACTTATTTCACTAAGCATAAGGATCTCTAGGTAGGCCCATTTGATTTTTAAGTAAACGTAAAGCTGCTTTAAAGTAAACAATTCAAATAAAAATATTTGAATATATATATGCAAGTATACATGAATGCTTGTATATTCCTATTTATATGGAGATAACTACACAGATAAAAGGACATGTTAAGTGCGTTCAATAAAATTAAGAATGAGATTGCTAAAAATTACCCAAGACAGATTGGAATTGATATCTATGATTGAAAATATTCGAGGAAGCAACTCAGAGATTGAAAAAAATTCACAAAATAAAAAGAATAGGTGACTCTCTAGTTGAACGAATGAAGAAAATCCCAATTGTCAGTACGTGTTTTTTAAGATTTTTAGAGAAGGAAATGAAAATTAAGCCAATAATGAGATATCACCAAAACCCATCTGATTCACAAAAATTAAGAGTGATCTCACCTAGTATTGAAAATGATTGGGAAAATGAGTTCTCATATACACTGTTGAGAAGAAACAATTGGTACAGACATTCAGAAAAACTATCTGGCAATATTGATTAAAATTGAAAATGCATCTAATTCCTCTTGATAGTCAAATAGAGATTTCCAATGTCCATTTCTTATTCCACAGAGGAAAATCACACTAACAAGTTAATACCTTCATTTTTACAATGTACATGAAGCAGAGCCTTATACCCCAGAAAAGAGGCCATTTGAACTACCCAGAGACCTGAGATGACACTGGAAAGAGAGGAACCAGGTGTACCAACCAGTTCCCATGGCCCTACAATTCAGGGGGACCAATGGTGCAGGGCAAGCATAACGGGAAAACCCCAGCACACCCCACTAGCAGGGCTGCTGTGTGTTCATCCTCACTGCAGGAAGGACTCACGGTTGTCAAGTTTGAAGCTGAAGAAAGAGAGCTACCTGGAATACAAACAGTGGTTTGGCTTCAGAGAAGTGATTACCCCCTCCCCAAATTAAATCAAAGACACACAAATAGGAAAACAGGAAGGCAAGCAACTCCTGTTTTCAGATGACACAATTCTAAGTAGAGAAGAATGTCATGACTTCAAGAAACTATATATATATATATGTACATGCATATATATGTGTGTGTATATCTATATATGTGTATGTGTATATATGACTATTAGAACAAATGCTGAACTTTTAGGACATAATATCAGCATTAAAAAACAGTAACATTTTATGCATCAATTAAAAAAAAACTCACTGGGAAGCAATAAGAACAACCCAACCGAGAGCACCAAAAAACAAGAAGTTATCTTAGAATAAATTTAATCAGATGTGACAGATTGCTATAAGAAAAACTAAAATGTTAACAGAAATTGGAAAAGTCAAATGTCAAAAAATCTCACATATTCATAAATTAAATGTTGTTATGGTAGCGATATATATAAAGTATTATGCTAAGCAATTTGCAGATTTAGCAAAATCGCTATTAAAATACCAATGAGATTGTTATCAGGCCTATCTATCTGTCTATCTATGGAAAAGAGAAGCTAAGACAAACGCTGGTTGTCTGATTTGCTGATTTTCTTGGTGTTGAAATATTCCACTGTACCCCATAAAAGGAATGAGGATTAAATGTTAGTAAGATGCAAACAATAACATATAATCATTTATCTATCTTTAAAATCTAGGACTCACCCACATAAGCATACATGAATATACAGAAAATGTCTTTGGTGTGTAAAGGAACAAAAACAATCTAATTTTTTTGTGTGTTAGACAAATGAAATACATTGTGGTATGTTTCTGAATTAGAAATATTAAAGAGAAGATCTCAAAAATTACAGCGACGATACACTTATTGGATATAATCTTATGAGTATGGAAAACATATATGAAGATATACATCAGATATGCCAGGTTGTTATTGTTAGTCACAAACAGAATGGATATTATACAAAGACAGAACATTTAAATTATTCCCACAGAAAAGAATACATGCTATAGAGCTGGGCATGGTTGCCTAGTGGCTAAAAGCCTCACCTTGCAAGTGCGGTGTTCTTAGGGGGGCACCAGTTTTAATCCCGGAGGCCCTGCTTCCCATCCAGCTCCCTGCTTGTGGCCAGGGAAGGCAGTCAAGGATGGCCCAAAGCCTTGGGATCCTGCACCTGTGTGGGAGACCCGGAAGAAGCTCCTGGCTCCTGGCTCCTGGCTTTGGTTAGGCTGAGCTCTGGCTGTTGTGGCCGCTTGGGGAGTGAGTCAATGAACAGAAAGATCTTCCTCTCTGTCTTGTCTCTATCTGACTTTCCAATAATAAAGAAATAAAGAAACAAATCTTAAAAAATATATCTGCTATAAAATATTCATTTTAATAAATACATGTAAACATATTTTATAAACATTTATTAATACTTTATATACACATACACCCAGACTTATTTTTATATAGGAAGACATAAAAACAGCAATGAAAGCACTAACTGTGGTTACAATCAGCAAGTGGGAGTTTTTTATAGACCACGGCTTGCTTCATATTTTAAGGTAGTACTAAGTTTTACAATTATGAGTATAAATACTTCTCATAAAATTTATACCAAATAATAACTATTTTATGACATAATATATAAAACTTTTTTCTGTAGTTGTTTCTAGCTAACGTGTAAAAAATACATAGAATCAACAAAAAGCATTGCAGTCAATGCACTAAGAAATGTGATCAGATATTAATTCATCTTTTGCTTCCTGAAAAGGAAATTGACGGGGTCCCCGCATGCCCTCCCCTGCCATAGAACTCCACAGAACCCCAAACACCAAGGCCCCACCATGAGCAGTCAGATGGCCAATGGGCTTCACCCAGTACCATCAGCACCCCAGGCTGCCCCACCCAGGCCCCACCACACCCCCAGCTGGCACCCACTCTTCAGGCAGGCCTAAGGACTAAGGTCAGGTGACCCAGGCCCTGCTGGACACCCCTCTCCGACACCCATCATGCAGGCCCACTTGGTCCATTCTAATCCAAGGCCCTGCTAGTGGCGTGGGAAAAGCAGTGAGGATGGCCCGATTGTTCTGTCCCCTTTCAGCTTCCTGGAAGCAGAGATGCTAGTCCTGGCCTATCAACGCTTGTTGGGACCATTTGGGGAGTGAAAGAGCAGATGGATGATCTCTTTCCATTTCTCCCTCTTTGTAATTCTGACTTTTGAATAAATATAGTTTTTCTTAAAAAAAAAAGAAAGTTTCTAGCTCTCAAAACCCACATAGCTATCACATTGCACTATATTTTAATTTAAAAAGATCCTTGAACTGCAACTTAATTAGTTATGTTAACTGCATGGGACACTTGAGGTAAAAATGGGAAGAGTGAATTTATAGAGTATTTGCTACCACAAAGAACTGAACATACAATTAAGCTGAAAAGAAACAATTTTTCTGCAATCATCAGAAAACGGCATACCAAATCAATATGCCATTGCAAGGGTTGTCTGAAAGCAAAACTGTGAGACGCAGGTGAGGAATTCCAACTTTGTGATCACATCAGTAATAACAATTGTTCACCACATCTCAGAATGAAATAGTTAAGTGAGACTTATTTTTGGACTCCACATTGTATGTAGAGTCACAGGGAAATCTTCCTGTGTATTGAATTTGTTTTTGCAGAAAGACTTGATTTCTATTCTCTCCTAGGCTTTGGGGATCAGGCTTCATTTTTAAAATCCAAGTTCACCATTCAGCAAACGGCAAGATGTCAGTACTCTGCAATGCACCTGATGGAGAGAGAAGTAAGTGGGGCAGACTCTCCCACGGCTTTGCTTTTCAGATTACTTTAGATCATCTCCCGAAATTCAGATGCTTACTTGGGAGTTAACCATGGGATCTCCTGGGACTCCAAGATGACTCCAGAAACCACTTTCTGCATGGTGTTGAGTATTTCTTCCATCTCAACGCAAATAACAGCAAACGTTATTATTTTTTCCTTTCAAGAAAGTTTTGCTTCACTTTTCTTTACAGATTAGTTTTGGAGGGGTGAGAAAACATGTTACCACAGCGAGCCAGGAGACACTGTGTGAATTTTTTAATAATTTAATTAATGTACTTTGCAAAACACGCTAAAGGCTAGAAGGGAAATGTTTATAATTGCATTCACAGTACTGCATTCTTATTTGTAATTGCACCAGTGAGACATGAAAAATGGAAATAATACTTTATGCCATTTTATCAAAACATTTTATTTTCAGACTTTAAAAACAACTTTTAAAGATTTGTTTATGTGTTTGAAAAACAAACCAACAGACGCAGGAAGAAACAAAGAGAGTTAGCTTTTCCATCCACTGGTTCATTTCCCAAATGACTGCAACAGCCATGATGGGGCTACATCAAAGGCAGTACCCTGGCACTACATCCAGAACCCACACTTTGGGCCTTGTCTGGTGCCTTCCCAGGTGGGTTTGCAGGAAGCTGGATTGGAAGGAATCTCAGAGTGGCTCAGATGGGGTCATCGTGCTCATCATAGTGTGTGATAAGCCAAGTGGCCATTGAATCTGCTTTACCAAAAGATTTACTGTGTTAATTCTGAAATTTTTCATGTACTCTGTGATTTGTTTTCAGCTATGGGACACTGTGGATCTGGCATTATGACCCAATGATGAGATCACTGAGTATAAAAGAACATGAATCTTGGTTATCAATGTATTTTTGATAATTGGTTTCTCTCAGAATAAATATCATCAAATGGTTTTCAGCTATTTTGTCTCCATTTTTTTTGATGAATATGTAGTAAGAATTTAGTCTCAGGAATACAGAATACTGTGATCTGTATCTTCACTAATTTAATATTAACATAGTGTTTCCATGTAATTTATATTTATGTGGTTTTTGTTGTATGTGACTACACCGCAAAACTTGTGGCTTTAAACCACTGTTTGTTTAGCTCATGTGTCTGGGTGGAGGGTTCTTTGCCATGGTTCAAGTCATGTAGATGAGCTCTACTGGTTTTTCACCTGGGTCTGTGTAGAAAGTAGGTAGATAAACAACCAGAGCAAGCAAGTTAATCCCACAAATACTTCTGTAACTTGAGACACTATTGTATACATGATTTGCTTTTGTATCATATGGACTTTTATTTTCTAGTAGCTTAGGTCAAGTTCATTTTTATCTTGTTCTCAGAGGACAATAAGAGAAAAAAGTCAAAATGAATGAACATTTTTCAAATATCTTTAGGCCACATGGTAAAACGTACAATCAATATGTGAGGGTATCAATAAAGGAGGTGTAAACCAATGGATGTAAATGAATTTGGGAACATCATTGCGGTTAGCTATCTCATCATCTTCTGGATATATTTCATAGACAGTACAACTAAAATCCAATGACCCACACAATTTCCTTAAACTCCCAGCTGAATACTAGAAAAAGGTGACAGGTTCATAATCATTCCTGATACCAACTGTAGAATCCAATGTTGCCTGAAACCATTCTCAAAATTGAATAACTTGTTACAAAAAAATTCACATAAAACATAGAGAGCTGTTATACTGGCATTATGATTTGATGCAGCAAAATGATACAAACTAAAAGCAACCAAGAGGAAGGGTGTTTGAGGCGAGTGCAAAGAAATTCCAAACATGGAGTTCACAGCTTTCTCTCTCCAAGTCATGAGCAGCATTAGTTCTTCTGAGCAATGACATGTAGTTGTATATATACAGTATTGTGGAAGAGAGTACCTCACTCATGACATGGTATAAAGTCCTTGCTGTGGTTACATCAAGTAGATATGGCATACTTTGCATGTAGTTATCCATTACTCTAATTCTCCTAGAGGTAGATGCTTTATGACCAACAAATCTTGCCCTAAATCATTGATTTTTCTTGTGTATTCCAAGCTCTCCCTTATCCCTGGCCATTTGTCCAAATAAAATGAAATCAGAATATAACAGTTTTTTTTTTTTTTGCAACTCCACGTTTGTAGCAGTTAAATTCACAGTAGCTAAGATGTGGAATAAATGCAGATATCCATGAACAGATGATTGGGTTAAGAGAAGCATGCTACTGGTCACTATGGAATACTATTCAGCCACTGAAGCAACAATAAAATCTTGTTGTTTTTAATTGAATGATGCCACTGGAAGTGATCAAGATTGCTGAAATAAGCCGGTTCCAAAAAGACAAATATTATAATTTTGCATAATCTGTGATAGCTAATACGCCAAATACAAAAAATGTAATCTTTACATGTAAGAGTGATATTCTGGAATTTGATTGTTGTGTATTTTTTTTTTTTTGTCTAGCTACCCAATGAACAGGTTTTTTTTTTCCTTTTGTATTGTTTTATAATTATTTCCTTGTCAACTGTTGATAGCTTAGCCAAATGGAGTGTTAAACCTGTGATTGCTAAGTGAAATAAAGTATGCTATTATAAAAACTAGAAAAATAAAGAAATTACAAAGGACTAGGGTTGATGGGGAATGCAGGCAGGAGAGACGTTATGGTGAAAATCAGTTCCCAAACGTGTATTGCAATGCATTGGAACTTGTCCATTTTATATAAGTAAGTAAACAAATAATACACAATACACAATGCATAATAAATAATAAATAAGTACTCACCAAAGAAAGCTAAAATATGTACTAAATAGAAGTATGAAAATTTTAATGTTAGGGTATAAAATAGCTTCAGTTCAAATAAATACTTTTGAGAAAACCAATTAATTGCTTATTTGCTTACCCACCTATTTATTTTCTGGACAATGTTTATTCTATAACAAATAATAAATATGTAATAAGGAGACAAGCGGTAGAAAGGCATGCCGTATGCCAGGCCAAAAAAAAAAAAAAAAATTAGAAGGCAAATGGGATTGAAAAAAGTGAGTGAGTCTGGATCCTGATGAGAGAGGACCAAGTGAGCAGGCATAACATGTAAGGAGAGATTTAATCAGAGAGCCAAGAGATTTTCACAGGATGAGTCTTGAGTCAGCATCATCAGCACTCAACATGATGTGGGAGTTCACCAGAGATGTAAATTCTCAGTTACAGACGTCATTAAACAAAAATCCTTTCCACATAATTGAGCAAATGAGCTTTATTACATGATCAAGGAATCCTGACACATAGCTAACTTGGAGTGTCACTGTTACACAGGATCTTGAATACCTATAAAGGTATAATCGGAGATACAAAGTGATTGAATCATATGCTTTTTAAAGCATGAAAATGACAAAACTTTAAAATATTGGCTGTGGTGTGGATGTAGGAGAACTGAATAGAAATGAAATCGATACCGGTGCTGAAGCTATATCCAGTTGGCAAAAAATCAGGAGTTAAAATTTATATGAGAACAGTGGACATGTGTAATAGACCTTAGGGCTCAATAAAATGCACTATTGTTTTTTTCTTGTTGTTTATCATTTTGATTCACGTAGAGAGCAAGTTCATCCAGCTCACAGGTGCAATTCTAAAAACATAGCGACAATGTCTTCCTTCCCCCTCTGCTCCATTTTTTGTTTTTCTTTTCTTTTAATGTTTTTTTTTTTTTTTGTAATAGCATTTTTAATTAAGTTTGCAATCCCAGGCTTTCTCACCTGCTAAATAAAGAGTTCTACAAACAGGGTTCAGCGCGGTGGCCTGGAAGCTAAAGTCCTCGCCTTGAACGCACCCGGGATCCCATATGGGCACTGGTTCTAATCCCAGCAGCTCCACTTCCCATCCAGCTCCCTGCTTGTGGCCTGGGAAAGCAGTCGAGGACGGCCCAAAGCCTTGGGACCCTGCACCCGTGTGGGAGACCTGGAGGAAGTTTCTGGTTCCCGGATTCAGATAAGCTCAACTCCCGCTACTGCAGTCATTTGGGGAGTGACTCAATGGAGGGAAGATCTTCCTCTCTGTCTCCCCCTCTTCTCTGTATATCTGCCTTTCCAATAAAAATAAATAAATTTTTAAAACAAAAAACAGTTCAACAAACATAACGTAGCAATACCACTGTTCAACAGAGTAGAGAATAAGTTCCTAAACTCTATTCTTTCAGAGCTTCTGTCATCCACAGCAGTGTTATGGATCTCTAAGAGCATCCGTGGAAAAGAAACACAATTCACCCAACAGTGCAGAAGGGTTAAGAAAGAAGCTAAACACTTGCAAATTCATCAAATTGTGACCACAGAGTATTTCTTTTTAACTCTATGGTCACGATTGGGAAGTGAATCATCAGAAAGCAGATCTTCCTCTCTCTATATATCTGATTTTCCAATAAAAACAAAATAAATCATTGAAAATAACATTCATGCTCTTTACTTTCATACTAAAATCACAACAAAATGAATCTATTCTGGATGCACAAATAATTTACAGTTCATAATTTTTCTTATTGCTTTATTTAATACACATTTCTTGTGTCACACAATAATTCCCAAGAGACTATTAAAATAAAACTTGGAACATCATCACCCTCTTTCTTTTTCTATATATATATATATATATATATATATATATATATATATATATTTATTTATATATATATTTTTATATATATATATATATATTTATCTGAAAGGCAGAAATACAGAGAGAAAGCAAGAGGATACACATTGGTTGACTTGCCAAATGACTGCAATGATCAGAGCTGGGCTTGGTTGAAAGCAGGAGGCAGTTAAACCAGGAACATAAAACCAGTTTCTGGTCCCTGACAAGGCTGCAGGAGCGCATACACGTTCTGTCCTCTGTTCTAATGCTCTGGCACATTTGTTTGAATCAGAAGTGCAGCAGCTGGAACTCCAACGCGCACCTATATGTGATGTCAACATCTCAGGTCGCAGCTCAACCTCCTGGTCAGAGTGCCAGCTTCCACAGTCCTGGTGTTCACTAAGCAGATCTCCTCTTGTGCCATCCTAGCTTTTATTTCTAAGACAAAAGCATGGACTAGATGTGTTTTAGCTCCCTGTCAGCGCCAGTGTGGTGCCAGCTATTAGAATATGTATGTTCTCTAACATCCAGTGATATCTTACAAAGAAAGAGATGAAGGTTTAATACAGCCAAAAAAAAAAAAAAACTGCTTTGCAAGCCCCACTTTATTTTAATATTTTCTGCTGCCATTTACCTATTCAAAGGTAGGGTTTTACTCATCAAATCTCTTTACTTAGTGGAACATTAAAACGCTGATTGGAATGCAATTGAAAAACCTGTTATCTCCATGCAAGATACAAAACAAAAAGGTATCTAAGCAAACACGTATATACGTACATTCATGTAGATGAACAGTGTGATGGAGAGAAACGTGTGAGGAAGCAGAGCTTTGTTGCAGTGCGCATCTTCAGTCTCAGAGGAGGACACACAATGAAACTGTGAAATACACCTCGATAACCTGGCACTAGAGTTTCTATCATTGTGGATACCTACAATACCATGATACACCTGAAGAGTGGAATGTTATTCCTGTAGCTGTTACTAAAGGACTGTACCACTGTAATGATCTGCGGGACATGATGGGAGGGAGAATAGGAAAGGAACAAGGGGAGGAAAAAGCAGAAATCTCTCTACACTTGTAAGATTATATGATGGAAAATCATAAAAATAATAAAAAAATACATGCTGTCTCAAAAATAAAAAGCAAGCAAAAGGAGTGGAAGGAATTGCATTACGTTACCAGGACTCTATAAACTACGTTGTACTTGTTCTTTTTGTATTAATAGTACATTAACATGAAAATAGTACAATATAAAAAAGACAAAAACACAGATGAAATGACCTCTGAAAATTATAGCATCTGCACAATTAAAACCGCTGCTGTGTCCTGATGCTGTTAGCTTGGCCAACAGCCAAATGGGATTTGTGTAATCCTAGCTTCCTTGTGTCCAGTTAACAAACAACAGGTTTATGAGATAAGCAAGTCTAGGGATATATTACACACTTTAGAGATTACTAAGTTCTTTTTTTCAGAATTGCTGGCAGTACTTCCTACACTTAAGTGGAGCCACGTTCAACCAGTCCTTAATCTTGAAACAAGTTGAACAACTTCCAATAAATGTCAGATAATTGTTTGCATGGCAAGACACATTTCTTTATTATTCACCAACTTTTTATACTGTAGCTGTTACAGATTTTACAAGACTTTCTAATTTTAACTTCTTTTTGAGAAACAAGCGAAATATGCATTAAGCCACATTTTGAAATGGCTTATATAAAATAACCACCAGGAGCAACACCTTATATATAATAAAGAAGTTAGATGCAACATTTGAATAGCTAAGTTGAGCCAACAGTCACATAAACTTCACATTATTTTAATGAAACTGTCTTGGAAACTTAGCAGAAGTTTGATCATTGGGTCTTTCAAAGTACTAAGCAAGGCTTTCCAATAATGGAGTAATACCGCAGGAATACACGAGATGCTTCTATGGAATCGGGAATCTATCATATTTGAGCAGGCAGTGAAGGGGTTCAGATATGTAAACCTTGCCAGTGTTATGGTGTCACAGATAAAGACCCAGGCTGTGGTGCTGGGATCCCATATGAATGTAGGTTTGAGTCCCCAGTTGCTCCACATCCAATCCACTCCTCTGTTAATGTGCCTAGAAAAGCAGGAAGATGGCCCAAGTGCTTGAGTTTTTTAACCCACATGGGTGTCCTGAAAGAAGTTCCTAGCTCCTTGCTTCAGACCGATCATGAAGAGGGGTGAATGGACGGATGAGCCCGTTCTTTCTGTTCCTCTGCCTTTGAAGTAAATAAATAAATCTTAAAAAAATATAATATTCCTAGATTGTGTCTACATTTGCCTATACTGTGACTTGTGGACCATGGCATTTTTCTTTCTCAGGTAAATCCTACTTTCTCTCAACAGATCTGAAAAAAAAGATCAGGAAAAGTCAGAAGGTTCTGCTAGCGAAGTTATCTGAGAATAACCACACGACAGCCTGATATGTCAAATGATAAGTTCTCACATTTAGCGGCAATTCTGTATTAATCTCTGTATATGTGCTTTCCCAGCTCCATTGGTGAGGTTGACTTTCCTTTAATTGAACTGAATCAGTATCTGTACCAAATAGATTGATGACACTTATGACACAATGTCCTTAGGAAAAACAAACGAGTACAGAGGAGATGGCATTTAGACTAAGGCACTGCACAAATGTAAAGTGCTCTTCTCTGGGTCTTGTTTCTCTGCTTGCTGCCACATCCTCCAATCAAGATTGCTTTTGCTCTCCAATGGGATGGTCGTATGTTTTTAGACTGGTAAGGATTAACATATGTTCCATTTCTTTAATCATGCATCTGTGTGTCACCATGGAGCTGGGAAAATAATTTGCAAATAGCTATATTACTGGAAATGGCCTTTGGGGATATTCGGGAATATTACAAGTTTTGCTCACAGCATTCTGTGAAGCTTTACACATAGTCAAAACATCATTTTCTGGACTTGATGTTGTTATGCATCATTTGGACACCAAATACTATTCACCTCTCACAAATGAGAGCTTGGAGCCTTTACTGTAAGGATATATTTGATGGATTTTGACCTCCATCAACGACGAGGGAAATCCATGTTTTGGGTTTGGGTTGGTTTCCTCTTTGAGGTACACAGGTTAGAAGGGTACCCATGGAATGTAGGACTCAATTCAGTGATGCTTATGGCAAGACGGTTTCTAAAGTGAGGATATCCCATTGCCATTTCGTGACCTTGGGATGGCTACTGCTGTGAGGAATTTACTTACCCCAGAAGGTGGGATTGATAGCTGCCCTTTTGTGCCTCTCGTATGATAAAGCTACCGAAAGATTCTGATGGATGGCATTAGCGGAGTTATACTCCATATGCTTTGAAACTGGCTGGAATGTATCCTCTTTTAAATGACACAGAATGTAATTTAGAAGTGCGAGACTCATAAAGTTCATGTTCTCATGAAAGTTCACTGCAGAGGATAAATGTGTCCACTCAGGATTCCTTTGGCAGCGTGCCTGAGGCCTCATCGTTCAGCTTGACTTGTATAAAGATTTCTTTTTTAAGCTGTGAACAACTTCAGTGTGGAAGTTCTTTCTGATTCTTGTGCTTTTGTGTTGTCAACTTCCCCGCATTCAGCAGGATTTTTTTTTTTGTCTTTGTGAATTCTCTTTTGAAAATATTGAGCTATTATGAAGGTATGATAAACAGCACTCGCCCGTGAAAAATGCCTGTTTCGCACAGCCCTTAGGCCTACTGACAGGACAATGGAATAAAATCCATTAATTATCATTTCCCAGGCTGACTGAGACGAACTGCGACAAAGCACACACGGAAATTCTATCAGCACCATGTCGCCTCTCGCTGTTTAGGTATTCGACTCCGGGGAGTGACACGTACCTGAAAGATGTACCTTTTTTTTTGCCCTTTGCTTATATTTAGACAATAATTTAAAAATAGATTGGAAAAAGATTTAATACTCTACAATGGTTTGCTTTTCCAGCAGAGCTCTTAAAAGCACGCCACATTGTTAACCATTATAATTGTACATTCACTACTGGATACCAGAAATAATAACACTATTACTGCAATGATACCTTTTAGTTCAGGCTGACACTTGCAGAGAAATATATGAGGTTAAACTGGAATTTTTAAATGGGCATTGCTGATTAATGTGTTGAAATTGCCATAGAAATATCAAATAGTTTCTGATGAAATGTGTTATCTTAAGAGTGTGGCAGAATGCGCTAAGTACACATGGATTACAATAGTCCAACCAGGCAAGTGACCATCAAATAAACTTATGCCGATGGCAAATTTTGCACAGTTTAGAAATAAATAGTACTTTGATTAACTGACATTGGTGTTACTGTTTCTCATCAAACAAACAAAAAATCTGTACTTGGACATGTATTAAAAGAAAATATCGTCCCTAAATCTTTGGCCCATTATGATTTGATTTTTGTATGATGGGACATAAGATGTCATCTTTTGTACATGGCTGTCCAATTTTCTTATCTTTTATTTCTGAATCTGTCCTATTCTTGGCAGGTTTTTGGTACTGCATGAAAATAAGTAGGCCAGCATTGTGGCCCATCAGTGTGTTAAGACAGTGCTTACCATGTGGAGATCCCATACTTGAGTATTAGTTCAAGTCTGGCTTCTTGGGTTCTGATCCAGCTTCCTGCAATTGAACCTGGGAAAATCAATGGAAGAGAACACGGAGAAACTGGGCTCCTGCCATCGCTGTAGGAGTTGCAGGTGCTTTTCTAGATTACAGGCTCTGACCTGGTTTAGTTCTGGCCATTGCAGCCATTTGGAGAATGAACCAGCAAATGAAGATCTCTTTCTCTTCATCTCAGTCATTCTTTCAAATAAAAGAAAACAAATATTTTTCAAAGAAAAGTTGGCTAGAAATCTATACAAGCTTGAATTGATTTCTCGGTGCTCTGTTCTATTCCATTGATTTACGTGATGATCTTTAATGTCAGCAGCACACTATCTTTTTAAAAGTTATTTATTGTTATTGGAAAGTCAGATATACAGAGAGGAGAAGAGACATATCTGCTGGTTCACTCCCCAAGTAGCCACAAAGGCCAGTGTTGAGCTGATCCGAAGCCAGGAGCTAGCAGCTTCTTCTGGGTCTCTTACAGAGGTGCAAGATTCCAAAGCCCTGAGTGATCTTCGACTGCTTTCCCAGGCCATAAGCAGGCAGCTGGATGGGACGCGGGGCTGCCAGGACAGGAACCAGTGCCCATATGGGATCCTGACATGTGCAAGGTGAGGACTTTAGCTTCCAGGCTACCACTTTGGGTCCAACACTATTTTCATTACTACGGGTTCATAGTAGAAAGTCAGCTAGCATTCTTCCAGTTTTACTTTTTTTTTTTCTTTTGGCTCTTCTTGGTTTTTGTGTTTTTATACATACAGATTTTTTTTTTAATTTTGGTGTAGGATTTCATTTATCTTTTGATTAGACTTGCCTTGAATCTCTACGTTATTTTGCCAACATTAGTTTTTCAAAATCAGGAACACCGTGGCTTCCATGTATTCATGCCTTCTTCAAATTGCTTCATCAATATTTTATAGATACTATTGCAAGGTTCTCATGGCTCCTTGTTGAAATTTACTCTTAGTTATTTTTTGTTGCTATTGCTGTCGTGAGTGGGTCAGCGTTTTGATTTTTTGTTGGTTTCACTGCTGTGGAATACACATACTGCCAATTTTTGTTTCATGAGTTTGTACTCTACAACTTTACTGAAATCATTTAGTATTTTTTAAGGTTTTTAGCATAGATTCACAGTTATTGCAGGTTTTTTTCCCCTCTCTTTGCCACCTGAATACAGGAACACTTTAATTTTGTTCTCCCTAGTTCAGTACCTATTATTTATTTGTCTTGCCATTTCCTCTGGCTATGGCTTCCAAACTGTATTTAGTAGAATTTATGGAAGGCATCCTTATCTTGTTTTATACCTTATTCCCCATTCAAAATGTGAATTGTAACTTAATCATGCAATTCCTCTATTGTGCTGTCATACATTATTTCCGTGCATAATTTGCTAAGAGCTTTCAGCAACAGCAATGTTATTTTTTTCAAATGTTTTTCTATGCCTATTGGAATGATCATATGATTTTCGTCATTCTGTAAACAGCATGTTTCGCAATTGTGAACACTGAACCCTGCTTTTAGGCACCTTTGAGATAAATTCTGCTCAGTTATAATGAATGATCTTTATCATGTGCCGCTGAAGCAGTTCGCTAGTATTTTGTTTCGAATTTTCGAATCCGATTCATGAAAAATATTCATAATAGTTTTCCTCCTGGACTTGATGGCCTCATGGCTCCATGGCTGTATGTTTGTTTTGTATTATGGTACATTAGTTCTGTACATAATTTGCTGAGAGTTTTCATCCTAGAAGAATGTTGATTTGTTTTTCAAACATTTTTCTGCATTTCTCAAACTTTTTTATACATGTACCAGGATCCCATATGGATGCCGGATCATGTCCCAGCTGCTCCATTTCTCATTCAGCCTTCCTGCTTGTGGTCTAAGAAAAGCCATGGAGGATGGTCCAAAGCCTTGGAACCCTGCATCTGCATGGGAGACCTGGAAGAAGCTCCTGGCTCCTGGATTCAAATCAGCTCCTCTCCACTTGTAGTAGCCAATTGGATAGTGAACCAGCAGATGGAATATCTTTCTGTCTGTCTCTCCTTGTCTTTGTAAATTTGGCTTTCCAATAAAAATGTTAATAATAAGTACATATTAAAAATAGTTTTCTTCTTTCTTTATTCTCTTTTTTTGTTGTTGTTATGTACTTATCTGGTTTCAATCTTAGGATAATGCTTCCTGTCAAGTAATTTAAGCGAATTTGATATTACTGCTTTCTTCATTTATTGAAATCATTTGTGAATAATAATTGTTTCACTTTCTGTAGCTAATTGGTAGGAATCTGTAGCAAAACTATCAGTTCTCAGGTATTTCTTAACCAAAGATTTTCAATTTTCAATAATTTTCAATTATTCAAGTTCTTTTCTTACTATGGTTCACAATAGCTAAAATACAGAATCAACACGGATATCCATCAACTGATAACTGGATGAAGAAAATGCTGTCCGTCTGCAGTACGGAATACTATCCAGCCGTAAAAGAGAATGAGATCTCATTGTTTGAAACAAGACAGATGCAAATGAAAATCATGAAATTTAGTGAAATAGGCGTGTCCAAAAAATCCATGTAAATTGCCTCAGTGACTGAATGGATGTACAAAATGTGGGATATATGTTTATAACTGAATGTTACCCAGCCACAGGAAAGAAGGAAAAGTCATTTGTGACCTTGCAATGCAACCTGGAGGGTAGCTGAAATAGACCAGACACAGGAAGACAGGTATTGCAAGAACTTACTCAAGACAGACTTTTGAAAACTGGTAGCATGGAAATGAGAAGTCGACTACTGATTATTGGAGGATGGGATGCTCAGAAGGAAGACTGTGGCCATGTTTGTAAAAGGATACACAATTACAATTAGGAGCAGATAGAAGAATCCTGTTGTGCAGAAAGCTGACTATAATTAATGATAATATTTGATCATTAATAATAATATATTTTTAAAATATATGGTGAGTGGAAATTAATTGTCCTCAAAATTAATAGTATAGTAAAGGTAATAGTATCATTAAATGTAACAGCTATAAGACATATATATATATCAAAATAGGTCATGCATGGTTGAAAACATTTAATGGTATAGATTTTTCTTCAATTAAAAAAAATTGCAGTGTACCGAGACTTAGCATGACACCTGAATGAAAAATTGTATCACGGTTTCTTTCTTTATCTAAGACTTTCTAAAACATATTAACAAAACAAACTCATTTATGCTAGTGCATAAACACTTTGTATCTACTTGTCATTGATTTAATAATAGAGTATTTTTCTTACAGGTGGACAAGTGCCTATTAGTGATGAAATTTCATTCAAAACTAAACATTCCCATAAAAAGTGAAAATATCGTATTTAGATAAACAGAAGACTGTGCAATTTGTTTTTAAAGGACCAATGATAAGCAGTGGAAGAAAATACCTCAGGAAAAAATGGGCATGTGCGGTTAGAAGCAAAATATTCCAAAATTATAATGAATGCATTCTTACAAATCCTAGCTTCTAGATTTGTGCACTAATCTGTCCAATTAACCTTTTTTGCTAGCAATGACTTGCAGAGTGGACTATGGATTTCATTGAAACTCCTTTACCTTTCTACTCTCTATCTGGTGAACAAAGATTAAAAAAAAAACCTTACACATGATGAGAAAATAAATGAGCTAATGCGGCAGTTCTCTGGCTGACAAAGCTGTGAAAGATGGAAATGAAAGCTCCAGCCAGTGTCAGCTTAGGAGCAAGAAAGATAATAAACTTTATTATAAAGGGGGGTAGAAAGTTCACGCAGGATGAAAAGCCTTGTTGAGATAACAGTACACTCATCTGTAGAGTCAGTGATGGTAGCAGTGGATACTATAAACTGTGACATAATGTCAATTACAGGCTACACATGTATCAACTCAGCTCAGCACTTGGTTTTACAGTGTGCACAACCCCCTCTTAGCCATGGTCTCAGTTCGGCCTCCAGCTGCCTGGATAATAGGTAGACCGTGAAGTAAAGCCTCAATTATCTTACAGAACTTGTAGGCTAGGGTTTCAATGACTTGCTGGAGCAGTCGTAAAGCCAGGCCTGTCAGATGCCGACCAATTTTTCTTGCCTCCCCACATTGTTTCCGCTTGCGGATCTGGCAGCTTTAAGCATCCCCAAAGCCGAACGTGGCAGTGTGCCCTCTTCACCATGCAGCTTTTCAGAGCATTTTCTCAGTATCCTTTCTCTCTTCCCCATTTAATTCACAGTCCTTCCTAGTGCTGGCCCTCTTATTTTATTACAATGTTTTCTTCTTCAAAAGTTTATCTTGTCCTTGTATTTTTAACGATACATAGTACTGCAGTTTTTCACATTTCTGTAATGGAAGGACACAGTTTATCTTCAATTTCATTTATTTTAGAGTAGCTGGTACACAGAGGTGATCAGACTCCTGCAGGACACCAACGGCACAGGGTTAGGTGAGCAAACACGTGGAAGGAATGTAGAACGCAACTACCTTTCCTAGGCCAGAGCCTTGATGAGGGAAAAACAAACAAGCTCCCCAAGACAAACAAACAAAATCTCATCTTACCACCACACAGCAGATTGAGGGTGTCTTTGAATTCAGCCCGTTTGCCCATCTATCAGTCTGTATGTCCATTCAAAGAGAATTGTGATTCTTGACCCTGGAGTCCATGTAGGAAGGTAGGCCGTGTTAGCTGGCAGTGAAAAAAAAAAAAAAACTGGGGTCTGACAACTGAGCCATTCTGCAGTCTGAAATCTGTGGCCAATCTATACAGTTGCAGGACCAGCCTTTGACAGTTGCAGGTGACCCACAGAATGGCGCAGATGTTGCTGGACAGCTGCGGCCGACACACACAACGGTAGATATTCACAGCACACACACACAACGGATATTCAGCTGCAGACTCTCTGCGGGATGGCTCTAGCAGCACCACCCCTCATGGGACAGCTGCGGCCAACACCTGCACAGCAGCCCAGCTTGGTCTACCTGACAGCCCAGCCCTTTTCGCACACCATTCAACTCTCCATTTCTGTGCATCTCCCAAGCCTCTTGTTCCATGGACTGCCGAGCCCTGTCCTACCTTCTCTGTAGCAGAAACTGCAGGTTCCAAAACTTTGTGAGCTGACAATCAGTGCCGGCTGGAAATATCCAACATGGCTGCAGGATGTGTCCCTGGGATGATCTGCAGATTATCGTACTGTCATTATGTAAATCTAAAATGGGTGGCTTTCCGATTCCCGTTATGCGCTTGATGCCACGAGATTTCTGGTACTCACGTTAAAAAAATAAATAAATAAAAGGCACAGAAGTGAGTGGCACTCAAATTCTTCCCCGAATCCTACCCTTGTTGAATGTTCAATTAAGCTCCACACCAGAAACTATCTCCTGTGCTTTCTGATAATATAGAAGGATGGCCTGAAACTGCCTTCAAGGCTTTGTGTGTCTAGATTCATGCTCTTTCAGTGTTTTGTTCTTTTATTTTCTTTGGATAAATGCTGTTTTGCTCTGCATCCTTATGCCTTCACTTTGAACTCTGTTTGTATATGGAGGGAGTAATCTGAAATAAAACTAACCAGGAACCATGCTGTCCACAGCAGTGACAAAAGTAACAAGATTCATCAAACCCTGTTACCATCTGTAAAGGTGAGAAACACTTTGTTGGATACTCCGGTGGGGGGCAGTGATGAGGAATGGGATAATGCTCTAAGGTCATGCACTCCCCCCCACCACCCCAGAAGGAGAAGCACTGTTACATATATCAGAAGATCAAACAGCAGGGCCTGAAGCCCCAGGACTTTAGCCCTGGCATTTTCTGGATGCATGGCATTCAGCATGGTATCCTGTTTGAGATGTTAGGCAGAGAAACAGGAAAGGGAAAGAGAGAGAGAAAGAGAGATCTTCCATCCACTGGTTCACTCTTCAACCTGCCACAGCGGCTGGATCGGAGCTGATCCAAAGCCAGGAGTCAGGAGCATCTTCCACGTCTCCAATGTGTGTGCAGGGGCCAGGGCTTGAGCTGGATTTGAAAAGAAGCTCGTGGAACTTGAATCGGCACCCATCGGGAATGCTTACGTCATAGGTAGGGGGTTAACCTTATTCAGAAACTTTTAAAAGTGCTCCTAAAATATTCAATAAAATATTCAGGGTTATCCTTTGATTTCAATAAAATGTATGAATCCACAGAATCTTGGGAAACTACAAATCAGGTTGTATAGAATTTGAAAAGGTTTATTTTATTTTCATGTTTTCAGAATAAAATTTACAAATGATGCTGTGGAGTAACTTCTGTAACCGAATTCCATTTACCACCTCAAAGTAAGTACAGAAACAGATACAACCTAATATTTTTTTAAAAAAAGATTTATTTTTTATTACAAAGTCAGATATACAGAGAGGAGGAGAAATAGAGGAAGATCTTCCATCCGATGGTTCACTGCCCAAGTGACTGAAACAGCAGGTGCTGCGCCGATCCGAAGCCGGGAACCTGGAACTTCTTCTGGGTCTCCCACGCGGGTGCAGGGTTCCAAAGCATTGGGCCGTCCTCGACTGCTTTCCCAGGCCACAAGCAGGGAGCTGGATGGGAAGTGGAGCTGCCAGGATTAGAACCGGTGCCCATATGGGATCCCGGGGCGTTCAAGGCAAGGACTTTAGCCGCTAGGCCACGCCGCCGGGCCCATCTATTTGCTCTTAAGCCTGATGTTGACACCGATTCCATGTTTTGCTTTGTTCACTGATTTATCCTCAACACCCCGAAGAGTGCTGGCCACGAGGGACTCACTCATTTGTTGAACTGAATGACTTCTAGACACATGAAGAACAGAAGATATGAAATGTGGTTTCTATTCCTAGCTGGGATGCTTTCTAGGTAATTGGCTATTCTCTAGTCCTATTTTGTGTTCACTTCTCATTAACTCAATTATATATATCTGAGGGAGGTATGAGTGCAACATAAAATTATCCCAACAACAACAAAATAACTGGTGCTAGGATCTTCACATGAGTGGATTCAAGAAAAGTTTGATGAATCACTGAATATCAGAAAAAAACACTCAAGTCTAAGCATCTAATGGCCTTGAGGGAAAGTATCATGCAAGATTTTCCAGCCTAATGAAATGGGTAAATTCAGATAATCTCCCAGTATTAAGTGGAATTTACAATGCCATAATTCAATTCTCCAAAGCATTAAACATCCATGATTAAGAAATATCTGTGTGTTTCATGACTTGTAAAATGATTTTTTTTATTGTAGAACTGAGGCATTCAGCTGAAGGCTTGGGAGCAATAGTGGCCTTTGCTAAAGCCCTCAAAGTGGTTTCAGTAGGGAGAGATTGAAAAACTTTTTTCCCTAAGGAAAGGCAAGCGTTATTACTAACACAGAGAAAGGAGGCCAGTTTGTTGTGCTCACAAGGAAAAGGTCTCCCTTGAGAGTGCAGACTGCCCAGTCCTGAGTACCTCTCACCAATATTGTGATACATCAATTTGAAATTATGTTAACCTTGGTATTAAATTTTGACCATGATACACTTTTCAGTCTTTATCTCCTACAGTAGACTCTTTTCTCCTTTTCTTTCCCCAAACTCTGCCTGTCTTCCTCTTTCACATTCCTCCCCTCTGATCCTCTTCTGCTAGCCAATACTTTCCCTTGTACCTGCAGGAACTCATGCTCCCCACTTCCCCCCTGGACCCTTCACCCTGTCTTCCTGGCAACAGGATACATCTTGCGCTTGATAAGAATCTGGACTCTCTTATCGGTTCTCCTCGTCAGAACATTAAGCAGGGTTGTGTATGTGTTGTGTCTATGCTGTCCAGCCTGGCAGCCAGGAGCTCCTCAGCACTTGACTTGCACTGACATGACTGAGTTACTATTTTTTAAACGTTTAATTTAAGTGGGCACATGTGGCTGGTGGATCATATATTGGACATCAGAATCCTAGTCTACCCTTAAGTAAAAGAACATTTATGAATCTAGACATACTACCCTCTACTCTTTGCCTCCTAAGCAACTCAATCCATTGAAGTTCTCTACTGAGTTCTTTGGGTTTACTGCCATGAATTTGAGTCTAAACACTAACATTTTTCCAATTCACTTCAACAAACACACTTGTAACGTAGGTGCAAGCCACTATAATCTTCTATGTGTAAGTATTATATTTAATATAATTTACTTCTCCAGTTCCCACAGTTGAAGCATTGAATTCAAACTGTTCCACATTTTTATCACTACATCTGGAAGAAAAGTTTTAGATTTTGTCCTTGTGCTCATCTTTGGATGCACTAGACATTGTTGCCCTCAGAGGTCACTTCAAGATTCTAAACTTTTCTTTGCTATTCCTGACCACCCACCTGATCCAAACTATTGTGGCACTCAATGATCTTCCAACAAAATATAATGAAACACTTAACATTACTTACTTATTCTAACTATCTTTTAGTTATCTATATCCCCCTCTAGATTATAAGGGCAAGATGCCCTAATTCCTACACTATTGTCTAGTGTTATATATATAAATATAAAATGTTAATCAAGTGTTATCTGCTTCCATCATAGTTCATTTGTCCTGACAAATGTGGGTTATTTGCAAGGACAATATTTGAGCTCATGATTATGAAGCCACTCCATACAAGTCTCCATAGAAATTTCAGAGAAGTTTTTAAAATATGGAGTCATTCATTTCATAACTTGATAAATCTCAGAGAAATTAAAGCAATAGCAACATAAGCTACAGTACAGAACATGAAATTTGCCACAGGTACCATAATGAACCGTATGTTTTTACATGTTGTTAGCTTCTTCGGTGTTCACATAGAATTGCTAATATTTAACCATCAGGATAGCTTCAAAGCTTGTCAGATGCTGTATGTAATTCTGGCAGCATACAGCCCAGCGCGGATGAGTTCCATCAGCGGAAGAGCAGTTGATGGCCTTGCCATCATTATCATGAACATCACACATTACAACATTCACAGCAATGACAGCAACCGATGCATGCATCTCCTTCTTTTCTGGACTTTTATTCCTTTCTTGTAAAACAGGCTTAGGTTGCTCAGTGCTGTTATCTGGAGAGATCCTTGCAAGTGTTTGCTAAGACCTGAATTTGGTATCTTTGATGCAGGCGATGATTGAAGCAAGGACAAGAACCCACTTCACTCAGCAATGATTTATAACACAGCCGCACAGAGGACAATTTCCTTCCCCAAGACAGTTCTATTATTACAGCTTTCATCTCAACAGGCAGAATAAATACAACCTTCATCAGAAGTGCTCTGGTTAGGCCAGCAGGTACTGCACCGACTTCTCACTCAGGAAGCAGTGCTATTATGAATGTAATATTGTCATGTTTGCTTTGCGCCCTGGAAAACCAGCTGGAAAATTGAACAGAAAGCAACGTTATAGAACTGTTCATCATCTGTTAAATTATACTGATAAAAATGTTCTCTTGCCATTATCTTGACTTTATTCTAGTTCACTTTGTCATACAAGCTTTCTGATTACTGATAGAATATTCTTTACACTAATGCACACGTGGTTTGAGTGTGAGATTAGAAATCAAAGTATTCCTTAACATGTTCACATAAAAAATATTCAGGCAAACTCTTGCTGTTGAAACATGGAGATAAACCCTGCATTGAAGAAAAAAGCTAATGCATTTCCATGTCATTCTTTCAGGGGACCCTGTTAGGAACTAATGCCGAAAACCCAAGCACCAGATGCTGTGAGTCACACAGGAGGTCTTTATTCAAGGGGAGAGGCGGCAGCTGGGAAAGCAAGACAGAGGAAAGTGGCCCTAGGGGTAGAGAAGAGACAAAGCAGAGAGAGAGAGAAAGTATCCTGCCATAGTGACAGGAGGGGGTTCTGAGGCAGAGAGCAGAGCACAGAACCAGGCAGGCACAGCCAAAAATCTGAAGAGGAAGAAAGCCGCGTGCTTTTAGGACATAGGGCTGGGTACTCCGAGTACAGAGTCACAGGGATTGGTAGATGCGGTAGTAGGTGGGGCCAGGGATATGGGGCCGCAAGGGATTGGTGGAAAAAAACGGGCATGAAGGAATGCACCCCTGTATTCAAAGTTTGTATTCAGTAAGAGTAAGTTTTCCTCTTATAATGATTGAAATGGCCACAAGCATACAGGAAGTACAGCAGGTAGGCAACTGACCTCTCAGGGGGTGGTTTTACAGTGTCGAGTGTTGTTTCTGCTGCTGAATAATGGAATCTGAACCATGGTGCATCTAGGTACGATGTTTGACTAAAGTCCTTGTTGCTAAGTTCATTAGCATGGTTTGTCTTTTCGGCATGTGCTAAATATGAATGAGTGATCACCACCTATGCATCTTTCAACTCCTTCACAGTGACGATAATCTTTGCAATCCTTCCAGGAATATGAAATTTCTTTTGGTGATTTCGTTAAATAGATGAAATCTTTGCAAATTCCACTTGGCATTTTTGCCATAATAACTCTTATGTCACATTATGGGTATAACTTACCATAATCAAAGTTTAATAAAATAAACAATACTTGTATATTTTAAATACCCATACATAAACTTCTAGAATAATGTAGCATGGTCTTGCAAAACGACATGTAGTCATCAACACATAATGAGGCAAAATGAGGCCTCTTGATGATTTCAAATTAAAATAAAATCAGTGACAATGTGTTACCTACAAAACATGGAGCATTTCCCTTCTTTGCTAAAACAAATAAGTAACTTTTTGCTTTTTTTTAACCAATTGAAATATTACCTTCCTTATTTTTATTATTGATAAGATTTGTTGATGTACTTGGTCATAAAATTACACCTGATTTCTGAAAACATTTAATGTAGAACATTTGCTGAAACCCACGTTCAAATCATCCAAAGCCCAAATGACACATAGTGCTTGTTCTCACTATCTCCTCAAGTAGCAACAAATCTAATGTGTTCAGTACCTTTGTCCCTTGTGGCCTTTCACTGGAAGGAATTCACTTAAGTAGGTGTCCAATCAATGCACATATTTTCATAATTTGAAATGAAAAGGTATGATATATTATGTAATTTATAAATGATTATTTATTTAAGAATAGGTATAAGAGTGATAGAATAAGAACAGTGAAGAGAAGATACCTAGAATTCCATGCCTATGGGAAAAAGAATAAGAGAAACTTCTAGAAAAGCAGATTTTAGAAAGAACTCACTTGGGTACTGCAAACGCTGGGACACCTCATATTAGTTACTTCTCACACAGCTTCTATTTTCAATTTCAGGACTGGTTACCATGAGAATGAACTGAGATCATTTCTTTAATTTTCAAGACGAGCAGTAGAGCCCTGCCAGAAGCCTGAGTCCACTTCAATTCACCTGGATGGTGAACCTGCAGACTCAGATAAATAGGTAAGTAGCAGAGGTGATGTGAGTTAATAGGGTACCATTTCATCACTCAGGAAGTAAAAATAAATGAAACGGTCATCCACTGGATAAGACAGGATTTCAAATTATTTGAGGAAGGAGAAATTTAGAAAAAGAGACCTTAAACAAACAAGCAAACAACAACAACAACAAAAACCCAGAAATTCCAGGAATTAAGGATGAGTTGGCTAGAGATGTTATTTTAAATTTCTTTCCAGAGGGGCCAGCATTGTGTCACAATAGGTTAGGTGCCTGCTTCCAATGCCTTACTCTAATATTGGGAAGATGTTCTGTTTCTTTGCTACTCTGTTTCCAATCCAACTCCTTGGGAATACTTCTAGAAAGGCAGAGAAGGAAAGCGCAAGGGCTTTGGCTTCCACAGCCGTTGGAAAAGCTTGATGGAGTCCCAGATCCTGGTTTAATCCTGTTCCAGACATGGTTAATGCAACTATCTTTGGATAGAACCAGTAAATAGAGGGTATTTATTGGTCATTTCTTCTCATATGACACCATCCCCACCATCATTTTGACTTTCTTTTTTTTAAAGATTTATTTATTTTATTACAAAGTTGGAAATACAGAAAGGAGGAGAGACAGAGTGAAATATCATCTGTCCGATGATTCACTCCCCAAGTGAGTGCAACGGCTGGTGCTGCTTCGATTTGGAGCCAGGACCCAGGAGACAGGAACCTCCTCCAGGTCTCCCACGCGGGTGCAGGGTCCCAAAGCAGCGGCCCGTCCTAGAGGGCCCTCCCAGGCCACAAGCAGGGAGCTGGATGGGAAGTGGAGCTGCTGGGATTAGAACCGGCGCCCACATGGGATCCCGGCACGTTCAAGGCAAGGATCCGAGCCGCTAGGCCACGCCGCCAGGCCCATCATTTTGACTTTGAAACAAATAATTTATTACTTAATTTTAAATAAAATATTTTTTCAGCCCATCCTTGATCACCTCATCCTGTATAAATGTTCTTTAGTAAATCCTCCCCGTTTTTTAAATGAGTCAGTACATGTTTCTTCACCACGTCCTAGTGTTTCAGCAATTAAGTATCTCAGTATGCCTGCTAGATTGTTTTTATACCTTGTTCGGTTGTTTTTCCCCATCCATTCCTTCTTGGAAATTTTTTAATGTTCATATCATAAAAGATAGGACCGGGTAAGCTGCTAGGAAAATATGGCATTACCATTACTAAGCAATTTTATGGCCAATATGAAGCCCCGACTCTTCAAACTGTTTCTGGAAATCACCGTACCCATCATTACCACAGAGGGAATGGTGTTAGGGCACACAGATGAATCCAGATCTTTCTGTATCTCTGCCTTTCCAATAAAAATAAATCAATGATAAAAAATAAAGACAGTACCTGAAACAATTGCAGAATCATTTGTAAGAGATATAAAAAGGCGATGAGTTGGGTAGAGAATAGGACCTACCTGAAAGTGAAATATTTTGGCTAGTTTGGAAGAAGTATAATATGGTTTAAAAGACGAAGATGTTTTTTCACGTTTTTCTGAGTTGCCTATATTTCAAGAAGTGGATTTGGAGAAAAGAGTTCATTCGGTTTCCCCCGATTCACTGCTAAAAACTGGGGGATCAGTGGCAAATTAGTTAACATCTCCGCAGCTGAGTCACCATATGGAAAATGGGGTGATCATGATAACTGCTCCACAGAATTGTTGGTGCATTCAATTAAAGAATGCGTCTGATGATCACCCTGTGGATTGGAAACATTAAGCAAGCAGTAAAGCTGCTTCTAATATTAATGCAATTAGATGATATTGTTAAGAGAATTTATAAAGACATCCAGCGTCAGGAGTTGCCGAATGTTCACAGTAAATGGGCTCCTATTGTGCATAAACGATGTAGTCTCTATCTGCACTGCTGATAGATGAGGGATATAACTCCTTGGAAACAAAAACTGCCCCTAAAGAGAAATGGCTGGAAAGGTAAGTTTTATTCAATGAATGTGTATGAAGCGATTCAAAGATGAACCTAGGAAATACCTAGCAAAGATAAAGAAAAACGTTTCCAGAGATTTATAAGAAAGAATCCGAATGAATTTTCAGAATACAATGAAACGTTTATTATATTTATGAGAAAATGCAGTGTGATCTATTAGGACAAATGTATCCTCAATATCAATTTTAATCATACATTTACTTATTTATTTAAAGAGACATGATTTTATATAGTCATTTTTAAACACATAGTGATACTGGCTCATCCTCCCTTCTTCTTATGAAAGGTGTATTAGAGACATTATAACCAAGGATTGTACCAGCAGCCTAGATATATGGGATGCAATTAATTCCAGTAACAAAAGGAAAGTTCATCATCTTAAAGTAACCTATCAAAATATAATCCAACCTATTTGTTACTTAGGGGAAAAGATCATTATAGGCACTTCCTTGAATGCCCACGCTTTCATGTTCAATGATGGTCAATTCATGCTTTTCATTGAAGTAATATCTCAGAATAGGCAAAGATAGCAATCAGATTACTATAGTGTCCAAAACATTTATGACTATTGTAGCAACAGTGAATAACAATGTTTCATCCATGTCTCCTCTAAATGTGTCAGTGATTCCAGAAAATAAAACAGAGCAAACTAAACCAATGTTTTCATCAGAATGTCAGGAACTGCAAAAAAGTATATAGTGTCACCTTGGAGTGTCTTCAAAGAAATACTCAAATTATAATACATGATATTTTGTATATAGATACCTGCAACATTTGATAGAAATAAAAGCAAAATGTGATACGAAAAATTACATGTCTGTACATATGTGCTTACCTGGGGATAGTAGAGATGTCCCAAGAACCTATGATATCATTCTACAGGAAGCAGACTTCACTCTAAACACCCTGGAAGCGCTCAGAGGCACATGTCAAAAGGAGCTAATTAATGGAGACACATTATCCCTGCCACGTCCTGGTCCAACAACTGGCAAGGTTATAGTCCAGATGCTGAGTAAGGCTCAGTTTGTCTATTATTCTCAATAAACTTTCCACCTCAATGGTCTGAGATGCTTGAAAGGGGAAATTTTAAATTTTGTATGAGGACTGGCTCTCAAACAGATACAATTTCGGCTCAACAAATAGGACAGAAACCAATGGCTTTGCTTTCTGAATTACTCAATAGTTAACTAGAAAGATGATACAATTTTTTGGCTCATAAGTCATTCAGGGAGAAAGACTGAGCAGAGACATCCGGAGACAACACCAGGATCAACATGAGAGGTCAAAGTAATTTGCTACTAATGGTTTCATCATTCTGTCAGGGACTGTTACAGTTCCATTGAAAACACTCCATTTTGAGCCTTCAAGCTTTCAGCAATCTCTAAAAAATTGTTTTCTATTATTTACTTAACCTCTGAACTTGGGTTTCAGGGATCGTCTGGATTTTTTTTTTATTGGTGACTCTAAAATGTGTGTATGGCAAAGTGGTTTTCAATTTGCAGATGGCTAAGTATCCTAAAAGGATAATTATGATCTTAAATGGATAATTATCCTAATTCATTATTTCCATAAATATGGGCTCCTAGATGATATTTCTTTTAAGAGTTAATTTACCAACATAGCAAATATATCATAATCAATAGTCAGGCGCATTAGTATTACCCTGACAAAATGAAATATAAAATTTGCAAAAAATTTGAATATAACCACTAACATACATAAGAAAGGAAACCTTCCCAGACTAATGCTTTCACATTAGTATTTGCATTACAAGAGTCACTGCTCTTTATTAACACACAGTGTCATTCAGAAAGTGTCTCATGATGTGAATACGTGTCACTTTTCTAGAACACAGCTAGTGAATAAACTCAGGGTTAACTACCAAAGCAGAGAGCAATCGGATATAAAAAGGCTTATTTGAATTCCCTTTGGCATTAATGTCTTTTAGTATATTGCAGGTGGAGAAAAATAACATTTGCACACACCAGATGTGTGGTCAGCATAGAATTTCTCACAAGTTCCTTATTTGAGCTTTCCAAAGCATGACACTAGGTGAGTTATTTTCTCTAGACAAAGAATAGTGGACTATAACAAGCTATTGAAATCTCACTATTTCTTGATATATCAGTAGCTTTGGATGTGTAGGCCTCTAGTTTCCTAAAACCACCCTCTTCCCGTTTTTGGAATTTGGGAAAAAACGCTCTCCTCTGTTAATGTTACCTATATTCTGGTTTTGCTTGGGTTCCTATCCAGTGTATTTCTTGGCAGATTGGGAACAAGGGCAGAATCTACTGTCATGACTTCTACTAATACAATTTTCAGGTCCTTATTGAAGAGAAACATATGGAATCCACAATAACTATAAATATGCTTTTCAGGTAACGTTGTGACCACAGGAAAATATAAAAGGATCATCAAAGATTTAGAATGAATAAGTGTACCAAATTAGTCAATATAATATTTTATAAATTGTATAATCTTTCAGAAACAACTAAGAATAAGTTTGGAACAATAGCCTTACGGGGTCCAGTGTTGCAGTGTTGCAGCACAGCAAGTGAAGCTTCTGCTGCATTTGGGAGCTAGTTTTAATCCTAGCTGCTTTGCTTCTGATACACTGATCAGCTAATAGCCTGGGAAAGTATCAGAAGATGGCTGAAGTGCAACTATAAGGGACACCTGCATGACACTCCTGGCTCCTGGTTTTGGCCTGGCACTGCTCTGGTCATTTGCAGAGTGAACCAATAATTGGAAAACATCTCTTCTCCTCCCTCCTTTTCTCTGTAACTCTGCTTTCAAATAAAGTAAATGTGGTTTTACTTCCTGGATCCAAATCTCAACTCATTTCCTGGTAGCGTAGACCCTGGGGGACAGCGGCGATGGGAAGTACACGACAAAGAAGCAGAACACCCCAGTGTGTTTCCAACTCCTGAGAGCAGCCCTGGTTATACCCTGGCATTTGTAGGCATTTAGGACTAACACCAACAAACCACTCTCAGCCTCTCTTTCTTCCTTTCAAGCAAATAGGCTCCAGAGCGGCGAGTACCAGCCATTGGGGTCACTTGGGGAGTGAATCATCTGATGGAAGATCTTTCTCTCTGTCTCTCCTCCTCTCTATGGATCCGCCTATCCAGTAAAAATAAATAAATCTTAAAAAGAAAAACTACTGTGAAAAATAAATAAATAAACTTTTTTTTTAAAAAAAAGATGTGTTGTTAGATAATTTATTGTTAACTTTCCGTTTTTCAACACAGATTCCTCTAGTTGTATTTTTTCCTCTGAATTCTTCTTTTCCAATACCCCCTAAATATGGGAATGTTGTGTTGTTATTTCCATTAGTTTCAAATTGATCACATCCTTCTGTGTATTGTAATTGTATAATTTTTCAGTGTAGATACCCAACAAGAGAGCAAACTTCTTGATGAGAGGCCCTATATTTCAAACAGCAGTCCTTGATGCATGAGCTAACATCATTACATCCTTTTAATACAACAATCATGATTTTAGTATCAGCTTCCTCCCTCACTTAGCGTCTTTCTCATATATACAATTGCAGTAATAATACAGAAATTATGGAATAATTAATTAAAATCCTGTATGTGAATATACTTGGTGGGGAGTAGATGGTAATTGCCTATTAAGGTGCTCGCACATTCCAAAAGTACTGGAGGAATATGAGTAGCTTGTGAAAATCTTTCCACCCATTAACTGATTTTAATTACTAATTCCAAATTTCTCAGAGGAAACACTTGGAGGATCTGCTGTGATATTGCCAGGATGCTTTTATTCTGTAGTCTACATTGGATCAATTCCTATTTGTGTTGTAAAAGTTGCACACTTGGAACTGTCAACTTACCAAAAGAACTTAGGGTGGCTAATAAATGCCCACATGGCTGTCATGAAGACAGTGTGAGAATATATGCCATTATGTCACAGTGGCAGCCTTCAATGAGGCAGCAGGAGATTCCTAACTAGTTCCTAAACCTAACCCTTAGATGATATTGTTTGGCTTTTTATTTTGATTGCTCAGTTTCTTCTTCTGTAAATCTCTCAATGTTGCTTGTGAGAGTTAAAATGAGAAATATTCGTCTTTATAAAAGCTGTATTTATTTATTTGGAAGTCACACACAGAGAGGGCCACAGAGAGGGGGAGAAAACTTCCATCTGTGGGTTCACTCCCTTCCCCTCCCCGATGTTCCAATCCCACGCCAAAGCCAGAAGGCAGGAGCTTTGTTGGGATCCCCCACAGGGATCTCATGATCCCAAATATTTGCACCATCATCTGCTACTTTTCCCAGGTTATCATTAAAAAACTGGATCTGAAGTGGAGTAAGTGAAACAGAAATTAATGTCCATCTAGAATGGCAGCATTGCAGGTGGAAACTTTACCCATTGTGAAACTTTACTTATTGTGAAACTTTACCCAATATGCTGAACCCCAGTGTCACTATTTAAGATTGTAGTCAAGCACTCAGGTATAAGGAGATATAAGTAAATGTTCTCTAAGGATCTCTTAGTTATGGAAGACATGGCTGCAAATAGAGAAAATCCATGTATTGAGGAAGAGCTATAGTCTAAGTAAAATCCTGGGGATGTTTGGCTCACATTGGAAAAGAGTAGAATCAAGCTTAAAGTAAGCTTTAACCAACATAAAAATAAAAATCCTATTATATGCTTTAATTTTGCTCTCATATTACGAGCAGAAAATTAACTCAGATGTATTCATGTGCAAAACATGATCTTAGTGATGCTCAGAATCTAGACTCTTTGTTGGAATAGACATAACGCAAATGTACCATGTTACCCATTTTAAGTGTCCAGTAATCCGGTGTGAGTCACATGGTTGCTGATCAGCCATCACTACCACTCCTAGTCAACACACTTTGTATCCCACAAAAATGAGTCTGTACCCATTAAACTCTGATGTTCCTTTCCTTCTACTCATAGCTTCTGTAAATTCCCACTCTGCTTTCTGACTTTATTCAATTTAAGTACCTTCTGTAAGGTGAATAAGTGAAATTGTATCTTCATTTTTGTGATTGGCTTAATGTGTTCAATTCATCTGTGCTGAAGCATATAACAGAATGTTATTTCTTTTGAAAACTGGATAATTTATTATTGTGTGTATCACATTTTTTCCTTTTCCATTAATCTTTTGTACAAATGCAGGTTGCCTCCTTGTCTTAGTTGCTGTGGATAATAGTCTTTGAACATGAGTATAAAAATATCACCTTGAGATCCTGTTTTTAATTATTTTCAGTATATTGTCAGGAATGGAAAGTTTTAACCATGTGATAATCCTATTTTAAGTTAATTATGGGTACTACCATACCATCCAGTGGTTGTATCATCTATATTTTCATATACTGTGTACAAGGATACCAACCTGTTTCTCTACACTCTTCCAACACTTGTTTGAACTTTTTATTTTGATAGTGAATTTTTCTGTGGATCTCTGTCGTCAGGGTTGCTTTATGTATCTATTCTGACAAAAGAAAGGGGGTAAAGAACATTACTTGATTCTGACTCACGGCACGGAAGGAAAGGCACAAGAATGATCTATGTCCACTATTTCTGTTGCTGCTTGGAGGTAGCAGGAGCCTTGTTTGCATTTTAGTTCAGACTAGAAAAGCATGTGTTGAGAATAATAAAGCTGCTCTCAAATGTTATCCTGCTGTGATAACTGCACTTTGAGATCTCATTGTTTTAGCAGTACTTGTATAAAACACACTACTAAAATGAACAGTGGCAAAAATCACAAAACAATACAAATTATAACTTTGGATATCTAAATCAGACAATTCCTTAACCCAGATTAGGCAAGAAATGAGCCAAGATTTTGCTAGGATTTGTTTTTTTCTTATGCCCTCTGACTGTGACACAGGAGGTCTGAGAACATAAGAAGTGGCATGTTCATTTATTCAGTCTAGCTGGTGTAGAGCATCTACTCCATGTAAGATACTGTGATTATTCATGGGAATCAAGCAAGGAAGGCAACAGATGCCTTCATTACCATTATGAGTCTGCAACTGCATTTGGTGAAATTTTGGTACCTTTCCATGGAAAGGTACCAAGTTTTATCACAGGAGTCTCTAAAGAACATCTTTGTAATTAAACACCTTTAAGAAACTTAACTCCCTTATATAATTTACATATTGCTAAAAAAAAAATTCTGAGCCTGAAGACAAGGTGTGGTGGGTTAAGCATCCCAAATGGGTGCTGGTTTCAATCCTGGCTGCTCCGCTTCAGATCCAGCTCCGTGTTAATAGCCTGGGAAAGCAGTGGAGGATGATCTATATGCTTTGGTCTCTGCACCCACATGGGAAATCAAGGACGAAGCTCCTGGCTCCTGGTTTCAGATCAGCTCAGCTCTAGCCATTGCAGCCATTTTGGAAGTGAACCAATGGATGGAACATCTTTCTCTCCATCTCTTTTTCTCTCCCTATACTGTGCCTTTCAAATAAAACAAAATTTAAAAAATAATACCTCAGATACATGAAGGAAAAAAAGAAAATTTGGATACAATGGTCTCACCCACTTTCCCCTAATCAAATGATAATATTTTAAAAATGAAATAAAATTTCTGATTCAATGGATGTAAGGCAAGAGAAATGAGAGAGAACAATAGATGCAAGGTTTTTGTCTAAATGTATAGAAGGATGAATTCACCATTAGCTAAAATGAGGAAGACTTGTGGGAGGGGCAGGAGTGAGACGACAGATCAGACGTGTGGAGCTGAACAGTCTATAATTAGATATGTCAAGTACACAGTTGGAATTCCATGTGGGTTTTAGGTGATAAGTAGCTGGTGTCGGTGGCAAATAGCTAATTTAAAAGTCCTATAGATTCATGAAGAGGTAAATGTAGATAGAAAAATATTCAAGGATTGGATTGGAAATTTCCAGCATTAAGGATCCTGGAGGATGGTGAGAAACCAGCAAAGATCCTGCGGAAGCGTAAATGAACGACCTTGAAAGATGGAAGAAGGCTTCTTGAAGTCAAATGACAGAATTTGCATCTTTGAGCTTGTTAGCATGGTCCTTACTGCTTGCATTGCTTTCTTCATTCGGGTCACGATCACTTAGCTGTTTAGCCAAGACATCCTAATTGTTCCTCAGAATGGTCTAGAATCCAATCTGCCATCATCCCAGGCTTTACGGGCTGGCTTCTGCAAGCTCTTCAGACTTCTGACGATTTCTATGGCACTTGCAGGTTTTTACTACAGTTATAGAAAGGAGCCAGTCCCCATTGCAAATTTCATGTCTTGGTTGACTTTTTTTTCACTGTAATAAAATACTTATGTAGGCAACTTTATAATGAAGAGGAGTTCATTTTGTTTCATATATTAGGGGCCTCAATTGGTGACAGCTTTTTTTTTTCGCTGGCAGAGTTCTGAGGTAGCCTGGACTCACATGGCAGAGACAAGTAGCACATGTGTGTTTATACGGATGTCTGTCTTCTCCACCTCTTCTTGTAAAGTCACAAGGATTCAATCACCGGGACTCTCTCCTAATGAACTATATCTAATTTTAGTCACTTTCAAAGACCCCTAACTCTAAACATTATAGTTTGGCTATCTTTTCATCTGATTCTTTCTTGTTCTTACTAAAATTTTGTACTGTTGATTTGAAAAGTGGAGAGAGAGAGAGAGAGGTTTTTCTTCTGCTGATGCACTCATCAAATTACAGCAATGGGCACCACTGGTCCAGGTTGAAGACAGGAGCAAGAACTCCATCTTGGGTCATTCATTTTCTCAGATACAACAGAGAGTAGACACAGAACAGCAAGGATTGAAACAATGCTTTCATATGGGATGTTGGCTTTGTGGCTGGCAGTTTAACCTATTGAAGCAATTATATTTCAACACATGAAGTCTTAGTGACACTCTAGTTGTTTTTCAAACCACAGCAGGAAAATATTTTTGGTAGTTGATGTAATAATGGTACTGAAAATTCATCATTTAACCTAGCAACAGGGCTCTCACTAGTGGTCTTGATATAAGACATTTTAATGCAGTTGTAGGAAGAACACTATTGAAACAGGTGCAAGAGAAAAAGCAAGAAAAATGGAAGAGTCTTGACACATAAGGCTTTATACAATTAACCTGTCACTGTAAGGATAGAATCGATCTTGTACATGGAGGATACAGTTATACAAGGGTGTGTCTTATTTTATTTGATAAGTTGCTAAAATGAAGAAAAACGCCGTGTTTTAGAAGTTGCAGGAGCCACTCAGTAGTGATGAGAACTGTAGTTTCTGAGGTCCTGAACAAATATAGGCATTGACTCTCAATAGGCAAGGGTGGAGTTCAACGGTGTTGGAGAGAAGCAGGAACCTATGTGCTCAAGTGTGAGTGGCTGCATTTACATGGTAGACGCTTGTGGATATGTTACTTGATTTGTTTCTGTTCCTTCGGTGAGATACAAGCATGGGCGCTGGCTGACAGTGAAGATGGAGAAGAGGTGCTTGCATTTGACTTGCTTGCCCCGTTTCTGCTTTTTTTTTTAATTTGCTTTTGTTCCTTGCCTTTAAATATTTTGATTCATGGAAAAGAGCTTGTGTACTAATGCAAGTGAGATATCATACCATACATGAGAGCATATAGATTATTCTAAAAGTCTTCAAGTTGCAGTGTTCTCAGTCTGAGGGCATGGACCCATGCCAGATTTATGAGAGCTGTTTGCTGAGATTCTTGAGGGTTGGACATACCAGGCAGAAAACAGAGAAGAGGATGGAAATGTGGCATTGTATCCCCAATAGGCATGTGTCTCCAGACCTCGACAGAGATAAGACAAAAACCATTGCTGCTTCAAAGCATTCAAAAGCAGCGGACAAGTATGAGGCTTTCGACAGTATGCCCTTCTCCCACTACTAACAGGTTCATTTGATCGTCAGGGGTGAGCACACTCCATCTCAGATGATGAAAGATCTTAGAAAGTTCCCATTTAAACAATAAACTCAAATACTGTTTTGAAGTAAATTACCTGAAATCTATCCCATAATTATGACAAATGGGTGGTGGTAGTGCCACATGCCTAGCTCATCAGTGGCTCTGCATTTCCACCAGAGACAAAATTCAACCGATGATTCATCATTTCAATTGTATTACCCACCACTTGCGTGCATTATTTTAACATTATCCCTTTTTAACCTAATGGCTTTCATCAGATTTGCTTGAAATAGCTCAGAAGGGATGTGAAATAGCTCAGAAGATATTTCTGTTTCTATATTTTTTGGAGGGGAGCACGGAGCCACATATTATTATTTGACGTGGAAGATAAAAAGCCAATTAAAACTCAAGAATCATTTTTAATGCATTGTTTTGCTATAAGGAGGAGTAAAAGAGACGGTTAATGCCTCATATTTTATTTGACATGCCTATGTATGTGTAAGGCATGCTTATCACACTACATAAGGTAAACTGCAAAAATCAAGATAAATGTGGATGCTAAAGCCAAAGACTAGTTAGACGTAATTCTTTTTCTCAAAGATAAAAGAGTTTCCTAAAAAAAAAAAAAATCCTTTCTACATCTTTCTTATTTGTTTTGGAAAGGTGCAAAAGTTGGTTTGAGAAAAAGGATTTCTTGTTCATTAAAGCACCATGAGGGAGAAAGTGGACACAGGTCAGCGTGCATGTCCACTTGATACCTGACCCTGTCTTGTAAATGAAGCAAGAGTGACTGAAACCAGGAACTGCAAAAAACCTTACAGTGCAAATCTTCAATCTTCGAGGGCAATACTTTTTTTCTTCCCTGTGAAGGGACATATCAGAAATGTTTTAGGTTCATCCCAGGAGATGGGCAGTATATTAAAAGTTGGAGTCCTTAAAAATAAAGAGGCTATAGGAATCTGGTTCCTTCACCAGCACCAATGGTAATAAAGGGAGCTCCTTAGGCACCGAGCACGCCCCATCTGCCATGGGTATGTTGGGTGGGAATGAGGAAAGGGCGCACAAGACGTATTTCTCCGAGAGAACGAGTTCCCAGGCTTGTGATGCATTTGTGTCTTTGCTATAGGAAAGAAGTATAGAATACAGATATTACTACCATAATGCCACATATATGCATGTTCTTGAAAAAAAAACATTCTGTAATATGATATGGCAAAAGAAAGAAAGGAAAAAAGTCCCAGGGTTTCAGGGAAAATAAGGCAAAGGAAACCAATTAAAACCTCTAGAAACCTTCTGACCATAACCCTGAAAAATATGAAAAATCAAAAGAAAACAAAAGAACAAAGCTAATGCAGTGAAATCTCTACTGTCATCAACATCATTGTTACTGCATCTCAGCCAGCTGATTTTTGTAACTCTAAACTGGGCTTGTGAATTTGTCCTCTGAAACGATGCCCTTGAAGTCATTTCTTATAAGTGAGAAACTCTGGGAGAAACGATTTTGCAACTCCTTCATCTATATCCCCGGGTTCCCATATCATTTAATATGATGGAAAGCATGTTGGTGTTTCAAGCCAATGATATAATCAAATTTTTTTTTGATTGTGTGACAAATTGTCACAAACTTAAGAGCTAAACCAATGGAAAAAAAAATCTCAGTTTCTGTGGTTCAAGTGCGTGTGGCTTAGCTGGCTCCTCTGTTCCAAAGGCTACCATCGAAGTGTTAGTGAGGCTGTGGTTCTTTGCCGTGCACGGGCTCCTTCTCTGAGCTCACACAGCTGTTGGCACCCTGCTTCTTGCTGGCTGTCACTAGGGCTTCTCTGAGCTTCGGGGAAACTTTCCACTGTACCTTCTTCAAGACCTACAGCAAGCCTATGGATCTTGCCTGCTAATGAATGTCTAATGTAATGTGAGTCACTGGAGCGACCAATCAACCCCTTCACAGATATTTGCTTGAAGCAATTTGCAGATCGCAACCTGTGAAATTGCAGAATGCATAACTCACTGGGGACCATGTTAGGATTATACCTACTACCGCAATCAACCATTTTCACTAAAATACGGTGCTGTTTCACCTTTGGAATTTTATTTTCACATCCTTTACATGTGGTGAAAATGATGCCTCGCTGTTTCAAATCTTAAGGTGTTGGCAAAAAGCTTGTTTGAGCTAATGTTTCCTTTTTATAATGATGTCATTATAAGAAGAAGAAAAAAGTTGTACCCAAATATTTTCATTTAACTTACTTTATAGTACATTGGTCTCTCAGTCCTAAGAGGATGGGTGAAGATTAAAGAAAAAAAACCCAACAACTACAATGAGCACTGCTGGCTTAGGAGGCATGAGGTAGAAGATGGCTCAGAAAGCCACGGTTTGAATTGCTGGAACTCTAATTGTTATAATAATGGGCGGAAGTGTGGGAATGAGCAAGCTACATTGCAGGTGGCAGGGTCATATAATAAAGAGAACATTTTAAATATGCTATCCCAATTTAACAAAATGATTCTATTTCAAATGTGAACTGGTAGAAATTAAAGAATACTATCATACTAATCCTTGTGATGCTGGGTAATGACACCAAAGGGTCTGAGACAATCTGAAAGTTCAAAAACATCTTTTACATGCTGATTTCAATTATTTTTATTTAATATTTCTTCCATAAAAAACTAAATGCAAATTACATATTTTGAAAACAAAACCGGGTTCCTTCCTCCCTTTTTCCATGGTGCCTTCTCATTTCTCACACTCCCATTTCCCCCCCTATACTTCTGCATATTATTCAGAATAATACTATCATATTATTTCAAGTAGTAGTTTATTATGCTCTTACACACAGCCTTTACTCAGGGCCTGATATAAGTTACAAAACACAGGTGGAAGAAAATTAAGAGGATACAAACAAATATGAAAACACTTCTCTCCTTCATACATTACAAACTTCTTATTAGTAAAGTTTCCATACAATGAATAGTGACTTACATTGCTCATACAGGTAGAAAAAAGTAATCTTAAAATCAGTTTGGAGCCCTTAAAATCTTGAACAGACCAAGAAAATCTAAGCAAAAATCACAAAACTCAAGGCATCATAACATCTGACCTGAACATACACTATGAATCTATAGGGGAAAACAAGGCATAATACTGGGATGAAAATCACACAGAGGCCAATGGCATAGGATAGAGAGCTCAGAAATAAAGGCAGGATACAACTACAGTCTGTGGCTCTTCACAAATGGTTCAAAAAATGTCCAGTTGAGTAATAACTCTCTCTTCAATAAGTGGGGCTGGAAAAAGTTGAAATTCACATGCTGCATAATACGACCGAACTGAGTATGGAGTATGGAGTTCTGAGTATGGAGTATGGAGTTTGGACTATGGAGTTCAAAGCAAGAGAAACTCTTCCATTAGTTCCAGAGGAGAGAAGTGGAGAAGCATCCATGTCCTACTGCTGCTGGTCTTGGGTTTTCCTTCCCTGGTTTCTGGGCTTCTGCAGCCTTCCTTAGCTTTTCAGATGTTTCAAGCGATCTCAGATCTGGAATTCCTCCTGAGATCATCTCAAGGCATTGTTGTTCCCTGCCCGTAGGTTGGCGTTGAACCTAACTCCAAACTTCACAGTGGATGAGGACCTACCCGTCATTTTTCCCCTCCTATTCACTGCCAGGAGAGGTGTAGGTAGTGCTTAGTAAGACTCTGGTTGTAAGTTCCTCATTGCTTCTGCTGCAGATGGTTTGTAATTAAGTAACAGTGGGGCTTGGTAAGATGGAATAGGGTAGACTAAGATTGGAATCTTGAGTTCACAGGCTCCTAGTGCCAAAGTCCAAGGTCAATCTGTGCAGGCAATGTTCTGCAAGAGGGTATAAATCCAGGACAGCAGGGAAGGTCCACAGCCACAGATCGGTGTGGTCTGAAGTATCCTTTAGACAGTCAGGATCTGACTTCTGCACTTGGACCACAGTAATGATACCGGCTCATCAGGGCTCATCAGGCATTGGCTGATTAACACCAGTAGGGGGTTGATTCAGTTCAGCCTGGGGAGCTTCAGGCAGGGATCTTTGTAGGTTCATTTGCTTCCTCAGAGAATGGGGCTTCCCTCTGGCTGCCCCACTTTGGGAGTCTTTATCTTGTGTCTGTCTCATTTTTTATTTTCTCCATTGCAGGTCGCCTCCTTCTCCAACCCTGCTCATGCTGCTGGTGGTAGTAGTAATTTCAGTACCTGGCTAGTTAGTTTTCACACGTGGGTGCTCTTTAATGCATTTTAAAATGTGCATTGTTGTGGTTTTCCTTTCCTCCCTAGAGATCTGCACAGGAGTATGTTCCTATCATATGGGTGAGAAACTTCTTTATTTGCTTCTCACTTGAATATGTACTCAGCTACAATCGTACATCAGATTGCTTTATTTTCAGTGATTCCTGATTCCTGATTCTTCCCACTGGTTTTATCTATGGACTTCCAGTATTAATATATTTCTTCTAGACTTTTGCATTTGTTTGCCATCTCCCCTCTAGATGGAATTGATTTTCAGGATGTTGTGCTGGATTGGGGGATTGTCACAAGAGATTACCTCTATTAGTTTTAAAGAATCTGAAATACTGTACTAATTCATACATGATTTTTATTAATTTATTTGCTTAGGATATTCATAATTTTATTAATTGGAATTTATATGCTATACCTAAACCAGACCTGCCTTGGTTTTTCCAGGGACCTTATGATCTGATGCTTTCGTGGTAGTTGTTGCTTCTGCCACTGCGGCTGTTGTGCTAGTTCCAACATTGATAGGAAAAGGAAATTCCCATTCATTTTTTCACGTCAGAGAAATTTCATGTGAATATTCCACCTTGGACACAAGGTTTTATGTGTTCGTAATAAACTGTTGGAAGTGAAGAAGGGACTATCATTGTATTGTCATAATTACGTTATGATTTACACTGAAGCTGTTCTCTTTGCACTAATGCTACACAAGATGAAGAAATAACGTATCTAGACCTGACTTGATGTCTGATTGGCTAAATCCTCACATTGCATATTCCAGGATCCCATATGGGTGTCGGTTCATGTCCCGGTTGCTCCACCTCCCATCCAGCTCCATGTTTGTAGCCTAAGAAAGCAGTTGAGGATAAGCCAAAGCCTTGGGACTCTGCACCCCCATAGGAGACCGGGAATAAGTTCCTGGCTCCTGGCTTCAGACTTGCTCAGCTCTGTCCATTGCAAACATTTGGGGAGTGAACCAATGGATGGAAGATCTTCCTCCCTGTCTCTCCTCTCTGCATATCTGATTATGCAATAAAAATAAAATAAATCTTTTTTAAAAAGGGACAAATGAAAATGTCCATCTACATATACATTTAGTTTTAGCCCCACCTTTATCTATCAAATCGGTTTTGTTCAAATTTTGGAAACACATTATGAAAAAATCACTTTTATTTTTTAAGTATTTCAGAATATTAGATTTAAGATGGTAGACCAAAACCTTTGTTTCTTGCATGATAAGGACGTTTATCTGATTTGATTCTCCCACATCCATCTTGTCTATTATCCTCTACTGATATTTTGTTCTATTTAATTTAAATTTCCCAATGTATGAATCACCATTTGTAACAGAATAGTGAATTCAAATGCAGCAATATGTTTCCGATTGCTTTGCTTTCATCTTTTCATTTATTTCTTGCATCTCAAGCCTTGTGGTATGATCTCCTTTTCTGCTGAGGAAAATATTCTAACTTTTCTTTAAAGCTCATATCTGTGAACGGCAAGCGCTCTCTGTCTTTGAAAATTTGAGCCTTTTTTTTTTTAAATTTCACCTTCATGCTTGAAAGAGAGTTCAATTGTGCATAGAATTCTAAGTTTACACTCACTTTCTCCCAGTGCTTTGAAGACTATATTATATTGTGTGAATTTCCCGCTATTGCTGAAGAGATACATTCTGATTCACAATTTTTCCTTTATAGATAAGCTTATAATTTTTCACTTGCTTTCTCATATTCTGAGCTCACTGGTATATGCAGACAGTTTGAGAAAACATACTTTGTATTTCTAGAGTGTTTTTCCTATTGATCAGCCATCAAATTTGGTTCTTTCTAGAACACTCTAAGAGTTTATGGAGAACTTATAGTGACTGAATATTTGTTTCCCTCTCACCCACACCAAAGCAAAAAAAAATCTTATATTAAAAGACACCCTTTATCATTTCACAATATTTTCTATTACTGAAAGATTTATTCTGGTTTCTTCAAGCTACATATAGATATTGAATGCAAGTGACGGGGGTCACAGAACTTTTTATTTTCTTAAAGAGTTCTTTAGTTTTAATGGAAAGGCAGATTTACAGAGAGAAGGAGAGACAGAAAGATCTCCCCAAGTGAGCCTTTTCTGGGTTTTTCACGCGGGTACAAGGTACACTCGCCTGGGATGTTGCCACTTGCAGGTGGAGGACTAGCCAGTTGAGGCATCATACCAGCCCTGCCACACAACTCTTCAAATATGTGGAAAAAAGAAAAATTCCTCCTCTAAAATTTGAACAGTGTCTTACAGAAAAAGATAAACAAAGCACTGTGCGTTAAGTACTATCAAGAAAATAAACACCACACCATCTCCAGGTAGATGTGCACAGAATTCAAGGAACTGATTCGTTGGTTAGATGTGTGGATGCTATACGTTCACAAATGAGCTATATTCATGTTCTCTTGGTTGCCACCATAAATGATTGATTCATCACCTTTACATTGAGCGAAACACTTGGAATAGTTGTAATGAGGTCTCTGAAGTGGTATGCATATGCCAACTTCCCATTAATAGAGCTTCTCTAACTTAAGGTTTAATTCATATATAAAGACACTGACATGAAAAACAAAAGTAAAAATATCTGATCATTTTTGTGTGGAAAGAAAATGTCCTGCGAGTAGAAGCAAAGTGAAATAACCCAAGCAGACAGGCTTTGTATGACCAGTAAAATGTTGAGGAAGAAAATCTGATAGTTTAAATAATTAAATTTTTATCCATTGGTTCAAGCAATATTAAATATTCACTATCGAACAGCTCTTGTTCTAAATTCTGGTGCAGAAGCAAGTTGGTAGATAGGTAAGGATCAATGTCGTTCTGGCATCTAGACGCTAGCGTGGAAGAAAGGAAACAAGCAAAATTAAGTGTTGAATACAGATTTCCTTCTGCCTTAGAATTGATTACACAGGCATGCATGTTCTCCCTTCATGCACTGTGCCTAAATATGAAGTTTTTAATAAATTTAATTATATTTTGTCATGAATGCAGTTTACGTATCTTGAGTACAAAGATTTTGTCTTGTTTTTATGTATTCCTCCTGTATCTAGTCCAGTATTTTTGAATAAAACAAACTGGTCTCGAAAACGGTGGCTACTATGGTTTTTCAACATTCAAAATCACAACAATCTTTCTTTGTAAGGAAGTTTCCCACTCTGAAAGTGAGGATAGCATTATATTAAAATGAATTTGAATTTGCTTGGATGTAGTTAGGAAAAATATGAAAAAAAGAAGAAAGTCACCCCTGAGGACAATCTTCAAGCTCATCAGTGGAAGAAAGGAAAACTGGGAATACTTCCACGTTGGCACATTTATGTTAGAGTAACATTCCCACTTGGATAAGAGGCTGAAACAAGTCTGTTTCTAATATGAGCAGCATTTCTTATATGTACAAAATATGTCTTGCGTGGACTTCAAGATTGCTACCCATATTTTTATTATAGTTTTTGAATTTCTAATCTGCATATACATGACATTCAAAGTAGTGAATTTAGAGAAAAATAAAGTGGTCTTGATAGTTTGATAATTTTGTTATTCTTTTAAGTGCTTCATTTCAAACATTTTTTAATATAATGGATAATGTTTTTTTTCTTAGCATTTCCAGACTTCTGTAGTCCTGTTGACTATTCTAATAATGAAAGCAAGAAAGGTTTCTATTGATAACATACACATACTTAATGTATGTCATTTGCAATTCATATATCCAACATATTCGATACTTTCACTCTATGCCATGAACTATTGTTTTAAAAAGGTGAAATCAACTCCAAAATAGAACACCTTGTATTAATCATGTTTGTCTGTCTAGATACAGATGACCAGGATTCAATGCTTGCTCATTACAATGGTATTGCAACTTAAATAGCTATATTTAATGCTATAAGTGTAAACATATGTATATGTGCTTTCAGATATCCATGTTGACTTTACTGACAGTGATAAAATAGAACTTATTCACTGATGAATTTTATATATTGATATGCATCTATGTGATATATACATTATTTATGAATTTTATGAGCACTATAGTATTTATACACAGTAAGTATTATTTCAGCTCTGCTTGTGATTCCTGTTTTATGCTAACAAATACCACAGGAGACAGTTGGTGTTTGTTGAAGTAGATAAGTCCCTGCCATCCATATGGGAGACCTGAATTTAATCCTTGGCTTCCAGCTTCAGCCAGAGCAGGGTCTGGCTGCTGCACATGTTGGGATTGAGCTAGTAGATGTGAAATTCTCTCTCTTTCTCTACCCTTTCTCTCTCTCTCTCTCTCTCTCTCTCTCCCCCTCTCTTTTTCTCCTTCTTTCTCTCTCATACACACAGACTTTCAATTAATAAAATTGATTTGATGCATAACTTGGAAACAGAGACCTGTGGAAACATTTTGAAAATTAAAATAAATTAAAATAAATCGACTATAATACATATTAGTGCATGAAAGTATCCAAAGGGGTGTTCTTACGTTGTTGATTAAAATGCAAATTTGGAAAAATGCTTTGGAAGACATATAGGTATGTCTGTCATTTCCAATTAAAGGTAAATAAAGTGTATCTCTTGATTCAGATTTGACTCTTGTAACCAAAATAGTAAAAACTTTTAAAAGGTATAGGATTATTGTTCATAGATGCTGCATTCATAGTAGGTAAAGACTGTTAAGTACCCAATATATTCCCAGTGAATTGATAGAATACTATAGAAGATTTAGAAGGAACAATTCCTTAGACATTCAAAATGGGAAAAAATAATTTGCTCTATAACACAATGTTGTGAGAACCCCCAAATACAAATAATATTTTATGTGATTTTATTTATTTGAAATTCAACAGGCAAAAATGTCAGGTCAAAAATTCATACCCATGATTATCATAAATTATACTTTGTGTTACAGAGTGTGAAAAATGTTTTGTAGGTACTGGCAATTACATATAATTATTCCTTTCAATTTGTGTATTTAGCTTTACTTTTGCTGAAAGACAAAGAGATACTGAGAAATACAGAAACAAAGAAAGATCTTTTTTCTACTGGTTCATTCTTCAAATGCTTGAAAATGTAGGAGCCGTTCAAGGCAGAAGACAAGTTCGCAAAACTTGGGCAGGTACCCTAGTACTTGAGCTGCTCCACAATGTGTGCATTAGCAGGAAACTGGAACTTGATGTCATGTTCAAATAGTATATCTTAGTTCATATATTTTCCATCTGTTGATGAGAGAGAGGGAGAGAAAGAGAAAGAATCTTCCCTATGCTTCTTCACTCTTCAAATGCTTTCAAGACTAACTCTCATTCAGGTTAAATTCAGTACCCTGGGAATCGCAGTGGGTAACAGGGATCCGTCACCCACTGCCTCTCAGAGGGATTACAGCAGGAAGCCGCCTTTAGAAGCCGAGCCAAGAACAGAATCCAGACATACTGCTATGTGATGTGGGCATCTTAACTGGTGTCTTGCTGTTGTGTCAACACAAACTCTAGTCTAAATATTAATGACATCTGTTTTGTTCTCAAGCATGTTCTTAAATGGTAAAATGTATGGCAACCCTACCTACCTCATTAATCGCCCCATGTATATTCCTCACATAGGTCATGTTTCCAGTGATTCTCATGCAGTAGTTTGATTGTTCCTGAACGATAATTTCATTGCTGTAGTGCAAGAAGGATTTGCTGCATTAATATCATTGATTTACTGACAGATATCTTCATTAGAACCATTTGGTGAAGTGGAAAATTACTATAGATGGCTAATACAGGAGAGGATTGTGTTGCCACGTCATAACTCCAAGAAGTGCTGGCTAGAGCAGGCACTACTCAAGAGGGAGAGAAAAGCGTGACATCTGTATGTATCCAGACAAAGATTTTGTTTTATTTCACCTAAATACTGCTTACTTCCGGAAACGAAGCCCCACTTGGATTCTTCAAGGTATGCCAGGTAAAAGTGATGATCGTTTCATAATTATTCATCTACCCCTTTCCAAAGGTAAGTAATTACTCCACCAAGTTCAAGTCAAACTTGTGTGGGAGATTGAGAAAGACATCCATCACTTTGTGCTGTATGGAGTTAATCCCTCACCACAAATGTTTGCTTTATCAGCATGGTTGCATACTTTCCTCAACAGCTTTAGTCTGAGAGGGTCTTATTTAAATTGGAGCCCAATATGTGTTTTCTGCTGAAACATGTTAAAAATCTTGCTTATGCAATACATAGATGGCTCACCAAGGCCAATATTCCTACATTGTTTTTGCATAATGAGCACCAACGCGGCATGAAAAACGCAGGAGACATATGCTAGGTGGACCTGCTTATTAGTTATAATTGATTATTTTTGTCCTGGATTTGCCAGAGGCAGTGCTGGGTTTGCTCATCCTGAAGATCCCTTTAATGAGCTTATTTCCTAAATGCATTTCACATGATCATAGGTTGGAAGCACTTGGGTACATTCTGGATTCACCTTAGATGGTTGTAGGTGACAGAACTGAACAACAGTGACCAAATATTCGAGTCTAGAATGATCTAGGGTTGGAAATGAAGCCAAGAAGTGTCATAAATGTGTTAATATCAAGGTTCAGAATTATAGAAGCTGATCAACATAGAGGTCTAATTATAAGATGAATAAATTATATATAAATTTTATGTTAGATATAATTTATATACAATATAAAATATACATAAGTTATACACAACATAAATTCTATATAATTTATATAATTCACATATAATATAAATCATATATAATGATATATGATTCATATATAATATAAATTATATTTAAATGTATATAAATTCTATATAATTTAATTATATAATGCTATATATAATTTATATGAATTATAAGTGTAATTTAAATATGTAATTAGCGTATTCAAAATTTCAAATCACTTGTAGGCTATTCTGATGATGATAATGGTCAAGTTCTTGTGTTCAAGACACTACCACAGAGCCAGGTAGTGAGCTAGGTGCTTCGTTAAGTCTGTTTTTCAGTGCCATACCAGCATATGAAGGACAGGATGGACTAAAACCATAGTAGCTAACATGGTTTCCAGTTCTGGAGGGCGGGAAGTTTTACATGCAGAGGCCTGGTTTGGTGAGGCTCTTTCTGGTGCATGAGAACACGGTGAGATGCAGCAGGTAAGATCTAGGAAGCCTGAATGCCTTCTTATCTAACACACCAACAAAAACTCATCCAATAACAATGAATGCATACAATCTTGAGCAAACTTTGAAAACTTATTTCTTCACATGTAAAAGCAGGATAATATTATTATCAATTTAATGTTGATTGTGCTAAAATACCTCAAAAAACCTCTCTATCTTTTATAGCCAAATGCATGTGGAAGCTGAAATACACTTTAAAAAATAAATCAGCGTGGTTTTCCATTTTCGTACTTCATTGTGCATGAGTCTTCTCAGATTTTACCCAGAGTATCTCTGGTCTCATAAAGGAGGAGGGTTTTTGTAATAGTACAGTGAGAAGGAAAAATAGCTTATTAATTTGAAAGGACTCTTATTAGATGGTAAAAGTACGTTTGAATGCAAGTCAAAACTGAACATAGGATGCATTTTTATATGTGACTAATGTCAATGGAAGACAGACGCACATGCTTCTTGCGAATCACTCATGCCAGTCACAGTGTTATTTGAATCGCAAACACCTTTTCATTTAATCTGCACAATGAACTCAGAGTTGAGAGTTATTATCTCTATTCAATACAGGAGGACACTAAAGTGAGGGAGGATGTCAGTTTGATGATAGATGGAGATCTGAACTCAAGTTGTGTGAGAATAGTGAGATGCCGTAGGCTGAAATGGAACTAATAACAGCATTCCAAGCAGGGAAACAACTAAAAATGTGTCCAGTGATCTCTAGGACACAACTGTGAATTGCCATTTCTAGATTGTGTTCTCTGCAATCTATAAATTACAATAAACTTGAGTTGGACGGGATTTCATGACATTTGATATAACTCCTTGACCTCATTTATGTCAATAATTTGCTATTGAAGGAACATTTTTCTCTGTCATTTCTTCACGTTTTCCTATTTCCTCATCAAGAAAATTATCTAATGTCTTACTTCAATAGTTCAATCATAGCAATCAAAGGCATAGCTGTTGTTTGCTTAGTACTTTCAGCCAGGAACAAGCACTTTTCCAAGTTCCAAGCCCGTGACATTATTATTATCTTCACTTCACAGATGAACAAGCCAAAGTCTACAACCCTTAAGTGGAATACTCAAGGTCAGATTTTATGAATGGAAGACTGTCTCTCTCTTGCTCAGATAGTTTCCCATCATATCATGCTTTTATCCAAACTCTAATTCTTAGAGACTCCCTTTTTAAGTCTCTACCGTAACTGACCAAAGAGAATTGTACGGCTTTCCTTCACTACTCTCACAGTCTTTAAGAGCGGTTGCATTTCATGTATAAGAATTTTCCAGTCAGCTCAGGTAAAATTAACGTTTGTCCTCTCAGTTCTGTCCTGTACGCAGAGCTCAAACTTGTGAATTGCTTGCAAGTGTCAACGAAGCTGTGGCCCACAATATTGACATATTTGGTCAATGTTCTAGTAAATGTTCCTGCAATCCTACCTATAATATGTAGATCAATAGACTCAATAGAGCAAATTAGCTTTCATAAACACATAGGAATACATACGAATCCTACTGGTTTTGTTTCTTTGGAGAATCCTGAACTACCTAAGATGATTGTTCTTCTGTATCACCTTTTCATTCCGAGGTACTAGATCATGGAGCCTGTTTCTTAGCAGCATCCTGGTAACTTATCAAGGAAACAGGCATCATAATAAAATGGAAAGGAAGGTGATGGATACTAGATGATGTGAAAAAATAGTGTGCACACAAATTATGGAAAGTACATGCAATTAGATATTTGAGGTTTAATGAGAGTAGATCAAAGATGAATACTTCAAGTTATATTTTGCAATGTTTTTGATGTGTACTATCTTCTGGACAACGGTAATGCATGTACTTTTCATATGCAGAAAACAAAGAGTGAAGCATAGACATCTCTACAGACTTAAGAGCATTAACAGTCCAACGGTGTTCTATATAAAAACTCAGTATGGGATTTAAATTGAAATCTTGGCCTCGACCAAGACCTGAGAAGAATATTCAGTCGTTCATTGATCTCTCTATATTTGCATCTGCTATATTTTCATCGAGCATAAAAAGCCATGATTCTTGAATACTTATGAGGTATATGAGCCAAAAGAACCTTCTTTATTCCACACTTGTGAATTTATACTTATGGAAAACATTTTAAAGTTATATGAAAAGTATAACATCTATGCCAATTCAAAATCAGCTTTGTTAAAAGAAACTAACTTGTATAAGGTTGGCACTATATTGAAAAAATTGATTTAAAGTTCGTAAGATTAGAGCATTTAAAAAGCAAAATATACTATAAGATGCGTCTGGGGAAGTGCTTCTCAATGATGTGCTCCCCACCACTTCCTGGGAAACACGTAGGAATATCATGGGATATTTTGATTGACCGAGAAGTGGCATGCTGTTAGCCAGTGAGTAGAGGCCCCTGCTAGATTTTTCTATAACACACAGAGCAACCAATCAAAATGTGAACATTGTCAAGTTGAGAAGTTCTACCTTGGTGATTTTAGACATTCATCGAGGTGACCTGGAGGCATCTGAAAAAAATCATAGACCGTCTCCAAGGTCTTTATAGAAGTAGACCTAAGTGTTGTTTGCCTCTTGGAGATAGATTTTATAGTTTACTTTTCTCAATTGCAGAAACAGATAAACTGTGAAAAGGGAAAAAAAGCAAAGGTTATTTATCAAGAACACACATGGCAGTATGATTAATCATCATGACTTTTGGAAGAGTTGAAGAGATTCAGTCAGTAGAGAGAAAAATGGAAAGCTTGGGTATTCTTGGATCTGACTGTGGGGAAAGTTCTAGGCAGGCTAACAAAGAAGGAAATGTTACATGATTAATTAGGGGTAGACACTGGACCTCTCCAACTGGTCCTAAGTTGGAAGTATGAGGATATGTTCTAGATGATGCCATTATGAGCCAAGTACTTTGACTTTCTGAACTACTTGTTGTAGAAAGTGTTTTAGTTGTGGAGACTGAGAGCCCTGGCTGGGCTTGAAGTCCACCCAGTTAATTTAGTCCAAGTTCTTATCTTTTCATGTATAATAATACAACAGAGAAACACAGCTAGAAGTGTGATCTATTAATAGAATGGGGTATATTGAATGGTGAAATTATAGCGCATACTCAGAAATGAGTGCAAGTAAACTCTAGAGTGAGAACTTCTCTCCTGGTTGGGGTGATCCTTTTTGAGAGTCGGGGTGGTACTCAGAAAGAGTAGGTTAGAAGATCCAAAGGAAAGAAGATGTGGGTGAGGGTGCAGTGTCTTCAGCAACTTCCAAGAGATTGTCATGGCTCCAGGTGCCTGACGAAAGGTGAGGCTTACCTGCATGAAAAGGAGTGTGTGTAAGCACTTTATTTATTACTTTGATGAAAATCACTGTTTTAGGCCTTTTTCTGGAATGTTTTGATTCCAAACACTTAAGCATGCTTAGCAAAGCAATTCATACTGTTCCCAAGGTTACTTTGGATAACCCAAAGTTATTTTTATTGTTTTTTTTCTTTTTTTAGATCACATTCCTTATTAATGAATAAAAAAAATAAACACACATCTAGAAGATAGGAAATTGTTACCTAAAGCCACGCCTTTGCCTAGCAGGCCTTCTCCCTGGAAGAACTGCACAGACTAAAGATATGTGTACTTCTGCTTGTACATCCTTGATATGCCTTCTTCTAGGTTAGAGTGAAAATGAAAAAAAGTCTCTTCCTAACATTCCCTCCCTCACACACACACACACCCCTACACACAAGCATTCTCACAAGCTTTTTCCTCACAGTTTTGCTTTGTTTAGTAAGTATTCCTGACTTTATTTATATTGAAATATACACTCAGAGTTTGATCTCAATAAGATTGACACAAGGTGTGAGTGACATAGGGAGGGATGCTTTGAAGTAATCCTCCCATTAAAAGAATCCGATCTCTGTGCATGTTGCTGTAGAAATAAAGCTGGTTTGACAGCAGAAGAAAAACAACTCATTTCCTTTCAGCCTAATCGACTTAGGGAAAGCAATAATCCTGTGCTAACTTCTTCCATCTGAGCAGCATATGTTGCAAAGAATCACATTTAGAACAAAAGTAAGCTACCTCAAGAGTCAAGAAAACATGCAAAGAATGAGATGAATAGGTCAAATTTTCAAGTTCAAAGCAAGGGTGCTTTTGCTTTTGGGCTTTGAGAACTTTTCCTACGAAAAGACCTCTCATTTGGGTGGGCCCACAACGTTGCTATTTCCCGTTGCTTTGACATGATGCTGGCAATGTGCTGTGCGCAGGCTGAATTTTATTCAAGGCAATTCAGCCTGCAAAAGAGGATTTTGACACTGTTGACCACATGCACTTCAGAGTCATCTTCAGGAGACATGGATCTCTCTCATCTTCTGACAAATACACAGTAATACCGTTATCTGAAAAGAATAATTCAGACTTGGTGAAAACATACGTGATGAGAAAGGCTCTAAGGATTGACTTGTGAGAAGAAAAAATGGGAGTGACCTTTTCTATGGAAAATTATGACGACTGCCACATTTGCTGGTGTGGACTAGGAAACATACCAGGATATAAATACTAAGACTTAGGGACTGGCATTGTGACACAGTGTGTGGACCCATTGCCCATGACACTGGCATCCATATAAGCTGACTGGAGTCCTGTTTGCTCCACTTTTCATCTAGCTTCCTGCTGGTGTGTCTGAGAAAGCAGCAGATGACCTAAGTAAGCTGTGTGGGAATCCTGGATGGAGTTTGGAGTTCCTCCTTTGGCTGGTCTTATTCTAGACCATGGCAGTCATTTGGGGAAATGAAATATGTCAAATGAATTAATGCAATCTCCATATTCAATATAACTAAAGAAAGATGTTTTTTTCTCAGACATTAAAGCTGATATTGCATTACAAAAGTAAAAAGACAGAGAGAACAGCGGACAGCTGACCCAGATGCACATGGACGACATGGCAGCCCATCGAGGCCAGCAGAGGACATCTGGTACCATAGCAGAGGAAGGAGGACAGAACAAATTGGACAACTACCCCAACCAAACGATGGCAGCAAATAGCAGGGCGAATGGAGACTCTAAAATCAATGATGTCAGCCAATGGACATTGGATGGGGTTCCTCTTTCTGGGATCAGTGAGACCAACAGCATTTCAGAACTATTGAGACCACTCAGAGCATGTGCCATGTCAGAGACCCTGGGTTGATATCGGGTGGGTGTTCGCCATCCTCAAGTACTGGGGCAGTTGGGAAACTGGGTGTGGCTTCTCCCCCTTTTCTCTCCATCTTTCCCCAGATAGAGAAAGAAGAAAAAGAAAATGTGGAAATAACGGTCTCACCCATTTTACCCTAACCCTTGATCTTTTCCATTCTGATCAACTACTAAGCATCATCAAAAATAAAAATAAATTTTGTCAAGTAAGAGATAATGTTTCTAGAAAAGATTAAAAAAAAAAACAGGATACAAACTATGCACTGCCAAAAAACAGGAATATGACCTGATTTCTCTTGGTGGCAATCTTTACTTAAAAAAAGAATTCTTTATTTTACTTGAAAATCAGAGTTACAGATTACAAAGAGAAAGAAGGAGAGAGACAGAGAGACAGAGAGAGAGAGAGAGAGAGAGAGAGATCTTCAATCCACTGATTCACTCCCCAGATGGCTGCATTGGCCGGAGCTGAGCTGGTCCAAAGTTGAGAGCCAAGACCTTCTTCCAAGTGCAGGGGCCTTAGGCCAGCCTCTGCTGCTTTCCTAGTCCATTAGCAGAGAGATGAATCTGAAGTAAGAAAGCTGAGACTCAATCTAGCACGAACATGGAATACTGGCCCGATAGATGGAGGATTAACGTGCTATGCCATTGTGTTGGCCCCACAATCTTCATTTCTGATGAATCAAAATATGCTACTAGCTAATCTCCAAGTTCTGTACCTGAAAAACAAAAATGAGATTCTACATTTAAATGTAGCTCTTATGAGATTTCAGACTCCAAAATGGTTTGCAGTAAACAGGACAAGGGATGAGCTGCAATCCAGTTTGTTCCCCAGCTTTGTTTTCAATTGTTTCCCTGACAGCAGGCTGGAGCGCGACATTTGTGTGCATGTATGGCATGAGTAACAATTTTGGAAAGGGACATGGCAAGTATTTGTCCTCCTGTTTCCCAAGACTGCAACTATTTCATTTGTTTTATAACTATCCATAACTAATTATTCTAGGCAAAATTGTATACACCCCAATATTCAGAGGAACATGCTGGGTAAAATATTAAATGGTACAAAACGTGCAAAAAATGCTACTAAAGTGCTTAGACGAAAGAAAAGAATGTTGTTCCTGTTGCAACATTTATTTTCAATTATTAATCCTTAGCAGCTCTGCTAAACTGTTTATTGTAAAACTTACTCTTACCCCTGATAGCAAACGTTTTCAACTCTGATACCATACCTACTAATCCAAAGCTTTTCTGATTTTCTCCCGAGTTTCATCTCGTTAAAATTTATGTTTTTGCATTAAGGAAAAAAGAAGAAAACTGTTGAATTAGATGAATAGATTAAAAAGTACCACTAACTGGGTTAATTGCTCAGTTAAGTTTTACATCATTTTACAGCCCGTCTAGCATGTTACACAGAGGTAATTTCCCCAAACATATTTTCTATCCTTCTATAGCAAATTCCATGTTTTTAAGCTTCTGTTTCCTAATTTGGATGAATGAGTGAACTTGGCTGAGGGGATGCAGTGTCAAAGCTGATTTATGTTGCTGCCAATCCAAACTGCTTAGCTCTGCAGCTGAAACTACGCTTACGTGCCCATTGTTCAGAGTTCAGAAAAACACCTTCTGTTCTATTGTTCAGCCCTAGGATATGGGTTTTCTCTGCAGCCACTGCTTTCTTTTCCCTATACACCACGCTTTCCTGCAGTTATGGATGTCTTCACCATGAAGGTTTTCAGAAACCCTACAGGAAAAGGTTTTGCACATGGCCAACAATGGGATTGAGCTGATATATATATATATATATAGCAATGCAATATATATATAAAACATATATATATATATATTGCATTGCTATAGTAGGTACAGAAATATATATATATTTCTGTACCTACTTTCCTCTGTATCAATCAGAAGAACCTAAATCGGAAACCAAAACTCTATTCAAAGTAGGATAACATGATGAAAAAAAAAAGAAGAAGAAGAAGAAGTAGATGAACCAATCTCAACCCAAACTCACTGAGGCGAGTATCTCAATGATTCTCTTGGGGGCCAAGATAAAAACTAGGATGGAATATGGAGAGAGTCAGCCTGGAGAGACAAACAGCCTTATCCAGTCATCCTTACCTCTGGACTGCCTGACATTACCCCCCTGAAGGTTGTTAACCTCCTCACTTGCGAATTGGTCACTGAATTGAGTTCAAGGCCAGAAACCTACTTGTGTCCCATACATAGTTACCTTTAAATGTTTATTTCATGTTTATAGGGATGGCAGAGCTACACAGAGATAGACACAGAGGCAGAGGGGTTTCATCAGCTAGTCACTCCTCCAACAGTCTCAATGGCTGGAACTGCTCAGATCCAAAGTCAGAATCTAGGAGTTTCTTCCATGTTTCTCACGAGGGTACAGATGCCCGAAGACTTGAGTTATCTTCCACTTCTTTTCTAGGCCAGAAACAGAGTGTTGAATCAATAGTGGAGCAGTTGGGATACAAGCCAGAGTTACTTCGGAATGTTAGCAATGAGGGTGAAGGATTAGGCTGTGACACTGCACTGAACTCTCCACACTGCCATACTTAGTTTTTAAACTTGAGATCAAGGAAGTGCTCCAAACATGGGCCTATGGAAAGCAATGGCTGCCAATGACTTTTCCCAGAAAAGCAAAAAACGATCCTTTATAAGCAAAGTTTCTGTGTTTTATGTCTGTATCCCTATTCCAGGATTCTCTAAGCAGGCAGGCCTCTGGGACCAGCAATAGTTTTTCAGTTTCTGGAATATACTGTTGTTTATCACGGGACCTTCTTTCACTGATCTCACTGTTACTGTTTTAGAACTTGAAACTATTACCAAACCAATAGCTACTATCTTTCTACTTATTAAGATGTCCGTATGCTGAAGGGGTTCAGTAAGCCTTCATTGTTAAGTCAGCAACATCAGTGATGCTCAATCAGTTCTTTTTCCCCAAATCAAAACAAACAAAAAAGTGCAAGCTGAATTCTCTCGTCCTCAGAATTCTTTTCTGTACTTCCTCAGAAGTGTCAGTTGGAGCTTGCGTGCACGTGGGTGTTATTGCCATGTGAGATGACCTAGAAGGTATGTGGGCCACTCACCTATGAATGATTTTGGATGTTCTGGTGGCAGGTCATTGATGATGGTAGGGCTGAACATTTGCTTCCCCGAAGTCAGGAGTTTGTCACATCATCTGGATGTAGATTTTAGAGGTGGGACTACTAGAAAGTAATTCATTTGAGTTAAGTTCAGCGTCAGTCTCAATGGCTGAATCCAGATGACTTCATGAAATGACCACAGAACTACAGACAGACTCACTGTCTCTCCTTTGTCTCTCACCCCATGGTGATCTGTGCCACCTTGTGACTCTACCAGCAAGAATGTCACCATCAGAAGCCAAGCCTTGGGGCACTGTCTGACCTTGGGTTATGATTCTCCAGAACCATGAGCCAAAATAACCTTTATCTTTTTTCCATAGCAAGGCTGTCTTGTGTACTTTATTAGAGCAATGAAAAGAGGACTAAAAGAAAGTCATACCTTTAGGGAAAAGAAAATCTTTAGAGTATTCTGCTCTATCTCTGCCAATAGAGAAGAAAGAACATAGAGATAGAAGGAAAGACTGAGCGTTGCTGGGAGTGGGATAGTCGTTTTTGTATGTGGAATATGTATTGTGCTTCTATATATTTATTGTATTTATTTTTTTATTTACTTATTTTAAAGTTTTATTTATTTTTATCGGATAACCAGATATACAGAGAGAAGGAGATACAGAAAGATCGTCTGTCTGCTGGTTCACTCCTCAAGTGGTCTCAACAGCCAGAGTTGAGCTGATCTGAAGCCAGGAGCTAGGAGCTTCTTCTGGGTCTCCCATGCAGGTGCAGGGTCCAAAGGCATTGGGCCATCCTCGACTGCTTTTCCAGGGCACAAGCAGGGAGCTGGATGGGAAGTGGAGCATCCAGGATTCGAACCGGCACCCAAATGAGATGCTGGCACATGTGAGGAGAAGATTTTAGCCAGTAGGTTACCATGCAGGGCCCTTTTATTCATTTGGTTTTAAGGAGTTTACTTTAAGCAGGGACACAAAGTTCACATATACTGGTTCAACCCCTCAATGCTGCAACAGCTGGAATTGAACGGGACAGGAGCCATGAGTTTGGGTTGTAATTCAGGACTACTATCTAAATGTGAAGAGTCCAATTACATGAGTCATCACCACCACCATCCAGAACCCACAGTGGCAAGCAGCTGATGTTGGAAATCAAAGAAATTGAACCCAGGCACTGCAAGTGCAGGCTGCAAGCCTCTAAGCCACCAGGCAAAACACCTATGTTGGGATAATCAACAGGTCAGTTCGAACTCTGCTTTTCCGAAGAAATTCAACCTATCTTGAGATGATCATTTGTACTGTTATATTTTATGAATCTATACATCTCATCTCCTTCCATAAAAGGACTACTACACCTACACACCCTCATCTTGGTATACATTTGGAAATCTGTTACAGCTAAAGACTTAATACACATCTTTGATCTGAAGATGAAAATATCCTTTCTTCCCTGATTTTAGTGATATTTTAAGTCACTTTCACTGGTAAAATTCCTATGTTTATGAGATAAGCTCTTGTTTCATTTTCCCCATTGTGTGTTGTATTCAAAAAGCATTTTGCTATCTGCAATCTAAGCCCTTGGAAGACATCCAATATAAACCTTCACCTGGAGAATCAGGCTATACTGCTGCATAATTTTCTTGCCTTATTTTTAAATAGAAATTATGACTTTTCTCCCTTTACATTCACCTTTCTGTTTTTTTTAGTAAAATGCATTTCAGAATAAAAAAAAATCCAATGAAGTCATTTTTTAAAACATCCTTCTTCCCACATTTGTGCTAATGAACAAGAAACAATCATAGCGATGAATTAATTACTCTAATAACATCTCCAATAATTACATTCCTCCTAGAACAAGAGTCTTTTTTTTCTTTCTTGTATTGAAGAAGAGCCAATCAAAATACAGAGATAATTATTCTAAAAACTCCTTGCTCCCTTTCGATATAATTATTTTAAATATCTGGGGGAAGAAAAGCTAAAGAGACGTATCAGAGAAGGAATTAATTACTCTATTAACTTTATTTTCACTCAGATTCATTTATTCACAGTTCTGGAAGGAGCCCTCCAGAGGTCATCATGTTGTGTGTTGCCACCTGCTAGGGAAGCTTCCAAACCGTACAGACAGATGGGTAGCTTCTTAATGTTTTTTTGTTCCATCATTTAGGTCTCATTTTTTTCTTAATCTTTCTTTTATTATTTCTTTTTCATTGCCTTTTGGGTTATAATTGCCCAACAATTTTTTATATACAAGATTCATCTAATTTTAAAAAATAACATATCAAATCGAAAACATCCTTCATCAAATTCAGCACTTATTTTTGGAAAAGTAAAAGATCTTCCAGGGATTGTTTCCATTTTGAGGATTTGAGTTGAAAAACTGCAAAATGGATACTGGAAGCATTCAGAACACACTCCAGGGCAGAGAAAGAGGACAATGCGACTTTGGGAATGCTGCATCCTTCCTACCTGTTGTCCACTAATTATATTTTGAACAATGAATGGTATTATTAAGAATTTATTTCTTTCCCTGCATGTTTGTGACCTTTTAAACATGCCCTTTAAGCCTTTGGAGGGAATAAAATTTAAGCTGTTGCTGAAAATAAAAGTGATCATTTTTCTTGTGTTGTTTCTGTTTTTGTCCGTTTTCTGCTGCCATTAATATTCTTTTGAAAAGAATTTTAAGTAGAAGAGAACATGGCTTTGATGGTATTTATGGGAGAAAATATCTTCTCTTATCCCTGTCTAATAAAGTGAATGGCTGTTGCAATGAGTCCTCTGTCATTTTGTCATATTTTCTCTTATATCATCAAGAGTCGAGATTTTAAGAATCAACTGCTAGGTGGATGTCAACTTCAACAACAGGTTGACATCTAGAGCTATGATAATTCTGCTTTTGAGACACAGAGAAATTGATTAATTATCCCATGTCTAGGGACATCAAATGGTCAGGAGCTTCTGGGTAACTAGATTCAAATAATTATATTTTCAGATGCCAGTCTAGACAAATATGCAACATGTATGACCTTCTCAGTTCTTTCGCTATGCATCTTTTGTTCTCATGTGCTTTTGTCCTGGAAGGTGATTCATTAATATGAATGTCTTCATCACTGCCTTTTGCTGTGCTTATTTCTCCACTTGAGTTAAAAGAATGTTAAATATCTATCTATCTATCTAAACAGAGCGTATATTCATTTCTAAAAGCAATCAGATTTAAGTTGCCCTCAGCCTGTGAATCAAGTGGATTTCATGTCAAGCTTTCTCCCATGGTATTAAAAGTGGCTACATGAATCTTACTGTGAAGAAAGGAAGCCACAAAGCACAATAGCTTGAAGTGACATCAATTTCTTTATCTCAATTTTGAGTTGTCTTGGCGCGTCTTCTCGCGCACCTGTGTCAACTGACAGGTTGGCTGCTGGTTGGATAATTCCTCTGGCTGACCGAATATGCAAGGCTGATGCTGGAAAGGCTGTAACACGTACAGAATTATTGCCTGACTTCGTATTCTCTTGTCCACATGGTCTTTATCTTCTATGGACCAGGCTAGCCCTGGTGTGCACTGGATTGAATAGCGATCCCCCAAATCCTTGTCTATCCAAAGACTCAGAATCTAACATTTTTTTTTTACAGAGGGCTAATAAATAATAATCACATGCAATGTTCTCTGTGTGTTCTTGCATGTATTCACACGTGTTCCATAGGAATACCAAGTGACATAGGCACCCCTAGTCCAGGAGTGAGAACCAGCCACTGTCTCTTCATGCAGGAGCTGTAAATATCATGGGAAGGAAGTGGTAGCAGCCATGAACAGGCACATGGCTGTTCTTGCATCTTGGAGATGTAGCCCAGAGCCTACAATCCATGAGTAGAATCTGGCGTGCTCCCATGACACATCTTGGCTACGCGTGTTCCTCTAGCACGTGTTCTTCTGACAAATCAATAAAGGATAAAGGATATCATTAGACCAACTGAGAAAAAAAAAAATCAGCTTGAATCTACCCTTTAGGCTCTGTACCTACAGCCCAGAAACACAACCTTATGCCAGCAGCTAATTTGAAATTCAGTTCTAACTGAACCTTTTACGTGCAAAAATACACTCAGAAATGGAGTCACTCTAGTAGGCAAAGATCCACTAGAATATCAATTAGATCCATGGAACTAAGAGTATATTTCTGCTTCTTTGATCTGTTCCTCTTCTTCAGTAACTGTCAGCTTTATGGAAAGGCCATGAGTGCATGACAGTGCGTGTTTGGTATTGTCAACTTCATTTGGCACATTGGGACAGCAAGAAAGAAGTAAATACTGTACAATTTCTTACATATTTGAATGAACAAATTTCTTAATGTTTAGTTTCTAGTAACATGTTTCTTCATTCTTAGTATTTCTTTATGTATCTGTTAAAAATGATTTACCCACACAGAAGCTTAAACATCAAAGGAATTTCATCTTTACCGTATGTGCTAAAAGATACCCTTAGGAAGCATACTCTGACCAAACGGAGGTACAGATAGCAAAATGAGACAAAAACTTTGTATTAAATCAAACTTATAATTGTATCAACACTACCTATTGTTAGAGAAATGTGTGGATGGGCATGGGCACAAGGGGTTAAGTCACAGCCTGTGATGCTGGCTTTCTGCATCAGAGCACCGGCTCTGGTCCCAGATGCTCTGCTTGCAACCGGTCCCTTCTGAAGTGCCTGGGAGAGTAGTCAACAGTGGCCAAACTACTCAGACCTCTGCTACCCACAAGAGAGAGCAAGACGGGGTTCCAAACGCCTGGCTTTGGATGGCTTAGTCCTGTCTATAATGGTCATTTGGGTAGTCGATCAGTAGATGGAATACCTCTCTCTCCCAGCTCCTCTCTCTCCTCTCTCTCCCCGTACCTGTGTGTGTGCGTGTAATTCTGCTTTTTCCATAAATAAAATAAATCTTTAAAAAAGTGCATATACACATGTAGGATGTGGATTTAAATATTTAAAATAGGTAAGTAAGATTAAAACACAAACCGGTATGATTTTTGGTTTTTACTTTTGCAAAATTGGAAATTCACATGTATAAATTGACATTCAAATTGAATTAAAAAAAATCAAATGGCAACCTTATCCCATCCATGTCATCATGTCTCATATTTTCATTCTTGGAACTGGTGTTTGGTGTATTTCGGATCAGAAAGGAAGTAGCATTGCTCTCCATGGAAAGGTTTCCAAGAGTTCAGCTTCACTTTGGAAAGGCCAAGTCTTTGTGATAATTTACTCTTGCAAGGGGTCAGACTCTGCACCCGATGTCCTCACTATGAAGTCGATCTACTGCCCACTGCTCACGCGCTCTCAAACAGAGGCTGCAGGAGGTAAAAAGAAAATGGTAAATGGCATGTCGAGGAGAAAAGCAGTAAAGACTGCGGGTCATATTCTTGTCTGTACACAGGAAGATGGTTAGAAAGCGGAGCCATTATGGTCAATGGCTCTCACTGAACATGAAGCGTGGCTTTTCTATATTAATAAATAACATTAGCTACGTTTCTAGATCCCTTTTTGTCACAGCCAACACAACCATGCAGTCACAAACTGAGTGATCAATGAAAAAAATGCCCCCCTGCTTTTGTTTAGTATCCAGTAACCAATTTGTTAAGGCGGTTCGACTTCGCAGAGTAATTGCGACAGTCACCCATTCCCTCGGCTATTTGGACCCTGTTACAGTTTAAAAAAAAAAAAAATCAACCCATCCACAGGCAGTTACTAAAAGATGATAAAAAATTTTAACCTTCAAACTCAATTTAAAAGTCATTTCCTGCAATGGGGGAATCTCAACTGAACTTGAACTGTGGTTATGCAACAAGGTGGAGGAATCCACCATGGTGGGAGGGTTTGGGGAGGGGTGGGGAGAATCCAAGTACCTATGAAACTGTGTCACATAATACAATGTAATTAATGAATTAAAAATAATAAATAAATAAATAAAAAAGTCATTTCCTCAGCCTCATGTACATGACCCTCCGCCTCACGCTCCGTCTCCAGGCGCTGTCGCTGCTGGCAGGAAAAGTCTGATCAAATGCTCGCTGCTGCCACACACAGTTGTGCCTTGGTGAAGCAGGGAAAATGTAACCGGGACACAGGAAAGCTTCTCCTTACCCAGGCTGGTTTTCATGTTGTTGTCTAGATCCCCACCCCCGCCAATTTGCCATCGCTCAATGACCTTCTCTGCCTTCCAAAAGGCAAGCCTGCAAGCTCTGTCAGTCTCATTGGAGGCATACTTCAGTGGTCACCTGATCTGGTCTTCCCACTCCACCTTCGTTTCCCATCCTGAGTTTGGAGATCTGAATGGGGCAAGTGTCTCAAGCTCAGCTTCTAGTTGTCTCCCAGGGAATAATTTTCTTCTGAAATTACCTTACTGTCTTCTCTCCCCAAACCTTCCCCAACAGAGACATCTGTCGCCACCTAGTGGTCGGTAATCCTAAGCGCCTCTCTTCCCTTCCCCAGGAAGTGCATGTCAGAGTTGTGAGAAGTTGGCTTGGACATTCACCGGGGTTGGATTACCAACCCTCCTCAGAAACAGGGACAAGCCCCTCTTCATGACTGTTTACAGAGATGTGCAGCCCCAACACGCAGTAAAAGGCTAGCAAAGCTTTCACGCTCGCAGCAGCACAGATCAGATCCAGATAATGGCCTCAAAGTCCTGGTTTGTGTGTTAAATTACCTATGATCTAAAAAGAACTTGACCGAGACAATGAACTGACATCAACAGCATTTGACATAGATGTTAGAAATCTCGACTACATTCTGTTCCAGAAGAAGTTTTCCAATTTTGTTTACTCTTACTATGTTTCAGTGTGCAAAGTGAGATGTGTTAAAATATAAAAGATGGAAATATGCGAACAGCACTAAGATATGGGTATTTTTAAAGAATAATTTATTATTATTGGAAAGGCAGATTTACAGAGAGAAGGAGAGACAGAGATAGAGCTCCCATCTGCTGGTTTATTCCCCAAATGGGCCCAACAACCAGAGCTGAGTGGATCCCAAAGCCAGGCGTTTCTGCTTGGTCTCCCACATGGGCGTAGGGTCTCAAGTACTTGGATCACCCTCCACCGTTTTCCTAGGCTTTAGGCAGGGAGCTGGATAAGAGGTCGAGCAACCTGGACATGAACCATACCCCAGTTGGGATGCTGGCACTAGAAGATGGAGGATAAGCCTTCCAGCTGAATCGCTGGGCACAGGACAAAGGTTTTCAACAGAGAAGAAACGAGAACATGGTGGAAGGAGAAAACGACAACAGGCCAAAACTCTAATGCTGATTAATTCGATGATTTAAATTTTTAAATATTGGTTTATTTGGAAGGCAACACATCAGAGAGACAAATGATAGAGAGTGAGAGAGACAGTGTGTGAGTGAGAGACAGGTGGAGTCAGGCACTTCACCTGGGCCTCCCGTCCAGGTGTTAGGGGCCCAAGCACTTGGTTCATCTTTCTCTGCATTCTGAGGCAGCTTAGTGTATAACGGCATTCTAGGTGACCATCCAGAATTCCAAATAGTGCTCTCATAGACAATCCTAGTGTCTGCAAGGAGTCACTTGGGACCCTTTCTGCCACATTGTTGAAACCTAAGACTACTTTTTAGGATGGTTTCCAATTTCCAGAAGGTTCTGAGGTTACAGAACAGTGAATCCCAGTATAACCAACACCCAGTGTACCTCCCTCCCCTCCTCATTAGGAAAGTCTTAAGTAACCATGATAAACTTGCCATAATAAATAAACGCTTTCGTTTACATCAGTACAGCAAGACTTCCAAATGTTTGTGGGAAAAAACAGGAAGGTAAGTTTTTGATGGGACAAAACACGTTTGAACTATTTTTTTTTCATAGTACATGTTTTATGTGAACTTTTGGAAAAGCCCACAACTTGATTCAATGTCATACTTGAATCTAATCTTGCTACCCCTGGCCACATGGCACTGTTCTTATTTCTGTTCTTCAGGTTTCTTTCCACTGTGGCCATTTCTCAGACCTGCCTTGACATCTGTGAATAATACTGTGGGATATACTCTTGGTCTCCCACATGGGCTTAGGGTCTCAAGTACTTTTTTTCTATTCTTTACATATTCAGTCTCTCTCCCCCATTCTTGAGAGAATTCACAATTTGACTCCTTAGATTTGTAGCTTACAGAATGTTGTATTACTGAAACCATACACCAAGTAGGTTTTTCCAACTGACTTTTTTTCAAGCTTAGCTCTTCCATATCAATTCCAACTTTTTGGTCCATTTGTTTTTACTGCTGAATAATATTTCATTGCATGTTTATCTGTTTAGCTCCTAAGGACTATCTAGATGACTTTCAGTTCTTGGTAAAATAAAGCCTTTTTAAGCATTTTGGTGCAGATTTGTGTGTGTGCCTGTGTGAGAAAATGTTAGCCCGTTAATTAAGTAAATAGCTAGAAGCGCAATTTATAATTTTCATTAAAAAGATTGTATCTAGCATTGTAAGAGCATTCAAAATGCATTACCTATATTTGTAAGTGAGTGTTTGTGTCTCTCCACATACTTGACAGTGTTTGGTATTGTCAGGTTTTAAGATTTACAGTATTATGACAGGTCTCTCCTGGGACCATCAATTTTCTATGCGCGATGTTTTATTTACTGATGATATTATCATATCCTTGTATATTTGCCATCAGCGTATTTTCTTGGGTGAGATATTGTTTAAATCATGTCCTGGTTTAATAAAAAAGCATTGCTGAAGATACAAGTTTTTAAAAAACATTTTCAATGTATGGGTTTTGTTAGATGTTTTATGACAATTTTTTTCCTTTTGCAAATCATCTCATTCATTTAAACACTATCTTTTCCTGAGCAGAAATGTTTAACTCTAATAAATCTCATGTTTTTCTTTCACAGATTGCACTGTTGATGGCACAACTAAACAATCATTACCAAATCTAAGATAGTCTTATATCTTATATTTTGGTCTATAGCTTAAAAACCAACCTCAATGTTTCTCCTATGTATGCCTTGCTGTTTTAGTACCATCTTTTTAAAACCTTATCTTTTGTCCATTAAGTTGGTGTCAGTAATTTTTTTCCAAAGACCAAATTGCTGTGTTTGTGTCAATTTCTATGCTTTTTGTTTCTTGAACTATTTGCTATTTTGCAGTACAACATTCTTTTCAATCCCATTGCTAAGGATATGAGGGCTGACCTCAGATAACTTATATTCCTGTTTCAAGGAGGAAGCCTTAGTGAGTTGAATAGAATATTGTGCTGAATGAAAATGAAATGTATCAAATGTATCAAGCTTGTGAGACTTAGCTTAAGCTTTAAATACTTTCACCAGAAGAGAACAAATGTCTCACGCCAACAATCCGAATGTAGGCACTTCATGTAACTACAAATGTAGCAAAACAAATCCCAAGAAATAAAAAAGGGAGTTTTAGAAATGATACCAGCAGGGGAAAAAATACTAATGAAACTAAAAGCTGTTTCTATTAAATGATGAAAACAACTGATCTTGACAGTGAATAAAAAAGAGAAGACAGCATTAACATCAAGAATGAATTGCAGGGATTCGTTGCAGAACTCAAAAGAGGTTCAAGGTTCCGTGTTCAGTAACTCCAATCCCAGAAATTTGGCAATGTGGATGAAGTAGACTTAACCCTCAAAAGCATATTTTATAGCTCACTTCCTTAAAATAACACACTTCAATAGCCTGTAAATATTCCGAAATTTTTTTTTTTTTTTGCATTTTAGAATCTCATGAAAAAAGTATCTAGTCCTAGATATTTTCACTGTAGGATTTTCCTCAAATACTTAAAGAATAAATACAGGGCCCGGCGGCGTGGCCTAGTGGCTAAAGTCCTCGCCTTGAATGCACCCGGGATCCCATATGGATGCCGGTTCTAATCCCTGCAGCTCCACTTCCCATCTAGGCCCCTGCTTGTGGCCTGGGAAAGCAGTCGAGGACGGCCCAATGCTTTGGCACCCTGCACCCGTGTGGGAGACCTGGAAGAGGTCCCTGGCTCCTGGCTTCGGATCGGCGCGCACTGGCCCGTTGCGGCTCACTTGGGGAGTGAATCATCGGACGGAAGATCTTCCTCTCTGTCTCTCCTCCTCTCTGTATATCTGACTTTGTAATAAAAATAAATCTTTAAAAAAAAAAAGAATAAATACAAATACTTGTCTTGCAGAAATAAGACTAGAGAGTATTCCCCCAAACAGTTCATGATTTCCCAACAGTCCGTTTCCCAAGTAACTAAATACAACAGCTCACAGGATGGAAAGCAAGCATGAAATAAAAAAGCACAGTATGAATTAATATGGAAAAATTCTTCAGAAAAGATTAGCCATTATATTACACGTCTCATATAAAAATGTATATCTCTATCAAGTCACATTTTCTAAAACAACTCTGAACCTTGGAATGGAAACAAATTTCATCAAACTGATAAAAAAATGTGCACAACTCACTGAAAGCTAAGGGTGAGAGTGTTGGCATACGGTTGGCAACAAAGCAATAATGCTAACTTTTGCATGATACCCCCTCTCACTATGACAATCTGACAACATATGGAATGTCCTTCCGGAACAATAACAAAAGGACATATACAGATATGTGAATTCGTAAAGGAAGAAATAAACCTGTATTGGAAGATGACGTATCATCTTCATAGATGTTCCTAGAAAATGTGCAAGAATGTAACCAAAAACATCCTAGAACAAATAACAGAATTTAACAGTGCAGATGATGTTAATGTGCAAAAATCAGTTATTCTTCTATTCAGTTGCAATGAGCACATGGACACTGAAATGAATGATAATACTGTTTATAATAGATTGTTGTGTGAAAATCTAACAAAGCAGATAAAGGATTTGAGAGTTCTGAAAGATGAGCCCTTGTTATTGGATTTTCAGAAGCTATTTTTTTTTCAGCAGAAACCATGTTTAAACTTTTTTGTATGACAACTTTCAGAATGCCTATCATTTTAATGCCATTGTTGTTTTTGCAAAGAGATACAATAAATCCGTGAAATAATTGTGACAGTTGTATAATTAGAGGTTTGGGATGTGAAATCTAATTTGGTCAGGAAACAACACTTACTTAGAAAGCTATTTCTATTAAGATTCAAACAACGGAGTCTGATAGGAAGGCTCAGGAGGTTCAGGCAGGAGAAGAGAATTCCAATGTGTGATTCTCACATCGTTGTGTGGTTGGCATCTCCACGTTGACACACAACTGCTGTTTCTGTGGCATATTTACATTCTTCAGTAAACTTGTTGGAGCTCTAAGTTTTGTGGGAGGAAGGGAAAAAGGAAAGAGGGAAGGAAGGGAGATGTAGGGCAGGCAGGCAGGTGGAAAGTGATTCGATCAGAAAATGTTGGCTGGGTAGGAAGCCTGTGAAAGGGAAAGTGATTGTTCAGAGATCTGTCTACTGATGCACAAAGAAAATGAGACTAATCTATTTCCCTGACATAAAAATACTATGAAAAATCAAATAATAAAATGTATTATTTATAAAAAAATAATAAAGAAGTTTTCAACAAATAAAAACAAACAAATCAAGAAAAAGTTTTGAAAATGCATGTTTCGCAGGGAAATTATTTTTCGCATTAGGAGGGAGCTCTGGGCTAACACACAAAAGTGTGTTTCCTTCATTAAGTGAAAACTATTCTGTTAAACTAAAATCTTATCAGTCCATAAAACTAAGGAAATTTAAATACTAAATCACTGAAAAGTTGTCATCAGTATGGAACCTCTAATTTACTGCTCCGTAGTGTGGCCTATGTATTATTCTGTGTTATTTTTGTGGATTTAATTTTTTTCATTAGAGCTCTCAATCAAGTGAATTAGAAAATTGTATTTGGTCAAAATAGAATTACATGCAAGCAACACACCAAATCAAATTGTAGAATATAAATACATGATATGTGCATTTATAAGTGATATATTTATATATTATAGAATGAATGGATTTACCATGGTTACAATTTATAAAAATGAAAATTAATTATGAATTTTTTAATATTACAGTTTTCTACATGCTTGCTCTTATTAAATCTCCTTTTGAAATATTTTACTGATGTTATCATTAAGAAAAAAAGCAGTATCAAGACCTTAATCAATCTTGTAATACACTCTATTATAATGTATTCTAATTCATCATTGATGTTCCAGATAATTTGAAAGCATACAGGAGACACAATTTTCTAAAGTTGGAGGTCAGATAGCTTGCAAACTGGATGAACATTCTAGATGTTTCTAAGAAACATGATACAGATGAAAATTAGAATGAGGAATCTTAGACAAGGAGCATTCTTGTATTTTAGTCCAGGAAAACATTTACATTACTTTTCTACTCTGTACTCCAAAAATATTCAGAAAGCCCTACAGAGTGAAATGATAATTTGCATTTGACCCTGAGGCTTGTTTTTTTAAAAATTTATTTATTTTTATTGGAAAAAAAAAACATTATAGAGAGGAGAGACAGAAAGATCTTCCATCTACTGGTTCACTCCCCAAATGGCTACAATGGCCGGAGTTGAGCCAATCCAAAGCCAGGAGCCAGGAGCTTCTTCTGGGTCTACCATATGGGTTCAGAGTCCCAAGACTGGGCCATCCTCTACTGCTTTCCCAAACCACAAGCAGGGAACTGGGAGGAAGAGAAACCACCAGCCATATGGGATGCTGGCACTTGAAAGTGGAAGATTAGCAAGTTGAGTCATCCTGCTGGCCCCGGACGCAGCTTACAACAAGCATTTGATCCTAGTTATGTGTGAATATGGAATGTTTTGAAGAGACTTCATTTACACACGTGGAATATGGTTCAGTGTTTTGCAGGTAGTGAGTGTGAGTATGGGGATCTCTGCAACACTGAATGAGGAAGATACACAATTTAAACCTTTCCTATTTTTGGAGCTACCTGAATGGAAGCAAAGATGAATGAGGAAATTCCTGCTTACAGGACAAGCATTCCTTGTTTTGACAGAAGATTTTGAAAAGCATAGCTGGTCCCATATTTTCTCATAAGAACAGGAAAAGAATTGCCATTGCTGGCTTCAATACTCACAGGGTATGAATATATCTTTCATGTCTTTTAAGGCTATGCTTCAAATTTTCTTCAAAGATATCTTTCTAGGAAATAAACTATGGTGAAAAGACATTTGGATGAAACCTACATAATTTTGACCTTGCCTGAAAGATTTGATAACCCTAAGATGCTGGGAAAAGTCTCTTAAGACTTTGAGTCTAGGATTTTGAAACCATTGAAAAAGCTATCGTTGGAAATATCATAACCTGTAAGTCACCCTTTTTCTTTCTGCTAACTTCCTTCCAAACCTCATTTTTGTCTTTGGCAACTGCCATCATGTTGATGGATTGAGCTATACTTTTCTTTTCATTGGATTTTCTATGGGATTGACTGGACTTATGGAATCTTTGATTCGATGTTTTTATCAGTTTTGGGAAATTCATTGCCTTTAATGTTAAAATACTACTTTGATCTTTCCCTTCCCTCATTTTCTCACCAAAACCCATATATATATATAGAGAGAGATTCCTGTACATATCTTATCCTAAGTTATCCTAATCATTTGCTTTAGGGTGAATTTCTAATTTCTGACAGGTAGGTTAAATTTGGACAGTGAATATACTGAAGCTGTAGATAAATTTAGAAGCATATTATCCTCTTAACATTAATTTTCTGATTTAAGAACACGAAACATTTTCCCATTGATTTTTTTTAAAGATTTATTTATTTTATTACAGTCAGATATACAGAGAGGAGGAGAGACAGAGAGGAAGATCTTCCGTCCGATGATTCACTCCCCAAGTGAGCCTCAACGGCCGGTGTTTGATGAGAAAACAGTAACACCTATTACACTTGGCATTCTTCATAACTCTATGAATAAACTGTGTGTATTATGCAAACGCACATGTAATCATTCTGTAGTCCCTGGAAGTGAGGAAATGATTTCAAGAGCAATGAGAAACCTCTCCATTTTGTAAGTTGCTAAGTCAGAGTGTTGAAGAGCATGAATGTGCGTTGTGCAATATTAAATACAACAAGAACGTACAGTAAGGGATTTGATGTATCACAAACACTGTGAGGAGGATGTCTAGAAGCAACATATACCTTGAAGGGATCTAATAAAATGTGAAATAAGAAAGAGATATCAAGTCTGAGAGACATTTCACAATGGGAGGGAAGTCTCAGGAATTTACCGACTCCCACGTCACAGGAGGTACAGCAGCAAGACAGGAACCGACACGGCCCATATGGAGTTAAGTTTTCCCCCAGTGTTTCTTGGGATATTTCTGTGTGTTCCCATCAGGAAGTACCTACTTCAAAAGATATATATTTCACCAGGAAAAGAAAATAGGTGAGAACAACCATTTCCGTATTATCTTTTTATGGGATTTTAATAATTTTCGTGCCAAAATCACTCTGCTTGAAGTTCTGTACAACAAAATGAAGGGTTCAGCGAATTAGCAATTTAGACTGTGCTATGTTAACATCATGATGAAGTATTACTCATCCTTGTTAATATAATATTTAACAGAGAATTACGTTGTCATACCAGACTATTGTAACAAGAAGCTCAAATGGGGCATGATATAAAAGCTATTATGGGCGATACTGTTACAAGTATATGCAGTCTTTCCAATTTTCCTGCAGGTGACATCAGAAAGTGAAAAGGAGAAGAGACAATTAAGGATGGAAAGCATAATTTGTATTCTGTAATATATGTGTACATATAAATGCTTAAATAATGTGTTGTATACAATTTTATTGGTAGAACTAAATTACTTTGGTCAGTTGTTCTTGGGAAATGCCAAGATACATCATACGTGAGGGTTTCTATTAAACTTTTGCTAATTATTTTCACTTTCTTATTTGAAAACCAATGTGATATATTGGTGTGCTGGTGGCAGAATAACTAACGCACGGTATGCCTAATTCAGTTTATCCTTAATGTGTAAGAAAAGTCCCAATCTAAACAGTTTAAGGTGAGCCAGGCACATGTAGTAGATGAATGCAGTAGAACATCATCCATTCAGTGGCAAGCAACTCCATGAACTTTCTATTTCTGCAGAGTTCCAGTGGTTCTGTGGGAAACTTGGGTTGTGTTTTCAGCACCTGAATTCAGCCTGGCCCAGCATTGATTCTTGTAGGCATTTAAGGAGTAAATCAATAGATGGATATCATCAACTTCTAAAAATAAAACTTGTATCAAGAAATTCATGTATAAGCATAGAGAGCATTTCAAATTTTCTCATACAATCTCTTAAATCTGTTTAGAAATTACCACACTCAAACTTTTAGGTTGTATTTGCAACAAATGAGCCAGAATTTTTTTCCCAGTGTGTTCACATGATTCAAATAATTTAATTTAAGGAACTTATCTAACAATTTGTGAGTCTGTTCATTATATCTATTTGAAATGGGACTTCTTAATGAACTACTACTGTTTTGTGACCAAACAATTTTGAGGGTTACCTGTGAACCTCTCTATGCAAAAATATTTATAATTTCATTACATAGGATTTTAGGGTATAATTCTTCTTTATTAAATCTTGTTAATGGATTAATTAAACTGCCGGTGCTATGCCGATCCGAAGCCTGGAGTCAGGAGGTTCTTTTGAGTCTCCCATGCGGGTGCAGGGTCCCAAGGCTTCGGGCCGTCCTTGACTGCTTTCCCAGGCCACAAACAAGGATCTGAATGCGGAGTAAGGCTTCCAGGATTAGAAATGGTGCCCATATGAACTTCTGGCACGTGCAAGACAAGGCCTTTAGCCACTAGGCTACTGAGCCGGGCCCTCATTGAAATTTTGTAAGCATGTGTCCATGGTGTAGTTAAAATGCTGTAATTCCAACTAAGCTTCAATTGTGATAAATCATAGAAGTATTCATCACTACTCCAACATTAAGACATACAGAAAAATCAATTAACTAATCGAAATTTTTTTAAAAGTGGAAACTTCAACAAAATTCTGGGAAGATACATGTCTCCAACGATTGCTAAGGCCACTACTGGAATTTTTCAAAAGATTCAAATGAGCAAGCCACCCTGAAGCATATGTCCGCTAACATTGTCAGATCTCGTTTCTGTCTGATGACTCTCCTTTTACAGGATAGGATCATTTGGTCTAAAAGAGAGAAGACAGATTCTGGGCTGGTTTATAAAAACCCAAGAAACGGGGCCTGGATTGGTAGCCTGGTGGCTGAAGTCCTCGCCATGAATGCATTGGGATGGATGCCATTTGGGCTCCACTTTGTGTCCCGCGGCCCCACTTCCCATCCAGCTCCCTGCTTGTGCCTGGGAAAGCGTTCGAAGATGGCTCAAAGCCTTGGGATCCTGCACCCGCATGGAGACCTGGAAGAGGCTCCTGGCTTTAGATCTGCTGAGCTCCAGCCATTGCAGTCACTTGGGGAGTAAATCAACAGATCTTTCTCTCTGTCTCTCCACCTCTCTGTATATCTGACTTTCCAATAAAAATAAATAGATCTTTTAGAAAAAGTCAAGAAGCGGACATATCTTTTCCAAAACTGTGGGTGCTACATTGCTTGGAAGAGTCATTAGATAAGAGTATGAATTTCTGAGAATTGGTTTGCAAAGGATTAAGTAAATATAAGAGTCAGTCTTCTACTGTTTGTGTTTACAAATAATAATGAGGAGGATCTTCATTTACTTTTGGAATTGAGATGAATCCTTTAATTTCTCAAGTTTGTCCTAAATTCTATCCTTTAATGTTCGGAGTTAAATTGGAACGGAAGTATGAAGGGTTGGTTTCCAGTGCCATAAGTCATTAATAATAATGTGTTAGCTTTCTATTTATTATGAGCTTCTTGGGTGAAGGAAAAGTGACAGAACTCGCTCCTTAAGCATTCAAGAATTAGAGTTCTACAGAAAAACAGCCATAAAAGGACTGAAGCGGATGTTCTGGGATCAGGGTTGTGTTGGAAAGGGGAAGCCCAGGGACCACACTGAGTGAAAACTGAGACGCCAAGTGGGACACCAGTGCAGTGCACTGAGTCTTACCAACAAGCCAGGGAAGCGTTTTTCATGAGAAGTGGTGGCCCAAATAGCAATGAATGCATGATGTGACTCATCATGTGAAGGGACAAGAGGGAGGAGCGTCTCCAATGGAACATGTATCTTCTCTGAATTAAGCTTGGGGAAGTGTATTGTTTGCATTTCAAAAGGAAACCAAACCCTATGGGAGGGAGTAAACAGAGCACACTGTCATCCACAGAGCAAACCTTTCTGACAGCAAGGGGTTGATGCTTTATAATGCGGAGTGTCTTTTTTTAATTGGCCTCTAAAAATACCATCCTATATTCCTTTTTAAAATTTGTCACAATTAAACGGTTGATCATATACTCTAATTGCAAAGGGAAATCAAAAGAGATTGTTATTAAATAGAAATGGCACGTTAGTTACCTATAATGAAAAAACTCAGCAGACTGAATCATAGGACTTCAATGATCTTAGAAAACAATAGGCAGATGGGGCCAGAATACTGATTTACTTTGTGCAATAAACTTTTTTCCTGAGTCGACTTAGAAAATGTATTTTTCTGGCTGCACCTGAAGAGTTCTAAATTTGTCCTCCCCTTGACTTTGAATCTCTGTGTGCGGTAGTTTTCTGAAATTAGCTTTTATGTGATCGAACTGCTTCTTTTTGATTCTGGATTCAAAGCTTTTGTAATTATGTTCACAGGACTGTAAAAAAAAAAAAAGTATAAGTGCATGTTTAATGTATGGAGATTGGGAGACCCGCAGCCAAGTGAGACCTTGTGCAGTGCCCGGAGAGTGACCGAGGTCAGTGGGGCTGTTGCAGAGAATGGAAATTAGATCCTGCCAGAAGAGGGTGGAGGACTCACGGCAAGAGCGGGCATTGATGAATTCAGCAATGCATCTCTTTGTTTGTGGAGGCAAAAATGCTAGACCCTTATCTGGAACAAGGCTACGTGAAATGTGGTGATCTCTACCACCCACTTCACCTGCCTTCCAACTCATGGGACATCAAAGCCTTAGGTATCTGATGAGCTTTTGTCACCTATACACAAACACATGATATTTCCTATCAGGTTTGTGCTTCTTCATTGCTAAAGAGTAAAATGTGTGAGCAGGGTTGGATAAGCTCAGAGAATACATGGACCTCTAACAGAAGAGCTACATAGTTTAAAAACACTTCTAATTATATTCTATGATTTGAATATTATTATGTCTCTTGGACTTCAGATGATGTATTGACAAGGATTAATTTTTTTAGATTTCTAAAATGTGCACTTTTTTTGTGCAAAAGCCCCTTGGCATATGCTCATTATCCAAGAAAGATAAACCAGTTCTATGACGAATTAGACCTTATCAGTTCAGGGAACGTCTGACAATCTACTCCTTTTTTAGAATAAACAAATGTACCTCTCCACAACACACGATACAATCAGTGGTGTTCATTCCTGATTTGTCGTCTTGTTCCACAACTGTCAAGTGATTAAAGGTGAGAGCTTTAACTTCACGTGTGTTGTTGACAGATTTTAAACAATTCAGCGTGGTCAGATTATTGCAAGAGGACAGTTTCTTCATGATGCCCACATACTAGTTGAAAACTCTAAATACCCGTGAAAGTGTTGATTCAGCCTTGTTTGTATTCATGCTAGACATTCGGCTTCATGGATTTGCTTTCTGTTTTACTAAAAAGGCGCAAAGACAGGGCAAGCCGAACGTTGAAAGAGATACAGACAGCAGATAATGTTCCTGTTCTTCCAACAGTCACCTTTGCGAGCGATGCTGTGCTCTGACGGCCCCACACAAGCAGGCACTCCTCTTTGAAGACGATCATGACTTTCAGAAAGTCCTCTAGTGCGACCTGTCCTAGTGCAGCACTCGGCAAGTTTCAAAGCCATGGCAATCTCTCCATCTCACTTTCTAGAGAAACGTTTTCCTCTGGAACTGTGGAAACGGTCTTTAGATGACGGTTGTGGAATATTGAAGACTGACTTCCCCAGCCTTTGAAATCCTCCATTTGGCATACTGGTATTTACCACTAGTTTGTATCAATTTCTTATCAATTACGAGTGTTTACCCACTTGGAAACCGTTTTTTTTCTCTTCTTGCCTGTTTTTTTTTTTTTTTTTTCAGAACGTCTAAAAGGTAAAATGGGTGAATTTGCACATTCTAGGACTTTCCCTCATGTATAAAATGAGGAAGCTGGACTAAAATATTTACAGTGTCTCCTGCAGATTTTCATTTGATGTGTTGATAACTGAATTCTGTGACTGAGAGATTCATGAGAAATGGAAATCATCTTTTCTATAGATTATTTTTCCTACATTATGATTTCAGTGTTCAACTACTAAAAATTCCCACATGATACAGCCTAAAGGAGACAGAGTAATAAAAGTCTCTGGGCAAACTGTTCATGTACTTTGTATTTCTTTGCATAAACATGAGAAGACAGGGGCCTGTGTTTCTTATGGAAATCGACCAGTACAGACTTCTTAGCCACTTGAGGCAAGGAGGTAGCCCTAACTCTGTGGGACAGCAGCGTGGAACATTCCATCATGCCTGGGCATCCATGGTTCCCCACCCCATCCCTCTATATTTAGGCAGCAGTTTTAGCACTGGTAGGGGTAAGCAAACAGCGACACAGACACTTGCTGGGTAGCTTCTGGGCTGTTACAATCCTGGAACTTCCTGAGTTGTAACAGGCAGCATCTCCACATCTCCTTCCAGATCCTCGGCATCCTTTTGTTTACTGGCCCTTGTTGTTCCTGTGAAACCTGGTTTCTTGCTACGTGACCATGATGCTCTGCATGTGAGCTTGGCTTTGGCCCAACGTGCAGGCTGATTCACTTCATGTTGTGAGACAGGCTAAGCAGCTGCCTGCAGTCTTTATATTCCTTGTGAATGCCTATGGAGTCCCAGCTTCTCCGGTTCCAATCAGCTTTCTGCTAGCACGCCTTGCAAGGCAGTGAAGATGGCACAGTTAACTTGGACCCTGCCATCCCCATGAGATATCTTAATGTACTTCCAGTCTCCAGGCTGTGGCCTGACCCTCTCCTAGTTGTTGCAATTATCTGGCGAATGAGCATTGGTTGGTACAACTTTTTCTCTGTGTATTTGTGTGTGTCCGGAACATTGCCTTTCAAATAAATTAAATGAAACTTTAAAAAATACTTGTGGGCCCGGCACGGTAGCCTAGTGGCTAAAATCCTTGCCTTGCACGCACCGGGATCCCATATGGGTGCCCATTCTAATACCAGAAGCCCTGAATCCCCTCCAGTTCTCTGCTTGTGGCCTGGGAAAGCAGTCGAGGACGGCCCAAAGGCTGGGACCCTGCACCCGCGTGGGAGACCCAGGGAATTCTCCTGGCTCCTGGTCTTGGATTGGCACAACTCTGGCCGTGACAGTCACTTGAGAGTGAAGCAACAGATGGAAGATCTTCTCTCTCTCCTATTCTCTGTATATCTGACTTTGCAATAAAAAATAAAATAAATCTTAAGAAAAAAATAATAAAAAAGATTTGTGCATGTTTTCACTGAAAAGAACTGCTCCATGTCTGAAAGTATAAATATATTTTCCTTAATAGATGCTGTACAATATACATATAATGAACATCAGGTCATACCCATAATATGTGCAATTTTTATGCCTGTTATGTTTTTAAGGAAAAGTATGTGATAAACACATGAAAATCATAAAAATATCTAACCCCAAACAGTGAAAAAATCTACCCTTCATGGTAGATGGGTACTAATAATGTCCATATTATATCTAAAGCCCACTCCCTGAAAGTTTATATTAAAAGCCCACCTCTAGGAGAAAGAAATGCCTGAATCCATCCCTTGTACTGAATATACAATGTGTTGCCAAACTTTGATGTGCCAAGTCCAACAGATTGATAGGAATTATATGTTATTCTAATTACTTTCCAACTGTTTTAAAATTTACTTTGAGCATAATAATTGAATTACTATACCAGTTTTCCTTCTAGACCAGTCTTTTCACTTTGAACTGTTGAGTTCCTTATTTATTGAAGCTAATAGGCATTTGACTATAGTGTAAATTAAAAATACACCATCTGGGGCTGGCGCAGTAGCCTAGCTGCTAAAGTCCTCGCCTTGCACCTGCCAGGATCCCATATGGGCACCAGTTTGTGTCCTGGTGGCCCCGCTTCCCATCCAGCTCTTTACTTGTGTCCCAGGAAACAAGTCAAGGATGACCTAAAGCCTTGGGATCCTGCATCCATGTGGGAGACCCGGAAGAGGTTCCTGGCTCCTGGCTTCGGATCTGCTCAGCTCCAGCAATTGCAGCTGCTTGGGGAGTGAATCAATAGATGGAAGATCTTCCTCTCTGTCTCTGCTCCTCTCTGTATATCTAACTTTCCAATAAAAGTAAATAGATCGTTTAAAAACATGTTATCTAAAAACATAGTAAATAAAGTAATTACAAAAAAAAAAATTCAGGTCCAACACTGTGGTGTAGTAGGTTAAGCTGGTACCTATGAAATAGAGATCCTTATGGTTGCCAGTTCGAGTCCTGATTGTTCTACTTCTGACCCAACAATCTGAAAAGGTACTTGAGAAAATAGCAGAGGATGCTCCAAGTACATGGGACCTGCACTCACATGGCAGACCTGAGAGAAGTTTCTGGCTCCTGACTTCAGCCCATCACAGAGCCAGCAGATATAACCATTCCCACCGTGAGAGATCAAAGGGAAGGTTCCACTCTCTCCTCTTTCTCTGTCTCTTATGCCTGAGTACCTCTGCATTTTAAATAAGTGTGTAAATATATTTTTTTAAAAAAACCTTAGCGTCTCACAACCAGATGCAGAATAATTTGGATGCAAACCCGTGGTCAGGATAATTTTATCTCTATTTCTTTTTCATCTTATGAAACTGCTGTTAGCATACAACTCTCCATTTTAACCTGAATGAAGCTGTGGAAATGAAAGAAAATGATATCTTAACAAAACAGAAGATACTAAAGAAAAGTACATGTTGGCACTTCTTCCTAACTCCTCCGATAAGACAGAGGGAAACATAAAAAATATGTAACGTGGGACAAACTCTGAGAAAGTCAAAATTATTGATAAAAATATTGAGCTGAACATCTCATTGACTTCACACAATTAGAGTATCCGAACTTATTGCATTCAATGTCTGATTTGTATAAAAACTGTATTAATGTCTAGGAAACCACACATTTCACAGGGGATTAAGAAATGCTGTTGTGGTGCTTCTGAATTCTACAGGGAGAGAATTCAGGTGCAGAAATCCAGTATTTCATGGAGTGAAAACAACTACTCAGATATCAATTGATGAAATCGGCTGGATAGTTTTTTGTGTTAGTCCAATTTTATTAAAGCTATGTTTTCTTAGAAGAATTTTTCAGTATTTTTTTTAAGGAAATCAGCTACAAATCTCCTGTGAATAAGAAGACTTTTATAACTCAACCTGTCATAACGCAGCTTCTTTTAGCAAAAATGTATAAAGTGTTTATTTCCGGCATAATGAGGAATCTACAGACACATACTCCAGTACAACTATGTTCATGTTTTTAAGGAAGACACAATGAATGTCATGATGGAGAGCGGTGAGAGGGTTAAATTAAATGTGAAGATTTTCTCTCTTTTGTATCTTTTCTTTTTTTTTTTCTTCAAAAAAACCCAGAGGGAAAAGCAAGCCACAAGAAAATAGATCTGCTAATGAATGAGGAAAGGCATGAAATTAATGATGACTCTAAAATGGCTGAGTTATTGAACTCGTTTTTTTAATCTGCTTTTAGCAAGAGAAAGGAAGCAAAGAAATATAGACAATTAAGAAGTAATGAAGACGTTGCAAAAATTGTTCTAACCAACACAAAGATAAGGGAATCCCTTGCTTGGGAGTTGTTGGAAGACCCACAGCACCCTGAATTAGTTGGGAGATTGGCCAACATGTGTACCAATCCATGCATATTTATTATCTAAAAAATATGAAATTATTAGCACATGGAGGAATGTAGAAATATCACATCCTTAAAAAGAACTAGAAATGTGTACCCAGAAAGGTGAGCATTAGTGTTGCATTTGATAGCCCTGGAAAATAATTAGGTGCAAAAAATAGACAGAATGCCTTCAGTAAGAATAAAGCCAGACAAATGAATTCACATCTTTTCTACCAAAAATCTACAACACAAATGGAAAAAAAAAACTTGCAAGATAAACATTTGGACATTAGGACCACCTCCAACTTGGTGAGTCACATTAATGTTCATGCAAAATTAATCAGAATGACTCAACCAAAAGTGATTTTATTGTGGTTTGAGCAGAAGGTTAATGATAATCATGATGCAAATACATGGTAAATTATATAAAAGACTAATGAGCTCAGGAAGAGATACTACTGATTCTGTTTTGGTAAAATGTTTCTTACTGATGATTAGCAAAATGATTATAGATTGCTTAAATATTCAAAAAATTGTTTACATTACCTTGCGGTTATGGAAAACTTATGAAACAGCTACAAAGACCAGATGAAAGTAGGACTAAGAGGCATGTAACATTTAAGTGTGAGATCAGGGGAAGGGAGCAAGATTTCTTCACAACTCCAGGGTCTTAACAAATGCTAAAGGACATGCTCATCATTTGTCTTCGGATAATATCCCAACAGTCATGGTGAAACAGTCATGAGGTCCTCTGCTTTTTAGGCTCCTAAAAATCTTTCAATACCAAAAAAGCTACTGGTGCCTTTTCTCCACCAATCAGTAAGTGGCTTGAGAAACTTTGCATCTTGTCTATACGGAGAGAAGGAAAGGGCAGATTGGAGCACAGAAATTCTGAGATGAGTAAGAAGGCATTCAAATATCCAACAACCACAGCATTTTGATCAGCTTTGGCTATTCTAAAACATTGGGAAGAAGTGTTCCAAATTCAGAAATGATTAGACTGGGGAAAGGGGAAACACACAGAAAGTTTTTGATGGGGGAAAATAAATCCTAATTACCATATAAACCTCCAATCATGAGGGTTTTAGTGCGAGAGAGTAAGCAGTGATGAGTTTAGATCTGGAAGAATAACTCATTATGTGCATGCTGGCTGCTGCTTCTGCACGAGGAGGCAGTGAGGTGACTATAGCCCTTGATGGATAGTGACCTGGCAAGCCTTCCAATGCCTGCTGTGTTTCACCTGTGAGACAGAAACATACCATGCCTCAATTATTGCCAAATTCATGTGCTTTAAGCCTCTGTTTTTGAGCAAAATTCTGTACTGCGAAAAGGACACATTGTATATTCTTTTATTTGTAACCATAGCACTTAAGATATGTTTGTTGTTAAATGTCAGACACACTGTACCTCCAGGGCAGGTGTTGCTGTCATGGCATCACAGGTAAGGAGAGTGACAGCAATCCCAAGATCACATGGAATAGAGGTGTGAGTCTGGACAACCAATATAGGGAATGGGCTTGCCACCCCTCGCTCCCCATCACCACTGCTTGATAACAACCCTGAATTAAGAGCATCCCAGGCTGCTGCTTTCCCTCTCTGACATTGCCTATTGGCTAAATCCTTGCCTTGCAGCCGCAGGGATCCATCCGGGCACCAGTTAGCATCCTTGCTGCTCCATTTCTCATCCAGCAAGGATTTAGCCAATACAATACTGTACCAGGACCCCTCTGTCTCGCTTTTCATGCCCTCACTCTTTCAGAGTCTGAGTCCACACGTGATGAGCTCCCTCGATGGCTGAGAAATGGGAATGAAGAGCAAAGAGACATGACCCTGGTGTGCTTTTCCTCTTAACAGTGGAGTCTACTGAGCTACGTGGCAACCTAAGGCACATTGACATTTTCCCTATTATATACAATAAAGCAAGTTCAATATTCCCTTCAACAATGCAGCTTTCACTACTGTGGCTTCTAATGTACTTTCCTAAAGCTAGAAGGAATTAAGTTATCAAGATTGGATGAAAAAAAGAGCTTATAATGTTAGACATTCCCTTGGGACTATTTGCATAAGTGATCTTTGTGGTTGGAATAGAAAAAAAGTATTTGAAAATCTCTGCTTCTTGCGAACAGCCATATGGATGACAATGCAACCGCTGTACTATTTTACACACAAAAGCAAACCTCATGGGAGCACAAAGCAGAGTGAATAAAGTTTTCTCTAGCATGTAAAAGTTGAGTGAAGCAGTGCAGTAGCTTAGACAGAGAAATACATTGGTAACTTGGATAAAGGCAATGGCTTTGTGTGAAGGTCTCTGGAAATATCCTTGGTGGTACAGAGTTGTGTTTCAGGCAACTAAAAGCTGGTGGTAAAAACAGACCTCTGTTAATATATGCGTTATCTGCAATTGTTTCATCTGCTAAGATCTTGCATTGAATCAGAACATCCAAAACTTTTCAGAAACAACAGACTCAAAGATCACACTGATTTTACGTGGAAACTTGAACCTCCAGATCCAGTCAAACAATGAAAATTGTCTTAAAGGAGGGAAAGTTTCTACATAGTAGAAGAATCCCAGGATGGGCTTTTGGTTTAGCTGTTAGGATCCAGGTGAGATGTCAACACCCTTTATCAGAGTGCTTATCTGCATGTCTGATTCCAGCTTCCAACAAATGCCCTGGTGGGGTTTCGGACACTGGGTGATGGCTCAAAGGCTCTTTGTCTCCCATAGGGGAGTCCTGACTTAAGCCCTCAGCTTCCACATGTCTTGGTTTTGTGGGCATCTGAGGAGTCAGCTGGAAGTTGGAGCTCTGTGTGGTTCAATCTCTCCCGATCTCTGTGTCCCTCAATTAAGTAAAATAAACAGATTTTTAAAAGAAAAGGACCTTGAATAGAGTAGACTCCGTTTCTTACAAATCTCTTCCCTGTGTGCATTAGAACCTCCATTCCTCGTGAACGCAGAGCTGGTTCTCTACCTGTCCACAGGTGGCTTATCTATGACCTTGAAATGCTTACCAATGTCTTAAAGCAAGCAGTGCATTTTCAAATAAACATATACTTATCTTGGGGAATGTATGTGGTGTCTTAATTGTACAACAAACCAAACCACAAAGGAACAAAAATAAAGGATGTGCATGGAGTGATTGATACAAGTCCATAATTAAGATAGGTATAGATTGATAGAGTTTACAAAGTAGATGAAATTGTTAAACTTGAAATGACTTCCAGCTTTTTTCCTGCTAGATAAATGTTCCAGGAAGACCCCCATCTTATTGCAGTATAGAATGCTTATAGCGAACAATTTTTTTTTGGCTTATTAAAAAATACTTTCTGTTACTTCCACCAGGGACTATGTTTATTTTCAGTAAGCCAGGGTCATTTTCATGTATGTGACGTGTGACAACGCACCATGAGCAATATCTCAAATATCCTAACCTTGAATTCTAATAGTTCAGCTAAGGTAAGCTTCAACACTTTGAGGCTGTTGGTGTGGCTCTGCAGCTGAAGGCCTTCCTTGCAATGCTTCCATCCCGTAGCACAGTTCTAGTTCAAGAAGCAGCTACTCTGCCTCTGATCCTGCTTTCTACAGTTGTTCTGGGGAAGTCCCAGAATGGTGCCAAATAGCCCACATACTCCGGCCCCCAACACACTTGTTGATACCAAATGAAATCCCTGGCTTCTGGCATAAGGCTGCTCCAGACCTAGCTATTGTGGCAATCTTGGGGGTGACCCAGCAGATGGACAGTCTCTTGTTATGTCTAACCCTTCTTTCTGTCACTCTGTAGGCAAATACATAAATTGACTAATATTAAATACTCTGAGCAATATTTGGAAATTCAATCCAAGTTCATTTGCCACCCATAACAATAACAACATGCATACATAACAAATTGCCTGGAGCATCCTCAGAAAACATGTTTGAGACAAAGAGAATCACCCTTCCTTCATGGGCTTCGATTTACAGATGTTAGCATTTGTCTTATCTTCTCCTTTTATTGAAATATTTTGTCAGCATAGATCTTTTTTTTCTCCTACAAAGTAGCCTGAAACCTTATCCAGATGGAACTGTTTGCTACCAACATCTTCATATTATGCGTATCATTGCCCTGTTTTTATGAACACTCAAAAGATCCAGGAAAAGAAGAGCTGAATAAGCTTTACATTTTCTGAACATTCTTAATACAAAAGTAATTAAATGCAACTTTTATCAAATTCTTTTTTTTCTAGATAAAGAAATGCAAAATATTGGAGAATGAAACAGAACCGGATCTAAGAAGGAATGGGGAATAAATGGGAAGAAAGTTAAATTAGACCCTGAAGCACATTTTAAAATAAAATTCCTATCTAGATGTCAAGAGTCTAATTTTTAGAATGGGCCAAAAATTTGTATATAGCTATTAAACTTCTTCTTCGAGTAATGAGTGGTAATGTGACAGCTACCTCTATAACTCACATCCTTTGTTTTTCTTACCCATTTATTTTACTTGCTCACAGTATTTCGCTTCCTGATATCTCGTTTCTGGATTAGTACTGGCATATCGCACCTGGACTACATGGCTCTCTAACTGTACTACTGATCCTTGTGCCAGGCCCAGCTTGCATTGGTTTCTTTGCAGAACAGAAGAAAATGGTTTTACTTGGTTGCTTTAGTTGTGCTGGTGTGTAGTCACAATCATGGTTTTCCTTAGTTTTATTTTTGTGGTGTTTCAGAGTTTGTAGCTTTGTATCTGCTAACTCTTAAATTCTTGTTAGCTTGAAGTTAAGATCTGAAGTGAGGATCCAGGGGATTTTTTCAGGTTCCCTGCCCCCCTTGCGTGCAGGATCCAAGTACTTGAACCATCCTCTCCTGCGTTCTCAGGCCATCAGCAAGGAGTTGGATCAGAAGTGAAGCACCTGGGACACAAACCAGTGGCCGTATGAGATGCTGTTGTTGCAGGCAGAGGTTTAGCCTGTGAAGCCATGGTACTGGCACCAAGATCGAGATCATTCTAAGCAGAGAACAATGTTGACATTGTACAGTCCAAGACCCTAGTTATAGACAGGTAGGCAGGTAGCAGTTCCAGAAATTTGAGTGAGTTATTCCTGGGCCACTAGGCACCGGTTGCCACAGATGATTGACAACGATTTCTGTCCCTCATTCTTTATGATAGGCACTCAAGTATGCTAGAGGAGACAATAGAGCAAGAATGAAGGAGAAAAATGTGAAGAAAAAAAAAAAGCAGAAATGCCACTAAGCTGCTTGAAGCCCAGGAAAGAATAAGTTCCTTTTCTTTTTAAAGTGTTCTTTTCCCAGTTAGAGTGCACCTGCACTCAAAAACGCTGTGTTTTGGTTGCCTGTCGCACATTTCTTCCTTGCACAGCTTAGTCTGTCATTCCTCCCTTTAATGCTAACTGCTTCAAAATTCATGACTTCAACAAAGGAGTGAGCACTCAGACTACACTAAGCAGGGAGGTGTTTGATTAAAGCAGACTCCGCACCCTCATGAAGTCGTTGCAATGGGCGCAGAAGGCAAACCATCAACACACAATAGAAACTGACATGGCCTGTTCCTGCTCAGTCCTATGAAGAAAAGTAAATTTTGGTTTAGCAGTCAGGGAGTGCTATTTTGGGCCTGTGGCTGGAAGAATCATTAAAAAGTTGACTGACAGCATGGTAACCAAGCAACTACGTAAGTGACTGAAATGTTGTGGAGAGTGAGCTGTGTGAATCTCCAAACCAAAAGCATTCCAGGCCAAAAACCCCACTAAAAAAGGACTTTGGGATGAAAGAGGCTGGAATACATGAAGAACAACATGGAGGCTGATGTGTGAGAAAATAGTAAACAAGAATTAGGGATCTGGGTGAATAAAATCAAGTCTTTTTGTGGATGGTGATTACTGCTCCAAATGACTCCATTGAAAGGTTTAATGTATTGAGATGAAATGTACATAATATTATATAAATCGCTGTATGATTTGGAACTTTCATTTATTTATTTTAACTTCTCTTTCAAAGCCAAAGATATTTTTTTCAACCAGTGCCCATGAAAAATAGAGTTGGGCCAGGTAGAAGTCGGAAACAGAGAACTGAATTCAAGTTTCCCTTGTAAGGTGGAATTTTCCAACTCCTGCTGTATCATCTGCCTCTTCTAAGAACAGACATCAGCAGGAAGTTTGATTTGAAAGTGTGGCCAGAACTTGAATACAGCACTGTGATACGAAATGCAGGCATTCCAAGCAATGTCATAGCCCCTGTACTAAGTATCTGACCCTAAACATTCATAGTGAATAATGCAGTGATATTCATTAGGGTCACAATAGTTTGCAGCCACTATCTCTACTTACTTGCAAATAAAAATCCTTAAATACATTGATCCATTCTTTCTCCTTCCCTCTTTCTCCCAGCCCTTGGTAACTACCAAGATGAATTCAGATTCCATACCTAACTCCTCTAGTTTTTTTTCAGATGAATGAAACCTTGCGGCATGTGACCCACTATAAATGCCTTCTTTCACCTTTCACTACTGTTTCTGAGGTCCCTTCATGTTACAAGGATGACATTTCATTTCTGTCTGTTACTGGAAAATATTCCATTGCATAGACACACAACCATTGTTAAGGTTCATTCAATTGACTCTGACGCTCAGGAGACAAAAAGTGAGGAAGGATGGAGATAAAATACGCCAACCTCTGCCTTAGACCCTGGACACCCGGAAGGGTCATAAGTCTGGAATATCAACCAAGCTTCCAACATAATTGTTAAGGACCCAAGTATTTGGATCATCATCTGCTGCTTTCTCAGACACAATGGCAGGGAGCTGGATCAGAAACAGGGCAGCTGGGACTTGAACTAGCACACCGATACAGGATACCAATGTCACAGGCGGTTTAATCTACTTTGTTAGTTGCTTACTATGCTTCTGTGGGGAGACATCTGGATTCTTTCGAGCAGATAGCTGTTGTAAATATTGCTGCAGTAAAAATTCAAATGCAGTTTTGCTTGAACTCTTTTTTTTTATAAAGATTTATTTTATTTTTATTACAAAGTCAGATATACTGAGAGGAGGAGAGACAGAGAGGAAGTGGAGCTGCCGGGATTAGAACCAGCGGCCATATGGGATCAAGGCGAGGACTTTAGCCACTAGGCCCCGCTGCCAAGCCCGCTTGAACTCTTATATTCAATTATTTTGCCTAGATACCTGTGAGTGGAATTGCTGAGTCAGATGGCAATCGCCCTTTCAACTTTTGGAGGAAACACAAAGCTGTTTTACTGAGCGATTTTTTTTTTTCACCAAAAACAAAAAAAAAGACAGCATATAATTCACTACTTAACATGTTATTTTTTATTCCTATGAGGAGATTAATTTCAGGAAATCCAGGCAGAAGCAGGGAAACAATTTAGAAGTTAATTACAATCATCTCAGTGAAAGATGATGGGGCCTTGAGCCAAGATACAAGCTGTGGAAAACAATAAGTAGTCCGGTTTTTGATATTTAAAAAAAAAGATGACAGAATTTGTTGATGCTTTAGAAGTGAGGAGGAAAAAAAGATTACAAGGAAGGCGGTGAGGCTGTTGCCTTAATACACTGAAGGATTGGCTGTGCAGCACTACATAGAGGGGACAGAATGGAGGATTCATTTGCAAATATGTTAAATTGGTCATCACCAACATTTGTACGAGGTATCTCTTGCCATGGGACAGAGCACTGCACCACTCAGTAGTCGGCTTGGTTATGAATCTGTGTCCACGACTGGAGCAAACTCAGCAGGGTGAGTTTTGCTGATTTCACCTAGGGTCACTCAGGGAGCATGCAATCCTGCTGGATTAATGAGGGGCTGGTTGATCTTGGCAACCTCAGATGGAATGAATCATCTGTCCTCCTCCACAATGGTCCTGACCTCTGACAAGCTCACCCAGGATCTTCTGTTTTAACATGGAGTCTCAGAGCAGAAGACAGAAAAAGGCTGGAAGCTGTAAGATATTTTGAGTCCTTGCCTTGCACCTCCCACAGTGGCCCTGCCATCACATGTACTTAGTAAAATCAAGAGACAAGTTCTGCCTGGCTCAAAAGAAGAAAATGTGCCCTCGTGTTGGCATCATGAACTGAACTCTACATTGTAAGGTTGCAGGGAGACAAACAAGGAGACTTCATGCTTTTTCAATATTAATAATTTTTAGACTTTTAAAAAATCTGTTACACCATCAAAGTGGAAATATGGTGAGCATATCCATCTACAAATATCTGAAGTTCAAGAGAGAATATTGGACTGAAAACTGAACACAGATGGATAGGCAAGATAATTTTCCCAAAGACTGAGTCATGATACTGTCCAAAACTTAAAATGCAAGATGGAAAGTAAAAAATGATTGAGTTAGATCAGGTAAGAAGAAAGAACCAAAGTTGTACTCAGTACAATAAAACGGTGTAGAAAAATGCACCAAAAATAACTGTGCAGTTGTTGATTTTGCTATAGTTAATGGCTCTTCTGACAGTTAAGTATCTTCAAATTTATCTGGCTAGTTTATAATGGAAGCTGTTTTCCTAGCCCTAGGCTAACAGAGGGGCAGTAGTTATTTAAATAACAAAATTCTTTCTGTATCAGGCTGATTAAAAGATCTGAACTTCCATTAATATCCAGGGGAAATAGGCCAAAAATTCTCTGCAATGCTAATGGGAGTTATGAATTTAAATTTCATTGAACTAATAAGGCCATATGTTTTAAACCCTGGAAAAACTTAATGGTGAGGACAATTCAGAGACATACACTCTAACACCCTGTTGAAAAGAAGAGCATTGGAACAGGTGCTCAGCGTGGTGATGAAGCTGTCAGTTAAGATCTCCAAGTCCTATAGCAGAATATCTGGGTTTGATACCTGGAAGTAGCTCCAGTATTCCACCAGTGTGGAGTGTAGAGGCTGTGGCAGTGGCTCAAATAGCTGGGACCTTGCCACTCAGGTGGTGGATGTGGGATGGGTTCTGTGGTTCTAGACCAACCTTACTCATTGACGTTGCTTAGGAAAAGAACCAGCACATGAAAATTCTCTCTCTCTCTCTTTCTCTCTCTCTCTCTCTCTCTCTCTCCTTAACTGTATAAATTCTTTCTTTTAAAAAAAGAAGTGTGCTTGTTATCAAGAAACTTTCTGTACATAAGATTATTCTAGGTCCACAGACCCTACTTCTCAAAGTTTGTCATTTTTTAAAAGGATAGCTATTTACATAACACTTTGGATAAAGTCCTGCAAACAGATCATGTTCACACACAGAGTCAAGCATGGAAGGCATATGAAGGAATACTTAGCAATACAATTCCAAATACAAACCATAAGAAAGAGTAGGCACCGAAGTATCGGAGCAAAATCCCTACTGACTAGTACTAGCCATATAAATGTCTCTAAGTCATGTGAAATGCCAAGTCGACATTTATGGCTTTGAAAATCTGCCAAGCATGATTATTGCATATTCTTCATGTGTTCATTTACTCAAGCTCATGACAACCATCAAAGAAGGTGGTGCCATTGTGTCCTCACCGCAACCGGAGAGCATCCCTGCTTCCAGTGCACACTGACAACCCTCTTGATAAATAAACGCCAAATAAACGCCAAGCTGTTTTTGTTTTCTCTCCTGTCTTCTAGATATCCCCGAAGGCTTGGAAAGCCACTCAGCCTGCACACAAATGCACATTGAGACTCATCTCTGAAAGCAGGGGTGGGAGGACTTGAGTTAGTGGACAAATGCCTCATCTTCCCTTTCCTTGACACACAATCAATGCAGTTCCTTGGATACGCCCTTGGGAAACTGACCTATGATGTTTTCAGCACAGTAATTAGCTCTGGAAAGCCTCTCCAGTCGCCTTTTCTCTGCTCACCATTGCCTTCTTTCTCACTCTGCTTCCTGGGAGTGCCTTCCTAGCACCCACCAGCACCCAGGTCCTTGTCCCAGGCATTCTTGGGGGAGGACTCAAACAAAGACTTGCTCCCACTTCAACAGACTTAAAAAACAAAATGGGGCCATAAACATTTAAGTGCTTGATCGAAATCACCTACATATCGTATAAGTGCATTATCAATCAGTATTAAGCAATATCAAATCTCCTTGACATCAAGGCTTCTATTCATTACAGATATCCACTCAATCATGAAATTCTATGATTCTAACACATAATTTCTCAGACATGAAAGAGGGAAAATATTTCCTTGATAATTATTCAAAGCCAAGACAAAGAATATTCTGGAATAGAAAAAGCTCTCACACCGCCCTACTGTTCACGAAACTAATGTACTAAAGGAGCCACCTTGTGTTTTAATATCCAAATATTTCATTCCAAGAGATTTAATTGAAAAATTGTGTTTTTGGCAATCTTAAAAAGGGCACTATTTTCTATCTCTGGGTTGAGATGCTTGCTCCTAGACATGGAGGGCCACCGTGTGATCATTATGGCCTATCCTTGTGTGGAATTCTATTGCTTAAATCGCTTGCACAAATGTCACTTCATTTAACTGTTGTAGCAACCTTATGAGGTACATGGAGTCATTTTACAGATGAGGAAGTTCAATTGCAATGACGATGTCTTGCCTATGCTAATGTACTTGGCAAGTGGCGGAATCAGGTAATGAATTCCGCTCTTCCCATAAATCCAAGGCAGGCAAGCCATCGCCAGCTGCAACAGAGCCATTTGTAAAGTTTTAACTTCAGGCAATGGTGAGGAAAGCACTAAACAACAAAATCTCCTGGCAGATCGTGTGGGAAGAAGATGACTTTAGTGAATTTATGCATAGCCACTTACCGCACATTGGCATCAATTGTCACCTGCAGCTCCAAAGAATGAGTAGATGCATGGAGAGGACTGGTTCTAATGGAAATTACAGAAAAGGAATACCATGTTGGAGAACACATTCAAGTATTAGGCTCTGACAGAAATAACCAGCTATTCAGTTTTCCACCAATAATTCCTACCACTGAACTCCTTTACATTTCTGGACCTTCAATTCATGAAGTCAAAAGTGGAATCAGATTACACTGTAACAAATAACGTCGATGAACTTGCCCTTAAGCCATGAGCAGAATCAAATCATAATTTATAATGCTGTTACTTTCCATTAATATCAAGCTGTCGTCTCTCAACAAAGTTGAAAAGGGAAGAAGAAAATGTGTGTACAAGTATTAAGCTTCTGCCCTTTTTTAAAAGTCAGGGAAAGCAGTTTTAATTAGTCTTCCAAGCCAAATAATTGTAGAAGGGAAGGTTTCCTATGTTCTCTCTTTTCAGCTCACTTGAGGAGTGATAAATTCTGAATCCGAATAACATTTTCATGCTGTTTTAACAGTTCAGAAATATCTAGTTTTCTTAACAGATCTGCAATGTCTCAAGCTGTGTCACATCGACACTGGATGGCCAAACCTTCATGAGATTATTTTTTGTTTTTGTTTTTTAAGATTTGTTTTATTTTTATTGCAAAGGCAGATATACAGAGATGGGGAGAGACAGAGACGAAGATCTTCAATCTGTTGATTCACTCCCCAGGTGACTGCAACGGACAGTGCTGAGCCAGTCTGAAGCCAGGAGCCAGGAGCTTCTTCCAGGTCTCCCACACTGGTTCAGGGTCCCAAGGCTTTGGGTTGTTCCCTACTGCTTTCCCAGGCCACAAGCAGGGAGCTGGATGGGAAGCAGGGATTAGAACTGGCGCCTGTATGGGATCGCAGTGCATTCAAGGCAAAGACTTTAGGTGCTAGGCCACCGCACCAGACCCCTTCCTCTTGTTTTTGTTCTTTCATCCTTATGGTGATAAAGATGGGTAACTTAAAACTTATAATCTTTAGTAACTTAGAAATATACAGTTAGCAATGTTGACTTATTCAAATTAGTTAATAGCCGATGTAAAATTTTTTCAGTTGGTGAAACTGACATTCTATACCCATTAAACATTGTCTTCCTTATTGTCTCCATATCCCAAGCCATGACAGACACCATTGTACTTTCTTTTCCAGGTGATTTGCTTCAACACACACATAATGGGAATGACAGAGCATCTCTTTTCTTGTGATTGTGTTTGTCATTTAGCATAGCGACTGTGTCATCCATGTGATAGCATGGGTCAACATCTTCCACCTTTTTATGATTAATGTTGTGTTGCCTTTATATATCATATCTTCTTCATTCCTCCATAATGGAGACTACTTGACTTTTCACTATTTGGAAACTGTGCTATAAACATGAATGTGATTGCTTTAATATTCTGCTTTAAATGCTTTTGCTTGGATCTCCAGACAGGGAACTGTTGAATTTATTGTACTTACGTGTAATTTCTATATTAGCAGCATAATTCCTCATTCCCTAAAAAGGTAAATGCATGCTCCATTTTCTCTGTATGTTAGTCAACACTTGTTATTTTTTAATTTCAGCTTTTTCTCTTTTGTATTATTGTAATGTAAGATATGATAACTCATGGTGCTATTCATTTGTAATGAATTTTTCATAACGATTAATGATATTTAATGTCGTTTTACTTGGTTTCAGACTATCTGCAAATGATCTTTGAAGAAATGATTATTCGTGTCTTTTGATCATTAAGAAAATGTGGAACACTGCATGAATTTGTATGGTACCCTTGAACAGGGACCATGAAAATTTCTTTCTCCACCCATTCATTGTATCTATCTGACAAAAGGAGTTCATATGCTGCCTCTTAATAATAACTTTCAGTGTTACGTCTATTGTCTTTTTCCCAACGAATCTCCTCTAGTATCCCTAGGAACTCTAAACTTATTCCTATAACATGAAGTATTGAAACCTATTTGTTGATAATATTTAAATCAGCCCTTTCTATTGCTTGATCTATTTCATTTCTATTTAAATTAGTTAATATCACTAGGTGGGACAAATTTTAAAATCTGGCCTAACTCTGTTATCTTAGAAAAGTTATGGAAGTGGAGATGAGTTAGAAACAACATTTCAATCTTGCCTGTAGACAGACATAAATCTTGCCATTTTTTTAAATTATAATCATAAGTTCTTAATTTTCTCATCATTGATGAGAACATAATTTATGCTTGCACCACAGCCAGTATAAACCACTGAACCACAAATCAATGTCACTTCCTTCTATGAGACATGGTGGAAATGAAAGAAATGAAAGTTAACCATTAATCTTAAGTATTGCAAACGTTTAGCTTGGTCCTTTTCTCCTCGGAGTATTTATGTGTACCTCAGCCACTCAGATACACTTCGTGTTTTTTTAGAATAGGTCAAGATGCATTCACCCCTGTGGACTTTATGTATCTTGTTATCTTTTCACCATCCAGGCTTCTGCTCATCACCTGGTCTTCAGAAAGGCCCTGTTGGGGGGCAGGGGTAGACTTTGAGTGCAGTAGCTCCTTGAGATTGTGTCTTCCACGGTAGGTGACAGCTTGACCTCTCATCTTTTCCAACTTCTGGCTACTGCAGAGGCTGGGATTGGCTCCCATCACATGTGGATGGAGTTCTAATTTCTCAGCATCATTGCTTCAACTTCTCCCCCTCCTTCTTACTATAGGGAGATTCCTAGTGGCTTCTTCTCCTGCTGCTTTCTCAGACCATTAGCAGAGAGCTGGACCATGAGTGGAACAGCCAGGGATTGGACTAGCACTCACATGGGATGACAGTGTCAGAACTGGAACTTTTAACCACTACTCTACAATGTCAGAACCATAAATAAATATTTAAAATGAAATATTGCATGTTGCTGACAGAACATGCTTGTTATTATTATTGCACAGCAGGGTTCTCATAGTTGAATACATTCAGAATTGCCAGAATTTGCAGTACCCAGAAAATCATGATCTAGCAAACCTTGGGTGGTGTCTGATCCCATGTAATTCATTTCCAATGAAGTGGATTTACGTGGAACCGGAGAGTGAAGAGCGTATGCTAACAGAGGTGAATGCAAAATGTAAAGAAAGCAACTTTTTATATGCTAATTATGAACACAGCAAAATAAAAATTAATAAAGTAATCCTATTGCTATAGCCCCCCAAATTATCATATTATTAGGAATAAATTCAACCAAAGAAGTAAAAAAGAAAATGTTGAATGAGATCAATACTGACACTCCCCAAAATGAAAAGGTATGTCTTTTTCCTGAATTGAAAAAAATTAATACTATTAAAATGTTTATGTTGCTACCAAAAACAATTTGCATATTCAGTGCAAACCTTTTCAAAACACTGAAGACTTGCTACAGAAATTGGAAAAAAAAATCTTAAAATTTATGTGGAAGAACCAAAGATCAATATTACTTTGGGTGATCCTAAGCAAAAAACATAAATAAAGTAAAAACAAATAAAAAATCAAATTACAGGCAGCACAATACTTGGTTTCAAAACATACATACCGCAAAGCAATAATAATTGAAATAGCATGATTTTGGCATAAAACAAGCACAAATACACATGGAACAAAATAGAAACCCCAGACATCAATCCACGAACATACAGCCAGTTGATTTTTACAAAAATTCTCATATCAAACAGTGGAATGATAATCTTGTCAACTAGTGAAACTGACACATTTGATGTATACATTCAGATGCATGAAATTAAAGTCATGTCTCACACCACATGCAAAAATTAGCTCTAGAAAGTTTAAAGACTAAGTTTAAAACCTAGGACTATTAAGTTTCTGAAAGCAAATGTGGAGGAAACACTTTAAGACATTGGTATAAGTGAGGACTTCTTGGATAAGACCCACAAAGCAGAGGCAACAGAAGCAGAACCGAACAATTAGGATTACAACAAACTCAGAAATAATATAATCGACTTCACCGATCTGAGGATGCCGTCACCCTCCCAATGTCCATTGGCTCCATCACCAAGATTTTTTGCTGGCATCATTTGTTTGGGATAGTTGTCCAGTTAGTTCTGTTCTTCTACTACAGCACCAAATGTGTTGCCATATTCTCCTTTAACAGGGCCTGTGTCCACTGCTCCACCTTTTTCACTATATCGGCGAGTCCAATTACCTGGGTCAGGTGTTCCAAGCATCGCCGAATCCCCCACCCCTGGGGCTCACAAACCCAACATACACCTAGTAAATGGGTCCCAAGGCCCAGGATAGAAGACTCAAGCCCCTCCGATAATAATATCGTGGTAAACTATAAGGAATCTAAATAATATGCATTGTCTATGAACAGAATTTCTAAAATTGTGTCTTAATCCTAGATTGTGAACTTGAGAGCAATTTTACGTGAAATTTCACGCGAGTGCAGTTCAGGGGAACAAGTATTCTGTTCAAACATCTATTTAAGGTTGATGCCTCTTTCTCAAAAAATTCAGAGGCCCTGGGTCATTCAACAACTCTGAAATCACGTATGCATGTTGTAATTTGTGCTGTAAAATCTTACGTCTTTCACATTGTGTCAGAAACAAATCCACCATTCACACTTGAACTTGTAACATCCTTAAATGTCTTTTGTGTCAGCTCACCAAACATTCCCGAAATTAACCCATCCTTTCATTTGGAAGCTTATCATTATCATTATTATTACTTTGCTTTAGTAAGAGGTGGGAAAGAAGGCATCATTATGTAAAATGTGATGTATAAATCTATGTGGGGTGCTTCTAAAAGTAGAATGTCTGCCAAGTTCCCCGGCAGCTTTACCAGTGTATAATTAAGCACACATTGAAACTATTGTTTATATTTGTGTGAAGAGAGAGTGTGCTGAACTCAGAAATAGACATGGTTGAGGGTGTGTTCTGTGTTTTTAATTGTACGTTAGAATCTAATTTTGACAGCTGTGACTTTTAAAGAAGCAAGACTGGATTTTTAGTTCTAACACCATGGTGACCTAGATGACAAGAGAAACCTTCTCAATACAGGATGCATTCAAAAAATCTTGGTGTAAAACAAGACAGTCTTCAGAAGCCAGAGATGGAAGGAAGAAGGAAATGGAGACCAGTACTGACAACCGATGGCCGCATTGCTCCCAGAGCTCTGAGGTTCTCGGATGGTGTGGAGCTAAATGTGCAATCTGTGTTTGCAGGAGATAGGAGATGAACCTGGGACCCAACAATGCATGAGGATAGGATACAGAACTCCAATGTCAGACTTACGTTTCTGAACTTTAACACCAGCCATGTGTAGAAGGGAAAAAAAAATACAGAGGAGGTGGGTGAAGAATTGACAACGAATGAGTCGCGTGAGCCAAAATGGAGACAAATGCCCTTCTAAGGAGAAAACCCAAGATGGGAAAGAGTTTGAATTGGTAACAGAAAAGTATTCTGAGAGACTCCTAGCATTTATGACAGAAATAATTCAGAAATCACTTGCTTATTTCTTTAACCACTGGCCAGAGTTGTCTGCCTGAATCCTGCAACAGGAAGTTACTCCAGAAAAAAATGTTTTGAACGTTGAAGATGTTTTGCCTTGCCTCTAGGAGATTCTCTCTACTCCGGAATCTTAATTTCTAGTCATCATGGCGTCTGTTTCCATGTTGCCTTTAAATGATTGCATTTATAATTTATTTAGGCTGTTTTCCTACTTCTTGTAACACTGTTTTCCTACCAGGAGCATAGAACCTACAATTCATTTAATTCCCTAGTGAGCTCAGGATGCTGAGAGTATTTTAATATGCGTGGTGATTGCTGGTACATCTTGTTTCATTTGTCTTAGCTATCTGTTGATTTTCTCACATGTCGTTACTGATTTATAATTTTTATAAACGCACAAAATACCATTTCCTTGATGTTTATAAATATTGCAAATATCTTCTTTGGTTCTGAAGTGTGATCTTTTCAACCTCCTTAATAGGTAAAAAAAGACTTTCATTATTATCATTTAGTTCAGTTTGTAATAAGTTTTCTTCATAGTTAATGCTATTTGAGTCTAGTTCAATAGATACGTTCATATCCCTTGGTCATGAGTATACTCTTTAAGGCTAACTGCTTGAAGTTTTGTTAAATCATTAGGAGATGCTTGTATTCAGTGAACTTAGATACATTACATTATTTTTCTATGTGTGGAGATAAACCAACCTCCTCTGATGAAAGTGTGAAGTTTCCCCTTGTTCAACGTGCCCAATGAGTGGAAAATTGTAAATATGTTTACATGTCTCTCTTCACACTGGATTCAATCTCATCTTTCAGTTTCTCTCATCTTCATCATCCTCACAGTGTCTTAATTGCTATAAATGTATTGTGTCTTACTACACAATTCGTTGTCTTTGAACTTGGCTCGCTTTCAGAATGGCGATCCCTCCCTCATGATCCTGGTCTCCCTCACTTCTGTTTCTATATAAGTCACAGTTTAGCTTTTTTTTTCTTACAGTAAAGTGCAGGTCAGGTTTAGGCCAATTAATTGTTTTTGGCCAATTAAACGCACCAGTATAACTGTCACATTAAACTTGTCGATTTAAGAAAAAATCTGCTGGGATTCTGAGTTTTGTGGTGTAATGACTCTATTGATGGTCCTTATTATTGAAATCCATAAATCTACATTGTGCGATGTGACTTCAATGTCTTCAAGAAATACAGTTTGCTTCTACGCCCCTTAGTTTTGAGTGTGTTATGTATCTTAAATGGATGCTAAAATATGTCAGGGTTAACCCTGTGCCAATCCGCCAAGTCATGCTGGGCTGGTTCAAGTCTGACCTGTAAGAGGTGTGGCTGCTTTCATGCTCTCCCATGAATCACCTCTCATCAGCACAGCATTATTGGATCAGATTGTGCAAGGCATGTAAGGGCTCACAGTCTGCCAAACACCAGGAGTGTGGCTAAATTACCACCGAAGCGTGATGGAGTCAGGCTGAGATTAAAAATGTCCAGTTGGACCCAGGGGTATCCACTGCACAATGTATTATACAAGAAGCTATTTTGATAGTTTTTCTCTGTTTCCAGTCTACTTATCTTTTAATTATTCTTCTTTCCACAATGCTCTGGCATGGATCCCGGGTCTAATAATAAACAGACCACGAAAAAGAAAGTTTGTTAAGCTGTTTATATCAGATTATAGAAATACTCCTTAATTTCTGCTTTTTTGAGTTAATTTTATACAAGCTGTTGATAAATTGCATAAAATGCTCACTTTGTGTCTATGACATGAGTTCATTGTTTTACATAATGGTCTAATTTACATATTAATCGTGTATAGAGATCTACAGGCATTGTAAAGTCACCTGAGAAAATTTACTGGTTAGAATTTACCTCTGAAGGCATCAAGCTTTGAAGTGAGAATGTTACAAAGTCTTAACTGTAAATTTTAATTAATTACCAAAATAAGTTAAAATATTTTCTTTCTTCTGATAGCACTTGTTAGAATTGCCGATCTGAAGCCAGGAGCCAGGAGCTTCTTCAGGGTCTCCCATGTGGGTGCAGGGTCCCAAGGCTTTGGGCCATACTTGACTGCTTTCCCAGGCCACAAGTGGGGAACTGGATGGGAAGCGGGGTCGCCAGGATTAGAACCCGTGCCCATATGGGATCCTGGCACATTCAAGGTGAGGACTTTAGCCACTAGGCCGCCACGTCAGGCCCATTATGTACAATTTTTAATATCAAAGTTGTCTGTTTTGCCTGTTTTCTTAATATCAATCACTTTTATTTTTAACTTTTAAATACCACGTAATGCTTGAACAGTTTTCTGTGCACTCTTTCAATACACGCATGTTTCAGCACACACCTTGTCCATGGGTGTCTGACCCACTACCCTTCTTGTTCCAGTCCCTTAAACAGTACAGAATCCATTCTGTGAGCTGTGGTCACTGGATTATGCTGTGTATCACTAGAATTTGTTATTTTCACCAAGTTGTCCATTACCCAGCTTGTCTCTATTGTTCCTCCTCTGTTTTTACCCACATTTCTAATCACTTTCCTAAGTATAGATCATTTCATGTTGAAAAAAACTTTTCTCCTGCTGAGGATATATATTATATATAAATATAATATTAAACATATGTAATGTTATATATAACATATGTAATAAACAAATGTATATAATATTAAAGGCCATGTATATATATATATATATGGCCATTCATAATATTTTACATCATAGTCAGCTGGTTTTGATGATTTTCCTCAATAAATTAATAAATACTCCTGCTTTATTTTTGCTTCTGTTTAAGTTTAATGTGCTGTTCTGCTTCTAACTTAGGAAGATATTTCTATTGGTTTTTAATAGTTTTCCTCCTTGAAGACTTTATGGCTATATTCTGGTATGTATTTCTACATACACCTTTAGCTATTTTTCAAGTTTTTCATAAAGGTAATTGAGAACTTTCATGTAAAAATGCAATTAAAAAGTTAATTTATTTTAAAGCAGCATACTTTAAAATAGCTTTCTTATACAGGTTTCTAATAGTCTCTCTTTTATATCAAATTTCAAAGACACCTCACCCGTGTTTTCCAGTCACTGAACTCAGAATTCAGAATATTGTCTAATATTCATTTTGCTTCAACTTTATTAATTATTGAGAAGTGCATTACTGGATTGTTGGTTTTTTTTTTAATGTTTTTCTATTTGCCATCAATTTTTAATTTAGTCCATTTTAGCAAGGATATATACCTCAGTATAATTTCAATCATCAGAAATTTGTTGGAACTTGCTTGGTGGCTTGATTTTTGTCAGTCTCCTACGTACATGAAAAAATGTACTCTACAGTTTTGATGTATGGCACTTTATATGTCAACACATTCAGTTGTGTTGCACAAATCCAGTGCATAACTTTGCACTTACTTAAGGAGTCATGGAAAGATTCAAAGGGCATGCTTTCATTCACTATGATGGGAAGAAGAGATATTAAAGGAGCACATGGAAGGTATTGGGGGTTATATGTTCATCAGTTCAATTATAGTGAGGGCCTCGTACATTTACACCAATGTTAATTCTTTGCAAATGGCTCTTTTTCAAGTTGCTGTGTGTTATTTGTAAACTCCGTGTGCATAAAGATGTTAAAATGAGGCACATGATTTCATGAAAAACAAAAACCAAGAAAGGCACAAGATTATTCCAAAGAGACAAGATATCATTGGATAGATCCCATGCATGTATTAATATTAGCACATATTATTAGCATATAAGAATAGACACATGGCCCTGTGCAATGGCTTGGAGTGGTTGGCTAAATCCTCACCATTCAGGTGTCAAGATTTATATGTGTGCTGGTTTGAGTCCCAGTTGCTCCACTTCCCATCTAGCTCCCTGCCTGTGGCCTAAGAAATCAGTAGAGGATGGCCCGAAGCCTTAGGGCCATGCACTTGCGTGGAAGAACCAGAAGAAGCTTCTGGCTTCAGATCAGCTTAGCTACGCTTTTGTGGCTAGTGGGGGAGTGAACCAGTGGATGTAAGATCTTTGTCTCCTCTTTGTATACCTGCTTTTCCAATAAAAATAAATCTTAAAAAATAACTAGATACAAATATCTAATCTATTTTAGCAAATAGACTGAGCCTCCCTCCACACCCCATACACGTAATAAAATGTTTGAAACCTTCCCCAACAGGGAATATATGGTAAACTTACCTCCTACTGCTCCTTTTGGAAAATGTAGCACTATTAAACCCAGATGCAGTAAGAGCTATATAAAAATCAATGACAATCAATGTTCATGGATTAGTGAGTAAATTCTTAGAGGAACTAATAAATGCATTTCTGAGAAGATTTATAATATCTAGCCAAATTCCCTGTGTACTGTTCTGAAGGACATCTTACATCATTCAATTATGTGTGATGAATGAACCTTCCTTCTATGTCTCTAAATTGGCATGGTCTTTTTGCTAAATAAAAATAATTTTTTGCTTGTTCTCTCCTATTTCAAAGGCAATAAGGCAGGGAAACTGAAAGACAGAGCTCTTGCATCCACAGGTTCACTCCCCAAACACCCAGGATACATATGGCTGGACCATTCTGAAGTCAGAGCCAGGGAACATGTTTCAGGATCCAGATGAGTGATAGCGGCTCATGCACTGGAACCATTATAGGGAGCTTCCCTTGCGTACTAACAAGGAGCTGATTGGAATCAACATACCTGGGACTCAGCTTGGCACTAGATATGGGATATAAGCCCTGCAAAGTAGTGCTACAAAGCCTATGGGAATTTTTGGAAAGATGTCATTCAAATTAGTGTCTCCATTCTGAAGCACATATAAAGAATCATGGTTCAGTAAAGTAACAGAAGTTATACTTTAATCTCTCTTGACTAACTTCTGCAGATCCCACAAAGAATGTTCTTAATGTTCCACAGAAACAACAGAGTGATACCTGAAAGTTAATGAAATACCATCAACTGCCTCATTAAGTGATAATAGCCCTGGATTGAATGCCAATCCTCAGGGGTACGTACAAATGCTTCATTTAATATGTGACATTCTCCTGTGTTTCCTGTCTCCTCCACCTGCTCAGAAAGCCTTAGAATTATTGTGTTGCCCTTGATACTTTTTTGTTTTGTCTCAGCAAGAGAAAGTTTATAAGCTACTGTTCAAATGCAACGATCATGACTTGTTACTTTTCCATTTAATTTTAGCATAAATGAACTTATCTCTGGCAAGTAACATTAAAGGTAATAACCTTAAAAAGGATTAAGATCCGCAGGGGATGTTGTCGGTGTCAAGGCTCATTAATGGCCTTTATCGCTGCTAGCTGATGGACTACATCTAAGATTATTGGCCTGATTACAACACATTTATTTCTTTACCCAGGTTTGTTTCACTCTCTAGTGATTACTCACGGGTGTCAGTTTGGCCAGTTCAATTTCTACTCCTCCTCTGTCCATTTCCCAAACTGAGAGCTCGCAGCTCTGGTTGAGGCTCGGTGTCAATGGACCTGCACTCTGGACAGTTCAGAACGGCAGCCTGAAGACAGCTTTATATTAGGGTTCAGAACGTAAAACAAGATGCTGCGTGCATTGTAACTCTTATTGAACCCTACCTATTTCTTTTAAGTGATCCTGTTCAAATTTATTTAAAACCTAACTGCACCATAGAGTTCCTATATGGTTTAGCTGGTTCCTTCCCATCAAGCACTTTGTTTGCTGTCCATGATAAATCACAGGACACTAAACTAAAAGTGGTTGCGAGGGTGGGGGGAGTCAAGTTATTCTATAATTTATACAAAAAGTGGTCTGGGATCAGTTGCACATGTGGAAAAGGCGCGAAGGCATGTCTCTAAGGAGACTTCTGCTTCGTTTCTGTACCATCCTCAGCATGTCGGTGCTTGCTGCTTGTGGCTATAGGTAGATTCTCATTGTCTTAAGACGCCTGCTATAGCTGCAGCAGGATGGCATTGTAAAGCTGCCAATACAGTGGAAACCAGGACAGTGGAAGAAAATCATGAGATCATTCCTGCTTCTATTCCTGGCCAAGAAAAAGAGTCCTGAGAGACATCCTCTTGCATAGGAATAGCCATAATATATACACACAGAAATAAGGAGACTGGTGCAATTCCTGGATTTTTCCATTGTGTTCTGCAAGAAAGATGAAAAAAGTTCTTAGATTCTGTATTTAACTGACATGTTTTGAATGCATGTGCTGCTTCAAAATTCATTTGTGAGAACTTGAAACCTATAGGTGATAGCATAATGGGCCCTGGGGCTGTGTCTCTAAAGGTTTGATGGGTAAAGCCATCGCTGACCACACTGCATCCATAGGGGTGCTGGTTAAGGCCCAGTTGCTCCACTTCCAGTACAGCTCCTTCCTAACGGCCTGGGAAAAGCAGAAAATGGCTCAAGTACTTGGACCCCTGCCACCCACATAGGCTATCCTGATGCAACTCCTGGCTCCTAGCTTCACTGTGGTTCAGCCCTGACTACAGCAAAAGAAAACAAAGCTAGGGCCCAGTGCAGTAGCCTAGTGGCTAAAGTCCTTACCATGAATGCGCTGGGATCCCATATGGGTGCTGATTTGAGTTCCGGCGGCCCTGCTTTCCTCATCCAGCTTCCTGCCTGTGGCCTGGGAAAACAGCTGAAGATGGCCCAAAACCTGAGTGGGAGACCCGGAAGAGGCTCCTTGTTTCTGCCTGTGGATTGGCTCAGCTCCAGCCATTGCAGCCACTTGGCGGTGAACCAGTGGACAGAAGATCTTGCTATCTGTATCTTCTTCTCTCTGTGTACTGCCTTTCAATAGAAATAGATAAATATTTAAAAAAAAAAAAAAAAAGAAAACAAAGCCAGTTAAAATAGGGTAGATTGTCGTGTGTGTGTGCTTAACACAATGTAACAGGTGAGAAAGGTGTATTGCTAGAACAAAAAGCAAAACATGACCATATACATAACCACAGGGAGAATTTAACAATTGCAAAACAGTCTTGATATGGTTAGTATAATACTATACCAATTTTCTCTCTGAACAAAGCTCATATTTCTATCATTGGTGAGTGCCGTTGGCCTGCTGTTTCATCCAATAAAGAGTAACATGAGGACATACAGTGTAGCAATATTCACGTGTTTGCAGTTCTTTTAGAATGTATTAAAGGTATGGCACAGTGGTTTAATGGCTAAATCCTCAACCTGAACCACCAGTATTTCATAGGGACACCAGTTTGTGTCCCGACTACTCCACTTCCCATCCAGTTCCTTGCTTGTGGCCTGGGGAAGCATTGGTTAAAGTCATGAAAATAGGCTTGAACATATTTATAAAACTTAGGATGAAAATGTTTCTCATAAATAGCCAAAAATTGAGAAGAAAAAGAAAATGTAGCCAAAGCAGTAATTGCAGTACAAATCAGGAGGAATACAACACAATGCCAAGCAAGTATTTCACAGCTGACTTGTTCAATATCTCCTACCAACATCTATCTAAAGATATCAACATATTTCTTTCTTTTACTATGTATTCATTTTAATATATATCTTTTTAGAAATCCAGACAAAGAAGAAGAAACAGCCAAATATCAACTATGAACTTGCAATTTTAATGGCCTCATGCCCAATGTAGCTACTTGAATATAAACGTGGCTTATGTATGGGTGGGTGTTTCGGTCATGGTCACCACATTTCAATTGCTTAGCAAACACATGTGGCTGTGCTGATGTAGAAAACTTCCGACCTCACAGGAAGTTGTGTTGGAGAAGCCCCTTGTGGGTTTCTCGTCCCTGGATGCATAACAGTGAAAGACCATACACAGGTGAAGTGGAGCAACCTTATTGACTAAACCTGGACTGTCTACCAAGTCCCCAGGAGCAGGAGATGGAGGTTGATGGGCTTTGTGAAGTGCATGATTCATGATAACCTCAGGATAAGGTAAACCATCAGTGTCCCCACACACTTAGATGTGCAAGGGGTACACAAATATTTCATGGAAGATGTGTGTTATGATAGGCCTATGCATGGATGTGAAAAAATAATAATCATCTTCACCAGAATAGACTCATCTTTAATTCCGTGTGACCTCTCTGTGGTGGAATAGTGAGGAGTGAGGAGAGCCAGATGGTGACAGTGGGATTTCAAGGCCACACGATGAGAACTGTCCAGGCAAAGGAACAGGATCCATGCGGCAGGAGATCAGGAACGCGAGCTGCAGGTGTTCAGGGTGCCGGGGAAGTTACGGATGCAGAGTGCAGAAGAGGCAGCATCATAAATGAGATGAAGCTACAGCGCAAAATCAAGAGAGAAAAAAAAGTATTCTCTCACCTTCACTCTGAAGGCTGCAACTGAAGCAGTGGGAAAAGAAAAAAAGAGGTTCCCTTTATGATTTAGTTCTCAGTAGGGAATATGGAAACATTTCCATGTTACCCATTTCATAAGAGATACTTACCGATTCTTAAAGTTATTTTTTTCTGAGTAGCATGCCATCCAGAAAGTCAGCCAGGTCATTTTGGGGAAGGAACACTGCTAACTGCAAACATAGGTAGAGGTGATGTGTGTAAGCTGCAGGGCTTCGGGTACCACATGGGCATCGTGATTGCAGGGGATGCTCTTCTCATCCCTGGCATCCTTTACTACAAGTGTGAAAGCAGAGATATGACTCAATGTCACTGCCAGGCTCCTGCGGGGTAACAAGAGCTTTAAAAATATACAAAATTAAAGCAGCAGAGTCATTTGCTTAGAAGCAACTTTTAACAATGTAAATACGTGCATCTTACGTGTGAGCCTTAATACTTGAGTGATGAGAATTTAAAGATAATTAGGAAATAAACTAAATCAATAAAAGTCCAATAGAGCATAAACACACACATTGTTGATTGTGTGTGTGGCGGGGGTCAGGGAGGACAAAGAATGATTAGCTAAAGGCATTTGTCTGTTTACAAAACATTTTTCTTACTTTATTTCACTTGACTTTTATAATGCTGGGAGGTTGCAATGTATTTGAGACTTATCATCTCTGTCTTATGAAAACAAATGAGAAAAACCTGAATCTGAGTGAACTATAGCCCCTGCACCATGGTTAGGATTTTCCAGGGCAAGAATCCAGGTTTTTCTGACTGTAAATGATTGATTTTTATATTCAAGTATAAATAATGTTCCAAAACAGAGAAATAGATTTTTTCCCACCTATTTCACAATCGCAGAGGTACAAAACAGAACTGTGTCTACAGAAAATCTGCTCCAAAAAATGTCAGTCATATCACTCGGAGATTCAATACATCCTCTAGGCATACTGGCAGATTTTTTTTTTTTTTTTTTTTTGGAAATGTCCTGGCAATTCTAGTCGATTCTGTGGAAGTGCTGCCTGTATGAGTTCAGGGATGTACACTGTGCACCTTGTTTTTGGATTGAACCAGATATTTGAACATGGTCGGCTTGCACACTTACAGCACCACACATTGTGTATTTTACACAGTGTCTCAACATGCTACCTCCAGATTGCCCTGCTTTGGACTGAAACGAAAGCTGTCAGACAGCAGCTCTGCAGACGGCAAGTAAATGGAGACAATTAGCAATTAGGAAAGGCTGTGCTTTGGTCCAGTTTATGTCCCGTTTGTGATGGTAGGGAAGAGAGAAGGTAATGAGAAGAAGAAAAAGATACCAAGGGGACTCATAACATCTCCTCTTGGTTGTAGAACTCCTGGTTGTGTTGAAGGAACCTCAGGCATGTGTCCTATTGGTCATTCATAGAATGACACTGAATTACGCTTTTATCTTAAACATGATGAGTTATGTGAAGGGCTGTCATCAAATAATTCTCAGAATTAACTCAGAGTAACGGTGAGGTAATAAGGCAGCTATTTATAAAGTACTCCTGCCAGTTATGCCCTTTGGCCTGTTTAAACTTTGCAATATCCAACTTGATATATCTTTTCAACTACAGAGCCTGGATTTCAGGCAGCTTGCGTGCCTTGCTCATGGTCAAACTCCAGTGAAGAGCACAGGGTGTGATCTCTTAGATCTTGGCACGCCTTGTGACGCTAAGCTGTGGTGTGCTTCTGCAGGGCCTCTTGAACACGACCTGTGTTCCACAGTCATTAGATGAAAGGGGATACTAAAAGAGTAGGCAGAAACTGTAACAGTAGAAAAAGGAACAATCAGCTGCTATAAAACAACAGGTGAATCTGTGAGTAGGAAAGTGAGGCTTCTCATGTCTCCATGTCTCTTCCCTAGATCTCTAAGTTTCAGTGGTCAGTGGTGTCTAGTCCCTGGTCTCTATTTTCTGTAGAAGAAACTGGAGGAGGTATGATCAGTTATCAGTTCCTTCTGAGGACCCATTGCCACCATGATTAAGTTACAGAAGCCCCTGCTGCTGTGAATATTAAGGATATAAATCTACAAAAAGGCTCCCAAATTGTTGTTTCACCTGTCCAAATCCAAAGATGATTTGCCCAGAGCTAAGCAAGCAACTGGTTCACGGGTAAGTTGACAACCTTCTCATCTGTCTGGCATATCCGTCTCATCCATCAGAGCCTGGAAGAACACATGAAGAGGCAGAGATCAACACGAACACCCTGGCATGAACATAGAAGCACATCTGGCAATGTTCATGTTTCCCAAAGCAAATATGATCAGCCTGCCATGAGTGCTAGCTCCAAACCTCAAGCAGAGAATCCTAAGGCTGTTCCCGAGAGTCCATCCGGGAAAGTGCCAGAAAGTGCCAAGGTCAGCAACACAGCCTTTCCAAACCTGGGCTACCATGCTGTGTAGTCTCAAGGCTTTCTGTCTTCATTTGCCTGTGCTTAATAATCTTCGTACACTTGGCATTTCTCCCAGTTGCCCAGTAAATGGGATTCACAAGGTCTAATCAATGGAAAGATGACTGAATGAACCAATGTAGACAAGGAAAAACACATTTTTGATTAAAGTTGTCTCTGAGATTGACGGTTTCCCACTAGTTCCAGGGCAAATTGACTACAGGTGATCTGGAAAATACAATATGGAGTCTAGTCTATTAGTACTAATAATGCTGCTTTAGGTCTTCAGTAGATAATACTAGTTTGAAATCAGTCCATCTCAATGGCTGTTCATAAGAATATAGAATTTTAAATATTCTAGTCCCACATTGTAATGAACGTCATTGATAATGATGTGCCTAGAGGTGTTCTTTTCAGATAGTCAAGTTATTGTGACAGTGAAGACAGGAATGTCATATATGTATGGGTAAGGTAGTATTCTTGGAATGTGAACATACATATTCATTTCTCTTTGAGAAAGACCACTTTTAATTTGAGCTCTATACGTGTCAACGCATTTGCCAAGCCTACTGAGAATGGTGATAGTATTGTGAAAAATAATCCCTGATACTTACAGCTGGAAATGTTCCTTACAGGAAATAGTCACTTGATGTGGGAAGAAGAGCTACTAAACATAAAGCCACACGCGTGTGCAAACACACACACACACCCCAATAAATTTAAGATCTTATACTCAAAGGAACAAAATGAGTTGGTTTTTGAGTCCAAATATCTGGTGGTATAGTGGTTATTTTGCTGTTCATAAAAAAGTGTGTTAAGTCCTGGTCTGCCTGTCTTTTGGGCTGTTCATGGTTTCAAATAAATCAATGTGTGACAAGGAAACTTAAATGCACATTGTTCTGCACTGCATGTATTGTGGCTCATGAACCCCCATGGGCCAAATTCCGCACCTCATATTTGTATGTTGCAGATCTTCTGGATTAGAGAACTGTGCACACGAAACAGTCTCTGCTAATTCGTAAGAAGGTCTCAGTCATGTATAGCTTGAAGGAACTGACCTGCATAGCAAGAGGAAGGCTAATATGGAGTTCATCATTCTCTTAGACAACCGCTGATGGCAAATTAGTTCTGCTAAAACGCATTTCAAAAGAGTAAACAAGAAAAGATGGCGAACAGTTATTCCAATTGGAAAATAAACCCCTGTAAGACCAGTGAAAATGAAAGGAGCTTATTCAGACATCAAAAAATGATCAACCATGTCTTAATTCGGACATTTCAAACTCACATTAAAAGCCGAATTTCCCATCCTTTCCTCATTTATCATGGTGATCTCCAAAAAATTCCCACAATAGACATTCAAGTCAAATCACCATATATATTCTTAAGTTCAAACTTTCCTGGGGGGAAATTCATCAAACAATACATTGCTTCTCTAAACTCATTTTTTCCAAATTTAATTCCATTTGCGTTCTTCCTCCCTCATACCCACCATGAAGTTCTTATTTCGTATTTTCTTTGAGAAATGCTTCTGTGAGTATATTAGTGAAATTAATTAAAAGATTACAAGAATTTAAACTTACTGCAGGGGTGATAACTTTAGTCTCAGAAGTGTCTTGGCGGAAACCCAAGAGAGACAAAGAAAAATCCTGTGAACTTCCTGAAATACCTTGTGCCTTTCACAAAGCGGAAGGTCTGCTCTTACTGAGCCACAAGAAGAGAGAGACTGAAGTCAATGGAATTTGTGATGATTTGATTTCTAAGGCTTAGGGATATATTTTCTAGAATACAAACTTGATCCAAAACTAGGAAGAAAAAAGAAAACTAAATCTGTCATTTTCTGAATTCAGAAAGTCTTTACTTCGGAATCAACAACAAAAAGAAACTGACACATGAATGGACCAAGTTGATAGTTCATTTCATCTGTTTTCAAAGAATAAGTCATCAGCAACATTGTGCCTTGGGGCAGGCTTGTCTTCAGCGCTGCTTTGAACAGATCCTATGTGGCCTTGAACCAAATGCTCTGGCTCCTTCTTTCCAGGTTCTGGCTGTCACTTCTGTGAACCCCTGGGGCTTGATCTCACGGAGCAAAGCCTGCTGATGATAATACGTGATGGAGTGGTCTTCCTTTACTGTTCAGCAGAGTCCAAGGGGCTTGATTTTCTCCAATCTCCTAGGAATTTTTCTAAATTAGAGGTCCTCTTTTATTTTGTCTCCCCTGTGACACTGGAGATTCCAAGTGCTGATTAGTTTGGTCCTAGTGTCTTCCGTGTCATTGAAATTATTCATTCTGGGACAAAGGGTTGTCCTAGCTGTATGGATATGCACCCATTTCACACCATAGTACATGAGTTCAAGTAACTATGACACTCCAGATTCAAGTTTGCTACTAATTCAGACACTGGAAACAACATGTGCAAGCTCAGTACTTGAGTTTCTGCAAGACACTGGGGAGCCCCTGATTGAGTACCTCGCTCCCAGCTTAGCCTTTGAGAGTGAAGCTGATCTCTCACTCTGTCTCTCTCACATGTAATAAAATATCTTTTTAAAATGACATAATCTCGCATCTTCTGCAAAGTGTTTCTAAATCAGCATTTCTTACTCCCACCATAATTGACATTTGGAGATGAATAATTTCTTTCTGTGGGGTCTAGCCTGTGCATAACAGAATTTTAACAGCACCCCTGACTTGCCACCAGACACAGTAGCAAGTAACCCCCTCTGGATGAAAATCAAAACTCTCTCCAACATTGTCGGATATCTCCTGGGAGTCTGAAGGACAAAATTGCCCACTGCTGAGCTCACCATTCTAACTCAGTACTCAACAGCGCATCTCCTGTTACAAAAATGCTGCGATAGATTTCCTGGAATTGCCTTGAAGAAATTGATTAATCATGAACAGGCCTGACATACCAATCCTGTGTTTGTGAAACTCCATTGTTTCTCTGAACATTCCTGCCACACAGTAGCTTCTCTTCCAGTCTGGCCCTCTCCCAACACATCACAGATGCGGTCTGACCCCAGGCTCCACTGAGCATGGAACTCTGAGTAAGCAACCTGCAGCTGCAGACCGTTACAGCACCCTTTGCTGTGGTGGCAGGCAGGTCTGTGGAAGCCTCAGCCTTTGAGACATTGGCAGCTGTTATGACCTTCTGTGAAATCCTGCCTGTGTCAACCACATATCCCCGCACGGGAGAGAGGCTCACAGTCTCCTTCTCAGAAGGCAACCAATGAGATCCACAAAGGTGATGAACTATTTCACCATCTATGTCTGCACAGGCAACAGTTCTGTGTTCTCAGCAAACCCCCACCTCAGCAGTGGGCTGTTTGAAGAAACTGCAAGAATGATACTCACTTTTGTTGCCTGTGAATTGCAATGTCGTGAATATGCAAGTGTATTTTACACTTTTTTTTAGCAATTGAGAATTTTTATTGTATGCATTTCTTAATACCAACCACATGTTGATTAGCAGTGTTTGGATGTGTAATAATTTTTGCGTCTACATTGCATAGTCTGTAAGTGTTATGCAATAGCACCTTTTCTTCCTTCCCCCTTGTCCTAGTAAACGCTCATCTACTTCCAATCTCTACAAATTGGTCCATTTGAAACAGTTCACTTAAGTGAAGTCATCCAATGCTACCTCCTTTTATATTATGCTTATTTCATGCAAGTTAATGAGTTTTTTCACATTGTAGCATGTATCATCATTCCTTTCTATTTTTCATTTTTACTTTTGTTTTGCTTTTTGAATACATTAAAGGCAGAGAGAGCAAGAGAACAAGAGATACAGTTGGAGGGAGATAATCCACCTGCAGGTCATTCCTCCAAATATCTGCGGCAACCAGAGCTGTCAGTTCAAATGCAAGAGCTTGGAACCTTATCCAGGTCTCCCACACGCACAGCCGTGACCCAGATGTTCTAGCCATCACTGACCACCTCCTTCGTCACCAGGAAGCTGGATGGAGACTGGAGTACCTGTTATCTGAACCAGGCCCTTTGGAATGGAATGTGGAAATCCCTCATGGTCCAGGCAACTTACAGACTGAGTTAAATGCCTGCTCCCCCTTTTTTTATTTTTCTTTTTTCCCATACTGTGGGTTTCCCAACTTTGCATGCACATTCATCAACCGGTGAACACTTCAGCTGTTTCCATTTTGGGCTGCCGTGCTCATATGCAATGGACACTAATGCACAAGAAATTCCTACAGTGCCTTCTTTTTCATCTTTGTGTGTATTCTTTTCATATTCAAGGGTGGCATTGTTGGTTCACATGGTAACTCTGTGTCTAGCTTTTTGAGGAAATGCCAAGCCAGCTTTCCTCACGGCTATATTGTTTTACATTTTTCACTAGAAATGGGTGTGAGTTTCAGTACCAATTTCTTCACTTCCTGGTTGACATGCATTCTTTTTCTTTACAGCATCTTTGTAAATATGAAAAGATATGATTTGGCTTTGCATTTCCACAGCAATCACTTTTTATGCTTTTTGTAAGCTTATTGGTAATTTGATCATAATCTTTGCTAAAATGTCAATTCATGTCCTTTACCACGTCTAAGTCAGGTTATTATTGTTGCTCTAGATAAGTCGTAGAGGTTTTTTTTAAATACTAACTCATTGTAAGCCATATGATTTCCCAATATCCCGTTAAACCATATGGGTTGTTTTTCACATTTTTTCACATTTTCTGTTGTACTTTGTTGCACACAGTTTTATTTTTTAAGTTGTATTTGTCTATTTCTTTATTTATATGAAGCACAAGGAAAAAAACCAGAATAATTGGCTGTCTGCTAACTGATTTCCCAAATGTCTGCATCACACAGAGCTTCGCTTTCCGCAAGTTAGGAGGCAGGATGAGGAACAGGTCTCCTATGTGGGAAGCCGGAGCCCAGTTTCTGAAAACATCAGGACTCCTTCCCAAAGTGTTCGCAAAAAGCTGGAATCTTGGGGGATTGTTCATAGTCACAACGATGTAGACTGTATGCATGCTAACTTGCATCTTAATCAGTGGGCCAAATGGTCACTAAATATTTCAATTTGATGACTAAAAGATATGATAAAGATCATTCTAAAAAGAGTAGTAATATCTATGTATGTTCTTGGAAAATATATGTGTAAATCTACACCTTATTATTTTATAAATCCTTCTTGCTTGCTGAAATTTTATGTTCTTTGTTGCTTCCATTCACCTGAGGTTTTATTGTACTTCCAACCTAGATATTGTTGAAATTTGGATCAATGTGAAAGAGCTAGTGGGTTTCACTTCAGTCTCTTCCCTCATCTTCCATGCCTTCATCCCTTCTGAGATCATACTCCAGAACACCTGGAAGGAAGAATTTCCCGGCTTCACTTGCATGATTTAAAGGCACTCTTCTGTCTCACACTGGAAATATTAAAGCCGCTCTAAGTCATTTCTACAGTAGTCCCAGTGATATCCAGGGCAGTTCTCACCTGGTGTTTATATTGCACATAAATCAAGTCTTTCAATGTTAAATCAAGTCTTTCAATTGTGCCTCGTTGTCTGTATAGGAACTGGAAGCTTCAAGGGAGTTTACCACCAAAGATAGATGCATTATCATGATTTCCCACTTTCTATTGTTTTCTCAAGATTTTATTTATTTTTATTGAAAAGATAGATTTTACAGAGAGGTAAAGATTTCCCATCCACTGTTTTGCTCTCCAAATGGCTACAACGGCCACAGCCAAGCTGGTCCAAAGCCAAGAATCAGCAGCTTCCACCAGGTCTCCCACATGGGTGCAGAGTCCCAAGCACTTAAGCCATCCTCCACTGCTTTCCCAGGCCACAAACATAGAGCTGTATTCGCAGTGGAGCAAGTGGAAAAATGATGGGGGCCCATACAGGATGCAGGTGCCACAGCCAGAGCAATAGCCTGAAATACCACTGCACCAGCCCCTTCCCACCTTAAAAAGCATTTCAACCTCAGACTTAAATGTTCAGTTACATCTTCTAATCCTGGACTTACAAGATCAGCTCCTTGGGTAGTATTTCATATTGAAAAAAATAATACTTTCACCCATTTGTTAGGTTATAGTTGTTATTTTGGTTGAAGTAAGTTTAATCCACGCTTCAGTGTTTTTCCTGGTTGATTTGAATTTTTTCTTCTTTGTTCAAAACACTATGACGTATGATATAAATAAGAGAATAATTTCACAGACCACTGTGGCTCCTATTTATAATATTTTAATTTAGGTTTGTAGTAAAAAGATTAGAACAGTAGGAAAGTGTATTTTCTGAAGACAGTGAAACTGCTCAAATTGATGCTGGGAATTCGCCATTATTCCACATCTGCCTTACTCTGCCTCCCAGACGTGTTTCACTATAGTGTGCCTGTTCCACACACAAACTCAGCATTCTTTGGGCAATTCCTAAGTCTAAGGACTTCCCCAGACTCTGATGTCACCACTGGGTTTAATCTCAACCCCCATTAGCCGGAGGCTCCAATGCAGAAAGAGAGTCTACCCCGAAGTCCAGCGTGGAATCCTTCATGACTGAAATTCACTGTTACCTCTGAAGAACACAACTAATTCTGTTAATCCCTATAACCGTTCTTAAGCATAATAGCAAAAAACATTTTTAAAGAAACTTTCAGACTGCAACATGCTCCATGAAGGAGTCCTTCATTTCAAAAATTGGAGAGTGTTGAGTCATCACCTCTCTTTGTGAAGCATGCCTAATACGAAGAATGCTGACCAGAAACCCTGCCAATCTGGCATCTCCAGATGGTTGGGAGATGATAATTTATAAATTAGATTGCTACCTTTTCCAAGCATGTTCTATTTTTCCTGGTCATTTTTCTTCTTAGAATATGCCTCATTAAATGAAAAGATTTAAAGATGCTTGGATAAACCCTGCAAAAACTGGTCACCAGATGTCCTGAATAACCTGAGTCAGCTTCTCCGTAATTCTGACTTACACTTGGGTTTTTTCATATATTTGGAAACACTGCACAGGAAAAGCTGATAAATACTAGATTGCTTTGAGAATATTAAAGTCATAGTTTCATGCAATGTTGTTGCATTAAACCCTTTGAGAATCAGATGCACAAAATTAAATACAGCTCTGCATAGACACGATTTGTTTTTGTCTATATCATTTTCCTAGAGGATTTGACAATAAGCTCTAAGCTTTAACCGCATGACTATCATTATCCTAGTACTGAATAAATAAGTGAAACAACTTTACGTTTCAGAACCACATAACCTCATGCCATAGGAAACAGGTGAGAATAAGACTGAACACAGAAGTATTGGAACCATTCGGGTTCATCACAGAATGAGACAGAACTGACCCTAGCACATTCATCTGAACATTATCGTACCTCTAGTTCTACAACATCTACTATGTCAATTCTCCAAAAGTTTGATTCAAAAGCAACTGGGTATTATAATAGTATGCCCAGAGTGAGTCATTAAGGAATTTAAAAGAGGTTTGCAATAAACAGTGGGGCATTCTGGCATGAAGAACAGGAAGAGATAACAAGCTAGGCTTAGAGAGGATTGGGCAGAGGCAGTGACTGAACACAGCATGAAGACTGATGCTGTCAGTGAGGGCTACGTGGCAGGATGCATACTGTGGTATAGGAGACGCACCCACGGGAATCATGACACAGGAAGAAGAGATCGATAGAGTGAATACCCTAGACAATGGCTTCCATTTGTTCTGTTGCCTGGTTGGGCATTTGGATGCAATATGAATCGAGATGACAGGCAAATGCTGGGTCGCTTCCTGTGTCACTAGCAAGGGCAACAAATCCAGACTTGAAGACTGCTGATTCACAATGCCAGAGATGGCCAGCACGGATTGTTCACACTACTGCCTTAAAGGTAAGTTTGGATTTAATTGCTTATTTTTATGTAAAGGAATTCCAGTTGCAGGAATACTGTGATAATCACTGTTCTCTAGGTAACACATTCTGGAGGCAAAAATAAAATTCTGTTGGCAGCTGCCAAGATTTTCTACAATCCACCTCTCATGCATCAAAATATACATTCTGCAACATTTTGTTTTCCGTTGAATATTTTCCAACTTTATATTTCTTGACAGCTATGCAGTCTAAGACTATCTGAACACAAATGAGGCACCCACATAGGCATAAAATTTAACACCTTAGTGAAATTCCATAGTGTAACATTTGAAAGAACTTCAAAGCATAAAAATTCATAATAAGCCAATTATAATGTTAAGATAACATAGAATCTAACTCTGCTTGAATTATTCTATGCCAATGGTCGTATCCTAATTCTGACCCTTTGGCTAAAATTTATTTGAAGGGTAAAAGTAAGCATGTTAAGAAGAAAAGACCGCAAAGCTTTTCTAATAACCAGAACGTAGACGTTCGATGAGGACAATTTTAAAGAAAAACATCGTATCAGCTTCTCCTCTCATGCTCTAGAGATTTATGAGCAAGTCCCAGAAATGCTCAGAGCTGAGTCAATAAATATAAAGAAAGCAATTTTTTAAACAAAGTTGACACACTCAAAGGTTAACACACACACGCACACACACACACACACTGAAACCCATGAATGTCAAGTAAGACAAATTGGATAGAGAGGAAAGCATTCCAAATATTAGGGTATTTGTCATGAACTATTTGATTTCAATGTGTTTTTGCAGAGCCAGAGGATTTATCTAGAGGTGATTGCGCTGGTGCAAGCACTAACTGCTGCTCGACTCCACTTCTGATCCGGCTTCCTGCTGGCTGTGCTCTGGGAGGCAGCGAGTCACAGCTCAGATGCTTGCGTCATTGCCATCCACGTGGGAAACACCAGGCATTTGGGAAGTGAATTATTAAATGTAATCTCTCTCTCTCTTTGCTGCTTTTTAAGCTAAATGTAAATAAATAAACATTTTAAAAGAAATGAACTTTCAATAAGTAAAATTTCAAACATTGCCGAAGAGGGGAGATGAGGGAAAAGGAGCATTCATCACCAAACTGTCTTCATATTGTGATGTCTGTCTTCAAATGCAGGCCAGAGGGAAAGATGAGGTAGCCTACTTTGTACTCTACATCACTGTGTACTTACAGGAACACACAGGCCAGAATGAAGCACAGGAACCCCAACTATGTGCACAGGTGCCTGGAATCTAGCTTGACCATGTACCACTTAAAAATGAAGCGTTTAGATGGTCAGGTGGCTTATATCTTCTATAGAAGATATAGAAAACTTAAGATGAACATTTAGAGCAATAAAAGATGTCCAAATACTTTACCATGTTATGTTAATTTATGTTAATTTCAAATGTCTAAGAACTGAAACAATTGAGGATAAGAAAACAATACATTAGAACTATTTGGAAACGAAGAAACATTTCATTAAAGTGGTCTACTGAGTGAAAGGATTTGAGGTGTTGTGAACTTTACACCTACTGAAATTCCAAAACCTTCAAGAAAAAGGAAACCTTTAGATGTCTCCACAGAACATCACAAAATTGTTAAAAAAGCAAACAGTGTTAGTCATCCATTACACAATGTAAGCCACGGAAACCTGAGCACAATTCATTTGGAACATCTCAAAACCTGAATGGGAGTTCCTGTTTTCCTCTTAAAGGTTTAATTGCATGCTTTCACTGACTTATGAATGATACACACATTTACATAATAACATGATGAATGCTATTACTGTTTTTATGTACATTATATCACTAGTAAGTCACCAGTGCTAGACACAGAAAATAATAGAAAAAATCATCACATTCTGAGCCAAGGAAACCCGTTCTCCAACTAAGGCTTCTACATACCGTGAGATGTAAGGGGAAACAAGACAATTGTTTTATATATTTTAAAATTTTAGCATGTTCACTGTCTATGTGTTAGAAACATTCATCAGCAGATAATTTCAGCAAATGACATAAAATGACGTGAGCTAAGATAATAAGAGTTGAATATAATATTGATTAGGAAATCCCGAAAAAAAGGAAGCATAATTTGATGTGTGGAAATACAAGTGCAGTACATGCTAATAAAGTCAGGAATTTATAGGCTAAACAATTTCATTTTCTTCTACATGATTTCAATAGCACAGATTCATTGTTTTATGACTAAATTATATGAACATAATCATACCATTATGCATGCTAGCTATTATTATTTGCGCTTTAAATATCTAGATATAGGTGAAATACAAAGAAATAAATGCTGTTTAACCAGAAGAAACATTTTCAACTAAATATTATCCATGTAAAATAAAATATTTATAATAATTATAAGCATAAAGAGACATGGGAAGATAATGCGATCCTTTTCTCTTTTGCTTTGTATCAGGAAATTAGTAGCTGCATAACATAGTGTAAGTGAGAACTTCCGTTACATATACATTTGAAAGTCACAGTATTTTACTTATGGAACTGTTTAGATTAACATACACTATGATGCCAACAGATGGGTCCAAGTTTATACTTCATTTTTAATATTTAGTTTTCATTTTGTGCAATATTTCATTCCTGAGTGGAACTTAGTTGCCTGTCAATAATATCGAAAATATCATTTTTATGAACACAAATTAGGCAGGCATTTTTCAAAACTTAAATTTCTTGTTTCATTTCTAAGATTTCTAAGATACTTTACATATTTTTTTCTGTTGAACGTACTAGTTTTACATATTGAGCCAACTAGTTATTTTGCTGTTTCTCTACTTCCTGTTTCTATTTCAATATAACCTATATTGATGAAATTCTTCCTTCATTTCTTCCTTTGAAATAATTTTCATACTTATATCACCTTCTAGCTTTCAGTTCGTGGGTTTTCTTCTGGATGCTTTGTGGCATGCTCACAGTTCAGTGTGTAGCTTGTTCGTTATGCATTGGAAGATATTAATTCCGTATTGAACTTTCAGTATTTATGACTTTAATGGGATGTTGTCTTTACCTTAGCAATCAGAACACAGAATTCAGTTTAAAAAAAAAAAACTGAGAAAATGTGTATGATAAATTCAGTCCCTGGATACCAGTCCTCTTTTACTCGCTGTTTTGTCATAGTTGTGGTATAGCTTCCAGTTTTGTCGTTTTTCTAGGGATTCTCTTTAATAGGTTTATACTATATACCTGAAATCTCTGCTTCTTTCTTTATTCAATATAGATATTTTTAACTAATCCTCCGGTAAAGAATATTTCACAATATAGTTATATATTCTTATAATATATCGAATGTATATATATATACTATATACATAGAATATAATATATAGAATATAGAACAATATAGTCATATATTCTTTCTGCTGACCTTCTGAAATTTTTCCTTTGTTATTTGAAATTACATTGTTAAAGCGATGCATTTTACAGATCTTTTTTATTATGAATTCTATATTGTTTCCATATCTCCTTAGAAGGCTCCAACGGCAAGTTGCCCCCCAGAATAATTCTTGCTTACCTACATCTAACACCATAATTGCAGTCAAACTGAAGTTTTCACAAGTTATTTTCCCAGCTATTATTTTTTTAATATTCTACAATCATTTCACAGGTTTTTATTTACATGTAATAATGGCGTACACTTGTGGGAAAGAGTTGACATTTCAGGACATTTAGATAACATGTATCGATCAAATCAATGGGTAGTAATTCTGTCGTCTTCTTCTTCTGAGTTGAGAGCTTTCAAACTCCTCTCTTCATGTTCTGGATAAATAATGCATTAGGTTGTCGTTAGCTGCAATCACCCTGCTGTGTTGGTGAACACTAGGACATGTTTCTTTTATCTGTATTTTGTTACTCACTATCCAATCTCCACCTATCTTTCTATGCTGATCATAATCTGACATTTATATTAACATTTATTTTAGCTTCTACATTCAGAAAGAACATGAGATATTTCTTTTTGTACTTGGACTTATTACACATAATTGATGTTCTCTGTTACTACAGATAAGATGATTTTATCTTACTTCCACTAGAAAAACATCTTTATCATTTTTAAAACTCAGTTAACTTTTATGTACTGATTAGACAAAAGGGTTGCTGCAATGTGCTATGTATTTTGGGTGCATGCTTTCATCCTTTCTCCAGTTGTAAAATAGTACTTGGTTTTATATACATCCCTTTTATATTTTCTAGCAATTCAGCTTCCCATCCAGCTCCCTGCTTGTGGCTTGGGAAAGCAGTGGAGGATGGCCCAAAAGCCTTGGGACCCTGCACCCGTGTGGGAGACCCAGAAGAGGCTCCAGGCTCCTGGCTTCAGACCAGCTCACCTCCAGCGGTTGTGGCAGCTCAGGGAGTGAATCATCGGATGGAAGATCTTTCTCTCTATCTCTCCACCTCTCTGTATGTCTGGCTTTGCAATAAAAATAAATCTTTAAAACAAAATTTTAAAGTCTTTCATTGCATGCCCTGGTAGCTCACAAAGATCTCTTTCTTCATAACTAAATTAATATAATTGGCTATGTATTTTTATTTCTGCTTGCAACTCACAGGAAATATTAATTAGCTTTCCTCCACCTGCAGCACTGGCATCCCATATGGACACCTGTTAAACCCCAGCTGTTCCACTTTCCATCCAACTCTCTGGTCTGGGAAGGCAACAGAGGATGGCCCAAGTCCTTGGGACCCTTCCCCCATGTGGGAGACAGAGAAGAAGCTCCTGGCTCCTAGTTTCAAATCAGTCTAACTCTGGAGATTGAAGCCATTTTGGGAGTAAACCAGCAGATGGAAGAATTCTGTGTTTCCCTTTCTGTCTGAAACTCTGAAGCAAAATACATACATGTTTAAAAATAGAAATTTTGATTTCTTCATGTTAAATAATTTCTCATCGTTGATGTGGAAGCCTTCTTAGTTATATTTTGAGTATTTAGCAATTCAGTTGCCGATGACAGAAGGGAAGTCAAAGGTAGAATGGTAAAGTATGTGAGACACTCCCTGGTAAAGACAGTTGAGTGGCAGGTTCCTATCTTCTGCCAACCCTGACTTTTCTCCACATCTCTCAAACTTGCACATGGATAAATTGAACGTGCTCTGTGAGAGGGCTTGAAGACATTTGCTGGAAACTAGAATTTAAAGATAAGCTTATTTTAGTACAAAGAACTGTGAAACCCACACATAATTTTTCACCTGTTAAAACTCTCCTGTGTGCATGGTTTTTAAAAATATTTGTAACAAACTGAATTAGTATCTTAGTTTCATCTGCCATGAACTTTTGAAGCTACTATTTAATTCTACACACTCCTCTTTGGGTTGTAGAAAATGAGAAAAATACACACATTACTGCAATCAATTCACAAAATATTCTTTCAAAAATATTATTGTTTCACAGCTCTCATTCTAAAAAGAGAATCTCAAATGTTGGTCATTTTTAAAGGTACAGATTTAATGGCAAAAAAAAAGTTTAACCTAATATCAACAGAGCCAACTTCAAGCATACATGCTCAAAGAATATGCAGGAACCAAGTTGTGTGCACAGGCAATATTCCTCAACTCTGAATCAACTGATCAAAAATCAGCATGGGCAATTGCAGCAGGCAGTTAAAAAATATGCTTAGGCCTAGCAAACCTTCAGGAAAAGGATGGGGAAGGATAGCAAGAGATTTGTATAGAAGAGTCTTTTAATGCAATTTGTTGCGAGTATGCATTTCTTGGATATTTGTCAGTGTTTATAAAATGTTTAAAATACACACTCTCTGACTGATTCCACATTTTGTTTGCGGAGGTATCTCTTAGAGCCTACATCAATGTAAAGGTTTAAATTTGTTCATGAGAGGGGAGCACAGTTAATTCAAACCTCTCTCGTGGACGTTCACTTTCAATACAGCAATACTTGAACATTTAAGACTTGTTCCTTAATGAAATTAAGGTTACCCAAAAAAGCATCTCCTCTAGTCTTGCATTTATGTCTCTGATTTAGAGAAAAGACAGTTTGCTAAATGCTCTTCAGGGATGTTATTTGTTATATCAAAATAATCACTGATATATCTCTGGAGTCGACATGTTTAGTTTTGCTTGAATCAACATTCAGTGTATGGGACTGCACGCATATCCACAAAGCAGGAGACAGTGCCTAATCAATGACTGAAACAAAATGTATCGCATCTCATACTTAAAATAAAAATTGCTCTATTTCTTCAAAAGGGAGAGTATTTACCATGTCAACATCCTCAATAGCCACCACTCGGATAGACTGGATATATGAAATAGGAACTTAGCCCTCACACATGCCTGCTAGCGACAGAAGCACCTGACCCATCACCGCCTGCTTCCCACGTTGAGCATCAGCTGAAATTCAGAATCAGGATAAGACTTTAGACATAGAGTCAGCCACTCTGATTTGTCATGTGGGTCCAGATTATAGTTATTCTCCAGACTTATTTATTTTAAAGTTACAGTTCCAAAGAGACGTAGAAAGGGACAAGCAGACAGCAGGTGGGGAGAGAGAGATTGAGTCTTCCATCTGCTTGTTCACTGTCCTGATGATTTCAATACCCAGCCCTAGCCCAGTCAAAGTTAGGAGCCAGGTGCTTCTCCCAGGTCTCCTATATGGGTAGCAGGGGTTAAGTACTTGGGCTATCTTTGCATTGCTTTCCCTAGGTCATTAGCAAGGAGCTGGATCAGAAACGGAGAGCCAGGACATGCAACAACACCCATTTGGAATGCCAGCATTTCGGTCAATGGCTTCAAGTTCTACACCATAGTGTAGGACCCTGGATCATCATGTTTTTTTAAATGCATAAGAACAAAATTTCAAAAATAAATCATGTGTTTTCTATTTACTTCTTCTGAGAGATGTTTTCCTTGTTTGACATACTAGCTCTTAAGTATAAACTGCCTTGTGCATTTGTTTGTAATTATTTAGCTATTCTCCAATCTTGATCTCTTTTGTAGTATGAGTAAGATTGCTAATACATTATCAAAATGATGTGTGGTCAAACATAAGTGTAACTTCCATGACTGAGATGACAATACATCGTTGTTGGTAAATCTCTTAGGTAAATGATGAAATATCACTGGTCATTCTTTCCATTTACTCCCTCTCAAATGAAGCTTGAAATTCAGCTACTTACACCATCATGGATAATTTGAAAACTTCGGGACTGAAGAGACTTTGCAATTTTTGGAGGAAATCTCTGTATTTATTTTATTTCTGCTAATAGAAATGTTTTTTTTTTTTTTGAGGAAATGTCTTTGAGTCCCAAATTCTGTATATTGTACAGCCTCTGTATGTATTTTCCAAGTGATTTCAATGATCTTGAATCAGCTCATTAGGTTCCAGATGGGTGCTGAACAGAATGAGTCATCGCTAAATTAATATTGTCTACTCTGAACTACTCCTTTAAATCACTTTAATCATGGGCAAGATTCATGCTTTTCAAAAGGATGGCCACATTCAAATGCATTCTGCAACAGTTCATTAAGTAATGATGTCATTTATGTTCCCTGGGTCAGCAAATACACTCTTTCTCAGTTTTAAAACGGGCCAACTAGGAGCAGATAAACAGGTATTTGTATGCATTTGACATTCCTAAATGCACGGAAGGGAATCATAATGTTGACATGAAATATTTTAGTTTGGGACATTGTTGTGTCTCATGTTTTAACCTCATTTTTTTCTTCTAATCATAGCAGCTTTATTGGATAAATATAGAACAGTTGAGACGGGAAATGTTTTGCCAAATCTCACTGAGAATTGGCCATTAGAAATCATTTGGGGAGACCAGCATTATGATAAAATACATTAGACTACCATCTGTGACACCACCATCCTTTAAGAAAAAAAAAAAAAAAGAATATTGGTTCAGGTCCTAGCTCTACTGATATTCCAATTCAGCTTCCTGCCAATGGATCTGAGCAAGCACCAGAGGATGGTCTAAGTATCTGGGACCTGACACTTATTTGGCAGACCCTGAAAGGAATTCTATATTCTCCTGGCTCCTACTGGGCCCAGCCCTGGGTTCTGTGGCCATTTAGAAAGTGAACCAGGAGATGGGAAATCTTTCTCCCATCACCCCTCTCTCTGTAATTCTGCTTTTCAAATAAACAAGTCAAGATATGGCACAATATAAAAAACACTTTTAAGGAAAGCAGACTAACGCTAAAATTCAGTGGTTCTCAAAAGAAGGATGGCACTTAACATCGTAGCATGCACATGCTTCCTTTGACAAGAACGTAGCCACTTAGGTGTGAGTCCCTGGGGAAGGATACCTTATCCTCTCCTTAGCAGTTATTCTCCTGAGACAAAAATAAGTTATCTTAGTTCACAGGACCAAAAGTAAGATAAGAACTTGAACTGTAACTGTAATAATGAATTCACTAACAATTCATACAGAGATAAACAGCATGTAGAATTCCTATCTCTTACTGAATAAAATGATGCAAAATATAGATATTTGTATAATATAATACCACTTGAAATTGATGCATTTTATTCCTTTGTAGGAGTTACTAGAATGGAGAAATTCCTTCTAACCCAGCAGCACCACAAGTTACATAATTAGGTGCAACACACTTCCTTTATGCTAAAGGAAGTTTGTAGATTTACGGCATGATTCAATATCCACATAAAGATGATATTAGTATAGATTTATTGAATTTCACCTCTTTCCAAAGATTTCCTTGTCAGGGAAATTTCCAACTAGTTCCCATAGCCCATGGATCAGATATTCTACAACAAGCTTTTTTAAAAAAGAAAGAAATCTGTAGCAGATAGTTTAAGTAAATCAACTGACAGATGGGAAGGGAAGCAAAAGCATTCTTTAGAGGAGAGGGCAAGGAGAGAAAATCGGCAATTTCAATGATCATAGGAGGGAGAGAGAGATGGAAGGAGAGAGAGATGGAGAGAGAGAGAAACTTGCAAGGAGTGAGAATTTTGCTAGCTAGTGCATTTGTCATTGAGCTTAGGTAATTAACACCTCGTGGAGAAATAATTCCAGCGTAGTTTTTTTTTTAAAGATTTATTTTATTTTTATTACAAAGTCAGATATACCGAGAGGAGGAGAGATAGAGAGGAAGTGGAGCTGCCACGATTAGAACCAGCGGCCATATGGGATCAAGGCAAGGACCTTAGCCACTAGGCCACTCCGCCGAGCCCAATTCCAGCGTAGTTTTAAAAATTCTAAAGAAAGTGGAAGTACCCCAGATTTTAAATAAGAAATCATAATAAATTTAAAGTATTGGTGGCAAATTACTTTCTTCAAAATACTCTGTTAGGCGTAATGGGCTCTTTTGTATCCTGTTGTATCAAAGTATTGCAATTTAAGCAACATTCTCTTTTCTCCATTATATCCTCTTTTGAGAAAGTTCACCAAGTTACCTTGGAGATCTTTATGCATTCATTAGTATGTTGAAATGCCCTCAGCATGGAATGATATATTACTCAACCACAAATCATTTGAAACCAACATAAAATCCGAAATCAACCTAATCCTAACACTGAAATTAATAGATGATCATAGAAGGTTGTTTCAAATGTCAACGAATTGTATAGCTGGAAAAATACCAAGATGGCCTTCAAATCTGAAATGACTATGGGGAACAAATCATATGAGGTGAACCTTCCTTTATTTATTTATTTATCTATTTATTTAAAGATTTATTTATTTTTATTGCAAAGGCAGATATACAGAGAGAATGTGAAACAAACAGACAGAAAGATCTTTTGTCTGCTGGTTGACTTCTCAAGTGTCCTCAACAGCCAGACCTGAGCCAACCAAAGCACGAGCCCAGAGCTTCTTCTGGGTCTCCCACATGGATAAGAGGTCCCAAGACTTTGAGTCAGCTTCTACTGCTTTCCCAGGCCAAAGAAAGGAACCTGTATGGGAAATGGAGCATCAAGACACAAACTGGTACCCATATGGGATCCCAGTGTGTGCAAGGCAGGGATTTAAACACTAGGCTACTGTGCCAAGCCCCAAATCCTCTTATTAATGGTTATGCAATGTGTGGGCATTTGGCACAACTGGGTTAAAATAAATCATTATGAGAAATAAGGGAGAAACACCTTCTGGTGTTAGAAGGGTTCAAACAAAAAGGCTTGTATCTTTTAGCAAATCCTAGTTTCTTCATTACTGCAGAGAGTCCATCACCCTATTTTCATATAGTGAACAGTTTCATGGGGAGTTCATCTTTAGTCTGGAAGTAGAGATGCATACTGCATTGTGTCCTCACATCTGGATATGTTAGTCTCCATTTCATAGTTACTGTACATCCCCTTAAATGAAAGGCCACAAAGCATAATTAACAGCTTGATTATCATGTGTCGTGGTGAAGATCATTTTTGGTCAAGCCTATTGGGAGTTCTGAGTCTCTCCTGGATGTTGTTCCCCAATTCTTTCTCTAGATCAGAGAGAATTTTCCCTTATTATTTCATTAAATGCATTTTTAAAAGCAGCTTCTCTTTCTGCATCTTCTGGGATTCCCATAACTCTTGTATTTGGCCTTTTAATAATGTCTTTCATTTTTTAATACTTTTTGTTTAGCTTGACCTAGATCTGCTTCCAGCTTTTAGTTCATTTCCCCCTGGTGACAGGAAATGACTTCCAATTCTGAGATTCTATCTTCTGCTTCATTCATTCCATTTTGGAGCCTCTCCACTGTATTTTTAATTTGCCCCATTGCATTCTTTAGTTCTGATATATCAGTTTTCTTTTGATTCATTTTCTATGTGAAAGATTCCTTAAATTCTTTGAACTCCTGTATTACATGCCTCTTGTTGTTAATAGTTTTATAACAAGTGTTTTGAATTCTGTAACCCCCATGCAAATATCCTTAGATCTTAGTTTGTTTCTTTTTCTTTTAATTAATAAAAGCAGGTAATTTCCCACTGACATATTTCTTTGAATGCTACTGATTTAAAAATTCGCTTCAAATTTTGTTGTGAATTATATATTTTCCTTTGTGAATTACTTATATTTATGATACTAATATGAACTTTTTGTTGACCATATGTTATATAATATACATGTTGCTCTGTTATTCATTTTTAAATTTTTGAGTTTTATTGAGATAATTTACAAATAATAATCACATAAATGTAATGGTGTTATGTGATGTTGCAGTAAGTGCTTGTATTGTGAAATGATTATGATCAAACTACATAATCTTTCACCATAAACAATTTATTTTTTTTAAGACTTATTTTGCCTTTGTTTGAAAAGGCAGTTACAGAGATGAGAGACAGAGAATGAGATCTTCCAGCCACTGGTTCCCTCCTTAAATGTCCTATTGTTCAATGAATCGACTAGCAAGGACTGAAAAGTTACTATTTGCAAAGAAAGAACAATACCTTTCTAAAACATGTAGACAATCCATGAAAGCATCAGTCACATTCCAATTACATTCATAATACCTACAGCCATTGGACATACCAGAATAAATGGGCTGAGAAGCAACTGAAATATTTAAAATCGTTATTCAGAGAGAAAAGGGTATTGAAATAAAAGGAGAAAATAAAACAAGTGAGGGACACTCTGAAGCTCTAAAAGCTGTGTGAAAACATTCTTAGAAGGGTTAAGGTGGCAATACAAATAGAGAAGAAATAATGGCTAAACACCTCCTAAAATTGATGGAGAATTGTCGTGAGTGTCCAAGTTCAATGGACCAAGCAATATCGAAGTCACACTGCAGGAAACCAAAGACAAGAAGAAAATCTTAATAGCAGCCAAATAAGAAAGACACATCACTTTCAAACAGCTCCAACTGAAACTGACTTTAAAGATAATAGACACCAGAAAGTGATGAAATAGTTCTTTTTTTTTTTTTTTCAAGTTCTGAAGGAATACAATGAGAAGTCTATCTCCAAGGGAAAATATCTTCTAAAATGGTAAGCAAATGTAAAACCATTTCTGGGATGCACATTTGGCATGGTTCAATTGCTGTTCAGAACTCCCATATCCTGTGTGGGGATACCTGGTTCAAGTTCAGAGGATTCCTCTTCTGCTCCAGTTTCCTGCTAAAATACACCCAGGAGGGCAGAGAGGATGACACTAGTAATTGGGTCCCTGACTCCCACACGGAAGGGAGAATGAATTCAGTCATTTTTTTTTATTTTGGCATGATTCACCTTTGACTGTTGCATGCATCTGGGAATTGAACCAACAGGTGGATGATCTCCTTCTCTTTATTTACCCATCATAAAATAAAGACTAGTTAATACAATTAATATTTCAGAGAAATGTCCCATTTTTCAATGGATGTACTAGCAAGGAGACTGGAAAATGACTATTGCAAAGAAAGAACAATTTCTTTTTTAAGTATGTAGACAATCCATGAAAACATCAATTACATTCCAACTACATTCATAATACATACAGCCAATGATCAATACCAAAGAGAAAAACAGTTGTCAGCATCAGGAACATAAGTAAGTCATCAGTGAAAATATTTGGGTATCCAAGGAATTGACAGTATCAGCAATTTATATTAAAAAAAAACTTAGAAAATTACGTGAAGTCGATATTTTTTAGTAAAAATGAATTGCCCAACTTAAAGCCTTAACTGATCTAGTAACACCATGAAAACAAGATCCAGCCCCATTGCATCTCAACACTGAATTCTTCCAAACGTGCAAAAGGATAGACATTCGCAGTGAAACAAATTCAACCAGAACAAAGAAAAGACAGAAAATTTCCTAGTAAAAACCAACACTGAAATGACATAAGGAAACTTAAAAAAAGGAAAATTACAGACTAATTTCGTTAAGTCATACAAATGCAACAATCCTACTTCAATCCTACAACATACAAATTCAGCAACGTATAAATAGGATAATATATCACGACAAGTGTGGCTTATTCCAGGAATTTCAGGACGATTTAGCATTTGGAAAACCACATACACATGTTCACCAAAAGATGTGCGCCCATGAATATTCATAGTAACTATATTCATAAAGTGAACCTCAAAACTTCCCAAAGAACTATTAACATTTCAATGGGTAAATAAGTTGTGTGTCTTCACATAATGTAATACTTTGTAACAGTGGGAATACAGCTACTTACCAACAGAATACTGAGCAAAGCAAGCCAGAATGAGAAACATAAACAAAAAATCTAAGAGGCGACACAAAGTTAGTCACAACTAAAGCATCACACTTAAACTTTGGGTGACCATTCTCCAAGGAATGAAGGACAAATTACGAGTAGCAGGAGGAATGCCTTGTGTTCTAGACGATCCCAATGTGGTTCCACTATCTCAGATGAACCTTGCTGTCCACGAACACCGTGTTTATGTGTTTATTTCAATACCCAATTCTAACACATGACTAGGTTTCAATTGGAAAGATGCCTCCACTGAAATACATTTTTCCTCACAACATTTCCTAAAAAAAACCCTACAAGAACAGTAACAACAACAAAAATGTAACATGATACACTTAAATGGGTATCAAGGGTTATACTATTGTAATAGTTTAGGAGAAATCAGTGTGGGGGGAGGGTAGGAGGGTAGGATGGGAAGGGAGATTCCCTGAGCCTACTGAACTACATCACAAAAAGTAAAAATAAATGAATAACGGGGGAAAATACTACTTTTTCTTTTTTTAAAGTGTGTCTTCAGCTCTGTCAACCCTTCCAGTGTGTTATTTCAGCAGAATAAAGGGATATGGGATGGGGCTACGGTATTTGAAGTAGGAGGCACTCAGTACACGAACTGCTTCCCTCATCCAGGGCTGCCTCAAACATTCAAGACTGATTAAGGGCTTTACTTGTTCTTCAGGCAGAATTATTCACTGCAGGATGAAGCGAAAGTAATCCATTGATCAAAAATAAGAAAATGAAAGATATGACTAGGGAAAAAAAAGTTCTACAAATCCATTAGAGAAGTAGTTGAACTTTGAGCATCATCATTTATAGGATTAAACGTATAATTTTCTCTTCTGGCAGATTTCCAGAGTTCTCAAAACACAACTGGTTCTAAAATGAAGTCCTAGAGTGTGATGTTGAGTTGATTTTAGCATATATATATATTTAAATAGGAGAATCAATCTTCATAATCACTGAAGAACTGTGTATATTTACCCTGATACTGTCTGCAAAAAGTGAGGCATTCTTTACTTTGTGATTTTCGTGAGAGAAAGATAATGAGTCAAAATCAAAATTCAATTCAAATTGACATGTATTTGAAAGCATTGAAAGTGTGTTGAGTCAAAGTACCAGTGACAGGACAGTTAATATGTCAATAGAAGCTACCAATTTGTAAACAACTCAAAGCAGAGAATCATACTAAAATTTATCTCTGTGTAGAAAATATAAGTACAGCAGACAGAAGCAAAGGTATTTCTAGTAAGAGAAACATTTAAAAAATGTAATTTGGGGCCTGGCATTGAGACACAGTAGGTTTAGCTGCTAACTGTGACACTGACATCCTGTAACAGTATGTACTCAGTCCTGGCTGCTCCACTCCTGCCTCTGCGCCCTGCTAGTGTGCCTGGGAAAGAATCAGATGGATCAAGTCTGTGGGTCCCTGTAACCCATGTGGGATTCCCAGACGATGTTCTAGACCTGGCCCAATCCTCATGTTTATAGCGATTTGGAGAATAAACAAACGGAAGATGCTCTAACTCGTCTTTTAAATAAATAAATATTTAAAGTACTTGACTTTTTTTTTTAAATAAAAATTACTTATTTTTGCTTGAAAGACAGTGACAGAGTGAGATGGAGAGATAGAGAGAAAGAGAGACATTCTGTTTTGATGGTCCAGTCCCCAAATGGTCGCAAGGACTGAGCTGAGCCGGGTTAAAGTTGAGAGACAAGAGATTCTTCTAGGTTTCTTCCAGATTCTTCCAGGAGTTGGGTCCTCTTCCGCTGCTTTCCCAGGCCATAAGCAGAAAACTGAGTTGGAAATGAGCAGGCCAAGTCAAAACCAGTGCCTATACAGGATGTTGGTGCCACAAGCAGAGGGTTAGCCTGCTATGCCATTGTGCGAGCCCATAAGGTATTATAATTTTACGGGAATGTAAAAAATGTTAATAATCAACATTCATGAATGAAGAAAATGATCTGGAACAGGTTGCAGTAACAATGATTTTTACCTGTCCACTGAAGGCAACCGGTCTCTAAAAAAGAATTTCAATGACAAAATTCATGAATACGATCACTTTTAAGAGAAAATGGCTATGATCACGGCAAAGACAGACAATTTGGGATGCTGGTGGATCCACAGTAGTAAAACTAAGGCAGATGTCAGGTGTGTGAGCCTGCATACCATCTTGGAGTTCCTGGATTCAATACCTAGCCACACACCTGACTCCAGCTTTCTCCTAATGAAGGTAAGAGAAAGGAGAGATGAAATAGGTGAGTCCCAAGAATACTTGAGGGTGATCTGGATTGAGTTCCCGACACTGAACATTTGGCTAATAAACCAGTGAATGGGAGCTTTCTCCGTCTCTCTCTCAAATAAATCAACTTAAATAAATATAAGAAAATCACATGTACACTGTGGTTAAGCTTTGTGAGAAATTTGGATGTCCAAGTCTCGGCCACATTGAATTTCTTATATATATATATATATTTTTTAATTTACTTTAATGCTCTTCAATTTGTTGAAAACACTCCAAAGGTATGAAAGTAAAATATACACATGAAAAGGGTTCCAGTAGAGCTGTATTGTTCTTCAGCAACCATTTGTTTGTGTTTTTGATGTGTTGTATTAACATGATACAAGAATTCTGCACAGTGTTGTAGACCCCTAAGGGTATTCATTCCTGAATATATCAAAATATTGCCTCTTTATTTTTGATATCACAATAAGGAAAAGTATGCGTGTGCCTTACAAGGAACCGATCCTTTACTCCCATGGTTGATCATTGTTATCTTTACAAACATGGTTATCTTTTCAAAAGAATACGTGAACTCAAGAGTTTTCTTTTCATCCTCCTAGAGGAAGTTTTAATGCAACATCATTTTACTGAAAAAAATAAAAGAAAATTATTGCATTCTGAGATGTAAAAGCTAAAAGAAATACAACTTGAAAGCATACTATGTGTGCTCTGTGTCATACTATGAGTTGTATCATCCCAAGAAATTAGCATAGGCATGGTGACCCACTTGAGGAGCAGTCTGATTGAAATGAACAGGGTGGTCAAAGTTTTCTCTCTTACCGTATTGTCAGACTCTTTTGAATTACTAATAAGAAGAATCCTATCAGTCCTGTCTTCTTCCACAAGGTTTAGATCTGATTCCATGCTTACATGATCATTCTATTCCTGAAATCTGCTCATTGAGTGACTAAACTATCTGAGAACAGTTCTTCTATGGCGAAGCAGAAAATCGCGCCTGTATAGCAATATCAGAGATGGTAACTGAACTTACTATCCAAGGCTTGGGTTTAAATGGTTAGTCCTTAGGGTTGCTTTTTGTATAGGTCACGTCCAGCTTTAACTTTTCATTTGAGGATTACTGTGAGGAGTAATTTGAGTTTAAGTAAACACCCTGAGTTTTATTTTTTTATGTCTGATTTACATAACAGGTAGTGTTACAGAGAGAGGGCGAGAGAGAAGGAAAGAAATAGAGGTCCATCTATGGGTTGACTCACCAAATGGAAGCCATGGTTGGCAATGGCGCAGGTCAAAGCCATTAGCCTGGAACTCCATCGTGTCTCACAGGTGCAGGGTCCCGCTTGTTGGACTACTTTATACTGCTTTTCCAGTCACATGAGCAAGGAACAGATTTTTAAGTATAGCTGTCGGGACACATGAGACTCTAGTGTTGTAGGCAGCAGCTTAACCCACTGCACCACAGTGCTAGTCCACTCCACTGTTCTTTAAGGCAAAGGATTTTGTATGTGAACCTTCCTTATTTATTTGAATCAGAGAACAAGTGAAAGTTTTAAAGCTTGCCATCAAAACTTGTGCCAACAAAGCTTCAAAGAGCCAGCATCTAGGGAACAATTTGAGTGAGTGAGACACAATTTTATTCCAATTTTTATGCTTGTTCTTGTGTAGGAAGCAGTAAAATATAGCTCTAACAAGAAAAAAAAAAAACTCCCTTGGAAATTACACTTTTGCAAAACAAGAGTGTTTCTAGATATCTTAATTATCTAGGTAATTAAGAGAGCAATCAGAGTTGCATTTTGGTAATGAGAAACATTAAACATGAGACAAACTTCTTTGGTCCACTTGGCATTTTATTTCACAAAATTACAGCAAAAAAAAAAAACCCTTATTTTTCTGATTCTTGTTGGCATATGCTTTACAAAAATAACATCCGCTTGAATCACTTTTAAGATATTTGTTTAATAGCCGTAAATAATAGGGCTGTTCTGTATATACAAATAACACATAATCTGGCTATGATTACTTCCACCCTTTATTTTAAAAAAAATTTGTTGCAATCAAAGCATAACAGACTAGACAAACTGAAAGTACCTCCAAATGCTAAAATCGCGGCAAGATAAAATTTTCCAGAACAAATGTTGGTAGGCCTATTAAACAATAAGGAGTTTTCAGGTATCTAAAATATCTAAAAAGGTATGGCACTATCTCTCCTTTGTTGTGTCACTGCATTCATCGTTGTATTTTCCATCACTAACCGTGGAGTTTTGGCAGGCTGCACATTCTTCTGTCTCTCTGTTGGTCTACTCTTTCAAAATTCAAGGAAGCCAAAAGAATAGGGAACAATCAATGAGTAAATTTGACCCTAAATTCAGAGTGGAATTCTAACACAGCATTGCTGTCTCCCCTCATTCTTTTGACCTGCTGACCGTGAAAGCAGAGAACAAGAGAATGTCTACACTGTTGATTGTATTCAATGTGTCAAATTTGGGTTTGTGTTCCAAATGCTCAACCGATTATACCTGCATACTTACGGGTTAAAGTTGAAAATGCTAGCATTGGTGACATGATGATGGGAATGATAACAGTGACAATGTTTTTATAAAGGTGAACTTATATTAGAAAAAAAAAAGGCTTTCAGCGAGGAGCTAGGAGTGTTATCAAGCGCTTGTAGAAATTCCCTGTGCATCAAAGGATTTGGCATATTACCAAAGAATGAGTCTCAGGGGTAGAAAGGGTTTAAATTGCAGTGCAATCTATGTGATGAAACACAGTGTAACATAAATATCAGTTTTACAGTATATAATTTGGTTCTTGGAAGCAGCTACTGAATATTTTAAGTGTCTTCCAGATGCCTGCAAATTGTACAGTGTCAGAATTAGTATGTGGTGGGGTTCTTTCTGTTTAGATATGCCTTCACAGTAATTTTCACCTACCACCTCTAAAATGGGCCCATGGATAAAAAGACAATAGCATCAGGAAGTCACTTAATGATATCTTTTCGGACCTTGAATAACCTGCTGATTTTGAAGAACCACTACCAGTGTTTCTTTCTATAGAATTTGTCCAGAATCAGCAGCTACTTGTAGACATTAATATGTTAGCCACTTGGTAGCAGATAACACTGCACGGTAACTCGTGTTCCGAATCTGTTTACAAGTCTGAGAACAAGCAGTATGCAATATTTGTAGCATTTCTATCCCTGGAGTAGGCTTTGTCATTCATAACTTTCTCAAAATTGAAAGTCCTGGACCAGTAAGAATGTTCAGTGCAATTGATATAAAAAAAAGCTTCATATAAAATGTCAAAACAAAATGATTTTGACAATACCACTGTCAAAAACTATGAAGAGATTTTGATAACTTACCACAGGAAATATCTGCACATAATTTTGATTTCTTTCTTTCTTTCTAATGTCTCTTGCTCTAATTTGCTTAGAAAAATAAACATTTGGTAACTCTTATATCTTGAGACCCACAACAGAGACTTCTATGAAAGTACTTATTTTTATATAGCCCAAGCATAGGGATGGATAGATCACTCTTACCAAGATGGCAGAAGATTGGCTAGCAAGAAAAGATGTTGTTATCTTTGGATTGTATTGACTCCAAATAACATTGAAAATATGTATGTTTGAAGTAGCTAGACATTTTAATTTTACTATACTTTTATGCATCTCTGATTAATAAATCCATCAATTTATTTATGTGAAGGGCACAGCTTCCAGGCATTTCCCACATGCAGTTTTAAGAACAGAACAATATATCCTAACCCCCCCCACTTACCCTGATTTTTTCTTTCTTATTTTTCTTTTAATTTGAGGGGTTGTGTATTTTCAATTTGCTTTATGATCATTGGCTTCATGCTCCACTAATAAAGAATTCAACAACTGGAAAGACCACTGATCTGCAGGGGTGTAGACTAGGGCAATACACATATTCAACAGTTTCATTGGGAATTCATCTTTGATTTGGAAGCAGGGATACATATTGCATTGTATCCCCACATTTGGATGTGGTAGTCTCTATTACTTCATCATTGTACATTCCCTTAAATGAGAAGCCACAAAATAAGGTCAACAACCAGTATGAACTGGAATAACAACAACTAAGTTACAGCACCATGGAGTCGAAAAGAATGCACCACTGAATAATCAAAGCATGGATAGCAAAAAGAAAACACAAAAACCTCTTGGGTAAATTGATGCCACCATGTGATCCATGAGCCAGTGATGACTTTGACAAGACAAAAGAAAGTATTTGGAAGAAATAAAAATGAAATTAAACACATCAAAACATATGGGATGCAACCAAAAAAACCATATGGAAAAAGTTCTTGAACTTATAATTTGCATGATAGTTTCCTTATATTAGAGAGAACATATGGTATTTGTCCTTTCGGGATTGACTTATTTCACCAAGCATAAAGAAACTGTGGAAAGTCTGCTCCATGGAATGTTATTCAGCCATTAAAAAGAATGAAATTACACCATTTGTAAGTGCCCTTTTTCTAAGGAAGTAAGGAGATTGGGGAATACAAACTTCTGTTTACTTGTTTTAGGAGTGAGGATAATGGATGAAAAACATAATAAGAGAAAATACAAAAAAAAAAAGAAAACAGGGAAAATAGGAAAAACAAACTGCATTAACAGAAATGGACTTTTTAAAGTGGGAATTAGAAGATCATTACATTGATTTGGATTGCAGATGGGGTCAGATTCACATTTCCAATCATAAACTGTGACCTTGGATAAAACATCAAATCTCTTGAACCACATTTTAAAAAAATCTTTCCACAGGGTGATTTCCTTGTATAGAGTACATTCCTGAATTATTGGCATGATCAAATTTTACACCAGATAACGCTAACTGTAAATTGTATGTGCATCGCTGAGCTACATAACCTCCAGCAAATTATTGGCTTATTTGAGAAGGAGGAACTCATGCTCACAACTCCCAGTTCTGCCAGGGTCCTTCAATAACTGCAACAAAATTGCCTTGGACATTTCCGTCTTCTCAGTTACTGAGAGGCCCTTTTCCTAACTAATCCCTTCACCTGCAATAAAAACAGTCTTTCACTTCCACTTTTGCCCATGCAAAGCATAATGGGTAGAACACAGGAGTTGTCTCTCAGTCTGCTCCCAGGAAGTGCCTTCTAAAGTTCCAAGGAACTTGTTCCTTATTCAAGATCTGCTCAGAAGGTTGCAGGATCCCGCTGGAGCCAGAAGAGTGCTTAAGTCAGCACAGAAATGCAAAAAAAAAAAAAAAAAAAAATGCTATCTAGGATTCAATTTTATCAAGAAGAGAGCTCCAGAGGGATAACATACAGCATTTGCAGGTGGAGCAGCTGAAAAAAAGGAAAAAGGGATTGACGAATCTAACCCCACAGCAATAATCACGGCAGTTTTCCTTGTTTGGAATCAGGGCACAAGTGGCTTTGAGCAAAGCTAGCATTTTAATCCATAGGTAGAAAATTTGGGGCTCTCTACACATCAAAATTGCAAAAACAGTTCTGCTTGGCCTTACTCATAATCTAAAATAAAGCCACTATCATAGTAGTCTGTCTTGTCTTGCATTTTTAGTAGCTAATTAGCACATCAGGTTATGATGGCTAATATGTTTTTGCGTGATTAGTCTAGTTGAATGAAGGTATTGCCTATGTCAAATTATTGCTTGTATCTAGTGATTCCTGCTTAATGTTTACAACAACATGATTTTTGATGTAAGTTATTTGCATATGCATGTTATCTTGTTATCATAACGCAATAATGCTTGGTAAGACTCCTCGATAGATAATAGGAATGCAATTATTCTGATGGGACCTAGTTTAAATAACCAGAAAATTTTTTCTAAATGTTTTTAGTGTTCTTTGCGTAAATTAGGTATTAAAACAAGAATAAAGAATTTATCCAAAAGGTTGCAATTGCTTAAGCAGGTTTTCCTTTTCTTATACATGTATACTACACCTTGCTCCGTTAACCGTGTGTCATATTATAGACTAGGCGCACACTGTCAGAGAATAGAAAGTAACACTAAAGAAGTCTAACATGTAGGAGAATTACTTCAATACGAAGGAAAGTTGAATGTCTTATTTGGTTTTAATGAATGTACCTTTTATGAAACATGTGAATAGTATATAGAATTTCATCGTTGAAATTAAAATTATTTGGTGTAAGCACTCCATATTAATTATGCATTTCTCCCAATACTTCATTCTCACATGTATGAGTACTTTATAAACTGCTTCAGGAGTAATAATTTCAAAAGAAGAAAATGGCACACATAATATCTAGTCCTTCAATCTGATACATATTTACTCATGAAAATATTATTACATCACATGCTGGATGTCAGGCATAGAGACTTCTAGAAGACAGGGGTAGAGTGACAGTAATAGCGCAACCCACTATTCCATGTTTCCCCCCAACTTAGTGGATCAAGTATGTGAATAAGCAGTCACAAGCTATTTTTACCTTACCCAAAGCTGGACAACCCCCTAAAAAAATCACAGTGCTCCCCTGTGCAAAAACAATGTGGACTGCTCTGCCAACTTGGCTTATACAATTTTGATATGCTCAGAAAGATATGAATATGCTACTTCCAATGAAGATTTGAATTTTGTGCAGCTTATATCCTGCATGGTGTTGATTCTATCCCATTTAAACATTCCATAAATTTAGAAGAAAGGTAAAAGGTAGGACATAAGGGAAAATTGCTTCACAATTATCCATGACTTTGTAGTCAGAAATCTTTCAGGGACACATTTCCATATTCATATTATGAGGAGGTGGTTACTGATGTTATTGAGTGTCTATAAAGGTTAAAAAAAGATGGGAAAGATACCATGGCACAGAACGTTAATCCTCTTCCTCAGAAAGTAAGAGTTAAGAAACATTGGCTTAGCACTTTCCATATTTGCTATATTAGCCTATACTCATACCAAGAATGGAGTAGGTTACCTTTTCCCCAAAATCCATGTCAGTGAAGTGAAGATACATTGCAGTGTACATTTCTAGTCTTGAACAAAAAGAAGACTACCAATGAAACCGTTAATACACCTTGACAATATGAAACTGGATTTTTACCTTTGTTTACACCTATAATGCCATGATCCCCTTGAATAACAGAATGTCAGATTGGAACTGTTGCTGACAAACTATACTACTGAAATGATATGAGGGGAATGGTGGGTATGGGTGTAGGGAATGAGGATGAAGGAAGCAGAGGTGGGCGGCAACCCCTATACCTATAAAACCATATAATGGAAAATATTAAGATTAAAAATAAAACAATGGCACAAAATATCTCATTTGGCATTTAGTATCAAGATATCCTAATGTGTACTCTCAAATTTCCTCTTTATTAACTAAGTGGATAACCATAGTATGACCCATGATAGGGTTTCTTGGGGATATTAAATAATTTCTCTATAATTACTTCAAAAGAAAACCAAGGAATTGGCTTAAAGTAATAATTCTGCCATTTTTAGTACAGGAGGAGACATTGAACAGTTCAGAAGCTGAATTTACAAACTAGTAATATGTTAAATTTCAACTGAAATTGTACCAGTAGTTCTCAAGTAGGATCAATAAAATAAATGCACGTCTAGAGTTTTCTATCAAAGTATATTTGATGTAAGACTTTACCACATAAAAGGTAGAGTGAATCATTTTTTACAGAGTTAGGAAATCTGTGCTTCTTTTCAAAGACTTGTAACTTAAAAACAACTTCCATGTCAAAGTCTCCTAAAAGAACTTTTTCTTCCAGACAGCGATTTCATAAGTAAGTGTTCAAATGATGGGGAAAAAAGGAAAAAAAAAAGCTCTTAACAGAAGTTTAATAGGGTAGCATAAATGGAACCTGAAATGTGACTCTCCATGGAACTTCAAAAGGATAGACAGCATGACAGCCCTTCACTGCTTGCAAGAAAGAGGGTGGCAATAATTGTCATGAGCTGGTGTGGTTACCTTATTTTTTAATATATTTTGTCCTCAACTAAAGTAGTTGTCCATGGCCCTTAGACCCCGTAAAGACCAAAATAGACGGAAAAGTGAATCTTCCTCTTTGTGGATCTTCTCAGCTTTATTAAGAGTATCAAGAGAACAGTCATGTTGATTTGTGGTTTTCCATCTTCAAGATAATATGGTCATCAAAAACAGTTATTGAACTACCCCCTCCAGCGCTCTTGCCAAAAGAAGCTGATTTTGTGCTGTTCCCGTTTTCTTTCTTCTAATCACTGTCATAAATATTATTTATCTATATGCCAGTGATGGTTCTTCACATATGTATACAAGGAATGTTGAATTCTATGAATAGTATAACTCTTTGTTTGGTACAAGGTGATATTCTGAACACTATTTCTGTCTGATTCAGAATTTGTGCACTTGTCTCATCCAAACTTGGAGACATCTACTGCTATTGAAAAGGTATATGGTTTAATATGGAAATAAATACAATCAAGCTGATACATAAGACCATTGAGAAGTACAAGTTACAAAGAAATTAACTATGCCACCTATAGGAAACAAAAGACTGAAAATTCAGTTCTTCTGTGTGTCTAAAATATTAAATATGAAAATTAATAATGACCTTAGATATTTCAATGCTGTGAATCTTAAAGGCCAAAGTCTTGGAATGAGTAGTTTTTCACCTTGTAAGAGAACATTTTAATACCTTATGTCACCAAGGTTTAAAAGAACTTGTGGCGCCTAAGTTTCTTAAATAAATAAGAAAGGAAATAAGGCCCGTATTTCTCTTCGCCCTTTCCTATTCAATATTAGTCTGATGAACTTTAGGGATCTCATTTCAATAAAACCAAACACAAGTCCGTCATCAGAATAGCTATGGTGGTCTGTATTCTTCCCAGAAAATTCGGGAGCAAACCTTGGTTACCAGTTTCATTTTATAAGTACAACTTGGACAGTGAAGCACCTTCCCCATGGTCATTCAAGACATTCCTGTCAAATTTAGAATTCAATGGCAGGTTTTTTTCCAGATTTTCCTCTTAAGTACTTAATGTGCAGTCATTGCTATTTGGAGGCTATTTTTATAAATGCTGTTTATTTATAAGAATGTCAATCAAATGCTTAGAAATATATCTTTTTAAAAGATTATCTTGTAAAAGGTAATCTGGCCATCTTGTAAATGATTGCTTTCACAGAGCAGCAGAGAGAGAGAGGGCGAGAGAGAGAGAGAGATCTTCCATCTATTCATTGGTTGCCTAAATAGTTGCTATGGCCAGAGTTGAGCTGATCAGAAACTAGGATCTGGGAGCTTCTTCAGGGTCTTCTACCAGGCTGCAGGGGTCCAAGGACTTGGACCATTCTCTGCTGCTTTCTCCAGGCCATAAGCTGGGAGCTCCACTCCCATTTCATCTGCCTGCTTATAGCTTGGAAAAGCAGCAAGAATAATTCAAGACTTTGGGATCCTGTGACAGCATGGAGAACCAGAGGAAGCTCCTGGCTCCTGGCTTCAGATTGGCTCAGCTCCGGTTGTTGCACCCATTCGTGGATTGTACCAGCAACTATTTCACATTTATATCTCTCCTTGTCTCTGTGAGTCTGCTTTTCAATAAAAATTTTAAAAGTATTCTCATAAAATAAAGTGATTCACAGAGAATATAATTTGAAGTTTCCATAGTTGGAAGATTTTTTTAATTAGTTGATCTATCTTATTTTCCCTCACATAGACACTCAAATAAAAATAAATGTCATAAGGTTTCTACAGATATGAAATGATTTTCCTGGAGAACTGTCTCTCAGATAGACATTCCTAGAACATTAGTTTATTGAAACCTTTAGGGGCCAGCACGATGACTCAACTGCTCTCGTAAGCTTCCATGTCCCTGCATGGGAAACCTGAAAGAAGTTCCTGGTTCTTGGTTCCAGATCAGCTTAGCTCTGGCTATTCGGCCATTTGGAGAGTGAATCAGTAGATGGAAGATCTTTCTCTTTTTGCCTCTCTCTGTAAATCTATCTTTCCAAAGCAAAAACATTTTTTTAAAAAAATTACGATCTTCAACCACTAATTGCTAAGAGATTAATAGTTTTTTGTTTAATGTGAAATTCCAGTTTTGGGCAGAGCAAATTTACTTTAACCCAATTCAGAAAATCTTAAGTGTGCTAAGCAATACAGATACTGGTATGTTCTTTCTATAGACATAACCTTCATGTTGGTTTACTAAGTTGCATCAATGGCCAACTACTTTAAACAGCAGAGATCCCATGTTTCTTCTAGGAATTCCTCTTTTACCTTGTGCCTTACCCTATAATTACAATGTCCAACTTATCATGTAAGGTCTTCAAGGTAAGACATTCTGACATACCATGTTCTTATCTGCAATGAAATGTTGGGCTTTTGAGTTCTGAAAATGGAAGAGTGCAAAACCATGGGCTTCATATAAGTCTGAAACATTTAGTTGCAGCAAAAAAAAATACAATTGGTATGTCACACTGTGAAGGTTAACTTTCTTTGTTATAATTTACATGCTATATGACATGAGAAGAGACCAAAGCTTCTGTTCAGACCAACAAACCAAAACCCATCTCATGATTTCCTTGGCCTGGGTGAGATGTGGGAAAAGTGTGGGTCAGGTAAGAATTACAAAGCCTACTTTAATGACAACACTGAGGTGTTGTGGTAACTGGTAAATCTGAAGCAAATGAAAGAAAGAAAATAACCACACAGGCATAGCAAACAACTTTGCCTTTAGGTGTTATTTGATTGAGGAAAGAGATTTAAACTCCAGTCTCATCCTCTGCTCCAGGTACTGTGTTTGGCATATCTTAAACACTTAGTAAAGTTAGATGAAGTTTCAACCAGCAGAGATGTAGACATTGAGCTCACATTGGTTTTTTTTGGTTGTATATTCTCAGTGCATTATGTCATAGCTCATCTGGAGAACTTGTTAAAACAATATAAAAGCTGTGAGAATCCTCCCCACAAAAATGTGACTTAAAAGATTTGCACAGCATCTCCAGGACTCACAAATGCTCCATGGTTCAATCAAAGAATTTACAATGCCCTGGAGGACTCAGGACAGTAACATCTTCATGCTTTTAAAACGCTACAAACTTCCCAATTTTATTTAAATAAAACATGAGTCCTTAGGATCCTTGCAGGTACATTCATTCCAGCTTCTTCCTCTTACTTCCCACTGTACTGCAGTGCTTTGAAATAGCTTATAAGCATGCACAGAGGTTGGGCCCAATATAACTGAAAAAAATGATGGAACTTTCTCGTCTTTGATCATGAAAGGAGAGCCACCCAAACCTGTAAAGCTCCAATCATCAGTGGGATCATTGAGTGATAACTCCAATGCTTTCCATATTTTGAAGATGTCTGCTGGAGTTGCAGCTAAAACTGAAGCTCCCACTAGAGAAACTCAGCATGAGCTAAGAAGCAAGCAAACAAAGATGGCACAGAGAAGCCCGGCACCGTCAGGCGCTAATGGATCAGAATGCTGCACATCACACTGGGATTCAATTTTGGGAAATGGTGGTCGGTAACTGAAGCAAAATTCACCTGCTGCCGGAGGCATCCATGAGCGTAGTTCTACAAAAAGTTAGGGGAATATAGAGCCTTTTTCTCCCAGAGATCCAAATCATCTCAGAACAAATGCTTTGAATTGTGTGATAAAACTATAAATTCTAGGAATGATGTAGCCTGGAATTCTAAATTAAAAGAAATGAAAGAGGGGAATGACATACCTGCTCATATTTGAATGAAGTCCACAGCCAACAAAGACCCTCCAGAGACGGTGCTGCAAAACATGAAATGGGTTCACAGAAGACCCAGCTCTAGACTTGGACATTCTGACAGAATTGCCTGGATTAACTTTAGTTTCTCTCCCCACTGCTCATCACAAGGAATGAGAGAGATGAACTAAATAAAAGAGCATACCACAGATTGCGTTTCACTGTGTGCCTGTGTTGTGTATTTAAGTTCATTCCTATGGCGCAGTTTTCCTTGAGAGGAACCGGAGTATTCTTGTGATACCGTTTTATTGTTTACTTCTTTTAAATCTTCATTTTATTTGAAAGGCACAATATGCATTTTCCGTATATTTTTAAAAATGTTAATTTGAGAGACATAGTAGTGATGATACTTCATTTTCCAAATACCTACAATGTTTTGCCCTGGTTCAGAACTGATGCTTGAGATAGGATCACAATTCAGGCACCCCCCACCCCCGGAGTGGAAGAAACTCAAAGACAGTGAACTGAACTGCTATCTCACAAGCTTTGATTTAGCAGAGAACTGAAGTCAAGCAAGGGATTGAATATGGACACCAGCAACAAGCTGTAAATCTATATAAAGATCTTTGAATACATTGATTTGCATAAACATATTCCACATAGCAACCATGAACAAAAATTTTTGTGGAAATAATACCTGTGTAAATTCTCCTAAAGAGAATATTCCTTGATAAACTGAGAAGCAAGAAACATTTGTCATAATTAGAGCAGCACTGATTCTGGAGCTCGCCACAGTGATGACCTTCAACAAGTCTACCTGATAAGGTCACTGAAAAAAGATATAATTTAACAAACCCCTAGAGCCAGCACCAGGCTTTCTACAAGTGGGCCATAAATATTGATTATTGTTGATTTCCTATAAAGACATTATTTTGAGATTATCTAAACCAATTTTTTTTTTCTGGTCACACTGCTCATTTTTTTTTCTCCTACAGAGTCAATTTTAGTTTCTCATTTTAGAGCTTTGCTCAAATAAGGTCTGTTATCAGTATTAAGTCCAGGGTTTATTTTCTTGGTCAGCGAAGTAACCAATGCAGTGATGCTCTGTGAAACCAGCCATGACACATCTTGCTCCAACTCCAGCTGAGCAAACGATGGGCAGGGAACCCCAGGCATCTGTTCCCGCAGTGTCATCTTGGCCCTTCATTACTTGGACGGTATGTAATTTAATGCTATAGACTTGGGAAATGAAGGAAGTTGTGTCTGGGATTCTGGACAGCTCTGAGAGGCACCAGTTTTTACTGTCCCATGGTAAAGAGGACACATGAAGACAATAGTCGACAAACGCTAATTGTGTGTATTGAGGTGAAACAAAGATTTTTTTTTTAATGATGGATTGAGTGATTCAAGAGGCAGATAGAACGCTCCTATGTATTGTTCTAATGCCTGCAATAGCTTGGAAGGGTTGAGACTAAAGCCAAGAGCCTGGAACTCAAATCTGGTCTCCCTTATGCATGACGGGAATTCACGCACTTGAGCCATCAACATTGCCTGTTAGCACCTGCGTTACCAGAAGGTGGAGTCATGAACTTGAGCCTGACGATTAACGTGGGTATTCCAATATGGAAAATGGCATCTTAACCTGTTTCGTAACTCTTACCAGTCATGCAAAGCCCCTGGTGGATGGCAGAAATCTCTGGCTGCTCAGACTCCGTGCCACATAGCAAGGTATTTGCATGTAACCTCCACGTCATTCTGCGTGAAAATCATCTCTGGATTACTTCACATTGATAATGCAGTGCTGGTGATTTCTAAGTAGTCGTTTTATTGTATTGGCTAGGAATGACAGCAAGAAAACGTTTCTGTGTGTTTTGTAGAGATGCTCTTGCAAGAGATGTTGGTATCTAAATCCCGTCTCTGTAAAACTGATTGATAAAATATCAAATGGCAGGTTTGTGAAACACACTTTATCTCCTGTTTGCTACCCACAGTTGAGATTATTTATAATATGCTTGAAAAGAAACAAATAGAATACAAAACGAGACAGAAAGCTGCCACCAATCAATCTAAACCAAATATTTTCAATTTAAATTCTGAACAGCCCTCATTTTTCAATGCCAATAAAAAGTAGTGCATTTTTCAATGTCCGAGGTCTTAGAAGTACCAACCCCTGACACTTCATCAATTATTGCAATATTTGCGGTATCCACTGCCTTAAGTCACAATAAATTCAGATGAGACAAGTGAGGTACATTGCCTGAGAAATTTAAGGAAGTGACAAAAAAACCTCTTAGTGATTAAAAAAGTATTTATACCAGTTTTTAAGAACTAATGCAAAACATCTTTGTGCTAAACCAAATATCATAATTTTAAGCAACGGCAAGATTAGCATCGCTAGATTTTCCCTTCAAGCTCAAATACGAGTAGACACAACACCATGGTATGGAACGAACGATTAGAAATAATAGAGAAAAGAATCCAGTGAATGCAATTAAAGAAAAACTTCCATCATGCACTATTTTCCAAGCCTAGCTAACTGGAAAATATCTCCCTGCTTGTTTAAAAACAAAATTAGGATTTCTCTAAACATAGGCTGTAGCGAAGAAAGAAGTAAGATTTATTGGGTGCCTATTATCACCCACATGATTCTGTAAACTTCTAATGATCCCAGAATTTACACTTTGTTGTCAATATACTTCAGGGGACATCGGACTTAGAGAGTAACACTCAGACTTAAAATTGATCTAGGAATGGAACTAGAATTTCACAGAGTTGATTTGAGCCCAAACCCTTCTTTATCCTTTCCTTATCTCTGTCTTCTCTGGCTTTTTTCCTTTGTCTCTTTGTTTCTTCTCTCCCTGTCTCCTTGTTTCTTTTATTTTTCCTTCTTTTTTCTTTCTCTTTCTTCCCTTCCTTCCTTCCTTCAGTTTTTCTTTCTCTCTTTCCTTCTTTCCTTTTCTTTCTTTCATGTATGTGCCTTTTTTATGTGTGTGATGATAATAGCACTCATTGCTACCACTTAATACTGCGCATTAGTAAATATATTTTGCAAACCCAGAACACACTACAGAAGTATCAAGTTCATTTAATTTTTTAATTGATTCATTTTTTTATAACAGGAAATCAGGTATTTTTGGTCTCAACTATTAAAGGGGGAAGGAATAAAGTACACCTTGTTTAGAACCTGAAGTTCCAGCTTTGCAAGTCAATCATTGACTTAAGTGTACTCAATCCTTCTATGTTGCATGGAAGAAAAAAGGTAGCTTTTTACTTCTGATATACACTTTCTGTAATTAGTTGTGCAGGAGAATAAAATATTCTTGGTACTTATATAGCTGTTTGCTGTCCTTTTGCTTATAGAGATTTTATCTGCAGGTTCAGTACAACTATTATATCTTGGCAATCTCTCCTTTCTGTTCTTTTCAATTTATTTGTTCACCAACACAGCAGAATTTGCACAGGTAGGGTTGCCATCCACTCCTTGGGGGTGTCTTTTACATGAAAGGATGGGACCTTTCTGGAAACCATGGCAATGGGTAAGATCATCCTCAATTTAGAATATGAGCTCTGGGCCTGGCATGATAGCATAGCGGTTAAAGTTCTTGCCTTGAATATGTCAGGATCCCATATGGGAACCGGTTCTAATCCTGGCACCCCTGCTTCCCACCCAGCTCCCTGCCTGTGGCCTGGGAATGCAGCGGAGGATGATTTAAAGTGCTGGGGCCCTGCACCCACATGGGAAAACCAGAGGAAGCTCCGACATCTGGCTTCAGATTGGTTCAGCTCCAGCCCTTGCAGCTGCTTGGGGAGTGAACCATGGGACAGAAGATCTTCCTCTGTGTCTCTCCTCCTCTCTGTATATGTGCCTTTCCAATAAAAATAAATAAATCTTTATTTAAAAGAAAGAATATGAGCTCTGTGTTTCCTGACTTCGGAGTAAGTTCAGAATTCTCTGGAATGCTGCTTCCATGTGATAACTTAATCACATTTGATATATCAGCACACACATTCGAGGTGTAGTCTTTTATAACAAATATCTCTGGTAGGCATTTTATTAATCTCATGATTTGGACTCCATGATAAAAAGCTTTAGTACAAGAGATTGTGTAGCTTTGCCAGAGTGACTGCTAAAGGGTTTCTAATAGCTGTGACATTGGCTATGTGTATAATCACACAGAGTAAAACTGCAGTGGCGGTTTCTTGTAAGCAGTGCTTTGGGAAAGAAATTGCCTTTGAGCATGCAGAAACAAAAGTCTAATGCTCAGATTTCCTTAATATAATATCTTCTCTGTTCCAAACTATCTTGGATAAGAGGAAAGCTCCTGTGGAGGTTTGAACCTGCATGTCCTATTTGAAAATGTACTTAACAGGAAGAAAAAGTACAACCTGCTTAAGTGTTTAACCTGTGGGTGTCAACATCAGACACCTAGCTGTGATGTCCTGCTTACCTACATGTAACAAATTCTGGAAATTTCGGTAAATGATTTAAACGTGATTTGTGATATCTAATTAACAGTGTTCTTGAAGTAAGTAGACTTGATTGTATTTAGGTACCAGGAAAATATTAATAATGCAAAAACATGCAGTGGTTATACCCCCATCTGTCAATCTACCAAAGAAGATGCTGAAGAAGCTATTTCTCGATCTTTTCACATAGAAGCGGCAATGGTCAGGATGCTGTTGCTGGGTGGTAGATGTGATGGCAATACTAAGCGTGCTAATAAGAGATGTGATAGCAATTGATGTTCATCTCTGACTTGAAGGTTTGCTAATGGAAGGATGCTACGGGGAAGTTGTCCATCTAGTTGTGTGATGTTTGAGGCTTATCTTAGCTGGGGTAGAGACTCAGGCCAAATCTTTTTTTTTTTTTTGAAAGATTTATTTTAATTTTTACTGCAAAGTCATGGAGGAGAGACAGAGAGAAATATCTTCTGTCCGATGATTCACTCCCGAAGTGACTGCAACGGCCAGAACTGCGCTGATCCGAAGCCAGGAGCCAGGAGCTCTTTTGGGTCTCCAGTATGGGTGCAGAGTCCCAAGGTGTTGGGCCATCCTTGACTGCTTTGCCATGCAACAAGTAGGGAGCTGGATGGGAAGTGGAGCTGCCGGGATTAGAACCAGCGCCCATATGGGATCCCGGCATGTTTAAGTTGAGGAATGTAGCCACAAGTCCATGGTGCCAGGCCCCAGACCAAATTTTTTATATTATCACATTAAACATTAGTATAGAGCTGCCAACTAAGAAAAAAATGACTAGCCAATGAAGGAAAGCGTCGATGACTATTTATTGCAATAATTATTGCAATAATTATACTCATAAAGGAAGGTAGTGGCGAAATAAAGTCTGGAAGAGAAATGTTAAATCAGAAACAAGATGAAATATCTTTATTACATATTTAGGAAATGAAACTATTGAATAGGTGGTATCAATACCAGAAACAATGTATCTGCAAAATGAATTCTCTAAGCCAAGAACCATGATGAGAGAACCTTCTTAGAAGGCATACTAAAAATAAAGTACAGAATGAAAGATAAGGGAATTGAAACAAATGTGCCAAAAACTGTGTGACAATCTTCCACATGACTCAAAAAGCTAAAAAGCATATTTTAGCAATTTGCTCAAAACCCTTGTAACATGGGAAAGGTGACAGACTGTTCCTGGGATTTCAGAGCTAGATCCAAAGATGTCTAGCAGAGCCTGCCCTTATCTCATGCAATGCTTGTGCTCTGAGGAGTCCTTCTGCAAAACCAGCTACCCTCTGAGAGATCTAAAATCCCCATTTTAGAAGTCTGAGCCTAGTTCCAGCTGAGTCCAGCTGTTCAGGAATCCCCTCAAAGTCTCCAATTTAACAAGTGAAAAAGCCATCCTGGAATGGTGTGGCATAGCTCCGGGAATATCAAGCCTCAACTATCAAAGTCACTGCAGTTGATCAACTCATCCCAGAGAATATTAGAAATTCCCAACCTGGGAGTAGCCATCTTCACTGTACCCTTGAAAAATTTCTGACTCACGGAATCTCAGAGCAAATGCAATTAAAACTTGTGTTTTGCTTTGTTTGCCATTGCATTTTGCTGTTGTTCTAATTAGGGGATACTTTTTATTGAAGAATTGTTCATTTATTTTATTTGTTCTTCCATCTTAACCAAGAGATAAAAGAAATTGCATATATTCTTAGGATACCATGTAATGTTTCCATGTAATGTAACAGATTTGCTGTAAACATATCTACCTAAACATGTATTCTTTATTATGGCAAAGAAAAATCCACTTTAAATCCTTTCTTCTAGCCTTTCTCTTTTTTAATATTCAGCATAATATTGTTCTATATCTTCTGGAGAGACAGCACACTAGGATCACAAATACCTTTTTTAAGATTTATTTGTCTTTATTGAAAAGGGAGATTCTATTTATGGAGAGGAGAGCTGGAGAGAAGGATCTCCAACCTGTTAGTTTACTCCCCTATTGGCCATACGGCTGGGGCTAAGCTGGTCTAAAGCCAGGAGCCTCTTCTGGATCTCCCACATGGGTGCAGGGTCCCAAGGTGTTGGGCCATCCTTTACTGTTTTCCCAGGCCACGAACAGGGATCTGGATGGGAATTGGAGCAGCTGGGACACCAACTGGCACCGTAAGGGATCCTAGCACATGCAAAGACAGAATTTATCCACTGAGCCATCACGCCGGGCCTGAATTAAACATTCATAACAACTGTTAAGGAAGTTCAAATAGACCTGGCTTATACTATTCATTCATTTACTGATTTGTTCTTCAGAAACGTATTAATTATTTAACATTTTTCAAATTCTATCAAAAATGCTGGTGTGCACAAAAGCCACAATCCTTGATCATAAAAGTTACAGCTTTGGCGAACTGGTATCGTGATGCATCAGGGTTGAGCCAACATCCCATAATAGCATACTAGTTCACATTCTGACTACTCTTCCACCAGTTGAGCTTTCCACCAATGTGCACCCCGAAAGCAGCAAATGACGGCCCAAGGATCGCATCATGCACGAGGGAGACATAGATGGAGTCCTTGGACCCTGGTTATGACCTGGTCCAAGCCTTGGCATTGAACCAGCAAACAAGATACATCTCTTCTGCCCTGGTTTCTACTTCGCTGTCACCCTTGCAAATAAAAAATCAATTTTTTTTTACTACAACTTTTTCTAAATTCTTGAAGGAGCAGAACTCGTGCTAAGGTTGGAACCTTGTTAGAGTGGAAACACACACTCAGTTAATTCAGCACTGCATATCATGTAGACATCGATTAAATCAACTAAATCAGAAGGAAAGATGATTCTTGGGATGCATTTCTACTCTTCCAGAGACCCTGTACTTATTGAACTAATTTGAAATTACTCTGATAAGAGATCGAGTCATTTTCACACCCTTAGAATAAAGCTTCTGTGAGTGCATACACAAACGTATGAACAACATGACTTCTTAAATATTTAAATTTTATAATAGTATAAAATTTTAACTCAGTAGTTAAACGGTTTTTGAATAACAACGAAGCCCTAGATCAAGAGGAACTATTTTTATCAGGGACACTCCTGATGGAAGTGATTAAACTGTAGTATTGCAAGAACACTGAGAGAAAATCCGTCAAGCTGCTGAGATTCAAACATCCTGGAGCTGACATTACCCTGTGAGCTTGCTGAGTTCCACCTCCTTCTTCTACTGCTGGGGCAACACAATGCCAGCAGGCAATGAAACCAGATGGGTCATTGCTATTACCAGCGGTGCACAGCAGGTGCAATGCTAGGAGGTTGGTTGAGGTCCTGTGCTACCCAGAGGAGTCCTGGCAGGAATCTGAAATCCTCCCTTCAATTCTGGCATGAATTCTGGTATCCATATGTCTGTGCATACATAGAAGCGGAGGCACAGAAACTCATGTGAATTGCCAAGGCCCTAGAATCCTGAAAAAACAGTTGCTGTCTCCTGTTGTCATGACAACCACTCCGGAAAGAACCTAGGTGCCAGACTTAGATTATTATTATTACTTTTTTTTTTTCTTTTCTGCGGGTCCCAGAGGACTACCAGAATGAGTTGATAACTCATTTACTGCTACCTGAAGAAAAGCCGTTCTTGCCCTGGATTGCTTCCAATGACAGATCAGCACTCCCAGGATGGGAACTGACTCAACTGTAGCTGGTCTTATTTCCTTCAGAGTCGAAGGACTCCAACGATAACTGTGCCGTGAAAAATAGGGGGCGTGGACAAGCTAACACGTCTCTCAAAACTTGTGATTTCTTTGACTCCAACTTCCTCCGCGTTTCTGAAGTTCCCTGTTTTCTTTCCTACTTCTTGTTTTTCTCCGTGATGCATCTGCTCCTTCCCGGGAGGAAATGTTTGTACCATTCGAGTGGTTGGACTACGAGTCACAGATTAAACAGGAGGGACTTTTTTTGGGTGATGCCAAGCAAGGTCTTAATTAAAAGGGTGGGAGCCCTGGTGCGTGGGAACATGTCTGGGCTGTTTTTAGTCACACAAATGTGCTCACCTGTTCCTTGGTACACTCTTCTTCCAGCAGGAAATTGTAACCTATGTTTAGGATGAACAGAATGCATATCCACCACTTGGAAATTCTCAGAAGTGCGTTTTGATACTCCCAGCTGCTGCCTGCTTGGACGCTGGGATGAGGCTACCTTTGTCCACACTGAAGTGTGCTCCCTATGGCGCACATTCCTGTAAGCACATTTGTATCCTAATCACTAAATTCTCACAATTGCTCATGGATTGACATGTTAGAAAAGTAAGTTGACTTTCCTGTGGGCAACCATTGGAATCATTGGTAGGATTCAACTCGAGGAAGGGTGCATTCCTATGGTCATGATATTCCACCACGACTGACACATACCTGCCTCGCCAGCTGGTGCTGAATGGACTTCATGCCTGTTCACCATGACTTGTACAACAGGCCCCGACTTCACCCCCCAACTCTTTTATCCATCACTTGTTCTCCTTTTATATTCTTAGAGTCCATCTTAGCGAAGCTACTAATTATACCTGGAATGAGAAATCCAACAGTCTCATTTTGCAACCTTTGCCTTCCATACAAGTTTTGCTAAGTATGTTCTCCATATTGTAGCCAAAATAATTCCTCTAACTTGCACTCAACTATTTGTCTCTTTTACTTTAAAATTTGCAGTGCAACCTTGCCTTCCACTGGCTCTCATATCTCTAAGGGGCTATTGGGTGTCTTACACACACTTCTGCCACAACTAAGTTTGCCTCTGAATATGCTTTGCTATTGGAGTTAACTGTGATGTACCCAAGATGGAGTCATGTTCTTAGTCATTGTTTGTTGACTTCTTAAAACATGTCTTTCCACATGCTAAATGCAGAACAGGCAAGGCTGAATTATACAGTTATTTAGTATAGATGACTAGGTAAAGCTAGCTCTGCACATTTCAAAGTTACCAGAACTGCCATGATCCAGTCTCTATTGTATTTTAAGCCTATTTGTGAAATTATCATAATAAAGCATATATTCATCTCACAGAACAATTAAAGAACACGAATCTGACAGAAACAATTAGTATACTACTCTGGAGACAAACATTCTTGAATCACAAAATAAATGACTCTCAATCCAGGAATTATTGTCAGAAACATTTTTTTTAAATTAATACGTGCCTTTTCTTTGAGTACCCAAAACCGTGCTAATTCTACTGGGTGCACATTGCTGTAATTGCTTTTAATGCATACAATCCATTAATGTCAGATGTCATAATACACTCATTTACACAATGTGCTCCATAGGCACAATAAAAATAAGCTGCATTTGTGGAATGTACAGAGTGTGGGTGGCCATGTGTTAGATGGTTTAGTGCGGAATGCAGAGGGACTGTCCTCTGAGTCCTAAGGGGAATTTCCTCTCTTCAGCTGCTGGTTCCTCCTTCGATGTAGCCTGCTAATGTACCACTTGTGCTTTTGTGCTTGTCCATCAACTGTTGCATCCAAAAGCTCTTTACTCAATGAAGTAGCTGTGGAATGCCTTCGTTTCTCACCTCCACCTTTACCAGTTCTAACCTAGGCTTTCCCACCCTTACTTGAAGCTGCAACAACTTTCTCATGTGTTCTCCTGAACCTTATCTCATCCCTTTCTTGAAACTTCCTAGAGTTCTATCAAAGGAAAGCTTGTGATGCTACTTGCTTAATTAATATCTTTTGAATGTTCTCATAACCCAAGTTACACAGTGTGGCATTAAAGGTCTTCTATAATTTGAGTGACAACTGTAGAGTATTTATGAGTGGCAAGTAGTGTTTTAGTCATATTAACTATCACTTTTATGCTCCCTTCCTTACTCTCAGTTTTCTTTTTTTTAAAGATTTATTTATTTTATTACAAAGTCAGATATACAGAGAGGAGAGACAGAGAGGAAGATCTTCCGTCCGATGGTTCACTCCCCAAGTGTCCACAATGGCTGGAGCTGAGCCTATCCAAAGCTAGGAGCCAGGAACCTCTTCCAGGTCTCCCACACGGGTGCAGGGTCCCAAATCATTGGGCGGTCCTCAACTGCTTTCCCAGGCCACAAGCAGGGAGCTGGATGGGAACTGGAGCTGCCGGGATTAGAACCGGCACCCATATGGGATGCTGGGGCGTTCAAAGCGAGGACTTTAGCCGCTAGGCCACGGTGCCGGGCCCAGCAGCGTATTTTTTTTTTTTACAAGGAACATATTCCATACTTCTTTTTTCCTCTTTTTTCCCAAACTAGATAAGGAGTTCATGTTCTGTGCTTAAAAAAAAAACTTTCTATGTATGGTTTAACCATTTGCAGCACTTGTTTAGTAAATACCTGTTGAATAAAATAATAATTCCATTGCAAACATGCCTGACCATGAGTGGGAGCAACTAATAAGAATATAAAATTATTTTCAACATTTTATAATTTTTTCTATCTTGAATCCTAGGTACTGGGATGTGGATATTTATTCTCAAGATGTTTCGAACAGTAAAGTAGTTTAAACTGTAGCAAAAATACAGGAAGCAATGATAACAGTGTTTTAGTATATAACTTTGCAAAAAAAAAAATGCTCGGGCAGAAAGTATAAAGAGAAGATACCTAAATTGTTAGGAAGAAAAAAAGAGAGTTAAAATCTTTGATACCAAAGCAACAAAAGAGTGAAGACAGTACAATCAATAGGCAACTGATGTCTTCAGCAGTTTAGCATTTCCAATGGTTAGAGACAAGGAAAGAAAGAATGGGAAACAGAGAGATCAAGAAAAATTTGATATAGCCTGAGCATGAGTATTGGGTAGAATTGTATAAAACATGAACTAACAAAAGGATGGAGATTTAATGAAAGACAATGAAGGGCTCTGGACAATGGGTGCTTGGTTATAGTGTCCAGTAAAAAGAGATCAGTACAGGGAAAGTATGTTTGCTTATTGTTAAGGTCCAGGGACCAGCTGCTTTTTTCCTGAGCTCATACACAAGGAGAGGCAATCAAGAATGTACAGCTTTCATCACATTTATTTCAACTGTCACTTTCTTTACTTTCCCCTGAGAAGTTAAATGGAGAGACATCTGAGTGAATTTGAAAATTTGTTATTTTTTAATGTGAAGTCCAAAGCTTCTAAATAGTTTTGAAGAATCATCAGATCTGTTAGATTTATTTATCACATTTTAAAAAAGTGCCTGTCAAATGTAAGTCTCCTTCCATCTTTATACAATATCAAATACATTTGATGCTCAAATGGAAAAAAAGAAAGTTAGAATTGCCACTAAAATTGACGGGCAGATTTTCATGATAAGATAATGCCATAATTGTTACATGGGCATCTCCTCCAATACCACAACTTCATGGTCACAAGTACAAGGCAACTGGGCTCGGCAGCGTGGCCTAGTGGCTAAGGTCCTTGCCTTGATCCCATATGGCCGCTGGTTCTGGTCCCGGCAGCTCCACTTCCTCTCTATCTCTCCTCCTCTCAGTATATCTGACTTTGTAATAAAAATAAAATAAATCTTTAAAAAAAAAAAAAAAAAAGTACAAGACAACTTTGTCAGTTCTCTACGGCTGGGGGAATTTATCCCGTAGTCAACATTCTTCAATATCTTAATAACTGATATTAGCTCTTGCAAATTTCTGCCCATTATTGTTTTTTTTGTGGAGAGTTTCCCTAAATCTTTGCAAGTTATTGATCCTGTAATCATGCCACTGCCTGTGAACTCATCAGGTGGGAGGTTGGCCAGTAGCGGGCATCTTTGCTCTGGTTTTTATGTATAAAGGAAAGCATATGACGCCTCCCCTGGCACTGATGATGGTAGGCAGCATTTCATCTTCATTTAGGGATGGATTTTTAATACCTCTGTGCTCTGTCTCTCCTAAATGCATCTACCATCTCATGCAGGATTTCAAAAGAAACCTTTGATTAAAAAGGGAAGTATGTGACAATATTGAACAGTGGAAGCCTATTTCTAAAACCTTGAAGCCCTACTTGAAACAGGTCCCAATCATACGTCTATAGACATAAAACAGTGTTTTATATGTATAACCCAAAAGCTCCTATATGTGTCTATGTAAGTATATATCTGTATGATCAAAAACTGCCATGTCACACATAAATTATCACCCTAATAGGGGCCGCGTAATCTATTCTTATGCCAGCCATCCTTGGATCCTCTCCTCTCTGGGTTTTTATAGCATCAGGTCTCAGGATTCATGGGTCACACAGGTACTTGGGGTCCAGACACCTGAGGGCACCCTCAGAGCACATGCTAGGATGATGTCCTACAAGCAGAGGAGATGTGGGATCCCTGAGAGGTACAAGAAGTGGTCCAGGATCAAAAGCCTAGAGGAAGGAGGGGCAGTGTCAGTCACCAAGTCATCACGTCCCAGTGTGAGCCCGGAGTCCCAGGCCTGCACAGGGAGCTGGGGTATGTTACTGGTGTGAATATGTGTAGGCGGGTGTGCACAGGGCACCTGTGACAGGGGGCCACAGGGAGCCCATGGACTTCAAGTGAGTGAGGGAGAGCTGTTCTAAGGAGGGGCCTCAGATGAGTGAGCCACAGGAAGTGACCTCACTCAATGGACAATGGCCAGAGCACAAGTAGGGTCACCCCGGTAACCAGGTGCTCTCATTCTGGCACTAGAGGCCTAGCCGTTCAGTTGTCCAGAGCTCTCAGGAGACAATGAATAGACGTTGTTTCCAGCGTTCGCGAGGCCCAGACTCCGGTCAGCCTCGCACACAACCCCGCTACAGACAGTGGGTCAGCCCACGTCTTGAATCGCCTGCACAACGCAGTCCGAGGGTCCTAAAGGTGACAATCAGAGAGCCCGGGCAGGTCCAACCAGGCTGGCCTCTATTTGAGTTCAGCTGGTTTCGCTTAGCCCTGCTCTCTGTGTGTATGTGTGTGTGTGTGTGAGGTTGGGTAGGGCTACTGGGGGCAGGTTGTGGGGACACATTGGCCATGGAAGGGGCAGGAGGTGGGAATGAGGAACAGGATGAAACTATGCCAACCCTCAATGTGCTGGGCTAGCACATCTGGGCTCTGCTTGGAACAAGCTCTTTCTTACCCTAGCATCACAGTACCTTTGGTACACCCGTGAGGAAGGACTCCACTGCAGTGCGGACCAGCAAGGCAGGCAGGCCTGAGGGGGAGCCCTCGGCCACACTACAACATGCAAGTCCAGCAAAGCAGGATCCTGCCAAGGTGGCCGCAGCCAAGGAGCCAGGACCTGTCCTGCATAGACAGAAGTCTGCACCAATGTGTGCTGTGCCGTCCTCGGGTCCAGGACAGGTCCTGAGAAGTCCTGAGCCAAAGGAGCCAGGAGCTGTCGCATCGGCACCCTCTGTGTCTGCTGCTGGTCCCGTGGGAACCATGGGTGCAGACATGGTCAAGAAATTCGTGTATGATCTGGTGCCAGCGCAGCGGAGGGGGGACCTGTACTTCGTGTCCACATTCTTGAAGAGGTACCACAAGTTTGCTACCACCGACCAAGTCCTCGACCTGCTCTTTGAAAGGTGAGGGCTTGCCCACACCGGCACAGGGGTCTGCACTCCACCACTCATGGTTGGGACTGGGTGATGCTCTGACACACTCAGAGGCCAGGTCACTGTAGTAGACTGAGAGAGGGCTTCTAGGGGCCTGGCCCAAAAAGAGGAAGGCTCAGGGCTTGCTTCTCACCTAACATTTCCTGCCACCATGGAAAGATTTGATGACATACAGCACAGTACCCATAGCCATGGACAAAGCTGTTCTCCTATTCAGAGAGGAACTATGGATTCCCTGTGGGGCCCTGTCTATGGAAGTATCCAGAACCCAAGTCCTGAGTTTCCCAGTTTCCTCAAATACCTGGGGAGGACCTGGCTGAGGGCACTCACTCAGAGACAGAATAAAGTGCTCACTGTGCAAAGCTGCCTGTCCAGACCACACGGCAGCCATCCAGGCACAGCACAGACCCATGGCCTTCAGTGCTCTAACACAGGGAGACGCCCCATGCCCCAGACCTGCCGGCAGGTGGACAAAGGACATCTCAGGTAACACCTTCTCTCCTCCTCTAGATACAGAAAGTTTGAAGCAGGACAAGAGGAGGATGACCGCTGCAAGGAGTAAGTGTGCTTGGAGAGGAGGGAGGGTCCTGGATCCACAGGTGAGACCTTGGGCTATGGAAGGACTGGCTGTGTCCCAGGCATGCCGGCTTGCTCTGCCTACTATCAGAAGAGGTGGGAGAGACATACTGCTGCCTGCAGGAGGAGGGGGATATGGGAGTAGTGTTGGTATCAGACTGGAAGTGAAATCTCACCCCAAAACAACCCATCTCAAAGAGGCTGAGCATTGCAGTCCCCTCCCATTAGGCTAATGGGAGTTAGGGAGTAGCCAGTTCCACTAGAGGCCTCCAAACAGCCCTTCTGCACACCAGGTCAGCATCCTGTTCCTGGAGCCCAAAGGCAGAGGCACCTGAGAGGGCTGAGGGACAGGAGAAGCCAGCTGCATGACTCTGCTGCCCACCTGTCTGTTCCCAGGGCCCTCTGCTCCATCCTGCAAACCTGGCTGCATCGTTACCCTGGGCATTTCCATCAGCCCAATGACCTGAGCTGCCTCAAGAAGCTGGTGGCTTATGCTTGGGACAACATGGCAGACAGCGACATTGATTTGCAAGCCACGAATCTCCTAATGGAGCTGGAATATAAAGCATACAAGGAAGTGCTGGATGAACTTGATTCTAAGGCTGTACCTGAGGGTGAGGCCAGCGAGGCTTGGGTTTGAATGCTTAGAAGGCGACCAGGGCTGTGCCACACTGGGAGGAGGCTCTGAGACTGGTGTGCATGGGCATCAAGCGTAGGCTCAGAGCCCTTATAATTGCAGCTCAGCATGGAAAGGGTCCACATGTGAGCCTGAGCAGGCACTTCTCTGCAAGGCAAAGGGGGAGGGGAGGAACCCTTGTTTGTTCACATCTGGTGGGAAGAGGTGGGTCATTGATGAAGTTTTCTCCTCCTGTGGTGACCTGTACATTTCTCTGCTTCCATTCGGTGCCAACTCCAGCAGCTGCCCCGCAGCCTGAGCCACTAGCACCATGTCTGCCCCGGGCAGTCCAGCCTCCTGAAGCCATGGAAGCCCCGCAGCCCGCCAAGGCTCCAACATCACAGCCAGGGTCTAAACCCACCGAAGAACTGACACAGCCATTAGCCTATCAATATCTACCGAGCCTGAAGATCGGAAGCCGCCTGGGGCTTCTGGAGGCAGGCACAACTCAGAAGACCATGAAAATGCTGGCACCTGTCCAGCAGACAGGGAACATGTTCCAAAAGGTCTCAGGCACACATCCAGTGCTTCACCTGCTATTCCCCAGGTGAGCACCTGCACCAGCAGGCCTGGGGATGACACAGGGGCTGCTGCCTAGGTCTTGATGATGCCCTGGGCCTTGCAATCCTCAGATTACTCATTCAAATCTGGGTGATCATATGACCAGACCCTGAGTGAGATCTGGACCTGTGTTTTTCTCCCAAGGAAGATCTTCCAGATGCCTGGCCTGGAGGAGGGGGCTGACCAGGGACCTGCTTATGATCTTGACCTCATGAGGAAGCTTTTGGGATCTGGCCTCTTTTCTCCTGTTTTTTTTTTTTTTCCCCTGAATAGGCAAAGCAGTTTTCCTATTCACAAAGACCTTCTTCCTATTCACAAACAGCATCTGGATTTTAGGTGGGGGTCTCTGTGCAGTAATGGTTGAGTTGGCACATTAGGGGTTGGAAGAGGATTCCCAGGTCTGTGCAGGTACTGGCAGAGGAGCTGGTATAGTTCTGACTGAACCAACAATGCTGGGAAATGCTTCTTGAGCTCTGGTGCCTGCCCAGGACCTGAGCAAACCTGAGGGACTGCACAGCCCAAGGTCCCTACCCTCCTGGTCAGGAAGTCAGTGAAGCCCCAGGACCTCCAGGAAGGTGCAAGAAAGAACAACAAGTGATACCTCCTGTCCTCCACTGGGTCCTTTTCTTGGGGCAAAACAGTGAGGAAGAAGATGGACTAAACCAGAGAGCATGCCTTGGGACTAGAGAGATGATGCCCTCTGCACAGCTGAGACATGAGGTTTGGCTGGCCAGGGACAGGCTGCTGCCACTCCAGGGCTCACATGTCCTCTGATGGCCGCTTGAAGTCTGTGCATGAGGGTATTGCCTTCAGCAGGAGACAGAACTTTCAACATTCCCAAGCCCAAGGCCGCAGGACAGAATCCTGCTCTATCATGGAAGCCTGTAGACCCTCTGCCCCATGCCTTTGTTGGCTTGGGTTCAGTGTGCGGTAGGGGGCAGCCTGCTCCTGTGTGGGGCTCCTGCTGCGCTGCCTGTCTCACATGGGGCTGGGCCTCCTCCACCCAGAGCCCAGCGCCCCATGCCCAGGAGGATGGGAGGATTGTGTGGGCCCAGATGCCATATTCCTGACTCTGCTGTCCTGATACCTGTCCCCAGGGCCTTCTGCTCCCTCTTGGGAATAGGATTGGATTCTGTTCTGGCATACATCTACGAGCTCCAGGACCAGGCCAGCCGGAATTCCCTAATGTTGCGCCGCCATCCTAAAATGCCTCTGTCATCCCTGGCCCTGCGTGTCTACATTCTTCTGAGCCAGCTTGAGGACCAGGAGCCTCAGGAAGCAGAGTGTGAGGCTCAGGGTGAGGAAGGCAGGCTGGGTGGGTGGGTGGGTGCCTGGGTGTTTGGGTGGGTGGCTAGGTGGAGTCTAGGAGAGGCCATCAGAGATGTATCAAGGCTAGCAGATAATCCTAAACTGCTCTCTTGTAAGAGCAAAGTGCAGGCTTCGAGCCCCAGGGCTGCAGCACTGTCTGGTGGCAGGCCTGGAGCTTCTATGGCTGGCAAGCAGTGTTTTGGACTTGGCAAAGGCAACGGTGTTGACTGTGGTGTTCATCTTGTCTTCTCTTGCTGTCTCAGGTTTTACCAATAATTTGGCCACAACTCTTGCATCAGCTCTCCAGCCAGAGCCCCCAGAACCAGCTCTGCCTATCCCAGAAGGCGCAGAGGCCGAGAACCAGGCAGAACAACCTCGGGTCAAGACCACTCGCTGGCCCTGGAGCCGCCTGAGGCTGCGAAGGAGGAACCACAGCCAGGACCGTCCCCAACATCGAATGCCCAACTGGGTGCGCACCTTGGGTGCCTGTTTTTGCCTGCGCCCCTCTGGCCAGAGCCAGGGCTGAAAACCCTGTGGACTAGTTGATAAGAGTCCGGCAGAGCCAGAACTCTCTGGACCTCCCTGCTTCACCTAAACCAGTGACAAACACAAATATACTCTACCTGTTGCTTTTTCTTTTCCTTATATCTTCCTTTCCCCTGCAGTAGGCTTTACTTGAATAAAGAAATGTAGTTTTTTCCTTGAAGTGTGGATTCCAGTGCACTGAGTCGCACCCCTGCTCTCTGCTGCACAAGGCAGTGACTGCTGTTCCCCGTTGAATCTTAGGGTCCTCATCTGTGACCTGGGTTCCTGGTCCTTGCTATAAGGCACCTTGGGGACGGATGGGATGAGAAGCTCTGGGGCTCCCTCTGCACATTGCAAGCTCCCAGGTTTTGAGCTTCTGGCTCCCAGTTCCTGACTCCTGGCTCCCGGTTCCTGGTCCCTGTCTCCAATTTTTTGCCCTTGGTTCCTGCTTCTGTCTCTTAGCTTCTGATTGCTAGTGTCTGGTTGTTGGCTTCTAACCCCTCCTTCCTTGCTCCTTCCTCCTTGCTCCCAGCTGAGGACACCGCACAAGATTCCTAGGCCATGATGGCCTTTCCCCTTGGGGCTGATCCTCAATGACAGTGACCTTGTTCTGGTGGGTCACTATGTCATGAGCATGACAGAGCTTGTCCCTGTGGCCGTGCGTAGGATTTGACAGGAGAGGCTCAGTGGGTTTAACAGAGCTATTGCAGGAAGCAGTGCCCAGAACACAGGAGGGTAACTGGCCTGAATCACGCCCCATCCATCTACAGCCCACTCCCCTCACGTGGAGACTAAGGTGGCTCTAGATGAGGACTAGTGCAGTATCCCAGGTGATGGGCTCCTCTCCCTGGGCGCTTCCTGCTCTGGCCAGGTCCTAGCTGGCCACTGGACTCATGTTCATGCATCAAGAAGGGCTTGTTACCCCCACCTTCCAGATAAGTAAGCAGGACCATTGCTTCATCTGTGCTCTGAGGATGTAGTACTGGCTCCATGAAAGCTCAGAGGTCATTCTTCCTCTACCAACCATGCCCTCAGTTGCTCCCACTCCAATATGTTTTCAGGCCCCATTCCTAGGTGGCACATCCTTGTCAGGTCTTCCGTTTTCTCCACATACCTGTAAAAATACTGTCCTGTTCCTATTTGCTGGATTTCTTCCAGCAGTTTTACAGTTGTCTACGTGCTAGTCATTGCAAGCAATAGCCTACAGCTAAGGATCTATAAAGATACTTCGAACCTTGAAGAAAAGCAGGTTTGCACCCTTACAAGGGACCTAGGGTGCAACTGGCATCTCATTTTTCCCTGTTACCATCTGTCCATATTATGTCACACTCCCTGAGAATCCCTTTGAGAGGGAGGGTGGGTCCTTGCACCAATTAATTTCTGTTACATGTAGGGTCAATCAACAAACCAATCTCCTGGTTTTCAGCTTCCTGTTCATCAGCACAGCACCCTCTTAGTGCCCAGATCCCTGGAAAACTCAGGGATTCAGTTCCAGTCTGCGAGATGCCAGGCAAGGTGCTGTTACTCCTTCCTTGCCCTCCTTGGGGCTGTGCCTCCAGGCACAGAACACCCGCAAGGACCCACAGCCGCTCAGTTCCTAAGGGCCGCAGCATTTAACTATTCAGGAGTTGTGGCTTACTCCTGAAGAGGTTTTACTCTTTCATTCTTATTTGTGCCAAGAGCATGCACGTGTTTATAAACCAGTATGGTTTCACCCGCTGCATGGGTGGCGACAGGTGTCAGTGGTCTTCCCATTGCCGTGTCACAAGGCAACCTGTTGCAAATAGATCGTAGCACAATAAAATCTCTTGTCTTTTCTTTAGAAAAGTATAATACAACTATAACATATATAACATGTATATTTATTATTACTGATAGTTGAACGATCCTCAGGCTTTGGTGTGATTTGGGTCATTTGATATTAAAACATGCACAAGAGCCTGGCACAGTAGGCTAGTGGCTAAAGTCCTTGCCTTGAATGTGCCAAGATCCCATATGGGTGCCAATTTTAATCCTGTCAGCTCCACTTCCCGTTCAGCTCCCTGCTTGTTGCCTGGGAAGCAGTCAAGGACGGCCCCAAGCCTTGGAACCCTGCACTCACGTGGGAGACCTAGAAGAGGCCCCGGGCTCCTGGCTTCGGGCCATTGCTGTTACTTAGGGAGTGAACCAAAGGACAGAAAATATTCCTTTCTGTCTGTCCTCCTTTCTGTGTATCTGACTTTACAATAAAAATAAGTAAATCTTTAAAAAATGCAGAAATTATATCAGTAAGGATATTTCACTGGTAGGTTAATAATGACAATTTTTTACCAGGGATGATAGCATCAAATTAATCATAAATGCTAATCAACACCAGTACTAAATCTTAGAGTAATCCCTCATTTATTAAAAAAAAAAGAAAAGAAAAGAAAAACTGGACAGCCACATGATCCAGAATGCACCTTAATATCATTTTGCATCACATTCTACAAAAATACAGAAATAAGTGAGCATAATTTCTGCTTGATAATAAATAGCTCAGCAATTGTTTTTAGGAATAAAACGCGATAAAGTTTTTTCCCTCTCAGAAAGAGGTGATAATTTTGTCTATCGCAACAAGTATACCATCTTCCAATGACCTCCGGACTCCATTTGAAAGACCAAGGTTAACAGAGAGTTCCTCTACATGTTGTAGACTTGTGAATTGCCTCGAAGTCACTAATCCCATTTCTCATTCAACGCGTGGCATGCTGTGGGGTGTGAGAAAGAGAGCATACCAGACAAGTCTATAATGTGTTAAGAAGTATTTATTAACCAAGCTTGGCAATAGCAGTGCGCACTAGAAATTAGCAGATGAAAAGTCACTGTGACAATAGAATGTGAACTTAAACCCTGGGAGGGACAAACGGTCATCTTCCCCAGTAATATACATTATCCTCAGAGATGTCCAGCCAACAACCTAGATGTACTTACAAAGCTGCAGACATTCACCTTGTCCTGGCTTCTGCAACTCCTGAAAGTACACAGATTGGAAACATCTTCGCATTTTCATCTTCACCGACTCACCCAAGCAAAGGACCAAAGATGATGAATGCGCACATAGGTAGGCCCTGCTCAGGGGTTACCTCTGCCCTTGGAATCTGTCTGCAGGAAGTGACAGAGTAAGTGGGAAGGCCAAGAGTAATAGAAGCACGCGACCAAGAAAATGAGCTTTTCCGTATCATTTCTCCACATCACAGGCCTTGGTGGGGGCTTGAGATGGGAGTGATTATACAACAATGCAATACTCCCCCTTGGCCCTGCCTCAGTGTGATGATAGGTGGACAGAAAGAACTAGGTAGGTGGGGGAGGTGTGCCTTCCAAACTCTAAACTAGCTGCCTAAGTACCAACATTATAGAAACATTCCTTTGAGCACCTGAAGGAGGTGTCAAAAAGTGTGGCCAAACCAAGAACGTCTCGCAATCAGTACTATGCCTGACACTACTCACTTGCTAGAAAATAATGTTCAATTTTCTGCATTCCCTGATGGATTATTGAATATAGTCATTATCCTAAAATAAGCTATACTGAGGTATCACCTAATATATCAAGTCAAGATGAAGATTGGACAGTCAAAACATCACTGTTTACAGTTCTTCATCAATGACTTTGAAATTATTCACATCTAAATGTTGCTCTTTTGGCTGTATTTCTGGGGATTTCATCCAGCTATATGTATTGATATACACATAGCTTTATTTTTCTCAAAAGCAGCCATTACTTCCTCATTATTTCTAACATTTTTTGGTGGAAAACAAATATTTACAAGTGACAACTTGAATTACAAATAGATTTCTTGTTTGTAATTATAAGATGTTTGCTTATTGTGATGGTAGACAAACTCCTAGTGTAGCATAAGGTGCATTTCATATTCCAGAAGTCTAACAAACATAACTCATGGTAAAAAAAAATGCATTCTGAAATCCATCAACTTCCACTCAAATCAGATATTTTTAAGATATTGTAACATAAGTGGGACAAAAAAAGTTTGAGGCTGATAGTTTTACTTTCCTTACAGGCAGATTATCTGTTAATTGGAATAGCATTCCCAGCTGCACTGAAAATGTTTTCATGACCAAGGGAGGAGGACATCTTACACAGTGCAGTGTAAGTCAAGGCAAACCGTAATTTACACTTCAGAATAAATGCCCAAGGGAAGCCTGCTTCCCCGGCTGCCTGGGTCTTTGATTGGCATCTCAATAGAACTCTCCCAAATTGGAGGTTGGTCCCAGGAATCCGATCCTCCTGGTTTCCAATAACTGTAATTCTGGGCATCTAATCTGAGAAAAGTTATATGTATGCCAACAGGATGTGGAAGGAGCCTTGGCTCACTGTGAAAGCCAATGGGAGAAAGAGGAGTCCATGAAGGCGAGACAGGGCAAGCATCCTAAGCGCTGTGGAGGTGTATGCCTGCTCAAGGTCCTGCTGCTCTTGTGGCTGTCGGTAAGGTGGCAAAGAGCAGATATGGTTCTTCACACATGGGGCAGTGTGTGTGTGTGTGTGTGTGTGTGTGTGCCTTTCATGTAACTTCTGTTCTCACTCCAAAACTCATCTCCAGAACGAATTACCTACCACCTTCCCTCATGGAAAAGGGTAATACTCCTGAGGCGCTTCATTAGTTTATCAGCTTTCCATCCAATCCAAGTTCCTTATTAAACTTTCTTCTCTCCCTTTTCTGCTTTCTTCCTCTCTCCTTCTAAACCCCCTCTCTCTGCCTGCCTTGCTTCCTGCTCCACTCAGTCTTCAACCTCTGCCATCTACTTTTCTTCTTTTTTAAAAAAAGTTTCTTTTGGTGTTAACAATCATCTTAATGAAAATAACCAATGTGTGGCTTTATAAATATGAATATTAACAGAAAAATGAAAGAGTTGATAAAATAGATCTGTTGACATGAGAGAAATTTAGGTGCATTTAAAAAAAAATGACACTTCTCTCCAATAGATTAACCGACGGCATCCATCTACTGATTAAAGTCTTTTCTGGTCCCAATGATTTAAAATGCAAAACTTATTATAGAGAAAATTCTCAGTTATTCATGGATATCACTCAATGTGATTTCCAAATTTATTTATCAGTTCACATATCAATATTAGTTGGCTAATTATTATAACTTTAGTGAATTTTTGCTACACTTATAAATATCCTCCTATGGTAATATATTACTGAATCTTCCTTCACATTTTTGGCAGATAAATGCTATAATATACTTGCCAAGACTTTTTTGATATTCCTAAGGAATCAAATCATGATTAATTTGGCAGGAAGTGACATTTTTATGTTTTTACATTTTATGTAATTTGCATATAACATTTTGTTTCAATTCTGTCTTATGGCCCTTCCATAAAACTTCAAAGTTGTTTTCTCCTTGTGACTTCCATCAAACTATGGAATTTTGTTCTTTTCCTAGAGTGAAAATTAACTTTCTAGATGAGTGTTTTAAAACTCAGTGATTTTTATCTTCACTGTTGATTGCAGGGGGTTTTAATAGAAATGAGATTCTTACTGGGAAGCTTTGCCGCAACTATTAGGAAAGATGGCATTTCTTTCAGTTCTAGCTTCTAAACTAGTAGGTTATAGATGTGGCAGTGACCAGGTCTTTACCAACACACAGAGACAGTGCTTGGAGGAGAAGTCCACCTGGTATAAAGGAGAACTCAATGTTGCGAAATACAAGCTAAGGGGCTCCTTTGGATAAGGCAAAAGTATTTCCTGCCTAAGCTAGATCTGTACGGTGTGTTTTCACTACAAAGAATAACAAGTTCCCTTTATGACACTAAAATTCTGTCATTTACCTCTAAGACACACATCCAGTATTTTGCGCTTAATGTTTAGATATCTAAACACAATTAGCATCAATATACAAAAGACAAGATAAATTCCGTTCTGCGAAAGCTCAAGATACATGAACTCACTTAATAGAGACATTCGGGATTAAAATATGTAGTTCGCTCTAGCTCTTTCTGATTGCCCTGGCTATATTTATCATTAAGAATGATATTTCTAATGGTGACCAGGTGCTCGGTGCCTATTTTTTCCGCATACATGCCTTTCTGTATGATTTTGTTTTTGGTGACCTAGGAAGGTTTTCTCTTTCACTTGGTATCACATCATATCATGTCCCATGCCTTTTCATTCTACGGGCATCCTGGTAAAAAGTGATGTGCTGTGCCAACTGAACTCAGAAATTGCTTCCCACATCCTCTGGTTCCACTATCAACCAGACCTGTTCGTTATTTAAATTTTCTCTACATTTTCTTTATTTCTTTTTCCCTCTCTGCTGACTTCTGAGAGAGCAATGTCAAACTATACTTTGGCTATCATCACGATGTTTGTCTTCTTAGCGTAAGATGCACATCGTTAGGAACCTGAATCTCAAGGGGAAAAAAAAAAAGTGTCTCTTTTACCTTTTGTCCTACTTAGCTCAAAACATACTTGTATGATGTGAATACGGCTTTAATGTTTTATTTGCCATTGCTGTGGGATACCTTAAAATTGTGCATGAGGAGGAAGCACCACGGCACGGTGGGTAAATTACATAGTAACATCTCATTTAGGGAACGGTTCAAGTGCCTTCTGCTCTGCTACCCATCCAGGTCCCGGGTACTGCTCCTGGGGAAGCAGCGGAAGGTGGCCCTTGAGCTTGGGTCCCAGCCATTACATGGGAGACTCAAAAGAATCTCCTGGCTCCTGGTATTTGGCCAAGCCCTGGATAGTGTGACAATTTGGAAAATGAATCAGAGGGTGGAAGATCTCTCCCTCTCTGTCTCTCTTCTTCTCGGCAATTCTGCCATAAGGCTGATAAGGACAAGCGACGCATGAGCATAATGCTTTCAGCGAGCAAGATGGACAAATGACTTTGCAATGTAACATTTTATAAAACACTCACTGATGATGTTTGCTGATCTACATTGCAGCTGACATTTAAAAAATGACAACTTGGGGCCCGGTGCAATAATGTAGTGGCTGAGGTCCTGGACTTTAAAGCGCTAGAATCCCATATGGGCGCCAGTTCTGGTCCGGCGGCCCCACTTCTCATCCAGGTCTCTGACTGTGGCCTGGGAAAGCAATCGAGGACTGCCCGAAGCCTTGGGACCCTGTACCCTGTGGGAGACCTGGAGGAAATTCCTGGCTCCTGGCTTCAGATTGGCGCAGCACAGGCTGTTGCGCTCACTTGGGGAATGAATCATCAGACGGAAGATCTCCCTTTCTTTCTGTCCTCCTCTCTGTATATCTGACATTGCAATAAAAAATAAAGTAAAATAAAATAAATCTTAAAAAAAATACAGTCACTCAGTGCTAACCATTGCAGTCATTGCTGACTGTACTATCGCTTGGAAGATGTCTCTCTCCTCTCTCTTGCTCTCCCTCTCTGAAAGTCTGCCTTTCAAATAAAAATAAAATAATATATTTTTTAAAATATGTTAATGTACCCAGCACATTATTCTAGCAGCTAAAACCCTCCCCTTGTACTCACCCAAATCCTTAAGGTACAAATTCCTGTCCCAGCGGCCCGCTTCCCATCCAGCTCCCTGCTTGTGACCTGGGAAAGCAGTCGAGGATGACCCAAAGTCTTGGGACCCTAAAGCTGTTGGGAGACTCCGGGAAGAAGCTCCTGGCTTCTGGTTTCAGACTGGCTCAGCTCAGCTCAGCTCCAGCCATTGCAGCCAGTGAATGGAATGGCTTTCTCTCTATAAATCGGACTTTCCATAAAAATAGATAAATCTTTACCAAAATTTTAACAAAGTCAGAAGTTGATCTTTTGAAAAACTAAATAGACAAGATGGTAAGCATTGTGTGGCATGATCCGGGTCTATGAGTCCATACCTCGAAAAATATCATCTAGAGATTCAATACAAGTACTTGAGTCAAGAGCTATTGCTTCTCATCATCTGAGTTTGCTGGAAGCTGCACTTGGAAATGTAGCTGGGATTCAAAACCAAGCATGCTGACTTGGGATGTTAGCTTAGCTGCTGTACTGATATCAGCAACATTCATCACAATAACTTTTTAACTAATTTTCCACATTTACTGGAACTTGCATATTTTTATCTTTCATTGTATTGCAGTGGTAAAATACGTTAATTTGACTATGAAAGTTAACATACTCTGTACTCTTGGTATATATTGCATTTGGACATGGTATAATGTCTACTTAGAATTGTTGATTATTATCTAATATTATTTTTATTGTCCTATATGCCTTATAATGTCAATATTTTAATTTTGATTTTAACTTATAATAATTTCATAAGTATTTTATCAGGTTTGTCATTGGCATTTTCCTCTGTTCATTTAGCAGATTAAGGTCTGTTTTTTGCTTTTGTCACCTAAAAACACTATGTCTAGCTAGCTCTAAATAGAAGTGGTATATAAAATTCACACCAAAAAAAAAACTATATTGCCCTAAAGATTTTGATGTCAAGTTATTTTTCACAATTTCTTTAAAAGCTACAGGACTGTAAGTTGCTGTTTATTTTAGTGTTAGCTTTAATATAGAATATTTTGCAAAGAATTTGGATATCTTGGCTCCGTTGAACAAATACATAACTCTACTCTTCACCATGTTGCCTTATTGCACCTTTATTATCTTACCGTATTTTTATTTTCTATGCCTTCTTTTTCATCAGTAGTACTTAACATGTACTAGTAGTAGCAGTAGCAGTTCCAATGGAAGTACTTGGTATTTTTCTCTGTTATACTTGATGAGGTATACTGTCTTCTGACTATCCCAAGACTCAATAAGTTCTTACATGTCTGCTTTTATTTTCCATGTGCCTGATTCCTGCTTTTAATTACTCCTTTCGTCTGCATAGTTCCGGGCTAATGTGCTATTTCTTTGCTAGATTCTTCTGGTAGAAACAGGTTATTGGCTTCCAACATTTCTTCTTTAATTGCGAGTTGTTTTTATGCAGGAAATGTCCTCAATCCACTATTTAGCTGCACCAAATATATTTTTGATATGTTGTATTTTGGTTATAATTCAGTTTGAAATGCTTTCAAGTTCATTTCTAATTGCCTCTTTGATCTAAGGACTTCTTGTTTTTAAGTATGTGGAGTCTGCTGGATTCTGGTTGTCACTGATTTTTATGTAAGTTTGCTGTCATCAGAGGATATGCTGCACTATGTTTAAGTCTTGTGAAATCATTGATATATATTTTATGGGAGGCATGTGAGCTATCTTGGTGAATAATCTATGTGGGTTTGAAAACAGAGTTTTGTCTGTTATGTTGTATATAATATTCTTAAAATATGCTTCAATAAACTTGTTTAGTACCTGTCATTAAATTTGGTCTTTTGTCTAGTGACTTTTGCTATTCTAGTGTTAAAATTTACTGTGTTGGGTCTGGAGTGATAGCGTAGCGGCTAAAGTCCTCGCCTTGCACACTGGAATCCCATATGGGCGCCGGTTCTAATCCCGGCAGCTCCACTTCCCATCCAGCTCCCTGCTTGTGGCCCAGGATTGCAGTCGAGGACGGCCCAAAGCTTTGGGACCCTGTGCCTGCGTGGGAGACCGGGGAAGAAACTCCAGGCTCCTGGCTTCAGATTGGCTCAGTTCTAGCTGTTGCAGTCGCTTGGGGAGTGAACCATCGGACAGAAGATCTTCTTCCCTGACTCTCCTCCTCTCTGTATATCTGGCTTTGCAATGAAAATAAATAAATCTTTTAAAAAAATTACTGTGTTGATCAGAGAATTTCTCTCCTTCATTTGTTCTATTATTTTGTTTTGGATATATTTTTTTTAAATGTGCTTATTTGAAAGTCATGGTTACAGAGAGAAGGACAAACATTCACATAGAAACACAGAGAGAGAGGGAGTAAGAGGAAATGAGAGTGAAAGAGAGATCTTCCATCTTGTGGTTCAATCCTAAATTGCTGTCATGGCCCGGGACTGGGCAGGGTCAAAGGTCAGAACCGGCAGCTCTGTCCGGATCTCCCCTGTGAGTCCAGAACCCTAAGTTCTTGGAGTATCTTCCCTTACTTTTCCTAGGCCATTCCTTGAAGAAATCTATTGAAAGTAGAATTGCTGGGATGTGAACTGGTGCCAAGATGGTACGCAGATACTGCAGTGAGCAGCTTAATCTTTGTTTACTATTTACATGGTACATATTTCTGAAAATATTTCTCGTAGACAATTAATGTTTGGGTCCCTTTGTGTTCCCATCTGTTTCAATCTCACTTCTCTCCCATGTCTTCCTCCATCCACTGCCCCCTTTGTTTTTGCTATTTCTCAAGTTCTCGCAACAGGAAACAAAGGGTCTTACCGGCCAGAGGGAGGGAAAGGAGTATTTCAGAGAAGGGAAGTTAACATTGTACCATTTGCTTCAGATCCACTCATATTCAACATTAGAATATACCTTCTCACACACTGAATAAAAAACTTCCATTTCAAGAATTTAAAGCCCAGGGCTCACAGAAGCTCAAAACATTGCCCAAGGTGATATCATTAGTAGGTGTTTGATCTGGGAAACAAACCTATTTTTACCTGCTTGCAAAATTTTTGCTGTCCCCTCCTCACTACACTGGTTTATAAGTGTTAGGCTTTTATTGCAACCGTAAGGGATAGTGTTTTTCTGTATTTCTGGATAGTGGTGACATATTCAGGGCTTGGAAGTTATAGGGTTTTGTTTTTTCTTTTTTGAGAATTTAGTTCTTTTTATAATCAAAACAAAGACAAATGCTTTTGTCTCACAACTCATGGAAAACTGCTCTTTACAAGAGTATTTCTGGACTTCTGTCTTTTTCCTTTCTTTGTTATTTGTGCATTAAAAATACCTTTGGGAAATAAAATTTTAAACAAAGGAAAGGGATAAATATGGGGCTGTTTCCATATGAATACTATATGTTCTCTGCTTTTACAAAAATTTGGAAAAGATAATAATAATTATTGTTTAACAAGTTTGAAATAGGGCTAAGACAGGGAGTGTGGGATGATATCTTTGTCTTTTAGCATCAGCCTTGGAAGATGGGTTTATTGGTGGAATAGAAAGCATTTTTCTGACTATGATTAAGGCAGAAAAGCCAGCCTGTGTAGCTACTTATGCTTCTCAGGGTGAGTTACAATGCCTTATGAAATTATCATCCCTGCTTGTCAACTGATGCTGTTGGACTTGGGTTTTGCTTGGAAGCACACCTTGCTCAGGTGACTTCTGCAATGCCTTGCAGAATAAAGATCTCTGAAGATTGGAAGAGGTTGTGGCCTGACTTTAGTTCCTAACCCTGTGTTTTTTTAATCAGTGTGATTTGGGACAAAGGAATCTATATCAGAGACCTGGTGTACCGTGAGAATCATTTAATTTCCTTATAGAACCAAGTGTCTTCAACTCAATCAGCTACACAATTTTAGGGTTCAGAGCTAAATGGGAAAAATCTGATCTTTGGTTCAAAAATTACTGAGACATTCAAGATAGCAACAACAGAGAATTTAATAGGTCGCATCATATGGAGTGTTGTGGGAGCTGCACATTTTGGATGCTACAAGGGTGGCCGTGGGCTGCACGGTGACCCAGGCTGAGAACTGGCCCAAGAACTCTACTGCAACAAACCTAATGTGATGGGTAACTCTGCAAATGACCTGACAGACCTCAAACTTCTATGCACATACCTGTAGGAGCAGGTGTACTAATGCTTTTAAAAATAGAATAAAGTAGAATGAATGGCTTAGAGTGGGGCCACTCTATGGAATAGGGAAGTAGAGGATCTTCTGGAATTTTTATTGAGGGAGGTGGTAGAAATGAACATGGACACAGTCTAAAGAAATTCTGCATATGGGGCCAAGCACAGTAGCCTAGTGGTTAATCTCCTTGCCTTGCACACACCAGGGTCCCATATGGGTGCTGGGTCATGTCCCAGCAACCCCAACACACATGCAGTGCCCTTCTTGTGGCCTGGGAAGACAGTCAAGGAAAGCCCAACGTTTTGGGACCCTGCACCCACGTGGGAGACATGGAAGAGGCTCCTGGCTCCTGGCTTTGAATTGGCTCAGCCTGGCCATTACGGCCACTTGAGGAGTGAATCAGTGGATGGAATATCTTCCTCTCTCTCTCCTCCTCTCTGTATATCTGACTGTCCAATAAAAATAAATAAATCTTTTTTTAAATCCCATATAACAGGTGAGATGGTCGTGTGGCTATGTGAGGCTATAATTTGAAGGTTATATCTTAGAAGGAGACATAAAACAGTGTGGGGTTACCTGAATATAGAGGAAGTCAGAGTGAACATTGCAGAATGGGCCTCAAGAAATTCATTGAATTAGGGAGGAAATAATTGTAAATGATGCTAGTAAGAGACTCCCAGGGTGGAAAATGAACAGATGACTTTGTTACTGAGTCACAGAGAAGAGTTCGCATATTTTAGAACCAGTGTTTCCATAATGTGTGTGAAGAATGGATTTGAGAGGATTAAGACTGGAGCTCAGACACTCTACAAGGCAATTGTAATACTACAGGAAGGTGGGAGGATTTACGGCGTTAAACACCAGGATGGAAAAGAAGCTGATTCTAAACAGGTTTAGAAAGTAGAATTCTGAATGTCGTGCTATTTGTATGAGGAAGAATATTAGGACAGCTATAAAGCCAGATTCTTGAAGTAAGATTGTAGCCAAAAGCCAGATTTCCATGAATTGTTAAGACATGCGGTACTGTAATAGAAAATTAGAAGCTGTGATTGAGTTATTGGGTTTGAGATGTTGTCTTCTCTGAACTGATTCTTAGTGGAATTCTCAGAATAACCTTGAAAAAGGGTGAAGGAGAGAACTGCACCCGAGATGAGGATTTGGGAATCATAAATGTATCCTAGTCACTCAGCTCTCAGATAGGAAAATTATTATGATAAAGATTGCAGGATGGAGAAAATAGTAGGCTAGTCATGTGGGAAACTACAAAACTTCAGGGGCAAAAGTGAATGTTGTAAGAGGAAAAACCCAGAGAATAATATATGAAACACGCATTAATATCAAAGTAGAACAATAGATTAAGGAGGGACCACAGTATTAAAAATACAGAAAGAGATAGAGAAAACTATACATGCTATTTTGTCACCTAGAGTCTGTCAAATCACTGATGAGTACCTAGAGCAGATATTTAATACTTATTTTTCATTGGGCCAAAGTGTACCACAAACATTAAGATTTGAATATTCAGGAGGAAACTTTCCCTTAAAATGTCAGTCCTGGCCACAGATCACTAGCAATCTCCAAGGTGGTAAAAACAGAAGCGAAGCATAAGCAGTGGAAATTCTAATTTACAGTTCTTTCCCTCTTGACATCATGTTTGGCCTTTAGTCTTGTGTTTAGAAAGAGTAAGACGAAATAAATTAAAAAAAAAGAGTAAAATGGAAAAGAAAACAAAAAGGGGTTTCGGGGAGGGTGCTTTCCACAGACATACTTTGGGTGACAAGGTGGTTCCAACACCACTTCCTTATGAGGTCGTGCAATCCTTGAATCTGTCACCCAGTTTTGTTGGCTAGGGAATCTGATGTTGTCAAGGTCCTGAATGCTGCCCAGAGTCAGTAACTTTCTTAAGTTTCAAGTGGATTGCTGATAAACTAGGAGCCTAATTGAATTCCTTGGGCTTTGAATTGACCCACTTTTTCTTGCTCCACACACTCTCTCTAAGGTAATTACAAGACATATTAGAGCAGAAAACATCTGGTAAGCATATGCGAGCAAGAAGGGTTTGAACATAATCTACCGGTTCATGATAAAAAAAAAGCCCAGTAAAATGTTCTGCCCCACAAATCAGTGTTGCTTTCAAAGACACAGAAAATACATTGCCTTGTCCAGGGATTCTCTCTTGGCCGACTGCCAAGAACACTGTCTACTCTTTAGGCTCATATTCCTTGGAACTCCAATCATCATTCTTCCTCATTTGAGACAAAAAGCATATTCACCTAGAAGATAAAATTCACTGTATAAGTAAGTTTAAGGTATAGGCAGGTCAGCATATACTTACAGGATTGGGTGACCTTGAAGCAGCTAAGAACTTTAATATTTTCGTGTACTTCTTCATTGTAAAATATTACCTCACTTTCAGATATATTGTTATTATACAAGAAATAATGGATCTATCTTTATACTTAGAAGATAATAAACACTCCATGGGTTATAGACTGTTGAGTCCTTAGAAGTGATTATGAATCTATCTATCTATCTATCTATCTATCTATCTATCTATCTATCTATCTATCATTTTTCTTCCTTCCTGATACTTTCTCCCTAACATCAGCTAGATAGTGTTTCCCTCAAGCCAATAAAAATACAAACTCCCAGTTATCATGCCCTGCTACTGTAGTTTGGCTAGTAGGAAGTGACTTACAACTGCATGTACTGTTTTATGTTCTTGGATCTTTTAAACATGTCAAACAATTTTGAGATTAATAAACAAAATGCGTAATAGCACCAAATAAATTACTACTTGAGCGCTGCCTAACTTTATTAAATAATTTTTAATTTCAAGAATTATAAAAGTATGTAAGAACAATTTCCAGTACCAATAAGAGTACTAAATACACCACCACAGCTCTCAAAGGAAACCCTGTAATCACAGTAAGTGTCAGGGAATACTAAAAGAAAAGATTAATTGTAAGCACAGAATACTAAGGCAACACACTGTTAATCAAGGAGGGGAGCCAGATGTGAACTGTTAACAAAGTATAATCAATATGGAAAAGCATAATTCAGGGAAATTGTATTACATTTGTTCCCTCCCAGCGCCCCCTCCTGTAGGTCAGCTTTGGAAACTGCTTTTAACAACTAACGGATATGCTGAATGTTGTCACATGGAATATTTCACTCAACTCAGTCACCCTCTGATGTTTGACCTGTTCTAAACACAGCTATTCCCTTGTGAGATATGCCCTATAGAAACACGGTTCAGCACGATTCTTGGTTTGAGAATCCAACCTCTGCATTATCAAGACATCTATAGTTGCAAGTTATTCTCTCAGGAGTTTAGTCATGTACTCAATAAATTCAGCATTTGAGTAGAGCAGAGTTGTTCAGTGCCTTTATGGTTTAGATGTATCAATAAATAAAAGTGTCATAGACAACTCTGTTAAGTGACAGTAGATCTAGGTATTTTAAAATAAACACAAGCACTTATCCCTTTTGTAAATTTTTTAATCTCATAATTATCCTTAAGAAAATACTCAGGTCTAATTGCTAAAACTATTATGACCGTCAATTTTACACATTAAGCATCATTACTTGAATTATGGCTAAAGTTTAGTTCTTTTAAGTATATTGATGAATGTCTGCTTGCCAAGATTTTTGTCCCAGGTATTTTAACTGCATTATCACATTTTCTCAGCCAAAAATGTCATATATTTCTTCTGAAGTGTATGAGCATTTTTAACAAATTATCAATTCAGTTTTGCTATTACTTCAGCTTTTTTGTGAAACTAGTGTGTATATGGGCTTATAATCCTCCTTATTCTATGAAACATTTCAAAGATAGCTATAATAGAATCGCACTGAAGAAATGATACATTTAAAAAGCATCTGGACAATAGATGTAGGTGACTCAATCTAAAAGTAAAAAAAAAAATTTAGATAGACGAATCAAAGGTGAGAATTTTTGCAAATTCCTTAGCGTGGGTTGCTCATTTTACTTTAAATAAAAAGAAAACAAATCATTAGTTTTATTGACTTTGGCCCAGGTAAACACACACACACACACACACACACACACACACACACTGATTAAACTCTGTAGAATAACACAACTCTCTTTGAGCTGTGACTGGAGAAGCAGAATTTTCAGTGATTCTGCTAAACTGCATTTCTGTAGGTGTGAGTTTGCATGTGTATACAAACACATACCAAACACATTCTGGAGAAAGATGCTTTTTGGAGAGACAACTAGTTAGAACTAGCACCCTTTCTCTGACATGCTGGGTGGGGTTTGAGGTGGGCAGTGGGGAGGTCAGTTGCAGTGCGTATGACACATTTCTGGTGCATGTTACGTGTCAGAGCCCTACTGGGCATGTTCACTCAGTTCTCTGCATTTTACTGTCAGTACTGCTTCCTGTAGAGGTTTGACTGAAAGTTCAGGCTTTTTAAGTTTTATCCATGTGCAAAGCATATCTGGATTTCTATAATGTGGCTTTCAAGCTGGTTCTATATTTATTTCACCCTTGCATAACTCAGAAGGAGTGGGACAAAGTGTGCTCAGACTGCCCAAAAGCAATTACCAAACCCTTAGACTAGGACGAGTCATGGCTCGCAAGACAATTTTTGAGACAGCCCCAATGACACACGGAAGATCAGTAGAGTCTTCATTAGCAATGCAGCAACTCATCTCATTCTAGTACAGATCTCTTTATAGGATGCTGGCCATGTCCCCAGCTATTGGATGACACATTTTGTACTCTGTATTGTCTTTGATTTTAGCCTGTGCCCCTGGATTTATGTTCAGCATAAATTATAATAGCAATGAATACTCAATGACAAATACTAATTTAGCACTCGAAAACTGGCAAGATTCCTTAAAATCCTTCAAACAGAAACCACATATTTTAGTTCTATAATCTTGGGATCCAGTAACACAGTCAAAATCCACATTATTTTCAATGATATTAACAGCATTAGGCCAGAATAGAAGTACAATTTCCCTGTAGAAAATACTTCCAGGTTCTGAAACCAAATGTGACAGATTCTTCTCCTGAAACTCGTGTAACTTTTTTAAGTCTCCTCTTTTGAACACTTAATATCTGCCTTGGGTGCAGTTAATTCTGCTGAATTGTAGGGTCCATCAAGGCAAACACCATGGCGTTTCCACATTTGCATTCTCCAAGGTGTGCTACTTCAACATTTTGAGTTTAGTTGAATTGACGGATGGAGATATAAGATGTGTTCGGGTGGGGAAAAAAACATGCATGTGAAAGGCAGCCTGATGTCGCAGAGAGAGGAAGGCTGTAGTGTCCAGTTGATGTGGGACCCAGCCTCATTCTTCTCTGTCCTTCTTGGCTTACTTCAATGTCTCTGCTCCTCGGATCCCTTGGATAGAAACGCAGTCTTATGCTTTGTTTATACAGCTGTAAAATTATACAGCTGTGGGGGAGCAACACAGTCTACATGAAAAAGAGGTGCATTGATTTAGCTGTTAACAAGTGGATAACTGCCACGATTTTTCCAATATGACATATCCATCATATGCAGTTATTTGGAAGTTGGTTCTGAGCATTATGGTGTTCAATACGCTATGTAGGGGTTTATAACATAAATACATATAATACCTGCCGAATACTCCAAGACATGACTAAACAAATGATCATGTAAGAATTATAGTTCATAATTAATGAGTACAGCATTATTCATTTATCAACATGTGTTATAGTGTGAATAATAACATGTAATAAGATTGCACACTACAAAATCACTTAAAATCTCTGTGTATGCTTAGTCACCTGCCTTGCATTCTATAAAAGATATCTTTTGCATCCATTATCTCTGATACATCTTCCTGCTGATTTTTCAGCAATGAATGAAGGAATGACTCTAAGTGAATGTACCAGGCCCGTCCCCAAGCCTTGTCTTAGTCCTCAGAGAAAGAGAAGGGATGAAGAAGGCAGCCTGAAACAGGAGAACAGGAAACATGTGAGTTCATGTTGTTAAGCCAAAGCAGGACACTAACTCCCAAAAAGCATAAGAAACCCCTAAATCCAAGATAATGACTTGCAAAGTTAACTTCTGTGTTTCTAAAGGAAACATGAGAGACTGCAAGCAGGAATTATGTTTGAAGCCCCTCATGGTCCCTTATATCTGGCTGCATTTGTCCTATCTTACAGAAACAACGCAACAGTTTTACGGCACCAAATTCTAGTGGTTGATACAGTATCTTCCCTTATATATTGTCTATCTGGAATGTGGTCACAATGATCTTATTCTTACTATCAGTATTATGTCCCATCTCTCACATCCTCTCTCTCTCTCTCTCTCTCTCATTTTAGATTTATTTATTTTTATTCTAAAGACATACTTACAGAGAGAAGAAGAGACAGAGAGAGAAAGATCTTCCATCCACTGATTAGTTCCCCCAATGGCTACAACGGTCAGAGCTGAGCTATCTGGACCCAGCAGCCATGAGCTTATTCCAGGTCTTTTATGTGGGTGCAAGGTCCCAAGTACTTAGGCCATCCTCAACTGCTTTCTCGGGCCATGATCAGGCAGCACAATGGGAAGTGGAGCCACTAGGACATGAACTGGTGCCCCCCGGATGCTGTTACTTGACAGGAGAGGATTAGCCTGTTGAGCCATAACACTAGCCCCCTCTCCTCTCACCTCTGTTACTGAGATAACTGCTGTATGGGATCTTATAAGTGAAAAAAGAAGTTATTTTCAGCCACACTTGTGTTTTTCTTAATAGACTTAATTTCAAAAAAAATTTTTTTTATTTCTCATAATACAGTCCCTTAGACTCAGGAATTTCCCCTTCTACCCTGCTAATACCCCTTTCCTCATCCCCCCTACCCACTGTTTTCCCCTATATTGTAATAATATACCTCACTAAAACATACAAATTGGATACCATCTGATGTTTCAGTGTAGACACAGTACTGTTTCTTGCTAGCTAGTTGCTAGACACGGATGCACCTTGCCACAAAACTCTGAGCTCATAATCAGAGGGAAAACATGGAGCCAGTTTCCCAAGCTAAACTTCATGACCTGGGACCTCATCCACCTGCAGTGTGACACCATTTAATCTTTTTAAGCACCAGCAATCAATGAGGATTATGAAGTTCTGAATACTGACTGTTCTAAACCAGCAAATGAAGGCAAAAGAGCATCAATATTGGGACAGCACACTTCTGGTTTGCTTGGTAACTGCTGATGTAAGACAGGAGCGTTAAGACAGGTGAACCGAGTGTGGTGGGCTTTACCTTCTCAGTGACAATGGCATGTTTAGAACTCTCTCTCTCTCTCTCTCTCTCTCTCTCTTTCTCTCTCTCTCTCTCTCTCTCTCTCTCTCTCTCTCATATGTGTGTGTGTGTGTGTGTGTGTGTGTGTGTGTGTCCAGTGATTATATGCCTATAGAAATGGTTAGGGAGAGTTTTGGGCCAGAAACTAGGCTTAATGAAACTAGAAACCTGCAATTTAAATGCTGGTGGATGACAATTCTTCTCTAACCATGCATTAGATGTGGTTTTGGCGAGGAGTATCAGGAGTTATAAAATTTTATTGCAGACCTTCAAATGGATAAGACGAAGTTCACTTCATGGATCGTCAACCATTCAGTGTGTATGTGTGCACGCAACACACCCTCAACCTCATTGCCTGGGCTGACTTCCTCCCCACACACTCTTTGCTTCAATTCTACACTCATTGCGTTCTCTGGATACCTAATCTATTTATTTCGGAAAGCTCAAGTAAAGATTAGTTTACTTAGAGGTAATATGCTCCTCTACTAATCGCAGACTGTTCTATTGTATTCAAGACCTGTTGCTTCATATCAGGTTCTATCTAAAGATTTTTTGTGCCTTGTGTTAAAGTTAAGAGTAAACCTTATTTTCATTTTCCACTAGATTAACAAATGCTGACATTTGACCGTTATTGGTTCTCAGCAAATTAACGTTTAGTGACTATAAAACACTAATAAATACCATAGGCAAATCTAAGCCCTAATTTATATAACAACAAAAGTAAATATAACAACAAAAGTAAATACACAAGTGTCAGATTAAATTCTCGCTCTTCTCCCCCAGATCTAAGAGGGTTCTTCAAGCAATAATGCTGTTTAGGAGAGGGATGTATGATTGTCCTATCAGACTTTAGTAAATGGAACTGAGCTAATATTTCAGGAAGAAACATTGTCATTGTGGTCAGCATTCTAGGAGCAGATAAATGATCACACAAAGAAGCTCACATAGAAGTAACAACAGCTACTTCGTTATGTGCAAGTAATCATGGTTTGTTTCAGATAAACTACAGATCATCAATGAGATGCATTGAAATTTAACAAGCCCTCATTGACACTTTGCTAAGATACCATTATATATATATAAAGTTTTATATCAGCATATATACTCACATATATACATACACAGATATAAACATCAGCAAAATAAAATGCTATGAAACAACAGGGTCATGCAAATAATTTCTTTAAGTTTTTTATTTAATCTATTTGTTTGATAGGTATAGAAAGGGAAAGAGGAAAATATGTGCATATATATACACATATATATTTTTTACATATACTTGTGGAGAGAGAGAGAGCAGAGGTAGGCCAACTGCTGGTTCTTTCCCCAAACATGTACAGTGTCAGATCTTGCTTAGTTGAAGTTGGGAACTAGAGTTTGGTATTGGTTGCAAGTCTCCTATGGAGACGGCAGGAGTCCCAACTCTGATTCCCATATGCCGCCTCCAGGGCTTTCAACGGGAAGAGAGTTGGAGTTACTATGCAGAGCAAAGTATGCCAAATATCACACATATCCAGCTTGTCATGGCAGAGGATGGTTTGGAAGCATGAAAGTAAGGGAGTAAACATACAGCCATTTGAGTTAATATCACCAACACACCACCTGGCATCCATCTATACCCTTCTATTAGTAGAAGACACCCAGAGTTTTGCAGGGCTCCAAGCACTAAGAGGGTGCTGTGCTGACGAACAGTATGGGGTTCTAAGGAAGCTGAAAACCAGGAGATTGTTTTGTTGATTGGCCCTACATGTAACAGGATTTCCTTGGTACAAGGGACCCACCCTCCCTCTCAAATGGATGCTCAGTGATTGTGTGACATAATTGACTACTGTTCATAGGAAAAGAATGAGACGCCAGTTGTAGCATAGGTCCCTTCAAAGTGTGCATATATGCTTTTTATCAAAGTTTCAAATGTTTTATATATCCCCAGTTACAGGCTACTGTCTAGATTGAATAGCATGTAGGCAAGAGTAAAACTGCTGGAAGAAATCCAGCAAATAGGAACAGGACAGTATTTTTACAGGTATGTGGAGAAAACGGGGAGACCTGACAAGGACATGCCATCTAGGAATGGGGTCTGGAAACATATTGGAGTGGGAGCAACTGAGGGCATGGTTGGTAGAGGAAGAATGACCTTTGAGCTTTCATGGAGCCAGTACTACATTCTCAGAGCACAGATGAAGCAATGGTCCTGCTTACTTATCTGGAAGGTGGGGGTAACAAGCCCTTCTTGATGCATGAACATGAGTCCAGTGGCCAGCTAGGACCTGGCCAGAGCAGGAAGCGCCCAGGGAGAGGAGCCCATCACCTGGGATACTGCACTAGTCCTCATCTAGAGCCACCTTAGTCTCCACGTGAGGGGAGTGAGTGGTAGATGGATGGGGCGTGATTCAGGCCAGTTACCCTCCTGTGTTCTGGGCACTGCTTCCTGCAATAGCTCTGTTAAACCCACTGAGCCTCTCCTGTCAAATCCTACGCACGGCCACAGGGACAAGCTCTGTCATGCTCATGACATAGTGACCCACCAGAACAAGGTCACTGTCATTGAGGATCAGCCCCAAGGGAAAAGGCCATCATGGCCTAGGAATCTTGTGCGGTGTCCTCAGCTGGGAGCAAGGAGGAAGGAGCAAGGAAGGAGGGGTTAGAAGCCAACAACCAGACACTAGCAATCAGAAGCTAAGAGACAGAAGCAGGAACCAAGGGCAAAAAATTGGAGACAGGGACCAGGAACCGGGAGCCAGGAGTCAGGAACTGGGAGCCAGAAGCTCAAAACCTGGGAGCTTGCAATGTGCAGAGGGAGCCCCAGAGCTTCTCATCCCATCCGTCCCCAAGGTGCCTTATAGCAAGGACCAGGAACCCAGGTCACAGATGAGGACCCTAAGATTCAACGGGGAACAGCAGTCACTGCCTTGTGCAGCAGAGAGCAGGGGTGCGACTCAGTGCACTGGAATCCACACTTCAAGAAGAAAACTACATTTCTTTATTCATGTAAAGCCTACTGCAGGGGAAAGGAAGATATAAGGAAAAGAAAAAGCAACAGGTAGAGTATATTTGTGTTTGTCACTGGTTTAGGTGAAGCAGGGAGGTCCAGAGAGTTCTGGCTCTGCCGGACTCTTATCAACTAGTCCACAGGGTTTTCAGCCCTGGCTCTGGCCAGAGGGGCGCAGGCAAAAACAGGCACCCAAGGTGCGCACCCAGTTGGGCATTCTATGTTGGGGACGGTCCTGGCTGTGGTTCCTCCTTCGCAGCCTCAGGCGGCTCCAGGGCCAGCGAGTGGTCTTGACCCGAGGTTGTTCTGCCTGGTTCTCGGCCTCTGCGCCTTCTGGGATAGGCAGAGCTGGTTCTGGGGGCTCTGGCTGGAGAGCTGATGCAAGAGTTGTGGCCAAATTATTGGTAAAACCTGAGACAGCAAGAGAAGACAAGATGAACACCACAGTCAACACTGTTGCCTTTGCCAAGTCCAAAACACTGCTTGCCAGCCATAGAAGCTCCAGGCCTGCCACCAGACAGTGCTGCAGCCCTGGGGCTCGAAGCCTGCACTTTGCTCTTACGAAAGAGCAGTTTAGGATTATCTGCTAGCCTTGATACATCTCTGATGGCCCCTCCTAGACTCCACCTAGCCACCCACCCAAACACCCAGGCACCCACCCACCCACCCAGCCTGCCTTCCTCACCCTGAGCCTCACACTCTGCTTCCTGAGGCTCCTGGTCCTCAAGCTGGCTCAGAAGAATGTAGACACGCAGGGCCAGAGATGACAGAGGCATTTTAGGACGGCGGCGCATCATTAGGGAATTCCGGCTGGCCTGGTGCTGGGGCTTGTAGATGTATGCCAGAACAGAATCCAATCCTATTCCCAAGAGGGAGCAGAAGGCCCTGGGGACAGGTATCAGGACAGCAGAGTCAGGAATATGGCATCTGGGCCCATCCTCCCATCCTCCTGGGCATGGGGCGCTGGGCTCTGGGTGGAGGAGGCCCAGCCCCATGTGAGACAGGCAGCGCAGCAGGAGCCCCACACAGGAGCAGGCTGCCCCCTACCGCACACTGAACCCAAGCCAACAAAGGCATGGGGCACAGGGTCTACAGGCTTCCATGATAGAGCAGGATTCTGTCCTGCGGCCTTGGGCTTGGGAATGTTGAAAGTTCCGTCTCCTCCTGAAGGCAATACCCTCATGCACAGACTTCAAGCGGCCATCAGAGGACATGTGAGCCCTGGAGTGGCAGCAGCCTGTCCCTGGCCAGCCAAACCTCATGTCTCAGCTGTGCAGAGGGCATCATCTCTCTAGTCCCAAGGCATGCTCTCTGGTTTAGTCCATCTTCTTCCTCACTGTTTTGCCCCAAGAAAAGGAACCAGTGGAGGACAGGAGGTATCACCTGTTGTTCTCCTTTCTTGCACCTTCCTGGAGGTCCTGGGGCTTCACTGACTTCCTGACCAGGAGGGTAGGGACCTTGGGCTGTGCAGTCCCTCCGGTGTGCTCAGGTCCTGGGCAGACACCAGAGCTCAAGAAGCATTTCCCAGCATTGTTGGTTGAGTCAGAACTATACCAGCTCCTCTGCCAGTACCTGAACAGACCTGGGAATCCTCTTCCAACCCCTAATGTGCCAACTCAACCATTACTGCACAGAGACCCCCACCTAAAATCCAGATGCTGTTTGTGAATAGGAAGAAGGTCTTTGTGAATAGGAAAACTGCTTTGCCTATTCAGGGGAAAAAAAAAAAAACAGGAGAAAAGAGGCCAGATCCCCAAAGCTTCCTCATGAGGTCAAGATCATAAGCAGGTCCCTGGTCAGCCCCCTCCTCCAGGCCAGGCATCTGGAAGATCTTCCTTGGGAGAAAAACACAGGTCCAGATCTCACTCAGGGTCTGGTCATATGATCACACAGAAATGAATGAGTAATCTGAGGATTGCAAGGCCCAGGGCATCATCAAGACCTAGGCAGCAGCCCCTGTGTCATCCCCAGGCCTGCTGGTGCAGGTGCTCACCTGGGGAATAGCAGGTGAAGCACCGGATGTGTGCCTGAGACGTTTTGGAAGATGTTCCCAGTCTGCTGGACAGGTGCCAGCATTTTCATGGTCTTCTGAGTTGTGCCTGCCTCCAGAAGCCCCAGGTGGCTTCCGATCTTCAGGCTCGGTAGATATTGATAGGCTAATGGCTGTGTCAATTCTTCGGTGGGTTTAGACCCTGGCTGTGATGTTGGAGCCTTGGCGGGCTGCAGGGCTTCCATGGCTTCAGGAGGCTGGACTGCCCGGGGCAGAGATGGTGCTAGTGGCTCAGGCTGCGGGGCAGCTGCTGGAGTTGGCACCGAATGGAAGCAGAGAAATGTACAGGTCACCACAGGAGGAGAAAATTTCATCAATTACCCACCTCTTCCCACCAGATGTGAAGAAACAAGGGTTCCTCCCCTCCCCCTTTGCCTTGCAGAGAAGTGCCTGCTCAGGCTCACATGTGGACCCTTTCCATGCTGAGCTGCAATTATAAGGGCTCTGAGCCTACGCTTGATGCCCATGCACACCAGTCTCAGAGCCTCCTCCCAGTGTGGCACAGCCCTGGTCGCCTTCTAAGCATTCAAACCCAAGCCTCGCTGGCCTCACCCTCAGGTACAGCCTTAGAATCAAGTTCATCCACCACTTCCTTGTATGCTTTATATTCCAGCTCCATTAGGAGATTCGTGGCTTGCAAATCAATGTCGCTGTCTGCCATGTTGTCCCAAGCATAGGCCACCAGCTTCTTGAGGCAGCTCAGGTCATTGGGCTGATGGAAATGCCCAGGGTAACGATGCAGCCAGGTTTGCAGGATGGAGCAGAGGGCCCTGGGAACAGACAGGTGGGCAGCAGAGTCATGCAGCTGGCTTCTCCTGTCCCTCAGCCCTCTCAGGTGTCTCTGCCTTTGGGCTCCAGGAACAGGATGCTGACCTGGTGTGCAGAAGGGCTGTTTGGAGGCCTCTAGTGGAACTGGCTACTCCCTAACTCCCAATAGCCTAATGGGAGGGGACTGCAATGCTCAGCCTCTTTGAGATGGGTTGTTTTGGGGTGAGATTTCACTCCCAGTCTGATACCAACACTACTCCCATATCCCCCTCCTCCTGCAGGCAGCAGTATGTCTCTCCCACCTCTTCTGATAGTAGGCAGAGCAAGCCGGCATGCCTGGGATACAGCCAGTCCTTACATAGCCCAAGGTCTCACCTGTGAATCCAGGAACCTCCCTCCTCTCCAAGCACACTTACTCCTTGCAGCGGTCATCCTCCTCCTGTCCTGCTTCAAACTTTCTGTATCTAGAGGAGGAGAGAAGGTGTTACCTGAGATGTCCTTTGTCCACCTGCCGGCAGGTCTGGGGCATGGGGCGTCTCCGTGAGTTAGAGCACTGAAGGCCATGGGTCTGTGCTGTGCCTGGATGGCTGCCGTGTGGTCTGGACAGGCAGCTTTGCACAGTGAGCACTTTACTCTGTCTCTGAGCGAGTGCCCTCAGCCAGGTCCTCCCCAGGTATTTGAGGAAACTGGGAAACTCAGGACTTGGGTTCTGGATACTTCCATAGACAGGGCCCCACAGGGAATCCATAGTTCCTCTCTGAATAGGAGAACTGCTTTGTCCATGGCTATGGGAACTGTGCTGTATGGCATCAAATCTTTCCCTGGTGGCAGGAAATGTTAGGTGAGAAGCAAGCCCTGAACCTCCCTCTTTTTGGGCCAGGCACGTAGAAGCCCTCTCTCAGTCTCAAGTTTCAAGGTGCTGCTACAGTGACCTGGCCTCTGAGTGTGTCAGAGCATCACCCAGTCCCAGCCATGAGTGGTGGAGTGCAGACCCCTGTGCCGGTGTGGGCAAGCCCTCACCTTTCAAAGAGCAGGTCGAGGACTTGGTCGGCGGTAACAAACTTGTGGTACCTCTTCAAGAATGTGGACACGAAGTACAGGTCCCCCCTCCGCTGCGCTGGCACCAGATCATACACGAATTTCTTGACCATGTCTGCACCCATGGTTCCCATGGGACCAGCAGCAGACACAGAGGGTGCCGATGCGACAGCTCCTGGCTCCTCTGGCTCAGGACTTCTCAGGACCTGTCCTGGTCCCGAGGACGGCACAGCACACATTGGTGCAGACTTCTGTCTATGCAGGACAGGTCCTTGCTCTTTGGCTGCGGCCACCTTGGCAGGATCCTGCTTTGCTGGACTTGCATGTTGTAGTGTGGCCGAGGGCTCCCCCTCAGGCCTGCCTGCCTTGCTGGTCCGCACTGCAGTGGAGTCCTTCCTCACGGGTGTACCAAAGGCACTGTGATGCTAGGGTAAGCAAGGAGCTTGTTCCAAGCACAGCCCAGATGTGCTAGCCCAGCACATTGAGGGTTGGCATAGTTTCATCCTGTTCCTCACTCCCACCTCCTGCCCCTTCCATGGCCAATGTGTCCCCACAACCTGCCCCCAGTAGCCCTACCCAACCTCACACACACACACACACACACATACAGACACAGAGTAGGGCTAAGCAAAACCAGCTGAACTCAAGTAGAGGCCAGCCTGGTTGGACCTGCCCGGGCTCTCTGATTGTCACCTTTAGGACCCTCGGACTGCGTTGTGCAGGCGATTCAAGACGTGGGCTGACCCACTGTCTGTAGCGGGGTTGTGTGCGAGGCTGACCGGAGTCTGGGCCTCGCGAACGCTGGAAACAACGTCTATTCATTGTCTCCTGAGAGCTCTGGACAACTGAACGGCTAGGCCTCTAGTGCCAGAATGAGAGCACCTGGTTACCGGGGTGACCCAACTTGTGCTCTGGCCATTGTCCATTGAGTGAGGTCACTTCCTGTGGCTCACTCATCTGAGGCCCCTCCTTAGAACAGCTCTCCCTCACTCACTTGAAGTCCATGGGCTCCCTGTGGCCCCCTGACTCAGGTGCCCTGTGCACACCCGCCTACACATATTCACACCAGTAGCATACCCCAGCTCCCTGTGCAGGCCTGGGACTCCGGGCTCACACTGGGACGTGATGACTTGGTGACTGACACTGCCCCTCCTTCCTCTAGGCTTTTGATCCTGGACCACTTCTTGTACCTCTCAGGGATCCCACATCTCCTCTGCTTGTAGGACATCATCCTAGCATGTGCTCTGAGGGTGCCCTCAGGTGTCTGGACCCCAAGTACCTGTGTGACCCATGAATCCTGAGACCTGATGCTATAAAAACCCAGAGAGGAGAGGATCCAAGGATGACTGGCATAAGAATAGATTACGTGGCCCCTATTAGGGTGATAATTTATGTGTGACATGGCAGTTTTTGATTATACAGATATATACTTACATAGACACATATAGGAGATTTTGAGTTATACATATAAAACACTGTTTTATGTCTATAGACGTATGATTGGGACCTGTTTCAAGTAGGGCTTCAAGGTTTTGGAAATAGGCTTCCACTGTTCAATATTGTCACATACTTCCCTTTTTAATCAAAGGTTTCTTTTGAAATCCTGCATGAGATGGTAGATGCATTTAGGAGAGAATAAATTACAAAGATATTAGACACCCAAGGCTTAGAAGCATTCCACCCTCTTCAGGCTTGCTGAATTTACCCAAAGACAAGGAATGTTACTGGATATATTTTAAAACCATATTGCACCATTAGATGTTTTGGGTCGAACACAACACTCTGATACAACATGATGAGCATGTCATTCTTTCTCCGTGAGAGAATCAAAAATCAGCCCTGAACGCATGAGGAAATCCTCAGTAAATCCTAACACTTGGAATTCCTACAGAATATCGTGATTCCCGAGAGAAGCAACGAAATGTATTTTAGGAGATTATTGACCAAATGAGAATTAATATTGCCTCCATCAGCAATGTCATTATATGTCCCATGTTCTCCATGTCCTCTCCAGCTCCCTGCTCAGGTGCCTGGCACCGCAGGGCCAGATGAGCTGAGTGTCTGGTCAATGCAAATGTCATCATGTAATGTACAAAGATTCCAGGCAGCAAGCTCTTCACTTCTGACAGTATGCTAGGAGCAGAAAACAATCACATACAGAATATGACAGAAATGAAACAACAACTACTTCATTATGTGTAAGTAATCATGATTTATTTAAGGTAGAATTCAGATCATCGGTAAGATGCATTCAAATTTAACAAGCCCAATTGACACTTTGCTGGGTTCTGCAGCAAGATACCATAGATAGATGATAGATAGATAGATAGATAGATAGATGGATAGATAGATAATTAGATAGATAGATAATCAGCACCAGAAAAATAAAATGTTATGCAGCAAAAATATGTGCATGTAAATCACTTCTTTATGTTTTCATTTAATCTATTTGTTTGATAGGCATAGAGAGAAACAGAGAGGGATAGAGGAATACATATGTATGTATTACATATATTCAAATATATAATATCTTACACATATATATAATATGTATATATATATTTTTTTTAATCTATTTTATTGTATTGTTGTTGACAATCTTTACATAGTTAATTACAGTTAAAGAAAGAAAAAGAAAAAGAAAAAAAAGGTTCAGGGGCATAGGGAAGTGGGTAATACTATTATGTCCATACTGTTTCCATCATGTATCTGAGGTAAAGGGGGATATTGAGGGAGAAGCCCCACCCGGTTTCCCGCCCACTCCGAGTCCCGGATGTGGGGCATGCTCTGAGATATGTGCTCGAGTGGTGTTAATAGTTCTCCAGTTATGAATCGCTGCCAGTTTCGCTCGATGAGGTCGTCCACTGATTGATATGGTCCATTATAAAGTCTCCGTTTGCCCCATATTTCGCTGCCAACATATAGCTGAGATGAATGATTGATCTGCTCTGTCTTCTGTCTTTTCTTGATTAGAGTTCTGTGTCCAGCAGTTCCATGTGGGTCGCCCTGACTAGGCTGCAGCTCCCACTGGTTGATGTAAGGGCTGAACCAGACTGGACTGCAACACCCATTGGTTCCAGTGCAACTCGGGACCGAAAACAGAACCAACCCAGCAATTGAAACCGCCAGCTGATCGGGGTGATGGACTGTGCCGGGCCCTGTGCTTGCTAGAACATACAAGAAACTAGTCTGGGAATATGTATATTTTAACATATATTTGTGCAGAGAGAGAGAGAGCAGAGATAGGCCAAGTGCTGGTTCTTGCCCCAAACGTGTACTGTGGCAGATCTTGCTTAGTTGAAGTTGGGAATTAGAGCTAGGTATTGGATACAAGTCTCCCATGGAGACGGCAGGAGTCCCAGGCTCTGATTCCCAAATGCTGCCTCCAGGGTTTTCAATGGGAAGAGAGTTGGAGTTACTGTGTAGAGCAGGGTATCAGTGGTAGGTACCCCAATATGGAATATGGGTGTCTGAATCTCTGGGCTAAATACCTCGGAGCACACACAACAATAATGGGTAACTGTATTTTAAGTCATGCTTGACCTTCAAAGAAGCCAACTTGTAACTAATCATTTCTTGCTGCCTTACTTCCTGCAGTTACTTTGTTTTCATGTCCATAGTTTGCACTGCACTCTTTGCCCATTTATCATTGCTTCATGTATGGAAATGCAAACACACTGGCTTTTGAGGGCTTACCCAGTGTATGGCATCCTGTACATTATCCATTTGTGTTCTTTGCATGCGATGATGATGGCCCTGCTCCATTTGCCTACACAATGAAAAGATTTAGTTCCTGAAGGTTCATAGTTCTAACCTCTTGTGGATTCACCTTGATCGACATGTCTCTGATGTATAAGACTCATTTCTGGAAATAGACATTCGTGTTTGCACATACCATGTGACAGCCTCCGCTCTTTAGCTTACTAAATCCGTTTGTTACAAACAGAAAATTCTTTTGATGGCATTGATTTTAGAGTTTCTTGTTTTTAATCTCATTGGCTGAATTTTGTGGTTTTATTTATGTGTTAGTAATCTATTTTTATATTGACCTCCAAATGTTCTGATTATCAATATTGGACTTGAACATATCATATAAATCATCTGCAGCCAACGTCTTCAAAGTCAGCCAGCCAGAATTTCAGGAAAGGCCTAATTATCACATCAGGTGTTATTGTTGCCTTTAAGTTCCTCAACCTGGATATATGCATCCTTCCCTGAAACTCTTGGTTTAATTCCAAACTCTGCTTTTGATCTCATTTCCAGCAAGTAAGAATCCAGGGAGTCAGTGACCCAGCTGCCCGGTAATGTCCCAAGGAGGCAGCAGAAATAGGTTCAATGCTTAGGCCCTCGATCCCAATGGGAGACATGGAAGAAGATCTTCACACTTGGCTTTTGCTCAGCCCAGCTCTGGCCAATGCAGTTAATGGGGAGTGAACCAGTGGATGGAAGGTTTCTCTCTTTCTATCTCTCCTTTTATTTCTCTATTTTTGCTTCTTAAAAAAGAAGATACACCATCAGAAGGGGTATATTTGGCAGACAAATGTCACTATCGGTTAATAATCAACATGGTCCCTTTAAAATGTTTCGGGAAGATTTGGGTGTGGAAAGCTTAAGAAGATAATTGTTGAATGTCTCTTTGAGGACTGTCTTTCTGGCCATTCTCATATTCTACTCCTACTTCTATCAGCTCTCTAGCATGTTCTCCATTTTCAAAAGTTCTAGACTCGTTTATGCGTTATGGCTAGAAACAAAACATTTATTTATAATAATTGTACTGAAGAATATGTTCACCATAACCCACACTCACAGGTTAATGAGTTCCTGGATTTGTAGCTAACAGGAGGATGAAGACAACAAGAAAACACACGGCCGACATCAAGAGGACTTTTCTGCAAATGATGTCCATAAAAGACCCATGGATTTTGCTGGAAAACATTCCTCCCTCAACTTCAGTCTATCTGTTTCCATTTGCAACTCAGTGAGCTTCACAGTAACAGATCCTTCCTCTGATCTGGCATTGAAGGAAGTATATCTGTCATGTAATTGAGGAGGTGGTGGCCTGGGAGCCCTAAGTGATCGGCTTTTCACCTTGCAATGCCTCTGCAGTGAACACAGACAAAATCACATTATTCATCACTGCGGTGAAATAAGAAATGTGTCTAGCATTTGCTGGTGCAGGATTTCTCATGTAATTAAATCTGAGCTTAGATCTGCCCAAGGGACCTCATTGATAAAGGCAGGGTGCTGAAAAAGCTTTGTCGGTATTTAAGCCCCGAAATAACTTTTCCTGATGTAATTAAAGTTTGCCCATTGATTTTGGTGCTCAGGGAAGGCTATTGTTTCTGAGCTGACGCCATCATCAGTGCCTCACAGCTGTGCAACAGCTGTATTATTCCTGTGACCTTGGACCAGTCGCTGAACCCTTCTGAATTCCGATAGAGGACAGATTTATGAATGCTATGCAGACACAGCTGCTTGTTAGAATTATAGGAGGTAATGTAGACAAGCAGTTCACTCGCTTTATCTCAGGGCATCCCTCAACAACCCAGCAGGTAGACGACTATCCACGTGGTACGCTTGGGGAGTGTGTTTAACCACGAGCACTAGATGGTTTGGGTTAGGAGAAGAGTAAAGGACGACTCCCATATCACAGAGCTAGGAGGCCACAGACCAGTCATTTGCTCTTTCAACTATTATTTTATCATGGTGAACCTATGTGACTATTCTGAGGCCAAAATCTGCATGCATTTAAAAATCTCATATTGATGCTCAAAAATCAGAGCCTTTTTAAACACAAGATGCCATGGAGAATCTATCCTGACGAGGATGAGCAGTTTCGCTTGGAGCAGAACCGCTGCCGTGCTGGGATGGTTCCCTCTTTGCAGACGTATGATGAGTTGGGGGAGCCAGTGTTTCAACATTGCCATTACCACACATTTTTGTCCTGGAGATTTAATTACTTATAGTAGAAACAAAATCAGTTATACTCAAGATTTTCTCACTCTCCATTTTTTTAAAGACTGCAGTTTCTATTATCTGTGCTCTTGAGCAAGCACGCTGTATTTAAGCGGTAGAGCTATTATATAACAATAGGCTATTGCACACATGGAAGAAGTGGTGGCCTGTCACTTCTGTTACCAGGCTAACAAAAACGATGATGTCTGTTTCTTATTGGTCACTTCCTCTAAGGAGACCAGCTTTTGTGTTTCACTGACACTCGGAGATCCTATGGAGTGAGTGGCCCATGTAGTAAGGGGCTGTTGTCTCCAATCTGTAGCCAGAGAGCATGCAAGGCTTCCAAAACCCATGGGAGCTTGGAAGTCTTCAAATGACTGTAGCTCTGGCGGTTAAATTGAATGCAATAACCGTCTGAGAGTCCAGGAACCAGAACAGCTTGCTTAAGCTGCTCCCAACAACAGTTACTTCAGTAACAAAGCATAACTCCCAATTCATTGTCTTATTCTAGAGGGGCTCCTATAAGGCTACAAAACATCTACTTCCCCACAAACATTAACAAAGTAGTGAACAAACTCCAAATCATACCCACTCTACATGTGAGTACTTGCCCCATGTTTTGCTAGCTGCTAAGCTGAAGGCACATCTTCTATTCCCAAGGACAACTCTGATAGGTCAGTGCAGGGGATACATAGCTGCTTAACACAGGCCAAAACGTAAAGAAAAGAAGGTGACTGTTATGTGTCACAGCAATGCATAGCGACCTGATAGGTAAGCAACACCACAAGTAAGTTTGAAAAAGTTTGTGGAAAAATGGAAGTCACGATAAAGCAGTTTCTGTGAACACTTTGAGAAAACCTCATATTTTGTTGAACCTAAGGCAACTAAGCTAGAAGCTTTAGCATCTTCGAGTGGCATGATGGACACTGTAAAGGATTCCTTGTTTGCTTGTTGAGCTTTAGTTACTGATCCAAAAGGCAGAATTGAGAGAGAGGGAATAACTGTTCATTCTTCAAACAGCAACAGCAACAGCAAGGGCTGGGCTAAGCTAAGCTAAGCCCAACGCCAGGAGCCAGGAGCCAGGAGTCTCATGTGGGTTTCTTATAGAAGTTTCAGGTAAAGGACAGTAACATTGAGCTGGAGTAGTCGGGACAAAACTGCACCCATTTGAGATACAGGTATTATGAGCAACAGCTTAGCAAACTATGCCACGATTCGGACCCTAAACGAGAGGAGATGCTTTCAACGACATTGTTTTGCACTCTGTTTGCTAAACAATCTACAGTAAACAGTTCACCGCTAGGCCTATACTTTTTTTTTTAAGATTTATTTATTTTTATTGGAAAGGCGGATATACAGAGTGGAGGAGAGACAAAGAGGAAGATCTTCCGTCCAATGATTCACTCACCTAGTGACCACAACGGCTGGAGCTGAGCTGATCCGAAGCCAGGAGCCAGGAGCTCTTCCATGTCTCCCACGTGGGTGCAGGGTCCCAAGGTTTTGGGCCGTCCTCGACTGCTTTCCCAGGCCACAAACAAGGAGCTGGATGGGAAGCAGGGCTCCTGGGATTAGAACTGGTGCCCATATGGGATCCCAGTGTGTGCAAGGCGAGGACTTTAACCACTACGCTATCGCACTGGGCCCAAGGCCCATGCGTTTTAAGGATCAGGAAAATTTAAACTAAAAGACAAGTTTACTTTGGCACAAGCATTTTTGAAATTCATGCTTTTTTTAAAAAAAAAAATGTACTTTCCATGAAATTTTTATAGACTCTTTCTATAAGGTGTGTATATATAATAAAGTTTATCTATAGTTTAAATTGTAAGGATCACTGTTACATAGCAAAGGAAAATATCCTGAATAGATCCTAACAATAAACACACAAACATGATTCCTATTGTCTTGTTTGAGCAATAATTTTTACTTCCCTATAATTTTTGTATTAGCATAATCAAGTATTTGTGCTCATTATAATTTTAATCAGATCTTACTTTGTCCAAACACAAAACAAAACCAGAGGAAAGGCATTGAGCAATGCTTTGTGTATCATAACAACTGACTGTTTACTTTTTACTGTTTTAATATCTTTGAGGTGCCAGCAAGAATCATAGAAAGGAGGTCACTCGAAGATATTCACAAATTATTTAATTCATAATCATTTAGAAGACACACACAAACTAAGAGGAGATTTATTGACCTCGTTTTCTATTTGCGTTTACTTAGAATTGTCCATACACAGACTGTAAATCAGATAACTCAATCATGTGACAAAGCTTGTCAATTCAAATAGATAAGAATTATAATTTCAACTCACATACCAAATGCTTCTGATACGCAGTGTCCTAAGCATTTCAGGAAAACAATCCCTTTTTTTTTTCCCACAGCACAGGATGATGAGCTGTTTCCTGATTATTTTCTAGGCAAAGCCTATTCGTACTGACAAATAGACTGCTGTCTTCAAACTTAGCTCGCGCTCTCTCTCTGTGTGTGTGTGTGTGTGTGTGTGTGTGTGTGTGTGTGTGTGTGTGTGTGTGTGTATAAAGTATTACTCATTGAAGGGGTCCAGAGCAGTAGCCCAGTGGCTAAAATCCTTGCCTTGCATGAGCTGGGATCCCATACAGGCATCAGTTTGTGTCCCAGCCACTCCAATTCAGTTCCCTGATTGTGGCCTGGGAAAGCAGTGGAGGATGGCCCAAAGCCTTGGGACCCTGCACCTGCATGGGAGACCCAGAGGTTCCTGGCTCCTGGCTTTGCATTGGCTCAGCTCCGGCCATTGCAGTCACTTGGGAAGTGAACCAGTAGATGGAAGATCTTTCTCTCTGTCTCTCCTCTCTGCATATCTGACTTTCTAATATAAATAAAATGTTTTATAAGAAACTATATGAAAATGTTTACAGTCATCTGTTGAAAATAGAATCTCAATAGCGTTTGTTAAAATAGACTTACTTAAAATTTGCTTATTCTAGTACTTATCTTTTCATGTAACACCTGTGTATATCCTAAAAATAAAAAATTTTAAAGAACAAAAAACCTTCTTAGTGTGAATTTTAAAAGATGGTAGAAGTTTAGATAAAGCGTGTGAAACAAGCTTTCTAAGTTGATGAAACAGTGTGAATTAAACTAGAATCAAGAACTAAAATAATCAGCCATTGCCTGCTCCAGAGAGGAGGATTTGCTGGGAACTAATTATAGGGAAGCACTTTCTCCGGCCACACTATGCATTCTCCATTACCCAAAATAATTCCTGGAACATTGCTATCATAAAACCTTGTTGCATGAATCTTAGCAGAAGTTAACCATTATTTTGAGCTCAATAACACCAAAACTTAAACGTAATGTTAAATGTAAACCTTATTGCTATAAATAGTTTTCATATGTATCTGGGATTTTTGGAAGATAATTCTAGCAGAATCATGATACGTGTATGTGATGAGATAGATTGATCAGTGGGAAAGGGTGGTAGCAAGAAAACCATTTAACAATCTAAGCATGATTGATGAGGCAAAAAATACAGCAAAAAAAAAAAATCAGGAAGGGAAATAGGCACTGTGTTTTCAAAGGAAGTCAGAAAATAAATTAGCAGGGATTGATTGGATGTAGAAACAGAGAAGGGTACTCTGAGATGATGCTAAAATGTCAATGTAGCTCAATGGTTAAAACGTATTAGTATTGGGGACCAGCCTGGTAGCTCAGTATGCTAAACCTCTGCCAGTAGCACAAGCATCATATATGGTCACCAGTTCACGATTCTTCTGCTCCAGTTCTGATCCAGCTCCCCACTTACAGCCTGGGAAAGCAGTAGAGGACGACCTAACACAAGGAGCCCCTGCATTCATGTGTGAGACCTGGACGAAGCCCCTGGCTCCTGGCTTCAGATTACCTCAGTTTCTGCTGTTAATGGACATTTGGGGAGTGAAACAGCAGATAAAAGATCTTTCTGCCTGTCTCTCCTTGGCTTTGTAACTCTTAATAAATAAAGGAGTATGAGTATTCACTAGCTGAAACTCCTCTATTACTCGAATTGTCCAAAACTATTTTCGAAATGTTTTCCCCCACTCAGGACGGTTCCCAGAGGAAACTTGCATTAATAATGCATAAGAGATAAGTCACATTTGACTATTGAATTTACATCCATTTTTAAGGTTTCTATTATGGGATTCCATTTATAGCATAGAGCAATACTCAGATTTGTTAGGAGATCATATGAGGTGAAAAAAATTCCAAAGAATCAAACTCAGGATAAAAATAGTTGTACCTGTCATACTTTTTTGAGTAGAGTGGATTTAAAATCAGCAAGTCTAGATATTTGTATTTTTTTTTCTAACTTAGCTTGAATGATTCCGCTGTAGTGTCTAGGTCAATGCAGAGTGTCAGTTCTAGCAATCATCCCAGTCACACCTTTGAGTGTCTCAGTGATCCTTGTGTATCTGGTCAAAACATTGTGTTGTTGAAGTTGTTTGCAAACCACATGTCATGATGAGAGAAGTGGCTGCTATTGTCAGTTTGGTTTGTGTACCTGCTGACATTCTGTTTGCATTCAAACCAATGAATCTCATCACAGATTATCGTATGGATTTCAATGAATAGGTGGAATACCCAGAGGGAAACAGGTCATGATCACTCATCAAGAAGCAGGTTTCTGCAGGAGAACAAACTTAAAGCTGAGCTTCTCCTGAAGCCTGGGCTGTCCAAGAAAGCAGGTGGATACATAATTTGTTACAGTGCAGTACCGAGGAACAAGCTGCAGAGGAAACTGGGTATATCTACCAGGAAATAGAAAGAACCCTGAAACACAAAGACAGCAGAGGATTGGCTGTCAGTGCATGCCAACAGAGACCTTGAGCCCACAATGATTGAATCAGAGAGAGTGTGATAGCTAGAGTGCTGAAATGACCATGATAAAATCTATATTGTAACGTTGAGGCCATAACCAACATGCTAGACGTGGATGCACAGAGATGCATAGAGATGCCCAGGGTCTGCGTGTTGGGGTGGCAGCCAATGAGCAGGTGAGGTCTCGAGACAGGGGACATGTATTGGAAGCATCTGGAAAATGTACAAAACGTACAAAAGGAAGTGTCATTCAAAAACATGACACTGAAAAGCCATTAGAAAATGGGGCAGAATTATTCTGGAATAGAAAATGGATTCCTATTCAGAGACAGTCAGGCTCTGGTTTGAATGTCAGTTTTGTATCTAGGAGAGATGTACCATTTTTGCAGGATAGATGCAAAATTATGTTTCAGATAGCTATAAACTTATACTCTAACAGGTGAGAATGCAAATATGTACATGCATAATGATTCATGCAGATGGCCCCATGTCTTTCCTTGCAATTTCCCTGGGGTTTCCAGGGTAACATGACCAAGGCAAGTGCCAGGCTTGGGAGGGATTATCAGGTAATATAGGTTTAAGTTATGCCTCTCACTTGTGAAAATTCATGGAAGACACTCATTGTAAGACTGGAGGGGGGAACGGTGGGGAAGGGAGCCGACTTGGGGAGGGAAAAGGGAGACCCCAGCACCTATTAAACTGTCATAAAATAAACATACAAAAAATATAAAAAGAAGTAAAACCTATGCAAGTAACCTGCATCTCTATATTCATAGCAACACAATTCACAATAGCAAAGACATGGAAACAGCCCAGGTGCCCATCAAAAGTAGAATGAATAAAGAAACTGTAGCGTATATACCCTGTGGAATGTTAGTCACTAAAAGAATGAATTTCTATCATTTGCAATAATGTGGTCACAACTGGAGACCATTATGCTCAGTAAAATAAGTCAGTCTCCGAAGCACAACTACGCTATATTCTCTCTGATACAAACCAACTGTCAAGGAAAATGCTATACACACACACACACACACGGTGATAACTATACACATATAATATCGTAACTGAATGGTGTAATGGTGTAATGGAGACTAGACGTGAAACAGGTAAATGATGCCAATCGATACTTTGATGGAATAAGGGCACAGTTCAGAGAAGGTAAAAGAAGCGAGAGTTAGGCAGATGGTAATTTATGACTGAACAAGCTAAGACCATCACAGCCTTCTTGTGTTCCCAGAGCTTCCCTGTTAACTAACATCCACCGGTCTGCAAAAACACAACTTAGGGATGCCATGTAACTGGTCTCTGAATTAAACTCTAGTTGTTGAAGCACCTGTGATAAGTAATGAGAATTTTTAATACTTCTGGTAAGAAGATAGTATTTATAATGAGCTGTGCCACCAGAGGTGCCCTGAACGCAGAGGGCTCACCATCAAGTTGTGACTCAGAACATTACCAGAATATGTGAAGTTGCACTTGCTGATTACAAAGGGGAAATGGGAATGGGAGAAGTGATAAGAACTAATGAGACCAGCCTGGAAGGATAACAGAGAGCTCATCTTAGTTTATCAGGACAAAATTGGGGAGTGGGTGGTTCAAACCAGGGCATTATTTTTGCATTTTTCTCCATATTGGTATAACAGAAAATTTGAAGAAGAATCTGTCTTTACATTTGATATTGCTAGGATATTTCAGACTTTCCGTTCAAGAAACAGCAGTGGCAACCCTAACTTCTAGGAACATCGTCTCCATGGATCAGTGGTCCATGAACATCCCCATTTTGTCTCCTCACCCCTCAAAAGCCAATTTTATGTTTGGTCCCTCAGATAGCCTGATTTACCTTCACAGAGTTGACTACCAAGAATCAAAACATTGCCCTCTTCCTTCAAGATTTGAGCTCCATGACCCCAACCTCCTCTGTCACCATTCGCCCACCACTAGTCTTGATGACATCAGGAGCCACCTAATGTTTGGATACGTTTTCCAAACTGTTTGCTCCTCAGCTTTCTGTTCTTCAAGGAGCATATTCTTTACGCTGAGTAAGCCATGGCAGTATCTATGACTTTTTATTGCTGGTAATTATAATCCTTCCCACTCTAAGATTAATATATTGTCTGTCTTAGTCCCAGTGCTCTACCAGAAATATCCTTTAACCACAGGATCCATGACCCATTCATTTCTGATCATGTTACTTTGATTGACTGACCCCGATCTTGTTCTTGCAGATACTCCCTTGCCCAACAGATCCCGTGGTGAATCTCTCATCTGCAGAAGACCTTTTCTTTGCTTTTTGTTTCTTATTCTGTTATACTGTTTTTGCAAACCCCATAGACTTGGTGCAAGGGCAATTTCCTGCTCATGTGCACTTTCATCCTCATGGCTCTCTACATGAGGGAGTCACATACCTGTGCTGACTGGCTTCACTTCAGATGCATAGCTTCTAATCTCACATGGACGTGTGGTGTGGGTCTGAAGTCCTCATCTATTCCCTTCATTTCCGTATGGTCCTTCTTCCTGAAATATGTTCTCAGATGATGAAATTGCTACTTCACAGGCAAGATGCAATCAAGCGGAAAAGATCTGTGCAAGACAGATCTTCCTGCTGATCTCCACACCACAATTTCTTGCGGATATTACTGTGGAAGAACTGGTATTCTTCATCACTAGCACCTGTCTGCCTTTGCCAAAGAAGAGCTTTCCTTCCACCTTCTCCAGAGCATTGTTGGATTATTTCTACAGTTTCTTTTGCCTCATCAAACCTTCCCTAACTACTGTTCATCCCAATCAGTATGTGGGCAAGCATCCTGCTTGTGACCTTGTAATAGAAGATGGCCCAGAGCCTGAGGACCCTAAATTCAAAAAACTGCATTCCAACACTTCTTCATCAAGACTGTGTTTGTAAGTGAGTTATAGAAAAGTACTCACAGACTTGGGTAGGTTTATCAGTGGGATGTGTCCAGTATGTGAAGTTATTGCTGCATTCTCAAATGTTTGGCTCTGTGATTAGGTGAGTTATGTTTCTTCATTGAAGCTAATTAGCATCCGTGGAATGGAGATTCTTGCCTCCTCCCACAGAGACGATAGAACAGGAATGCTGTCTTCCTCCACCATCATGCTCAAAAGAATGGCTCCAGGTCTAGACTATAAAATTGGTCAGAAATTTTTCATTTACATCTGAAACAGATGGAGAAGAGAAGTACAATTAGTCAAGGTCTAAATAAATACTCTAAGGAAATGAAATTGCCAGTGGAGTTCAGCAAAAAGCCTGCCTCCAGTTTAATCAAGGTGAAGGAACTCTTCAGGTCTTCCAGGTCACCATTCTATCTCCCCTCCTATTATTGCAATAGTCTCCTTGCTCCTCTGTAACAGAATAATCCTGTCCAATGTAATAAAATAATTCTTCCTTTAGAAAAACAAAATGAACAATTTCACTCAGAGTAAAAACCAAAGTCAGTAGAATGGCCTTCTAGATATTTCATAATCTGTAGTATATTTCAGCACAAAGACAGGTGTATAAAACAATATACAGATGTTTAAAAAGTTTCCAAGTGTGTGGGTCAAGTGCAGGATCTTGTTATTTATGCATAGCTTAGCTGGCTCTGCTGAGCCAAGCAATGCCTACTTGGGTTGGCTCTGTTCTGCTTGCCAAGGTGCTGGGGGGAGGGGTTGTTGTTATTGTTGTTTTTGTTTTTGTTTTGTTTTGTTTTGTTTGTTTGTTTTTCCAGAACCCCCGGGGCTACCCCGGGTGTGGGCCTCACACAGCTATAGTACAAGTGCTGAAGGACAAGTGAGAAAAAAATGAACTTTTAAGGAGCAACATAGTATTTCTAGTCAAAATAAGTCACCAAGGCAAGTGAAATATTAAAAATGAAACTGAACTCACATCCTTTCGGTAGGAAGGACTGCTAGATTGCCAGAAAAGGTAACGAATACAATGAAGGGGTAAAAAATGTGGTCAATCATATAGTACTGAGCCTGTTGAATATGATGTACATTGCTAACTTATTTTGATGATCCTCGGTCTACCTGTAGAATGCATTTGCTTTGCTTCATTTCTTTTTTGTGAGGTCACGTTATGGGGTGCAGCCAGTGATAGCCAACACCCATTGACAGTGGGCTAAGGAGTTGATTAGCGCTCCTTGAGCTGGGAAGCAACAGGAACTGGGCTTGTGGCTAAAAACACCTGGACTAATTGGACTCATCTCTACCCAATATCCTAGCTAAATTGGGACGTGGTCAGGGGAAGAGTATATAAGGAGAGGTGAAGGAGCAATAAAGCTAGACCTCCGCAGAGGCTTTTACCATCACTGGTCTGTGTCAGAGCCTCATTCCCCAGACCCTCTCCTTGTCCACATCAGTGGCTCTGCTGGTCGGAGCAATCATAGTCCCCGTGTACTGCTTAGATGGGGCAATGGATATAGTAATGTTGTTTCTGGTTTGTGTACTATCAGGAGTTCCAGGAGAGGTTAGACCTAGCAGTCATGGAATGTGGGCAGAGAAGCCAGGGAAAGGTGAATTTCTGCAGCTTTTTAAGTGTGTCCAGGTTATTCATTGCGTGTCTCTTAGGATAACTTATATTGTTGGGGAAGCTGGGACATAGGTTTTCAGTTTAGCGGATAGACTTAAGGGCAATGACCATTTGTTCCCGTTTTGGATTATGTTTGGTTGGATTATGATTGGTTTGATTGCCATATGGAGTTGTGATTTGCTATTTCTAGTATGCTCTGTTATCACCAAGTTTGGTTAATAAAGACTCCTTAATAAACCTTAGGCATGTCTGGAGTGATCTCGCCCGCACCCCGTAACAGTCAATGTTTAAAATAAACACCCATGGTGAGTACACAGAAGACAGTAAAATTATTACATAAATAATTAAATTAAATGATGATTCAACTGATCAATCCCATTTTTTAAATATCTATGTCATAGCAATGGAATGGAAGATGATATTTTGAAATCGGTATCAGAGGAGACATACTTTAGCTCCATCTTGATTAGCGAATATGAGTGTATTCAGGAATTTTCTGTCTCATAGAGATTATTAATTTATTTGAAAGAGAAAGAAAGGCAGGGGTGGACACACAGAGAGAGGTTTGGAGAGATCTTCCAGCTACTGGCTCACTCTTCAAATGTCCATATCAGCTAAGCCAGGAGCACTTGGTCCACCCAAGGCTCCCATGTGGGGGTTGGACTCAATTATTTGCATTATCTTTTGCTGCTTTTTCAGCACATAAGCAGGGAGCTGGATCAGAGACTCCAACTGATGCACTGATATGGAGTGTGAGAGTGGCAAGGGACAGCTTGGTCGGCTACACCAAAATGCCTGATCCACCCAAGGATTTTCAAGGACTTCTTGGGTATGGGAGTTTTGGCCATCATAAGCAACTCCAAAGTAAGCTAGCTGTCCTGCCTGTGTGTACGACTTGGATCAACTTTGTAAATTTTCTCAAATTAATCTGAACACAGGCTTTAAGAGTCAGGAACATGGATGACCTTAAGGTACAATTCAGCTCTTCCTGTAGGATTATTGTACTTTTCTCTTCTAGCCTCATGCCCCCATGTCAGCGTCATCTCTGTTATAATTGACCGCATCCACTGCGGCAGAGCTGATGTCCCTGGTAAGAGCATGTGGGTCCTCGGGCTCAGCAGCGTGGTCTAGTGGCTAAGGTCCTTGCCTTGATCCCATATGGCCGCTGGTTCTAATCCCGGCAGCTCCACTTCCTCTCTATCTCTCCTTCTCTCAGTATATCTGACTTTGTAATAAAAAATAAAATAAATCTTTAAAAAAAAAAGAGCATGTGGGTCCTGATTCTTCCAAGCCATTCAATTTCTAGGGACAAGCAAACCATTGGATCTCTGACAGCAACAGAAGTACTTATCGTTGCTTACTCCACAAAGCAGCCCAATCCAGCCCACACTACTCAAGGAAGGATGTCTGCCAGCTCCCGGTATCTCCCAGCCCTACCACAGTAGCTTAAAATATACCAAAAGCACATCACAGGTGTCTGTCATTTCTTATCATTGTCATTAGTCCTTATCTCTTCTATGTCCAAATGGAGTCCCCACACATCCCATTTATGAACAAAAATTCTCCATGCACATAAAAAGATGGCAGGAAGAGAGTATGTGGAGTAAGATTACCACAGAAAATTTAACCAGTTGCTGACTGAATTGCTTTATACAAACCAATCAAAATATATCCGCAGTATAACTAGTTTAAAGGAGTCATTTGGCACATACATGCATAAAAACCTATTTATTATTTAACAGGGATATAAGAGTTTTTTTAAACAACTCATATTTTAATTAATGAAATAAGCCATTCAATCTGAATAATTGGTTGGTTTGGTTGACTGAAGACCTGTTGCACATTTTTTTTTTCTTCTGTATATGTCGTGAACATTGCAGATCAAAAGTAGTAAGCTATGTTGGTAGGGAATCAGATCTCATAACCCAGTTTGTGCAAATAATCAGAGTGGACATTGAAAGGGATTTAGAGAAGACTGAAAATTGAATTGATATGTGAGAAAAATGATTCTGACAGCAGAGTTTTGCACTTTTGAAATTCACAAGGGATGAAGAAAACAACAGGAACATAAAATCTGAGAGCTCAAGTAAATGCAAATGTGGGATTCAAGTAAAGAGGTTAAATATATTCATATTGTGAAATCAGGATAATAACAGATATAATTCTAAAACAAGAAGGAAATCAGATTTGTTAAGAGGTGGATCTGTGAAGGTCATCAGTCCTGATTAACAGTACTTCACAAACTTGCATTGTATGATTTCTCAGCAGGACAGATGTCTTTATAATCATCACCACATGGAAGGACTTGGTGCTTGTGAAACTGCTGCCTTGTGCCTTGTGCAATTGTTTGCTATTTCTTGGCTTTTGCTGTTCCTTTGGAAAAACAGCTCAACAAGTGGGTATCACCTCCCTACTGTCTTGACTTGGGACCACTCCTGATAATCCTGTTACAGCACTGGATTCTAAAACTTTTGACTTTTTCTGAAATTGCAACTTAGTCAATGAAGGGAAAAAGAAAATAAATCAGTACATAAATGTTATTTTAGATAGTGGTTTACAAAAAGCTATGATGAATAAATCATAGAATGGTTGAGAGTGGTGGGGAAGGGAGACATAGAAATGATGATTTGTAAAGCAGAGAGACAGTCAGTGGAAGAGATAAGAAATGAATTGGAGTGAAGAAGGTGACGAGGACAGCAAGTGTGAAGGCGCTGGAGTGGAAGCGTGCAATCAGTGTGCTAGGAACAGCAAAGAGGTCAGTGTGATTGGAGCCTGGGGACCAGTAGTGGAAGAAGACAAGTGTGAGAAGAGAATGCCAAGCAGCAATGAAGTCAAGAGAGGCCCTACAGCACGGAAATCTGAGTTTGATTGCAAATGTTTAACTGGCTTAATGCAGCTGATCATCTAGGCTGATGTGAAAAGAACAAAGCCAAGAGTCAAAGCGCATGGTTTGGGAGAGTCAGTGTGACTCGGATTGGAGGTTTGGAAGAGGGTAGTAGTGGTGGACAGTGTTGTCTTGTTTGATGCTGCATAGATTTGATGTGTTTTCCAAAAGAACACGAGGAAACAAATGTGGCTTAACATCAAGTCTTCATACTGAGTAACAGTTCCGTGTATTAAATGGCGGACACAGGGAAAGAGCAGGCTGTATCTAAGGGTTGGAAAGATGGGGGTTTCCAGGTAGATAAATAAGTTGCAGGGAGATTTCGTACATCCAAAGAGAATGTTACGGTGATGCTTTCCTATGTGTTTCTACAGCTCTGAAGACAAATCACGTGGTTGTTTTAGTTGGAAGATGTTTGTGTAAGTTCCCTTTATGACTGAAAAACACATTCACCAGCCCCAAAGCAATTCATGTTATTTTGTGTCCATTGTTCCATTATTCCTCTCTGTTTTTTTTTTTGATGATTTAGTTTTTAAAATTATCTGAAAGGCAAGGTCACAGAGAAAGAGAAGGATATGGAAATAGAAAGTATAACACAAATATGAGAGAGAAAGCCCTTCTTTATGTTGGCTGGCTCACCAAACATCCGCAATATTCCCACTGCTCCATGCTAAAGACAGAGCCTATAGAAAGTCTAGTGCAGGTCCCCAGGGTGGTATATGGGCCCAAGGACACATGCTAGCCTATGGTACTTTTCCAGATGCATGAACAAGTAGCTGAGTCAGAACTGGATCATCCATCTAGTGTCCATGTGGGATGCCTGCATCACAGCGGCGGCTTACATTGCTACATAACAATGAAGCATTTAGAAGCAAATTGAAATTTCTTTTGTAGGAGCATTTAAAAAAAAAAGACAGCCATGAAATGGTAGACACAAAGAAAAAACATAGAGCCTTTTTTTCCCATTTTTAAGAAATTTTTATTTTTCATGATACAACTCCATAGGCTCAGGGACTTCCCCTTCCATCCTTCCCAGCTCATAGTAGGACCTCAACAACAATCCATACATCCAAAGAAAACACCCAGTGGTTTCACGTCACAGTGACCAACAACAGTGTACACCTTCTGGTGTATGTGGCATACAAAGAAATGCTACAGAGCCCAAGGAAAACAGACAATAGATCAATATCTGGAGTATTCTTTTTACTCCTTCCATCGTCAATCTTTTCCTAAATCTCTGACAATTTATGCCGTAACATTAAATATTCCTGTACAATCTGAGTCTGGATTTTAGACACGGTAATTTGATTCAAGACTGTCTCCAATTCTATAAAGAAAGGAGAAAGTGAAATTTACATTAGTTTGATATTTCTTTTTTCAGATCTCATAGCGAATACAGCCAAGCATTAAAATACTAACATTTAAGCGACTCACAATACTTTATGCATTAATTTAGACTTTCTTTTTGCCAAATCTTTTGAATAAAAAAAATGAGGCAAAGCTACCAGATAAATCAAATAATGTGAACTTTGAAATATCTGCCTCCATAATAAATTCTCTATATTTTCCCTCCATTTTAGAGCTATGATTAACATGCTTTATCACTTAGGCAGCCTGGGACTTATGCCTCCACCGTACATTGCCACTTTATCAAAGTTTTTCAGCCTTTTTCTATTTGTATCACTTTGTTTATAAAAGATGAAAAGAAAACATAACAAACTTGTGCATCAAGTCAGATCAGGCATAAGAATTGGGAGGAAGTAGTGTCAGAAAATTATGCTTTCTTAACATTCTGTCTATTGCTGTGTGGTGGAGATTTTTTTTTTTCTTATTTTCACCAAAGTAAAGGGTACGCAAATAAAATTGGATTGAGCAAAGCAATGCCATCTCCTAATGCTTTTTATCCCCAAATATATTTGAATCAGAGCAAAAACAAAACAAATACTATTCCTGAGTTTGATGCGCCTCTTTCAGCTGTTTTTTAAGCCTCGATGTAGCAAATCTTGGGTTAAATTGTGTGTGTGTGTGTGTGTGTGTGTGTGTGTGTGTGTGTAGGAGTGGAGGACATGGAAATAGTCATCAAACAAGTTGAAGCCAGAACATTCAAAGTGGATGGCAATGAGGCACAAGTTGTCTTACTGAAAGACATTTCGTAGCCAGCTTTGCCAGTAGTTTATCTGTTGGATGGTGAACGTAACTGTTTCAGAAAATTTCCTAACTTGTCTGGATGTTGTATCACAGTGCATAATCAGTCTAAGTTAGGCCAAAGTGAACCTGTAAAAATAAAACATTATTAATGAGTTCCTAAATTTCAATGTTAATTAACTGTTTCATGAGGAATAACATCAGGCCCCCAAATCCAGGGATGAACATCACTAAACATTCAAGTCCTCAGTTTTACACAAACTTTTCCATGTAAGAGAGAAAAAAAAAATAAACTCTTAGCCCATTTATTTCATAGGTCAACTGTTTTATATGAATATGGAATAAGTAATGAAGAAAATTCATAGTCTAATGTCTTCCATAAGGAGAGCTATAAATATAAAATGTAGTATGTGGTAATTATCATAATGTAAAATGAATCTTATTTCAGAAATGATATTAGCAGAAAACAATGCCCTAAATAGGTAGAAAGATCTATCATACTCATGGATTGGATTTACAGATTCAAAAAATGCATATTCATTTCAACATTGCTTATGCAATCATTGCCACAATTAAAACACCAATTTTTTTTCCTAGAGACAGTGACTGTCTGATTCAAAACTTTACATAGAAATTGAAAATACCACAAAAGCAATTGCATTTCTTCAAATTAATATAAGAAACTGCATTGTTTCTTTAAGATTAAGACATACCAATAGACAGAATACAGAATTGACGAAGTCATACACACACAGAACACAAATTAGAGCTGAATTCTACATGCTAAGGAACTTTAAAACATTCATGGAAAATGAAATTAAAAGACAATTTTGATTTTCCAATGAAGTTTTGAATACTATATATATGATATACGTATATATATATGCATATCATGTATATATAATCACTTGATTTATGATAAAATGACATTAGAATTCAAAGAACAACTCTTTCAAAATAAAGAAGTCTTTCAGTCCTATTAATCGCTGGTTGGGAAGTTTATATACACTTTGGAGCACCAGATCTGATTCCAGCTTCTGATTACAAATTTTTTGCCTAAAGTTGATCCAATAGAAGACTCAAATGATTAAGTCCTTAACACTGACATGGAGACCTGGAGTTGCCAGCTAATGATTTTGGGGGCACGCAGCCTCAGGTACTAACAGTATTCAGGAAATCTTTTATTGTATCAAAGATTTCTCTCTCAGCCTGTGTCTGAGTATCTCTAAATAAATAAATAAATAAATAAATAAATATTTATTTATTTATTTTTATTCACAATGCTCACAACTGCTTGGGTTAAAATAGGCCCAGGGTAGGAGCCAAGTGCCTGGTGTGGGTCTGTCACGAGAATATTAGGAGCCAGTTTAGTGGGCCATTGTCTGTCACTATCCCAGACATATCAAAAGGAAGCCGGATCAGAAGCACAGAAATCAAGAATCAACGCTGATGTTCTAATTTCGTGTATATATGTCCCAGTCAACAGCTTAACCCTATGGATCATAAGAATCACCTTCACTGATGATTTTAAGCAATGTGCTCAAAATGCCACAGAATTTCTTTGAAGCATTTTAACGAGGGATGAAAATGGCTTTGTCAATACAGTCCTGAAGACAAGGTATCAATAGTTAAGAATTTGTTCAAAGTGAATGTACACTGATCAGGTTTTTTTTTTTTGGTTTTTTTGGTTTTTTTTTTTAAGTTGATGGGAGGAGGAGAGGATAAGGGTAGAATGAATTTTGCTTGTTGGCTTTCCAGAATTCCAAACAATGATGAGAACTGCACAAAGGATTGTATTGAGAAAGTTATTCAAATCGTGTGCAAAGAAAAACCCAGGAAAACTTCATCAAAGGATCTGACCTTGCCTGCCACTGTGCCTCTAATCACTCCTTTGACCAACAAGAGCAACTTTATAAGGATTCAGTGGGCAATCATTGGGCATTCAACTTAGAGTTGTGATCAAGAAATAGTTACATATTTATCTTTAGCTATTGATTTCACTTTTCCACGAATATTATAAAGTTATCTCTGTGAAACTTTCAAGGATTGATAAAACTCAAGACTCTTTTAAATAAAGGACAAAAGCAAACAGAGTTATTTCATGAGCTGAAGTGAGTTATGAAGGAAAGGAGTAAGAGAAGACAGAACTAACACAGGATAGGGAATATAATGTGTTAGTCCAGATACAGAAAGCTTCTTGAAGTGCAAGACAATTCACACTGAAAATAGTCTTTTCAACAAATAATAATCATGTAAATATTCAATAAAAACAACAGATCTTGAGCATTGGTGGCAAATGGCCCATAGTAGAAGTAGAGTAGAAGAATTCATAAAGCCATAACAAAGAGTAAAAGAACTATTGGGGGAAAAACAGACAAAAAATCTGAACAGAAACAATTCTAAAAGAATCTATTTAAACAGTAAAGAAAATTTAAAAGGGACTCAACCTCAGGCAATACAATAAACTTATATATGACTTTCCAAACATTCAGCAGTAATGCCACTGGCCATGAGGAACAATTAGTGTCACCATACTGTTTGTGGCCACATGAACTTGTTACAATCACATCGGAAATCTGTTAGGTTTGTGCTAAGTTTGCACACCTTTGTACCCTATAACTAAACAGTTCCACATCTGTGTAGGTTTCCACAAATATGGTCGCATATTATGCCAAAATACATTTGGAAGAACATTCATGACTTAGACTAACACAATTCTAAGTATTTGAATCAATAGATATATTTTGCTATATTCACGTGGCTGTGATACTATTGATCAATTACAATAAACCTACTAAAGATGTATGTCAACATAAATGCAAACTCAATAAAAAGCATGAGGAGAATATGGCAGTGCACTAAATTATCCTGTTTATGTTACCTAAAATGTGTACAACTAAATTATGGTGTTAAAGTTGAAATATCAATGATGCTATGTAGGAGAGGAGCCCAATCATTTGTGCTTTGATTTAGCATTTGCTTTGTGATAATTTCTTGCCTTAAATGCAATCCATGTGCTTTAATATATGTTAAGTATATTATAAATTTTTAAATGACAGTTAAGTTACATTTGTTTAAGGGAAAGTGAGTTATATTACCTCTAAAAGGAAGGATAGAATTTGTTCTTATACTTATCCAAAGTTAAAATCACTAAGGGAAAGAAGTTTAAAAGTTTCCAGGGATCTATGAAAAATAGTAACTCCAGGAATATATTCCCCAGATGATATAAAACTATATGTATCTATTCAGCAATGCATATGTGACAGCCATGATTAACAATGTATTTAAATATTTTAACAATGGAATCTGTTAAATTATGATTTCAAAAATGTAAAAAATCATAGTTGAACAATGTGAACACTTAATCTATATAATTAGGGCCCAGCGGTGTGGCCTAGCGGCTCAAGTCCTCGCCTTGAACGAGCGCGGGATCCCATATGGGCACCGGTTCTAATCCCGGCAGCTCCACTTCCCATCCAGCTCCCTGCTTGTGGCCTGGGAAAGCAGTCGAGGACGGCCCAAAGCTTTGGGACCCTGCACCCGCATGGGAGACCCGGAAGAGGTTCCTGGTCCCGGCATCGGATCGGTGCGCACCAGCCTGTTGCGACTCACTTGGGGAGTGAAACATCGGATGGAAGATCTTCCTCTTTGTCTCTCCTCCTCTCTGTATAGCTGGCTTTCCAATAATAATAAATCTTTTTAAAAAAATCTATATAATTAGTAATTAATGGCATTCAATCATACAATATATACCAACAGAACCAAATATGAATACAAACCAAATATAAATACAAATGTAACTGCTGAAATAGCAAGAGATGAGCACCCACTCTCTGTCATTCTTTCTCCTTCTGATTCTTTCAGATACATAATAAATACATAAATTTTTTAAGTTTTAGAATCTGAGAGACAAGAAATTCAAGAAAATATCAGGGAAGCTGAGTCAATCTTTGCTTTGTTGATTGATGCCAGTAAAAGTGAAGGAAGTCGTTCTGAAAGACAGATTCCAGGTGCTTCCGCCTTCCTAACCAAAGTCTTTTAGAGAGCTCAATTGCCTGATTTGAGAACACTTCTATTTAGAGAAGAAAAAGCACTTTCTTCATTTCTCCTGATAAAAGCCTGATAGTTTGATTTATACTTGTTTAAATGATTTTGATAGCATGATCCAAGTTTCTCATTTCCCTATGGTGATTCAATCCAAAATGATTTTTAACCTTGGGATGTTGTCATCTATATATTATTTGAAGTCTTTAGAAATAACAAAGTCATTTTTCATTGAAAAAAAATGGTCACTTTTACTTTTCAAAGTGGAAGCACACAAGCTAAGAATTTATGCTGGCGTTATGTTAGCCATGTCGGTTAGTATAATTTACCTTTTTTAAAATTATTTTTATTTTTGACGATTTTTACATAGTTGATTAGGGTGATAAGGGTCAAGGGCTACAAGAAGGTGAGTGAAACAATTATTTCCACATTCCCTTTTTTTCCTTCCTGTATCTGGGGGAAGGGGTAGTTAAAGAGAAAAAGCCACACCCAGCCTCCCAAATGCCTCTGTGCCCTGAGATGGAGGCCAGAACCTGGCATCCTCCCAGGGTTTGCGATGTGGGGCATGCTCTGAGGGTTCTGCTCAAGGGGTTTCGATAGTTCAACAGTTCTGAATTGCTGCTGATCCTGCAACTCCAAGCACGATGAAATCTCTCCAGAATCCACTGGTTGACATAGTCCACCTTAGAGTCTCCATTTGCCCAGATATTCACTGCCAACACTTGGTTGGGGTAGTTGATCGATTTGTTCTGTGCTCAATCCTCTGTTGTGATATCAGGTGTCCTCTGCAGACTCCATGTGCAACTGGATATGCTGTCCACTGCTCTGTCTAAGCTATTGAGGATGCCCAGCTCCAACTCATGCACTGCAGAGTCAGACCATGGAACCTGCAAGTCTCTCTATGGGTGGGGTTCTGAGTCCAGCAATTCAGTTGGGGGAATCCCCAAAGAAACATCTGAGGTAATCCCAGACCTGGTTCTTGTGTGTGCTTGCCAATGCAGAGTCCGACAAAGTGGGTCACCCCAATCAGCTTACACACATGCTTGAGGTTGCAATTGCTGGGTCAGTTCTGTCTCCAGCCCTGTCTTCCACACAAACAAATGGATGTTGCAGCCCAGCCCAATCCTGCCCACCACACACTCAGCCTTCACATGCGCCAGGGGGAGCTGCAGCCTAGTTGGAGCAATCCACAATAACCCCCACCAGTCCTGCACCCTACTCTGGTTCCCATGCTAGCCAATATGTACAGCCAATGGATCCAGTTTATTCCACATCCCATTTAGCTCTGATACATGCTAATAGGCATTGAAGCCTAGTTCAATCCAATGAGTCCCACTATTCAGCCCACACATGTGCTGGTGGGTGCCACTCTCTGTCTAGCCATGCCTGCCCCAAGCTTGGTTCACATGCTTACCAATTGGAGTCACATCCCAAGAGGGAGGTGCCCACTGCTTTCCTACTGGACCCACTCCCACTCCTGGATCTTGCATGCTACAGGTGGTACAAAATTCAACATTGCACCATTTGTCCCCCCCCAACTCACACCATAGCATTATGTTCAAATGATTGCTCCTTTAAGTCACCTGCTCAGAATTCAAATTCAAAACAGGTAGCAGAGGCTGGGTCTTGCTCCAAACCCTTACATTCAAAGTAGAGCAGACGGGAATATTTTGCCACTTCCCGTATGTTGTAGGATGCTTTCCAAATAAGAAAGATGTTGAAAGGCTGGACTATTGAAGCCAAATCTAAATCAGAGAAAATGGCAACCAGCCCATGTTATGGCCTCAAAAATTCAATATTTGCATGGGTTCCTCGTTAATTCTATTGCAACACACATATTGATTTGGAGTGTCTGAGTTTAAGGACTTTGATTCTCCATACCTAACACCCTCTTAGGTTATGTCGATGATAGTGAGGGCCATTGCTTTAAGTGTAAGGGTCCTTGACTGTTCCACTGCTCATAACACTTGCCATAATCTAACTTCTGATACAGTCTCTTCCTAAAAGGATGCTGTGAAAACCATTTATTATCTTCGCATGTATCATAGGAACTTTAAGAGCAGGTGATCAAACGTTGGCTAAATTCCTGATTGACCAAATCAATACTTCCTCACCAATTTTCAGGACATATACCAGTTTCTGCTTTTCCTGAAAAAATGATCTCTCAAGTCTGTAAGACTTCCTAGTCATGACTAATAGTATATTTTTTTGTTATTCTATATTATTTATCTTTTAACTACTTAATTCTATTTTATGTGATGATACTTAACTCCCTAATTAAATATAAAATGTTGCATAACAATTATCTAGAAAAAAATATATACTTACAGGGTGTCATAGATGATGAGTAAATTTGTTCTCTTGTATACCTATAGAGTTTATCCTAAGCTATTCAATCTACAAATCACATAGGGCCCTCATGAAAAATGTCAACTAATAATTTGATATTCCATTTTAGTAGCTCCAAACTTCAACACTATTGATTTTTTTCATAAGGTACAATCTCTGCAAACATTCTTTTTTATAATACCCAAATTTCTTTGCCCGGACTCCTCTTTAAAGTGTGTAATAGACAGTTAATTGATCAGTTTGAGAACATAATGAGAAGTGAGAAGTCCAGTAGCAATGCTTTGTAATTATTAACATCAGATGTGTTAGCACTTTTGCTTTTTAATGATATAGAGGTGGAGGATTAGCCAGCTAAGCCATTGTGCTGGCCCCTCATCTGACTTTTGTCTTCCATTCTTTGCATCTCCCACTAGATTAGCTATATTGGTAGGGGCCAGCTCTTTCTAAAACAATTTGTGAAATTGACATGTATATCAAAAAAAGTTCAGTAGGATGAATTTTTGCAGTCATCTTGTCTATTCCTACACCCTGGACTAAAGTTTTGTCTCGTCCAGTTTTCTCCAGCTTCCTAGTAACACACACGGTTGAAGGTAGTGAGTTATGGCTCGAGCGCTTGGGTCTCATCATAAGAGACCAGATGGCATTCTAGTGTGGGCTTAGACCCGGTTGTTGCAGTCATTTGAGAAAATAAACAAGCAGGTAGAATCTTTCTCGCTCAACCTGTCTTAAATATATATATACATAATATATATATATATAATATATTTAATATATATTTAATATATAATATATTAAATATATATACATATATATACATATATATATATATATATATATGTATATATATTTAATTTAAAAGTGTCAGTGTCTACTGCTGACCGAATTCAAAAATCCTTCCTTTTTAAAAGTTTTTTTTATATGAGAAGGAAAAAATTCATGTGTTCTGCATATATGCAATTTAAAGAACATCATGAAACTCCTTATCTTACTATCCCTCCCTACCTCTGCCGTCTCCTTCTTCCCTTCCTCTCCTATTTTTCTTTTCATTTTTAAGACATACTTTCAATTTACGTTACAATCATAAGTTTTACCCTCTGCCAAATAATGAACTCAGCAAATGAATCAAATGAACCAAGGCACTGTAACACCATCATGTTCCACCCTACAGCACCTTTCTGTTTAGTCAATATTCCTCTGATCTCTCACTTATCACCCATTCTGCACATTTCTTAAGTTGAACCAAATTCAATTCTTAATCTAATGAGCCCTTTGCCTTGACAAGTCCCCCAAGTATAATAGAGTATGAACCTTCATGTCTTTGTTATTCTGCAATCTTTTTTCTTATCTTTCCTTTCATAATGCCAATGTTCTCTTTACTATGCATCATCTTTATCTATTTCCCTGTGAGTTCTCCAACAAGGCTATTATTCAGCGTCTTTATCAAATATTAAATACTAAGGCATTGTCAGAAAAGAGAAGCAATGCATTAAAGTTCTTTGACTCATTTAAAATATGTATTTATCTATCTGCTTATTTGGAAAGCAGAGTGATAGAGAAACACACAAAGAGAGAGACTGAGAGAGAAATAGGCCCTCCTTCAGTGGATGATCTAATTGGTTGTAACAGCCAAGGTTGGGCCGGGCTGACACCTGGAGCCAGGTCCTCCATCTGGATCTCCAACAGGGAAGACAAGAGATCCAACTCTTTTGGGCCATCCTCTACTGCATTCCAGACAGAAGCTGGAACTCAGAGGTAGATTAGCTGGAACGCCTACTGCTACTCCACGGTGGAAGGCTGATTTCATAAACAGTGATTTTAATTCATTGTGACACAGTATTAGCTCTCTTTAAGACTGATTCATAGAATACAATGCTGTCTAATAGGACCTGTGTTTAAAATCCTCAGAAATGTCCCATCGCCCAACATTAAAGAAAGTTTTTTTGTACATTTTCTATCACATTTTCCCTCCTAGTTCTTTACATTATTGTTTGCTTAGATAAGCTAGTGAGCACTTTCATCTTTGTAGTAGTTTATAGGCATAAAGATGGAAGGGAGAAAGCTAATGAAGAAGAAAGAGGTGAAAGAAAAGAAATGGATGATCATCATAATACATCTCAAAAATAGATATTTGGCTACAAGTTAAGACACTTGTAGGTGTGCATGTGTGCTGTAGCATTGTGCCTGGAGTCATGGCTCCGATTCTGATTCCAGCAAACAGTGACTCATGTAGCTAGCTTCCTACCACCCATGGAAATGACAGAGTTCAAGTTTCTTACTTCCGGCTTTGACCTGGCCTAGCCCCATTTGATACTGACATTTGCAGATGGAACCAGTAGAAGGAACTCTCTCTGTCGCTCTCTCCATATATTATATATATAATATAAATATCTTCCTGTCTCTACCTTTAAAATAAATCAATAAATTGAGAAGAAATGTATGGATATAACATAAATGTGAAGAATAAATATGGATTTATTCATAATATAAATGATAAGACTGGAGATTTTTCTGATAAATGTTCAATTCTTTCCTTTGCGCAAACTCATGAATCATTTAAATACAGGAGTTAAATGTTCTGCTGTGAGCTGGCCAAGCATATGTAGCAGAAACTCTTCAGGTTTATTTCACAGGAGTGAAGTGTATCTGTACGTCTGTATTTTATGAACCACCCTGTGGGTGGGTATTCAGCATCGTGGCTAAGATATGACAAGTGTTACTTGCATCCCACACAATGAAGTGTCTAATTTGAGATCATACTCTTTGCTTCTGATTCAACTTCTGGCTAAGTTGTTTCCTGGGAGGCAGCAGCTAATGAGTCCAGTGGATTTGTCCCTACCACACTTGAGGAAGCCATAGGTTAGGTTCCTGGCTCCTGCTTTTGGAATGATACAGCCCCAGCCACTGTGAATATTTGGGAAATGAAATTTTAGATGTGAGCCAGCTTGTACTTCCACTCTCTCTGTCTCTCCCTCTCTTTCAGATAATAATATTTTAAAAATGAAGTAAATGTTATTATCTATTTACTGGTATTTGTTAATTTTCCTTGTGATGATGACAATTTTCCATCCCATACATATATATATGTATATATATATATTTTTTAACATTACAGTTCCATAGGCTCAAATCCAATCTAATTATATCAAACACAATATGGACAGGTCCAATTGTCTATAGTAGATTTAACAGATTAAATCTGGGAAGAGTTTTTCCCAATTTACTTTTGCATTATGTCTGCGTTAAAGATTGAAGAAAGTCACAAAAACTAACCTACAGAAGCATTCCAACACTGGCTTCAGCAAATAGATGAAAGGTGGGGGAGACGTTTTAGTCATCTCTGAGACATCAGGGGTACCGCAACGCCAACTGGCAGTGAGCTTGCAAGGTGCCACTGTCATCCTTACTCTTGGCCCGCCCAAAAGCCTGGACTTATACAGAAAATTATCGTCATCCAGTCTGAAAAGTCAGATTCATTTCGACAGATGCAGGACAGTGATGTGCTGAACTGCAGCAGAAGCAGCTGTGGCCAAGCTTAACCCAGCAAGCCACAAAACTGCAAAGCGGTTCATTTGAGAAACCTCTGGTGGCTGAGTGTGAAAGAAAGGGAAGCTGGGCACTTAGAAGTACTGCAGTCAAGAGGCTTGAGGTGAGTCAAGAAAAATCCCCGTAACAGCCTGGCGAGGATAAATAACCACTGTAAGATGATATTCAGCATCTACTCCGCTAAGCGATCCAGAAAAGGAAAGCTCTGATGCCAGTTATAACCGTCGTGCCAGCTGGTGCCTGGAAGCACCTCCTCATTCTTCCCTCTCCCAGTCTTCAGGGCAGCCTTGGTAAGAACAGGACGTTGTCTTTTCTCTCTTACCTCAGGTAGGCATGTATGCGGGCAGGCCAGCATGTGAGGCGGATAAATAGGAAGATAATGGATAGGTCCATAGTACTGACATGAGGTACAGATAGACATGCGGATGCTAGCAGAGTTAGATTCAGACAGTGTTTAAAGTTTACACAACAATTTATCTGAACTTTTTGAGAGCCACTGGACAAGTCCTGCGTTTTGTTGTAATATAAGCATAGTTCAAAAAGGTTGCAGCAAAATGCAAATTTTTAAAGATTTATTTATTTTTATTGGAAAGGGAGATTTACAGAAAGAGGAGAGACAGAGAGAGATCTTCCACCCGCTGGTACACTCTGCTTGTGGCTGCAATGGCCAGAGCTGAGCTGAGCTGAAGCCAGGAGCCAGGAGCTTCTTGTGGGTCTCCCATGTGGGTGCAGGGTCTCAAGGCCTTGGGCCATCCTCCACTGCTTTCCCAGGCCACAAGCAGGGAGCTGAATAGGAAGAGGAGCAGCTGGGGTATGAATTAACATCTATATGGGATCCCTGTGGATGCAAGCAAGGATTTAGCCAGTAGGCTATCGTGTGAGGCCCTAAAAGATACATTTATGTAAAAATAAAAATAAACTTAAGGTAGAACTGGGGAACTAAAGTTTAAATATAGATTTTTTTTTTAACCTGAGCATTTCTTCCTAAATTTTCTTTTTACTTTAGCAACTAAGAGCTTTATGCCTGGAATTTTAGCTCATTATAATTTTTTTATTATTCATTGTCCCTATCTTAATAATAATAAGGCATTCGCACTTCTCTCTGTCGACGCATTTGGTTATTGATGTGACTTTAGTAACATCCTGACTTATGAACTTAAATTTTCGTTATCTGCAGCTACAGAATAAATTAGTTTTACTTTAGTGTTTATGTGACTTCGGTATACTGGGTTACTTATTTCTATGTATAGAAACAAGTTTTATTCTGGGTATGCATATATATATATATATATATATATATATATATTTAACTCAGGAAGGGCTGGCCCCTGGAGTTTTTCTAAGCCCTTGCTTCATATCATTATCCTTGCTGGGTTATCGTGATTACGCATGAAGGGTGACCAGAGAGGACAGAACTAGGTCATGCTCTGCTTTTTGATCTTAGTAACACTGAGAAACTGCTGTATATGCCTACTTCCTGTATGTTCTTATACGTATTGTCACAATCGGGATTTTTGTTTTGTTTTTTCAATATCCTCTCTTTCTCTCTGATCTTGTTTTCTGTAGCTGCTCTAAGGTTTCCAGCACATTTCCTATCGTGAGGTGGATATATTTTACTATTTACATTTCTTAACATGTCAATTTCCTCTATGTTAGTGAACTTCTTCTATCCGTTTTTTTTTTTTCCTGACCTCGTTCAACTCATTTTGACCCCCCCCTCTTTTTTTTCTGTTGGTCATTATTTTAAGTCACCATGTACTGGTGCCATTTTAGAAACAAATATTTGAACGGGGGCAATTTCACTCTTTACTGAAAAATGCTGTATAGATTGCAGATCAGGAATGAGGGATGGTCTATACCTGGCAGTGCCATTTTATGCCCCGATATCTCTTTATCAAAGTTGAGTGTCCTCTCTTCCGAATATAGGCTTCTTTGAATAGTTTTGCTGCCAGCATGGGAGGCTAGCAGAACATCTTAGCTCATTACAAATTCTTCCTTGTGATTCGGTGATTCTTTGCCCCTCCATCCTCACTTGCAAATCTCTCACTCAGTGTCTCACAGCCCGCAGTCTTGCATTATAAATAGCGAGGTGACGTGCTTCTAGCTTCTTTCTCCTGCTCTACCCGCATGCCATGCTTTGCTGTTTCGTTCATCCTGTCCTTGGTGGCCAGCAGGAGTGAATCAGAAACAGAGAAGAAAGACAAGCAATAGCAGAGGGAATTTTCAGTGGGAAGCTTTAAAGAAAGGAATTCTGAAATCTTCAACTTTTGAGCAGTGACTGGTATTTTTGCTTTTTCAGAATGATGTTCGACTTGACTCCTATTGATCTCACAATATATTACAAAGGTAGGGAGAGGACTGCGAATTGTACTGAAGACCACAGATAGAAGCTGCTGAAAGGCGTTCAGGAACCCTCACACCGGATACTAGCATGAAATGTATGGAAACTGTCAACAGAAGAGCACAAGGAACTTTTCAGGTGTAGGTGGGTTTGGGCAATACCAATGACCTTACCTACAGAGTTGTTTTAGCCCCTGAGCTTGTTTCTATGGCACTGAGCACACGCATTAGAAATCTCAGGCCACTAAACAGTGTTGGCCTTGGGAATCTTGAACAGGAGTGAATTTAAGGGTGCTTCCCTTCCATCTCAGCCAATTACATCGGAACTCAGCATGTCATTGGGAGATGACCATGAACTTGTGTTTGCACTAAGTTGTATAGACAGGAAACATGACCCTGCAGCCCTTAGCAGCTTTAGTCACAGGGTATTCTCTGTATTTCTGAATTGATTGTATGTCATAATATTGTCAATAATTATATTCATAATTTTAAAATGTGGAGAAAAACGAGAAACAACAAAAGAATAAGAATATGCACTTTGTAATACTGTCACCATTGTTTATATGAATATCCACATAATGAGATCAACATGTAATTTTGTTTAACTTTTCTTCTCTCATCTAATTATACATAGAGAGTAACATACTGCTTTCCATATCCACCCAGTAGTCTTTTACAGCATGATGTGTTAAAAAAGCTAAAAGTCCATTATACCCTTTAATATAGTCACCTAGCATTTACTTTTAAGTTAATTATGGTTCTCTCATGTGTTACTCTTAACGATCTTTCAAAGAATATTATGCTTAGTCACTTAGTAAAGTTAGAAATATACATTTTGATATTGAAGAGTATTTGAATTTTTGTAGAGTGAATGTTTAAGGCTTCTATCCCATTTCGTAGTTTTCTTCTGCAAATTTTGCATTGATTGTAAATCTTACTTACATGGGACTGAACATTAGCTGGCACCGTCTCTGGCTATTGGTCAAAAGTTACATCTTTGTAAATTAAAAAATTAGCATATAGAAGGTTGTTTTTCCTCTTTGAAGGTATGCCTTGAGTTAGTATAACAGAAAGTATCGTTATACATTTAATGTAATTACTATTTCTGTTCATTGTACAAATTCTTTCCATCATTTCTTTTCCTACCAGAAACTGTTCCTTCAAAGTAAATGCATAATTTTATGTTGGTGCATCCTACGATGTCTCTGTATTAGTCAGGGTTTCTGTAAAGAGACAGAATCAATAGAATGCATACACAGATGTGTGTGTATTTGTTATGCTAATTGCAAGTAAAATATCAACTATTTGAGAGTGAATATACAAGCAAAATTCTATTTCTTGCCAAGAATTCTCCTAGGATGCATATGCTAAAATAAAACCAAATTTTTCCGATTTGTAGTTTTTATTGTGACACTTGCATGCTTTGTTAGGTTTCAGTATAACATAGTCTTGTTAATATTTCTGTATAACAAAGTTATGCTGAGATTTTGAGATACCACTATAGTTTTATTTGTTTATAAGTCAGTGTAATATTTCAATACTTCAAATGAATTTCTCAGGTAAAGAGGGTTTTGTTCTTATAATACTTTCCTTTAATAAACACATAGAAGGTTGTTGGCTACCTAGATGACTGTACAAATAAAAACAAAATGATTTCTCCCATTATATTCGTTACCAACAAATTTTACCCTAATCAAAATTTGTTTGTTGCAGACACATAAATCACCAGGAAATTTATGACGTAAAGCGCGCATAACTTATCTGAATATAGTCATTTCTGGAACTATATTAAACTTTTTGAGCAATGATACCTATTTTTCTTGCTTAGTTAAGTTACACATGCTGGATTCAAACAAAGGTGATAATGGCAGTTTCATAAGTATTCAATATTTATTCATATCTACAATTATATCAACTTTCTAAATGGCAGTATAGTTTATTACGTTTTTTTTCTTTTTTACCCTGGATAAATTGCAATGAAAACTTGCCTCAAGTTTGAATTTTTCTTTATTCAGCTTACATACTGAGTATTTACTTCTGAAATCAATGACTGGTGCTATGGATATATTTTTTTTTCCCATGGCTTATCTTTCCATGCTGTTGATGTTTTCTGAAACCTTTGAAATACTCATTTTCTCCAAAATCCATTTAGGGCCCAGCATGGTGGCTAAGGGGCTAAATCCTCACATTGCACATGCTGGGATCCCATCTGGGCTCCAGGTCATGTCCCGGCTGCTCCACTTCCCTGCTTATTTTTATTGGGAGAGGTGGAGAGACAGAAAGGAAGATATTCCATTCTCTGGTTCACTCCCTAAGTGGCTGCAATGACCGGACCTGAGCCAATCTGAATCCAGGAGCCAGGAGCATCTTCCAGGTCTCCCTCATGGGTACAGAATACCAAGGCTTTGAGGGCTGTCCTCTATTGCTTTCCCAGGCCACAAGCAGGGAGCTGGATGGGAAGTGGAGCTGCTGGGATTAGAACCGGCGTCCATATGGGATGCTGGGGCTTTCAAGGTGAGGACTTGAGCCGCCAGGCCACGCCGCCGGGCCCAAATTGGTTATAATTTTATATGAAAGCCAATTTTTACATAAAGGAAAAATATTTTGTTGATAATTCTTATAGAAATATCTCTCAGTATCAGAAAAACAGGTTCAATAAAGCTTTATTTTAATTTTTTTTAATTGTTAATTTATTTGATGGTAATTGCAGGGTTGACCAGGGTGGGAAGGCTCAAGGACCAGGGAAAAGCGGGTGAAATCATTGCTTCCTAATTCTCCATTTCTTCTTGTCTCTAAGGGAAGCGGGGAGACAAAGGGGTAAGCCGCTCCCTGCCTCCCAAATGTCCCAGCGCCCAGGGTTGGGGAACCACCACCATCAACCCACTATAGCTCTGAGGGTTCAGATCAAGTGGTTTGAATAATTGTGCAAAGCTGCCGATTTTGTCAATCCAACAGTGAGTCAGTCCCCCCAACGACCATTGGCTGAAGCAGTCGACCTCCAGTCTCCATTCCCAGCTTTATTTTAAAGAGAGGGGGTAACAGAGAAAGCAATCTCCCACCCCCTGGGTCAGTCCCCAAATACTGTCAGGGCTGGGACCGGGCCAGTCCAAAGCCAGGAACCAGGAGCTGCATTCCCCAAGCACTTGTTCCGTCTTCTGCTTTTCCCCAGGTGGGCAGCAGAGAGCTGGAGAGAAAGCGAAGACACCAGGACTGGCACCAACACCTAATCAGAGATGCCAGTGTCGCAGGCAGAAGCTCAGCCCACTATTCTGCAACTATGGCCCCAATTCAAAATGGTTTTAAAAGCTGGTATTTTCCCCCCATTTTTAGATACTTTTACAATGTAGGAGATATTTTCCAATTAACTTTAAGATTTGTTTTTTTTTAAAGACTTTCATATTTTAGCGAAATGTTAATTCACAGCACTAAGTAAGAAGCCTGTGTGATACATATTAGACAGCCAAGAACCGTAGCTAGGTACAAGCTGTAGGACAGACAATGCTATAATTGTATAAGCCAAAATTCTGTGGTATTAAGCTTAAGACAGCATTGGATATTCCTTTATAACTTTGTTCCACTTAATAATATATGTTAAAATCAAATATGCTTAATTTCCTATAGCAAATTCTGTAATATTATGGGTATAGTATCTAAAACAGATGACTATAAATACTTAAATGTTACAGCTTATCAACAGTTTCTAAAAATAACTTGTAGAAATAGAAGGCCAGGTCATTGTTTTTGCCAGTGTTTGTTGATTGTATCAGAAAATAGATCTTACAAATTTATTGTACTATTAATTCAAGTCAACATTTTTTGAAAAAAAGTTTATTCATTATTCAATTGTTTGAATATGCCAACAGTTAAATAATTCAGATACTTAGAATATCAAGATGAAATGACAGTATGTAATTCACTTTCTGACTAACACTGTAAATAAGTGAGCTAGGTTTTAAAGTTTGAAAACAGTAATTGTTTCTTTCTCACCAAATAGAAAAGTTTGGGAACGTGTATTGTAACTGAAACTCTGTAATAATTGTAATTTTGTAATTTTTATGTTCCTCACCAGTGAATCAATATGTGGAATATTTTAATCATAGCTAACATCACTATGATATCAATTGTCTATAAATATTAAAGGAAAATGTAGATGATTTATTAATGCTAATAGTTTTATTGTCACTTTTCAATGTATAGAAGATTCCTTTAACTTGATGTTAATAAAAATAAGTTTCAATGGGACTTGGTTAATTTATTTCACTTCAACGGTTTTGAAACTAATCATTTAACTTTTAAATGAAATCAAATATTCTAAAAATCATGCACTAATTATGTCAATGTGGATATAAGTAATGAGTGTAAAATATTTCTTACTACTCAATTAAGAATCACGAAGCTTTTCAGTATGCATGGAATAAATTAGACTTATAATTCTCCTTTAATCTATAAATTTTTAAAGCTACAGATCGTGTATCTGTGATGAAAATTTAACAAATTGAAGATTTGATCAAATGTAGTTGAATTTAAAGAATTAGTGTGAAAATTGTAAATTGTTTTATGAATTAAGACTCAAAATGTAGGATAATGTTACTCTATCGCTCCGAGTTGACCTCCAGAAAATGCACATTTGCATATAATTCATATTACATTTTTTGTATGACACCAGTCTAAGCAAGAGGTGAGATGTGTACCAGGACAGTGACAGTAGACATGAGGAAAATGGAGAAAGGATGGATAACATCTGTTTGATTTGCTGATGTATTTGAATGTCAGGTGGGAAAGAATGGGAAGAAGTGAGAATAACTGCCAAGTCCCAGCCAGAATGTCACATTGGAAGGTGGCACTGTTACTTGGGAAAAGTCAACTTAGAGAAGGAAGAACGGAGGAATTAAATTCTCTTAGATGTCTTGATGCAGTTTATTATCTGCTAGTGCATATTTCAGATACTCTACCATGCTATGAAACAGAAGAACTTGTTCATATCTCACTGTACTTCAATACCCAATATCCAACCTCCCTTCATCCTCCATAATCCTACATTGTTCAAAGTTCAGTAGTCAGAGTTTAAGGTCAGACTGACATTTATATGGTATTTGTCTTTCTGTATTTGGTTTATTTCAGTTGCCATAACGATCTCCAATTGTATTGATTTTTAATGTGTCAAGATTTCATCACGCAGTATATTTCATTACATTACTTTGTATTAACATGTATCTTTATCCAATCACACACTCATGGACATCTAGAAAGATGTCCACGTCTTGACTGTTGTGAATAGCACTGTGGTAAGCTCAGGAGTGCTAATGCTTTTCTCATCATGTGTTTGCCTTCAGCTATGTGCTGCAACAATCAGATGGATGAATTACATGTCATACTGGTTTTTAGTTTTATGGAGGACACTTCGTAATCTTTGCAAAAATTTCATTCTCAGAAACAGTGGATGAACGTTTCTTCTGCTTTTCTGTGCCAGAATTTGTCATATTGGATCTCTCTTTTAGACAACTCTAACCAGAATGAGATGGGACATAGATAATATCTCTTTGTGGCTTTCATCTGTATTTCTCTGGCAGACAATGATTTTGAGAAAGTTTTATGCGTTCGCTGACAAACTTTGTTGAGTATTTTTGGGAAATGTCTGTCTAGAGCTCTTGCTGATTTGCTGATGAGATTGTGCTTAAAAAGATTTATATATATATATATATATATATATATATATATATATATATATATATATAGTGAGAGAGAGAGAGAGAGAAGCAGGGACACTGGGATTAAAACCAGCGCCCACATGGGATTCCAGCAAGTTCAAGGAGAGGACTCTAGTAGCTAGGCCACAGTGCCAGGCCACCCCCTTTTTTTTCCCCTGAATGTTTTGAATTCCTTATGTACTTTGGACATTAATCCTTTGTAGATTGAACAGTTGGCAAATTTTTCTCACTGTCTTGTCTCTTCACTCTGTTGTTTCCTTTGCTGCCCACAAGCCCCTTTGATATGATCCTGTGTATTTATTCTTCGTTGCATGTGACTTTGGAATTTCACTGTCCCTGCACCCCTCCAAAAAATAATCATTGCCTAAACTTGTATCTTGAAAGGTATCCCCTACACTTTCTTTTAGTATGTAACAGTTTTAGCACTTTCATCATTTTGAAGTGATTTTTTGGTATAGGGCCAGATCATTCCAGCCTTCCCAATATAGCTAATTGAAAGAGTTCCTTTCTCCAGTTCGTGTTTTTACCACCTTTTTCAAGGACCGTTATCTCTAGTAGCAATGGAAGTATTTCTGGAATTCCTAATCTGTTCCATTGATCTGTGTATCTGTTTGTATTTTAACACCATACTGTGTAACATAACTTGAAACAAAAACAATATGATACCTTCAGTTCTGTTCTTTTTGTTTGAGACTGTTTTTGATATTCTGAGTCTTTTGTGTTTCCGCATGAATTTTCAGGTTGTTTTTCTAGTTTGGTGAAGAACATTACTGATATTTTCATGGAGATTTTATTGAATGTAAAAAATAGTTCTGAGTGGAACTTTAAACATTTTTTTTTAAAATTTAGTCTTTTATTTGGATTACTAGATATATCCAAAAAATGCCGACAACAGCCATGGCTGAGCAATGTTAAATTTAGAAAGAAGAAGTTTGACCTAGACCTGTGAAATGGATGTGTATCAGTGCTTCCCTTTCCTGGGAGCACTGGCCTCTTAAACTCAAGAACGCTGATGGACCATACAATTGCTCCTCTACTATCATATAGCATTGGGGAATGTGTCTGGCCTCTCTGATTCTTAGTTGAAGCCCTCGTTAGTTAGCCTCTTCTTAGGCTAAGAATATATCACCAACTGTGAAAGACAAAAAAAAAAAAAAAAACAAAACAAAAACAAAAACCCAGTGTGAAGAAGGTCATGCTTAGATCACTGATCTCTCTTTGTTTTTGGAATTTTGGTTGCCTGGTTGAACTGTTCAATGCATTCAAATAGGCAGCAGTAAGCTAAATGTTACTGTTGTCTCATCATAAAGAATGGCAGTGCAATGATTTATGAATGATGACCATAATAGTGGTACATTGTTTTAATTATTTTCATGTACATTTTGCACTGAGGGAGATTCACGTAAGATGAAAATGTAGCTACTTTTTTGTCCAATCTGCACCTTTCCCTGCTTTCAATTTTAACTCTTTCTCATTACACTCTGTTAGATAAATCTTTTATAAACTGAATACATTTGATTTTTCATTATGTACTCAGATCTGAGGGTTTTGGTTTATAATTTTGAAGATATTCTCAAAATTAAATATGAGAAGTAGCAGGCAGCATATTATTTTTATTGTATATATTTAAGGTGTACAATGTGATATATTGATATAGTTGATATACTGTGGTGATACAGACACACATATTTGATTAAAATAGTCAAACAAATTAGCATATTCATCATTCCATTTTTTCATTTTATGGAGAATAAGAGTAATTTATGTGTTTCTCTCAGATAAATGTCACTTTATAGTATAGGTTAACCAATGATCTTATGGTATAAACTACAGCATCAAAGTTTTCTCATTGCATATAATTCCAAACTGGCACCCCTTAAGTTAAAATCTTTCCATACTTTTCCAGCTGCATTTAACCCATACCTAGTAGCCACTGTATTATTTATATATCTATTGTGAATCCCACATCTAAGTGAGATGATAAAGTATTTGTCTCTCTGTGTTCAGCTTATTTCATCTAGCACAATGTCCTATGGGTTTATTCAGATGTCATGATCTTTGTGTTACAAGAGTCTTTAAAAAAATTCTCACATCTTGGGGTAAAAAGCAAACATACACCTTGCCCAGTGAAATGGTGCTATGATTTAGGCACTCCCAACTGGTTTGTTATACCTAGCGCTTCAAAATAGGCATGAGTTAGACATGCTATTGCTGCCAAGGGCATCTCTGCCATGCTCCATAAGAAATATTTTATTTTCTGGTAATCAAACTGAACAGGCATGAAGCTGTATTCAACATTTCTTGTCTGAGGCCAGGAAAACTCCAGGACCAGATCAAAGAGGATCAAACTTGCTAGCCACGTATTTGGTTCTGGCAAGTGCAGTTGTGTTCTATCTTCTTGACCCTCTATTTACTGTTTTTCTTTGAACCATGTCTCTAATGCTCTGTTTCATTTTGTCTCTAACAGAATACAGGCCATTCAGCTCTAGGCGGTCATGCACAGGATTTCCAAACTGTCCTATTGCACAAAATCAGCAGCTTTCTGAACCGAACAAGGTCATCACTGATGGGGCAACCTATGAGTACTACAAGACAGATAGCAAGACAAGAAAACCTATACCCACCTCTACACCCGTATGTCACCCTAAGGAGGGGCAGAAGATGGACTTTCACCCATGTTACTCCCATCAGATTATGAATTATTTCTCATGAGAGGTGAGTGTGAAGGTAACTAGGGTAGACATTACCTTACGGATGTAAAATGGGCTGACAAGAATTAGATATTTTTGGAAAATGGGAATAAAGTGGGAATTTTTATATAATGGCCTCAAGAGGCCAGGGTTGCATTCAGTACAGGTTTTGTGCATCAAATGTCTCGCCCTCGCTTCATAACCTTGTTAGTTAGATCCCAGCCTTCTCCCAAAGGAAGCCTGGTGGGATCTTCCCTACACTGCACCAAGGGGTCTATTAGATTTGGAAAGATAGTGCCACTGAGATTCTGAGAAAAAAAAAAATTTAGGCATGCCAAGAACACTTCCACCTAACAATATCCCAGAAGGTGTGGTGGGAGGAGAAATGGAGTCCCAGGGTCATAGCCATAAAGCTCCAGTCTGAACACAGAGTTTTGCTCTCAGTTCTATGTGGAGAGGCTCACCTGCCCTGTTCTTCATTAACCTTGGCTAGGATGCTCGCTGGTAAAACAAACAAGAACAAAGCAAAAACATATCTCTGTCAGGTGTGAAGGTTGAACTGTATTCCATTATAAACATAAAGGACATCCATTGATAGAAACTGCAGTTCTTTAACTTGGTTGTTGAAAGTTGCCAAGAATGTGAGAGCAATGATGTGGTTGTGGCACAGAGAACTCATTTCCTGTGTGTGGAGAACCTGAAGAGGAGCTGCTGGGCCACAGGGTAATTCAGTGTCTAATCTCTTTGGGAATTGTTTGGCACACTGACCATGCCCATCAACAGTATTTAAGGGGCCTGCGCTCTTCTCCTGAACAGAACTTGTTATTTCTTTATTTTTGACTTGAAAAAATTAAGGGCTGTCCTAACAAGTGAAGATGATATGTTTGTGGTTTTGATTTTGATTTCCCAGGTGATTAATGACAGTGAAGACCTTTTATGTACTTGTTGGCTGTTTTCATACCTTTTTTGGAGAACTATCTATTTGGATAATTTGTCTAGTTTTAAGATTGGGTGATTTGCTTTATTTACTTGTTTACTTGGTATTCGGATGTGTGAGTTTCTTACACATTTTGGATATTAGTAACTTCTTAGGTATATGAATCACAAATATTTTCTTCCAGGATGTAAGCGGATGTTTTTCATTTTGCTGATTACTAAGTTTTGCTATTTAGTTTTAGTTTTTTTTGTTTGTTTGATTGATGATCGATTGAGTCCCTACTTCTTTCCCTTTGGTTATATCGCCCAGGCATTGGGTTTTTGCTTCTGTTTTCATTTCCTGTTTGATTTGAACTCTCCTCCATGCGTTGTGGAGTTGAGTTACACTTATGACTAGTTTTCATCACTGAAATTGCATATATTTCTTTCTATTGATTTCTATAGTGTGACTATTTTACTCCCAGGCACCTTAAAAATAAAGCACAATAATCTCCATATAGTAATTATCATTCTTTGGCATGATGAGTAAATGAATATTCAATATATTTCATAGTATACTTCTCAATATCGATTTCTCTCTGTTAAGAATGAAATCACACAGATCTTTGTCATGTGTAGTGAAGCAGGTCCTGATGTTCACGTGCTTGTACAGAACATGAACAGTGTGTGCACTGGTTGTCTTCTCAATCCTTTTCTTTCCTGGGGCTCTGCCTTCCTCATCCACAATACCTTTGTTTTATTTTTTACTGGCTATTCTACTACTTCAGGTAATAACGTCAGGGAAAAAAACTAGGATGAGAAATGATACAAATGATTGCATATAATGACTGAATGACTATTCTTAAGAAAAAAATAATAACATAATAATGTATTTGTATCTAACTGTAGAAGCTATGATATCTAATACATAAAGAGCAAGTTGTGATTACATAAATAAAACATTTATCTCAACACTCATAGGAATTTCTCTTCTTTGTATATTTTTTCTTTTTTTTTAAACCAGTGCTTAGCATTACATGACATTCTGTAGCTAATAATTCCCTTTTATTGTAGACAGTTAGGCACTAATTAATTTTGTAAAAATGTGTGTGTGTGTGTGTGTGTGTGTGTGTAATATTCCTGTTTGGATGATTGGAGAAAAAGAATTTGAACTTTTTAAAATGCTACCATGTGTTAATTTCTTTTCTTTTCATTCTGCCTTTCATTCATTTCTTTCATTACAGCAATTTCTATCAACAAACACATCTATATTCTGCTCTCAGAAATGTCAGTATCACTTGATGGGATGTTCTTTTCTTTATTTTTTTGTGTGTAATTCTTTCATCATACGCACATGATGATGTGTCAATGTTGATGTCATGTGCTCACTTCCAGATGGGTGAACGCAAGCAAAGAGGATTCCCCAACACCTCAATACCAATCATCGTACCATGTCTCTATTTTTTTTACATGAATAAAGGAGCACGCTTTTATGACATTTTAAAAATCATATAGTCATTGGAATACTAAAACTCAGAGGCGTAAGAAGCCTGTAGCTAATCATGTTCACAGTATACAGGAGAGGAAAAAAGAAAACAAACTATAATTCTATATTGGAGATTATTTTTCTAATATTCCTCATATTAAAAGCATACTTTCCAGGATGACTTTTTGCTGTAGTGGTTTAGATGTCACTTCCTGTATCGTTGTACCCTCAACCCATTTCAAAGTGCATGGGTTTAAGTTCCTGCTCTGGCCCCAGTTCCAACTTCCTGCTAACACACCCCCTGGGAGGTAGCAGGTGTTGGCTCAAACACTCTGTGACCCTGTCCCTTCTGTGGGAGACCCAGATGGAATTCCCAGCTCCTGGACTTGCCTTGCTGCGGACCCAGCCTGTGCGGGCATTCGGAGGGTGAACCAGCAGTGTAAGAATCATCACTCACTGTCCATCTGTCTCAGACTCCTTTTCCATTTTGTTTTTCCTCCTGAAAGTGCAGCTTGGAAGAACTGATTTCAGCAGCTTTCAGGGATATGTCTCAGGAGGTGCAATTTAGAGATGAGCAGGTCTTGGTGGAAGGGACTGACATACATCTGCAAGAAAAAGAATCATTTGAAAATTCTTCTGCATGCAACTGTACCAGCAGGCAAGACAGCTTTTTTTTTTTTTTTTTAATAAGGAGTCATAGCAGTGGCAGAGCCATCATCAGCTTATGCAAATTCCTGTGGGTACAGAAGAAGGGACCTTTTAAGCTGCCTATTATTTTATTATTGCTGAAAGAAAGAAAGAAAGGCATAAAGCGAGCGCGGGGTGGGGAGAATTAAGGATCTAATAACAGTGAGAGCTCGCTTGCCCAGGTTGCGTCTCGTGCTGTGTTTGAATGATTTTTCTTTGTCGACTGCCTTACACTGGGCTATTTTTAGCATCTCTTTAATAATTGAGCTGTAGCAATTGTGCTCAGCAGCTGGAACAGGCAGGTAAAATAGCAGCTCAAAGACACAGTGCAGCAGGGTCATAATTTAAGTCAAGCAGCATTGTGGGGCATATCTTTCTCAAAGGTGGAATGCTGAGGTGGGGAAAAACACACATTGGCCCGCACAGTGACACACAGAGCTGAGAAAAATGCAATAAACAGAGAAAACTAAGTGAAGGATGGAAGAGTTTATGTTTGTGAGTTCTTTTTAAGCTTTTAAGCTGGTCCACAGGTATTCCCTGCTTGGGCAGGTACCACTGATCTGACAGCGCTGTGAGTGGCATGAGACCAACCGCTTAGGGCAGGCTACATTTGCCATTGAAAGAAAAATAAGTGACTGTGATCAGGAAGGGGGGCTTTGGCGTTCCCCACCATGTCCTTCTCCTGAAAGGTGAGGATAGGGGGTAGACATCTCTGTTTAGCAGCTCTGGTTTCTCAAAGATCTGTTTTCAGAACGAGCATCAGATGCCTGATGTAGATCCTGATACACCTTTCACTTCCCTGGTGTTGTTGGCTTTGTATTTCCATCTCGCTTCCAATTTGAGTCTGCCAAGCCCCTAGTGATACTGGGACCCACCAGATAGTATTTTAATGAGTACCACTGTCTGATCAGTGGAGACCTTTGACCTGAGTCTTTCAGGCAAATAAAAGTAGGGATGTAGATAATCAAAATGTTCTGCAATTAGGCACAGGCAGTTGGCTGCCACCTGACTAACCTTTATTGCATATCTGAGTGCTTGGGTCTGAGTTCCTGCCTTGTTCTTTATGCACATCCTGGGAAGTCACAATAATACCTTAAGTTTTTGGATCCCTGACACCCAGGTGAGAAATCCGAAAGGGATTCCTGACTCCTAGTTCAGCCTGGGCCAACCCTGAATGCTGCAGACAAAAGATAAGCACAGCGGGTTGGGGGGGAGTTTTTGCTCTGTCTTCCAGTTTATTTTAAAGCATGCTCGTGTGTGTGTGTGTGTGTGTGTGTGTGTGTGTCCAGGGAATTAATTGAGTTAATTATACTGACAAACAGCATGGACCCACTTTTTTTCAGGGAGACTGCAATAGTACATGAGATTATGAACTTTCTTCTCAGAATCTGATATCTTCTTTCTCCAGCAATGCCTCTCTCCTTTTGTGATTGCAGAGTCTTCTACGCCTTTTCCGACCTCCCATGGCCTTCTTTCCTCGCATCTCTTCCTTCTGCCCTGCCTTGGTGCTGCCCTATTATTTCCACTCTGCTCTCTAGCTGGGAGTTTAGAGTGAAGGGTCAGGAAGAAGTTTCTGAGGGAGGCTCTCGTGTGACATTCCATCCAGTAGAGGTCAATATGACAAAGGGAATTTCTACAAGTATAGGAGTATGCACAGATGATTGCTGGCACGGAACAGTGAGTATGAACGCAGCTCACAAACGCTTACAAGTTGAAAGACAATTCTCCACCCCCTTCCACTCTAGCATTCTTTAATGTGAAAGAAGTTTGAATTAGAGAGCTGGCACAGAGGAAAAAGGATCTCACTGTCCTGAAGCCTCAGAGTGAATGTCAATTCATGCTTTCTTCCAAATGGGAAAACAACAACAACCAACAAAAAAGGGGGGAGGGGAGGGACATCTGGTAAAAATGTCACTCCTGTCAGATGGGTTTAAATACCAGACGCATGTTTCCAGCTTTGTCGTTGGGCAAAAAGGAAAAGTGCCAGGTGTAATAAACTTGAACAGCCACCAAAATAATCAAGTTGGATCAGCCTGAAACCTAATCTGTTGTAACTGTAACAACTGGCTTGTCATGGGAAAGTCATTGGATAGGAAGACATTTTTGGAAGAAACAGAAAAGGTAAGGGATACTTGTACAGCGCTCTCTCTCTCTCTCGTTTCCTTCCTCTCCCCCTGAATGCTTAGCACACAGAACATGCACCTATGTCTTCCAGCTGGCAGAGAAGGGTGTTCACACAGCATTATTGCAGGTATTCAGAAGAATGCCCGTTTTTCTACTTCACAGATTTTCCTGAAGGCCCTATGCAGCAGCCAATTAGATTCACACAACTGGAAATGAGACATGATAGGTTCCTAGGGGTTAGAACTTCAGTGCTGGAGTCTATCTTCTAGGAACTGTAGGACTCTGAATCAAGGAATTCAGTTACACTCTTACATTTTCAGGGCACCTGTAACAAAATCACAAACATGGTGGAATCAGATGATAGAAAAAAAAATTTTGTTGTTGCAAAGACCAGAATTCCAAACTCAGCATCCCTTAGCCTAAATCAAAGCAACAAGGCCAGAATTCCCACAGGAAACTCTGGGAGAATCTGGGGAAAGTGTATCTATAGCTTGGTCTCTGGTACTTCACTTAAACTCTTCCATCTGAAGCTTCCTGGCCTCTTGCTCTTCCATCAGCTTTCTCCCCCACTTCCTTTTTGTTTTGGAAAGTGGTCCATGGTTTTATTTGTCACATTACCGTATAGCGAACACCACAGCTGCTCATAGCTAGGTGTTTTTATTTGCAGGAACAAATTGCATGTATGTTACATACGCAGTTTTAATCACCTCCATCATTCTTAAAAGGGCAGTTGTCATGGGATTGCGGGCCAGCGTGGTAATCCAGGATAATCTACTCACCTCACGTTACTTAGTTAAATATAGCTACAAAGATTCCCCTCATCCCCGAAAAAAGTAACATTTGCAGATTGTAAGGATCGCAATACGGGCATGCCTTTTGGGATGCCACTACTCAGTGCTGTGCATATTCCTTGTCCAAGCAAATGCTGAGGATCCCAGAGCTCTTCAGACACCATTGCTAGCCTACACAGACTTCTATGGGGCGGGTGTTCTTGGTTTCTTCTCAGTATTAACTGTAACAAGAACAGTTGGCACATGTGGAGACACTAACAGAACAGTGCCTCAAGCTGAAACCTAAGAAGTTGTTGTTACCTGCCCGACTTTGGTCCAGATACCCAGCAATTTCATTCAATTTAGTAAGATATGTTCACTTATTAAAGCTCTGATTCGTTGACAAAAGAAACTGATTGTTATTATTCACATTTTCTAGGCAAGAGACTGAGGAGTAGAAAGGCTGGGGTACTGACTCAAGGTCAGGTCAGTAATGATACTGCCCTGATAGCTGAGTTTCCTAACTGCTGATGTAATCTACCTCTAAGGAAATTTTGTTCTCTTCCATAAGCATTTGTTACTCCAGTTGCAATTTTTATTTATTTATTTTATATTTATATATTTATTTTTTAATTGGAAAGTCAGATATATACAGAGAGGAAGATCTTACGTCTGTGGATTCACTCTACCAGTGGCCACAATGTCTGGAACTGAGTCAATCCAAAGCCAGGAGCCAGGAGCCTCTTCTGGGTCTCCCATGTGGGTGTAGGGCCATCCTCGACTGCTTTCCCAGGCCACAAGCAGGGAGCTGGATGGGAAGCAGGGATGCCGGGATTAGAAGTGGCACCCGTATGGGATCCTGGCAGGTACGAGGCGAGGACCTTAGCCACCAGGCACTAGTTGCAATTGTTTCACATGAGAAATTTTTTGGCTTACACAGGATGATGAACCGGGCAGGGCAAGGGGCACTCTGCTTCATGGCGGTGACCAGGTTGCTTGGCTCTATCTCATGCTCGTAGCTACATGCAAATCACGGAATATGGAAGGGTCAAGGTGGAAGTGAGGGAGAAGAGCACAAGAAAAAAGACACCAAGTTTACACAGAGGAAGACAACAAGTCAATACAGAACAGGGAAAAAAAAAGTAAAATAATTATTCCCAAGGCAGAGAGGGAGAGGACACACTCTTTGGATGCCAAAAGCCCCACCCACTAGCTTATGAGCACCCACAAAATCCCCACAATCCTTTACTTATTAAACCCGTTTTAAGGCTGGAATGTTAGGTTGGTCAATCTGCAAGTGACTTAGACACTACAATCCATATAGGCAGACAACAAATGTGAGGACACAGGAGAAGCCGGCATGGAAGAAGCGGGAAAAATGTTCATGGGCTCATTGTTTCCTAAATCATGAAATGCCCCATATCTCTCCATCTAATAACTAACCTTGGAAGGCAAATTTTATCACACATAACCATCCCTTAATGAAGAGAATAAGAATTAAGAGAGACGCAGAATTAGTGACCACCACGGATAAGAAAGGGTAGTGGATACGATAAGGCAGGCGGTGTCTATACAAATACATATATGTGTGTGTGTGTGTGTGTGTGTGTGTGTGTGTGTGTGTGTGTGTGTACTTCAGGAGACAGGTCTGTTCTAGACTAAACCATGTTTTAACAATATCTAATAAAGCAGTAAGTAAGGGACTGGCATTATTACCAAGCAGCTACAGTTGTCATCTATGATCCAGCTCCCTGATAATGACCTGCAGAAAACAGCAGAAGACTCGAGTGTTTGGGCTTCTATCAGCCACTGGAAGATCCAAACTAAGGCCTTTGCTCCAGAATCGGACCTGACTCAGCGTGGCCATTAACGGAGGGTCTATCCCTCTTCTCGCATTCTGCCTTTCAAATAAACTAATCTCTCTCTCTCTTTCTCTCTCAAAGAAATAACCCCATAATAGGAAATTGCTTTTGGACTTTTTCTTATTTCTTCTTTTATTATCCAGTAACAATAACTGAAACATGGGATGCTGGGACTTCTGAAAACAAGTCTGAAAAGACTTAGAAAAGAAATTATAAAAATAAATAGATGGAGACCTATTGTAAAGAGTGGACTGCTGTATGAAAAAGGACCTGAGCTGTCCTCAAATTTTCAATGCCAACTTTTGGGAAAATCATATTCCCACCTTGTGTAACAAGACAGTGATTTTCCTCGTAAGTTATATGTCACCTGCTCAGATAGAGCACCTGCCGGGCAAGATGGCCTTCTCCATTCTTTCACGTAAGCTGTGTTTTCATTTTCATCGTTGGATTCCCCTATTTTTTCACAACAAATGAGATTCCAACGAGAATATTTATCTCTTAATATGCTTGTAATTTGTTTTTGCCAAGGAATGTCATTTTTTCTACTGATTAAGTAATACTGTATATTTGCATAGGCAGTTTGGAAATCTGGACCGTTAAAAAGAAAATATGTAATTATCTAATAATTCTAATACCCACAGATGATCACTAGGAATACTGACTGTGTTATCTTCAATCTTTCCTTAGATTTATATATATATATATATATATATATATATATGTGCAAGACTATTATAGAAAGTTTATTGGTTTTCATCCTTTATATTTAACATCAAATAGTTACTGTTTTCTGATCTTAAGTATCCTTTACAATATGATTTTAAACAAGGTTTTACAATGCTGTGTGTTATAGGTAAAGTTTCCCCAGAGAAACAAAGCCAATGAAATGGAGGGACAGAAAGTAGGGAAGACAGAGTGAAACAGAGATGTTTGCTATAAGGATTATATTGGACTGTACAGACCGCTAAACTCCCAATTTGGAAGTTGGAGCAGCGGTTGAAGTAGATGCGTAAAGATCCAATGTTCTCAGGCCTGGTGCAGTAGCCTAGTGGCTAAAGTCCTCCCCTTGCAAGAGCCAGGATCCTATATGGCCACGATTCTAATCCTGGTGAACCCACTTCCCATCCAGCTTCCTGCTTGTGCCTGGGAAAGCAACAGAGGACAGTCCAAAGCTTTGGGACTCTGTGCCTGCATGAGAGACCCAGAAAAGGCTCTGGATTGGCGCAGTTCCGGCCATTGCAGCAGCTTGGGGAGTGAATCAATGCACAGAAGATCTTCCTCTCTGTCTCTCCTCCTCTCTGTGTATCTGACTTTCCAATAAAAATAAATCTTTTTAAAAAAAGGAGCCAGTGTTCTTATTTGAACTGTTGTAGATGAAGTTTTAAGACAAATGAATAACCGTCTCACATATTGGGGTGATCAGCCCTTTGACCCTAATTAGAGCTTTAAGTCTATACACATTCTGAAACAAAATGGACTCTACTCAAGTTCACGAATTTAAAGGCCAAAATGCTGATGGCCAACTATATTTCCTCCCATGACCTTGCCCACTTGATATGTACAACTGACCATTAGCATCTATATACAGGTAGACCATAGAGACATTGGCAATTCAGCTCCAGACCACCACAATAAAGTGAATCATACAAATGTCTTTCTTCCTCAATGCATTTAACATTACATTCACACTACACTGTAGTGTGTTCATTGTATAGTAGTGTTGTATGTATAATGATAAAGAAAAGGTGGCATAAAAAAGAGACTGTGGTGTACATAAATGACAGAATATTACCCAGCTCTAAAAAAGAATGAAATCCTGATATTTGCAACAAAACAGGTAGACTGGAGATCAGGAAGTGAAATCAGCCAGATGTAGAAGAGCAAATATCATACGCTTTCTCTTATATTTGTGGAAATCAATACAGAAATACTGAAATACTAACATGAAAACAGTATGCATGCCATATCATGTGATACAGACTTATAAAAATAGCTTCGCTGAAGCATCATGTGTATAACAACATAGCATTCTTTACCCACGCCTTTGTGAACCCTTCACTTTGTATAATAACTTGTCTTTAAGGAAAAAAGTAGTATAAATGTGTATAAAATATATTTCAAAAACTGTATAGTCCTTAATTTCAAAATATATTCTATGATCAAAATATGTTAACAGTCAGCTATGCCACCTGCAGCCAATCCTCTGGGTGCTGGTCAGCCTCACCTCAGTGTGAATGACTCCCCATTGATAAAGGTGATGACTACTGAAGGTCAGGCGGTTGTGACAATGTAATTTAAATACGACAATATTGAAGTCTGCTGTAAATAATCTTTTTCACCCAGGATTTCTCTGTGGCACAAATCACTCATGCATAACATTTTACTTACATTAGAACTCTCTTTGAAATTGCACTCCGTGGCAGGTGCTTAGCACAGAAGTTGAGATGGTCACAAAGATGCCCATCTCCTACATGGCAGTGCCCGATGAATTTTATAATTCATTGCCAGCTTCTGGCATTTGATTCAAGGGTTTTTGCTAATGCAGACCTTGAAGACACTTGCAATTAATCCATTGTTGTGTTCCTGCCCTTCATGCGGAGATGCAGGCTAAGTTCCTAGCTCCTGGCTTCAGCTAATCCTGCAGTTGTTGTGGGGGAGGTGAGGTGTGGAGTGAGCCAGAACAGAAGATGGATCTCCATCTCTGTCTGGCCCCTTGCTTCTCCCCCCAGTTAAGCAAAATGGAGTCAATACCCTCAAACTCTGCTGCTGCAATTTAGCTTCCTCAAGTCTGTGTAGCTACAAAAAGAGGAAGAAAAATGGAGTTTTTTTAGAATTCATTGCCAGGACTTAGATGTGACCTTTACTGTATGAGAGAAATGGAGAAGAGCTTTCAGATGTTGCAAGTACTCTGAATAGCATTCCGATAACATTGTTTCAGGAAGGGAAACCAGCATCGTGATTTGGTTAGCATTATATATAAGATTGCGCTGTTTATTTTTTTCTCCATGGGTATAAAATTTTATACGACTGCCACTTCATAGCATACACATATTTATGTTCACTGTGGGTTTCTCGTATTCATAAGATTAGGTTAGCATTCTATTCATTAAAAACGTATGACTTCCTTTACATACCATGGTAGATCACAGACAAACTTAAGAATCCACCTTATGCCGTAGAAACATCCGTGACGGGATGCTGGTGAAGCTCGAATGTGAGAATTTCCAGAAAAGGAAAGAAGTGTTGTCACAGCAGGCTCCTCTAAGAGGAGCCTGAGGAATTGAGTCTCTTGACTTCCCCTGACATTAATGGGTGCCCCACAGCCAGATCTCCATGTCCTGCCTAAAGATTTTATCCAACTGTAAAATTAGCTTCTACGTGGTTTCCTGTGGGAAGATGAGGCATTACGTCTGGAAACCATCGCTTGTTCTCTATAAATATTGTCACCCAACACCTTTTCCTGTGGTTAGTTGGTGGCAGGCTCCGTAGCTTTTTATCTTCACTTCAATCAACATTTTTATGGTAAGGCTATTGGCATATTGCTTTACTCAAGGCAAAGTTAAGTTCTGGTCTTGTATGCTAACACCGTCTACGTGACAGATACTGAACTGTATATGTTCAGCACTCTTCATGACAATCCTATGTAGTTAACTCCTCTTTATGTGGGCTTGTCATGTAGGTTTAAAACTTTGCAACGGCATGATTTTCTTAAAATCAGCTTTCATTTGAGGAAGTGTGGATTTACTTAAAATACGTGGTACGGTAACGCTAGGTGTTTCCACATTTTATGAGGCTGTGAATGCTCTCTCTATTATAATGAAGCCTACTGTAGTTCAAGTTTATTCTTAATCCTTTAAAACACCTTGCACTACAGTCATGACAGGACAGCTGTGCTTTCTCTGCCACACTACCCTTGTCTTTCACTGCCTTGTGATTCACAGAACATTGTCCATGTACATTTCCGAAACCACAAAATGAATGGATCTTCAACTGCACAGCAGATTTCCTGTAGGAATTTAATCAGATAATGTATAGGAAAACACAATATAGGGTCAAGTTCTGAAAAGTGTAGCAGACATCTCTTGACTTTCATTCAGCATTCAGTCAATACACAAGAAAACAAAATCTACATCCAAGATCTTACTCTTCAATTCTTTTTTCATCTTCACTTCAGTGTTCAATGGATGTGAACATTAACTAACTAAATAACTTGCTGCTGTTTTGTCAATGAAGCTTATGAAATATGGCCAAGCTTTTTATTTCGGCAATGGTTGCAGCTTTTACCCCCGAGTTCATTCTATTTCAAGAAATCACCTTCCTTCCTCATTCACAAAGCAACTCCTCATTTGCGAAAATTTTGTCCTGAGATTGACACCATTTAGTCACATCTCCAGGTTCCGCTTCTAGTTATCACTATTTTACCACTTGTACCACATCTGCGGTTACTTCCTCAAAGTCAGCCGTGAGGGCTGCAATCAACTTCCTCCATCTCCTGTTCATATAGACATTTCCGCCTCTTTCAAGGAATCACCAACGTTCTCCATGACATCTGGGATGATGGTTATTTTCCAGATTTTCAAGTTACTTCTCTTAGATCCATCGGACAGATCACTACTAATGTCATTACAGGCTTGCCAAGATGTGATATTTAAATAACAAGGCAAAAATGAAAAATATTCCTTTGTCTTGGGTCTTCAGACTAGATGTTGTGCCATCAGTAATAAAAGAACAAATACTAATCTTTTTGTAGATTTCCATTAGAACTTTTATGGCCAGGTATATTGTTCATGAGTAGGGTTAATCTGAAAATGTCTTTTGTTTGTTTGTTTTCTCCTAAGTACTGAGTCTCAAACACAATTAAACTTCGTGGTGAATAGATTGTTTTCATCCAGATTTTGCTGTTCTGTTTATATTTTACAGGCAAGATGGATTTAGTGTACTTTTTTTTTTAAAAAAAAAAAAGATTAATTGTATTTGGAAGACAGAGTTACAAAGAGGGGAGGAGGTAGAGAGGAGAGAAAAAAGAAAGATAATAGAAGAAGCCTTCTTCCACCAGCTGGCTCCCCTGCGGTTGCAACAGTGAGGGGTTATCCAGGCGTGCCGATTGAAAATGCTTCCCTTTCTGCCAGACTTGGTGTACTTTTTAGGGCTCTAGGGTTTCTAGAAAAATAAAGGAGTGTTGAAACCCAGCTTAGCAGACCCTAATAAAAAATGGTGGTCTGTCATTTCAACATACCCTTTTACCATAACTTGACTCAATCATTTATCACTTTTAATTTGAAATGGTACATGCATGAATCTTCCTTCCACTTGAACACTTGCAGGTCATTGTAAGGCTAATAAGTGCATTAAAATTACTTTGTGTTTTAGGGAGCAAGGAGCTTCATAAGTGGGAAAAGAAATGACTGGTTGTAAATAGTCTGAATATGTAAAGTGTTTACTCATGAATTGCACCATTTCTACAGGTACAACTGTGGAAACTTCAAAATAATTACAGTAGCAATATCAAAGACCACAGCTATAAAAGACCCCATAATGAAGGAGAGTTTGAAGTATCTTGAGAATCAACACCATGTAACACAGACATATAACCTGAGCCTATGGTATTGGCAAAACAACACCAACAGACTTGGTGAATTCAGGATTGCCACAAACCTTCTAATTTGCAAAATGGGAGGTGTACCAGGGACCCTTTATTTGTTTAACCACAATTTTGCTGGATAGTTACGTACATGGAATTTTATAAGAAATGATCCTCTTCGGTCATGATAAGCCCTCATATTTTACCACATATCTCTTCCTACTAAGAACTGGTATCTGTTTTTTTTTTTTTTTTCTTTTCAGCCTTACAACCAGAGTGGGTTGGTCATCCAATCACTCAGAGTGGATGTGTCACAGAGGGATTTGTAGACAGCGCTCCAGGTCATGGGAAGTCATTGTTGCCAAGTCCCAGCTGCCTGTTTCCCTGAAGCAGTAACCTGCATTTGGACCCTCCCGTCCTGAGGACGCCCTGTCATCATCGCCTGCTTGTGGGAGTTGAAATTTATCAAGACTAGCGGCAATCTCACCTTTCTCCACTTTGTGTTTACCCTAGCTTTCTCCTTGGTCTTTGTTTTCAATTGATAAAGGAGAGAAAGGTTAAAACAAAAAAAACGATAGTGAGGAGAGACTATTTGGCAAAAGGAATGACCCATACTACAGATGTAAAAGGCAATACAAGCGCAGGGTAGGTCCAAAGCAGAATCTTTTTTTTTTTTTTTTTTAATGATTTGTCCAAGGCTAAGTGATGTGAGGAGTGCCCATTGTCTTCTTCACTCCATCCATCCAATTCCTAAAATTTCTTTGACATAGAAAAGCCTAATTACGGCACCAAGTGCATTGCAGGTGTGCCTGTCATTGAGCTTTTAATTTCTAATCCAGCTAAATTTGGCCTAAGCCCTAGAAGAAACCCTTCCGCATTCTGAAAGTAGGTTTTCTATCCGCATTGGTTGAGAATTTGAGAAGGTCTGCTTCTGAACCTGCAGCGGAGACACAGTTTTAACTGCTTACATGTTTTACATTTGAATTCACATCACTGTTATCCTGAGCTCTCACAGGCACACTGTAATTCTCAAAAGCTGGTACCCCCACAAATGGAAGTGACTTGATAGACTCAAAGTTACTTCTGAATGTGCTATTGTAGATTCTGCATTTGCAACGCTAACTAATTGCTTTCAATGTAAAATCTAATTAAGACTTCATTGTGCCATCTGCCTTTTCTGGTTAAAGGACATGTACTATTAAACTTGTGCTGAAAAGGAGGTATTGAAAGAGTTAACTTAAAATTCAATTCCTTCTATTTTCAGAGACTGGGTGGTGGCAGAGTGTAATATTCCGCTGTAAGATTCAGACTTTCTAAGTTCCTTGGAGTCATGGCTAATTGGTCCATGTGTCACATGCTACAGACCGTACCACCAAATTTACCTGCACAATTTCAGCAATAGGGAAGAGAGAAGTGTACACACAGATAGATTAAATAGACAAAACCTGAGGAACACACACACTCAGCAATTTTCTGTGTATAACGCCTTGCTTCCTTGCTTAATTCAAACGAGAAGTATTTTTGCTTTACCTGAAATTTCTGGAATTTCCTGTGCCTGTGAATAAATCAATTGGTAAATAATCACTATCGGGAACATAATCGTACTATTGCAGCTGTCATCAGTTTCCAGCTACAAAACACAGGAAAAAAATATTTTCTCTTGCTATCGAAGCTCCCTATCTCACGGCAGAAGACTTGGAAGCCTAAAGATTTTTTTTTTTTTTTACAAACGCCAGTGACTTGCAAAACACATTGATTAAAATTACTATTAATGCTGTGCATTCTGAACATTCTTGAGCAAATTATTAAAAAAAAATTATGTGAGGTAAATGCACACACTATATTGATTCAGTCTTTCCACAATGTATGCAGTACTTGCAATGTATGCTTGTAGGGCATACGAAGCTCATATGGATTCCCTTTGTCAATTAAATAAGTTAGGAAAAAAATGACCAGTGATTGAGGCAGCAGGAATTGTAGATGATCCTGTGTGTTACAACACGGTAAAGGTGTCTCAACCACTGTGCTAAAATAGCCACTGTATCTCTGAAAAAAAAAAATTTGAGAAAAATCTCTAGGATTCCAGCTGTCCCCTGAAACAAGTGTCTCAAAACCAGATGAGGCTCCACTGCCGAAAGCTGTGAGCCTACTCTGAAAGCCACAGGATCTATCTAAGGTTCTCTGTGGGAGGTGCTCCCCAACCACCAATCACATCTTTCCCTGCTTCCTGTGTACTTGTAGATGTGAGTGGACCAGGCAAGTAACTTCAGTGTTCATTTGAAGCCATCGTCATGAAAATAAATGAGAAATTTTGTTTTCCACCTGACTCCATTTTGTATAGAAGACAGTACAACACACGGTTTAATGCTATGTTATTCTCAGACTTACAGAGAACTCCTTTTTTAATTTTATTTTTGATGATGTTTACGTAGTTGATTAGGGTAGGAAAGGCTGAGGGTTAGGGGAAACTGGATGAGATCATTATTTCCACATTTTTCTTTTTCTTCTTCCTGTATCCGGGGGAAGGGTAAGGGAGGATAAGCAGAGAAGCCACACCCAGGTTCCTCAGTCTCCAGGGATGGAGAATGGACTACTCAATGGTGTGGAGCATGCTCCAGGGTTCTGCTCAAGTGCTTTTGCTAGTTTGATAGTTCTGAAATGTTGTCAAACTCACCTTCCAAGGATGAAGAAATCTGTTCAAGGTCCATGGCTAACACATTCACCTTAGAGTCTATAATCACCTGGATATTTGCTGTCAATCCTTGGCTGAGTTAGTTGACCAATTTGTTCTGCCCTCCGTCCTCTGTGATGGTGCCAGATGTCCATTGCAGACTCCAATGGACTGCCATGATCCTAGCCATTTCAGACCAAAGGGAGTAACATGGTAGTTGGCAGGGGGAGAGGGAGTTCTCTTTGCCTCTTTCTTCTCCAATAAATAATTTTTTAACTAAAAAAAGGAAAGGAGTAAATAAATGAACACATAAATACAGTAAGTACAGATTTCTCAAAAGCTGAAATAAAGATCAGAGACAAACAATATGTATAAAATATTCAAACAAAATAAGCAGCATTGAATTTCATGCTCAACAATGTTCTTATTAACCAATAAATCCCAGTTAAGGCATTTGGAATAATTCAAAAGTCACAAAGTTCACTCATAATTTCTTTTTTTCTGTGTCTTGTGAAAACCAAGTCAGATTCAGTTATTTACATATTTTAAAAATCTTGCTAAAAATTCTGTAGAAAAAACTATGTAAAAATCAAATCCCACATTGAAACATAAACATTTAAATTTCCAGATTTCATGCTACATGCATGACCAAGTTTGGCATATTATAGAAATACAAGAGACTAAACTCGAAATCACTCAAAATCTATATTAGAGTGACAGTAGTTCCTTTCTTTTGAAACACACTCGCCTGCATGCTTCAGATAACATCTTATAGAAATGAAATAGGCTACTATGAAGTCTAACACAATGTAATTACGTGTTTTAAAATATAAACTTATTAACTATATAAATGCTTTATTAGTCACATATTATTGTGTAATATGCATTAGCACAAACTTGGTGAGTGGAAAACAAAACCAAAAACAAAACAAACAGAAAAAAACAACTCACACACTGCCAGTTCATTTGTCTTGGAACCACATCCTTAGATTCACTGTGTTGGGATCCCACGTGGTAACTGTGGAGACACTAGCTGGCCTGCAGTGGCCGCTGAAGCTCCTTTAGGAAAACAACTCACTTCCAAAGTCGTGTATGTTTTGGTAGCCTGAACTAAGAGTCTACGCATCTTTCTAGACCTCTGCCAGAGGCATCATCAATTCCTTATCATTATGGGACCTCCTGATACAAGTGCTTACTTCCTCAAAGACTGCAGGAGCATCCCCTAGAAGGGAGGTCATAAATTTGGTGGCCATCCTAGACTATGCCAACAACAGATGTGTTTATGGAATTAATATAAATTTCATAGTTATAAATTCCTGACAATTGCCTTTCTATCCTTTTTTGAAGATTTATTTATTTATTTATTTTTATTTGAAAGACAGTTTTACACAGAGAGAGAAATCTTGCATCCACTGATTTATTTCCCAAATGGCCTCAGTGGTCAAGGCTAAGCTGATTCCAAGCCCGGAGACTGGAGTTGCTTTCCAGGTCTCTCACTGGGTCCAAGGTCCAGCAGTTTGGGAGCATCCTCTTCTGCTGACTTCCTAAACCATCAGTAGAGAACTGAATTGGAACGGGAGCCACTAGGATACCAACCAGTGCCCATATGAGATGCCTGCATCACAGGTGGAAGACTGGTCTCTAAAGTCACCACATTAACCTCTATTTTTTTTTTCTTAACCTCTTTCTTTTTTTTTTTTTTGGTATGAACTTGCCCTTATCCTATCATAGAGCTGTTGTCACAAATCCTTCTGATGCTGAGGATTCCGGAACCAATGGTGAGTCATGGTCGCAGCTAGCTGCTTACATCACTGCATATATAACAAATTACAGGTCAGTACCACAGGAAACTGTGGCGCAATCTTTCCTAATATTTAAGTAATTCAAAGAGACGAAGTTCTTCTTGCAGTAAAAGAAAACCAATTGAATTTGAAAAAGAGGCATCAAGAGACACATCTCAAATCATTTGAAGCTTTCAATCATACAGTATGACATTGAAAGCATGGGTTTATATGTTTAATTGCATACAACTAACTCAAGTTGGAACCTACAAGATTGCGACTAAACTTCTCCTTGTGCATTAGACTGGGGTTTTGTTATGCTAGCTTGGCAGAATGAATTTTTCAGGGGAAGTGATTATTTATATCTATTCTATTGTCCCTGAGACAAGGCTAATTTCTTTCAAGCAACCAGAGCTCATTAATTTAGACCACTTCTTGGAAGTGTAGTCAGTCTTCAGAAATAACATCACTCATTCGAACACGATCACCTACGTTCTCACTCTGAAAAAAGCACTATGTATTTTAGATTTTGAAGTACATGGTGCTATGTGTAATAAAGCTTATTTATGAAAGAGTGGCGTTGGTGACACACTTAAATACCATGACTCAACAAATTCAACAACAGGATGCCCTCTTCCACCACACTGCCTTCACCCTATTCCTCCTTTAAAGCCCGCCATCCTTTTTCACATAGAACTATTCTGTCAGACATCAGCTCTACCTTGACTTGCTCAATAGAACCTTCCTTGATTTTCAATATGAGATGTAATCTCAACATTAAAGCATTTCAAAGTGACATGTACTTTCCCCTAGCAATGAACAGAATTGTCATTTCCTGTGGTTGGTGGGCGTAGGTGGTTAACATCCATCTGTTTTACTAGATTGGAAGCTCTACATTAGGGCTTTGAGTGTCTTGTTTGCCATCTTATAAGTCATGTGTTCACAGTAGGGAATTGATAAATCTCAGTTATTGATTTAATTTATCATGTTTTGACCATAAAGTTGCCTCCAAGAGCTGTCACATAATGTGATGATTATCCTATTATGACAGAGGGGTGCAACCACTTGAAAAGCTGGTGCTGCACTCTGTATTGTGATCAAGAGCTTTCTGTGTCATACAGAGAACTTTCAGATAGGCTCAGGGACTAATGGATCTTTCATTTTGTGGCTGAAAATGACAACTTGTCTGATTCGTTTTTGTCATAACTTAATCACTAGGAAAAAGACAACCAAAAACAATACTGTGTTGGAGAAACTAATGCAACAAAGGCGGTTTTTAAATTTCTTTTTATTTCATTGTGTTTAAATTTTTTTAGATTTTTTTTGAATTTTGAATCTTATGGTATAATTCTGCAGGGTCTGGGATTCCCCCACTCAAGTTCCCACTCGCCCCTGACTGATTCTCCCCATATTGTTACAATAGTATAGTCCTTCCTAAGGAGTTATAATTCCATCGGGATGCTATTTAAATGCACCCCGACATCGCTGGTACAGACAATGTCAGACAGTCCGTCATCTCATTGTCTAGATATGTCCAACAGCTTCTATGACTCCATCACTATACAGTCCCTTAAATGAGAAGCCAGGAAATAAGGTCAATAACAGGTATGAAGTTAAAAACAAAAAGAAGAAAAGATACAGGACCATGGAGTCGAAACACTTGCCACTGAATAACCAACACATGGGAGACAAAAAGAAAATGAAAAAGCCTCGGGTAAAATGATGCCATCTCGCGAATGCGATAAATTCCAAAAGAGAAAAGAAAGCATTCGGCAGGGCCAGGCGCAGTGGCCTAGCGGCTAAAGTCCTCGCCTTGAATATGCCAGGATCCCATATGGGCCCTGGTTCTAATCACAGCAGCCCCACTTCCCATCCAGCTCCCTGCTTGTATCTTGGGAAAGCAGTCGAAGACAGCCCAAAGCCTTGGGACCCTGCACCCGCGTGGGAGACCTGGAGGAAGTTTCTGGTTCCAGGCTTCGAATCGGTGCAGTACCAGCCATTGCAGGCACTTGGGGAGTGAACCATTGGATGGAAGATCTTCCTCTGTCTCTTCCTCTCTTTATATCTGCCTTTCCAATAAAAGTAAGTAAATCTTAAAAAAGAGAGAGAGAAAAGCAAAAGCAACGAAAAGCAGTCTCTTCGAAAAGGAATATACACCCTTAACAGGACTATTATCCATTTCTCTGATTTCATATCCCACTTCTACAGCAGCCAAAACCTACCGAAAACCAGAAAACAAGGGTGCTGTCTTACCTTGTCCCATGTCAATGAACTTTCCATGGCAAAGAGCAGGGTGGGCGTGGGTAAGAAATATTTGTACACCAGTGAACAGAATATTTGTTATCTAGCTAGGGAACAGAACAGGTGTTCAGGAGTAGATGGCCCAATCTGAAAAGTAATGAAACACATGTTTAAACAAGCAGGAAAAGAACAGCACAAAAGAAAAATAAGTTATTAAATCCAAGGTCATGAATTTCTTTGTATTTTCGATTTCTTTCATCACTTTTTAAAATTTTCATCGTAGAGATCTTTCAAATCTTTGTTTTGGTATAAGCCTTACCCACTAAGGAGCTACAACAGGTTTGCAAACAAGCAAATTAAATTTTAAGAATGGTCCCATGAACATCATATTTTTATGTTGTATGCAGGGTAGTGGAAATCTGCAAGGTTGTAGTCCAGGCATGTTTAAAGTGTCAACATCCGGCCTGGTACAATGACCTTGGAAGTAGAGAATAAGTGGTCTACACTGCTATGGTCACTCTTCTTCGAGTATCTCTGAACAACAATCACTTTACAATTGGGTGACCATCTTTTCAGTAGACTTTCAAAGGGTAGGAACTGTTTTAAAGTTGTGGGTATAAATTGCCCAATTGCCCTTCAAAAGCCTGCATTGATTTGTATACTTCATCATTAGAATTTGTGTTAGCTTTCTCAGTGATGGTGACCGCTTCTTTTCTTAACTCATAGACCACTGCGAAGTTGCATCCAAGAACTTTGTAATGTCCTAAACACATGTTTTTCACCGAACTTCCCATATTTTTCTTCTGTTTATGTGCTTGCCTTTTTCACCAGTGTCTTGGTTGTCCCTCTGATTTTCACACATTCTTTCAATGCTGGGATCTGTGAAAACCAAAGCCAAATGAGTGTCATAAAGCAAAACAATGTTTTAAAAAATAGTGTGTCAATTAGTTGTATAAAATAGATAAACCAATGGAGTTTACGAAAATACATATCAGATTAACTGAATATCAAGGAAAAAAAAGGCAAGTCCTATGGATTCCCTAATAAAGATATAGTATGTATACACACACACTCACATATTTGCTTAACAGTATAGTTGAATATCAGGATAAGGAGTATGCTATTAGCATTACTCGTAGCTGGGACGGGCATTTTGGCCCAGCAGGTTCTGCTCATCTTTGTGAACCAGCGTCCCCATCAGTACCTGTTTGAATCAGGGCTGTTCCACTTGTTGCAGGGAATTTGAAATGAAAGACAATTGCAAACTTGATTCTTGTCTCACACAAAAAAATTTTCATGTGAATATTTTCAGTGTGCAAAATGAGATTTATTTGAAAGGTGGCAGGAGGGGGCTCCAAGGGAGGAAAGGCTTGAGAACCTGGTGTAAGTCGTGTCTTTTAAGCACACTTCTTCAGAATGGGGGAAAAAAAATAACCTAGAACAGCAGTTACAACCAGGCTAGAATGCTGGTCCTGTCAGACTGGCTCGGAACAAAGAGCCGCCAGAGGGGTGTGATTGACAGGCTCCTTCCAGTTCTCATAATAAGCTGAAATCTCAGGCGCCATATCTGTGCTTCTTCATGATAAAAATTCAAAGAAATAGAAGTTAACACTTTGATCAATGGGACTTGCAGACTCTTTTTATCAATTTCATGGTAAAACTGGTAGTTAGGGAGGTAGAATTCACACCCCAGGAGGGGCTGTTCTTACAGTAAAACCAGAAGCCTGGAGGAGCTCTCCTTTACAAAGGAAGCAATATTATATAGTATGTGTTGAATTTTATGTATTTTCTATATGTATATAATTATACATCTTCAGCAGGGACCACAGACTGCGATTATTAGCCTATTAGCCCATCTCACTGCTTATGCACTTCCAATTCAGCCCTCTGCTAGTATGCCTGGGAGAGCAGCAGTAAATTGTACAAGTACCTGGGCCTTGCCACTGATGGGGGAGACCCCGATGGAGTTCTTGGCTTTTGGTTTTGGAATGGTCATGCTCTCTCTGCTGCAGCCATTTAGGGAATGAATCAGTAGGTGGAAGATTCCCCCCTCTCTCTTTCTTTCCGTGTGTGTGTGTGTGTGTGTGTGTGTCTTTTGAGCCTGTTATTCTGCTTTACAAATAAATCTGTTTTTAAAAATGAAGTACAAATGGATCCAGTGCTTCATTGTGATGACGATAAACCTGTAGAAATGGAATAAACCAGAGGAAGGAGGTGACAAGAAGTGATGGATCTGTACTAATCCCAGTGTAGAAGAGTCACTTTGCTAAACCCAAGTAAGGATCTAATCAGAAGTCAGTGACAAATGCAGGCTTGTACTATAGCAGCAGAGAGAGCGAGCGAGAGCGAGAGAGCGAGCGAGAGAGAGAGAGAGGGAAAGAGAGAAAGAGTGAGAAGAGGGAGAGAGAGGAAGAGATAGAGAGAAAGAGGGAGAAGAGTGAGAGAGAGAGAGAGAGAGAGAGAGAGAGAGAGAGAGAGAGAGAGAGAGAGAGAAGAGGGTGAAAGAGAAAGGGAAAAGATAACACCCGGGCATTGCATACCTAGATCTAAACAAATCTGTAACCATAAGTTTTATGTAAAACTAAAGAACAGGGAGAAGTTATATGAATTGGACAAGATAATGAAGGCAACCAGAAGAATACATTGATTTGAGCAAGGACAAATGCCTTCCATGTTTGTAGAAAAATAAATTGAGATCCCACAATGTGAAAGTTGGTATCCCTTGACATCATGGATAGAAAATCAGTTCAATAGTCACATTTTCATGTGGCCTTTTTTTTTCTTGTAACTAAGAGACTTGGCACAGTATGTTAAATAAACCTCTAGCCTGTAGATTATTATTTGATTCAAATAACATTTAAGATGGGACATAATCAATCATTTTATTAGGGTTCTTTCATCACAAAGGAAAATTGAAAGTAAGAAAGGAGTTTATTTATGAAGATAAAATAAAATGGAGATTGCTTAGGAAGGTTTGAAGCAATCATGTGAATGAGAAACCTCCAGTCGATTTTATGTGTATTTTATCTTCAGTTACACTGGAGGCAGGTTAGAAAGCCAGCTATGAAGACAGCTTATTGCAATAGTTATCTACTTCAAAATAGACATTCGTTTGAAGACCACAACATTGGAATCCTACATAGATTTTCTTCGGAGGGAAAACAGTCAATTAAAAATAGATGTGTGTGTGTGGGGGGGGGGGTCGTGTGTGTGTGTGTGTGTGTGTGTGTGTCCATCCAATGGTTAAAGCCTTTTCGGCAGGTGGGGCACCTGAGAAGGGCCCCGATCCTAGCTATTCATCAAAGATTCAGAAATATGCTTAAAAATAACACAGATCCGAAGTACCACGTGCAGATGAGAAATGGAGACGAGACACGCCTCAATGCAAAGTGCTGCTTTGGGCTGGATACTGGGTAGGATGGCCTATGCTTTTAGTCCTTGGTATCATGATACCCTTAGCCTTCACAACAGCTGCCTAATTCTTCAACTGCTTTTCTGAGAGGGAAAGATAATGTTCATCTTCTCACCCACACAGAACATTCATTCTGGCACCTGTTCATTTTGGCATTGGTTTCCCGTTAGCTTCTCTGTGTGCTGTCTCGAGTTTCTCGGTTTCTCCTGCATTGTCACTTTGATAAGCACTCATAAGCCTGATTGAAAGGTAGTAGCTGTAATACCCAAGGCTATTCCAGGCTGATTCCCCATCACAAAAACCTCCCAATACAAGTTTGGTTTGTAGAGACCATCTGTCATCTCCTCTTCACACATCTGTTTGCAACTCTAGCTGCATGACCCAAAGACAGTGAAATCAAAAGATTGGAACACTGGAACCAAGGGACACATTGGAGAACAGTTAGTTCCTACACTGGATACTAATTTAATTATGAAGGCAAAATGGTACTAATTGGTTAAGTTTAACTGGTCAGGATGTTGTTGCTGATTGAACAGTGCCTGTATCCCTAAATTCATCAAGATGTTTAAAGTCCAAAGACTTTATGATTAATAGGTATATGTTTAAAGTCATTGGATTGGGGTAGAAAGCTGATTTAAGAATGGCTGATAGGAAGTTTACTCAGCTGGAGGTCCTTTAAGTCAGTGGGAACTTTGCCCTCAGTAGGTATCTTTTCAAGAGAATTGGTGTCATAGGCTTCCATGTGGTTCCGCATGTACACCATGTGCACGCCACACCCACACCATTGCCCCTCTGCCATATACTCTGCCGATGAACTAATGTAGCTGTACAGTTTTGAGCTGCACACCCCCAAAAGTAAACCAAAGTAAACTACCTTCTCAGGATACTCCTCTAAGTTATTTTCGCTGAAGTGGGGAAAGGCTGACTCAGATTGCGAGAAGTTGTTTGTCTCCAACGGCAAAGAATGATGTCTGGTTCCGATGTGTCACTTGAGTGAGGTCACTTTTTTGGGGGAAAAGACACAATCTGGTCTAGCCTACGACTTGTTTCTCTTCACAGTTGAAAACCTTGTGATTTTTGGTGTTCAAACAACTGCTTTCAAACACATGGTCAGGGAATGCTGCTGTTACAATTAGAAACCAGATTTGCTGAGTCCTGGCAGCCCTTATCAAGGTTTTAAAGAAAATTTAAATCCAAGAGCCAAATTGTATTACTTATTCCTTCCTCTAGAAATGGGCAAGCTATGTGATAATATATATATCAGAATATATATAATTATATATTTATACATATATCTAATATAAATATATAATATGCTCATAATGGAATATATTCATAGAATATATTCAGTATGTTATATGTCCTGTTATGTGGTATATGTTCATATATTAAATTTTATGATTATATATAAATATATAATTATACAGATTATATATTCTCATATACATATATTTATTCTCATAGATGAACTGTATAATAAAAACCAGCATATCAGGAACTGAATCTCCATCACATCACGTATCTCTACTCCCAAATAAAAGGAGGAGTGCTAATGAAACGATTAAAAATACCTTCAGAGTATGATACTAGATTTTCTATCTAGCCCATAGCTGCAATGCCTTAAAACACTTAAATAGTATCACGTTAAACTTGCATCAATTACTGAAGGACTATGAGGCTGTGATAACACATGGGAAAGTGGATGGAGAGGAAAGATGAGAAGGAGGAAGGGGAGAGGGAGGGAGGAATTCCTATACCTACAAAACTGTATCATGGAAAATAAAAGTCATAATAAAAACATTTATGTTCATTATTCACTCAATCTTCTCATGTTTTTACACTTAACTTCTTCCATATCTCTGTCCCATCTCAGCTGGCTCACAAGGCTAGTGTAGTAAGCCCTTGGCAAGTTGATTTCTTTCTCTCTCATTAGTTGCTAGTTTGATAAATCTTGTTCTTAGAATTGGACACGTCTTACAATCATCCTAATGGTGTAACACGAGTCTCTAACCTCAAAAAAAAAATGGCAACTTTAAACTAATTTCTTGTGATATATTTTAAGCCTGTTCCTGATCTCACCCTACTACTTGGGAAAACGTATCATGAAGTATGATTTGCCATACAGCACGTTCATCAGGTGCTGTGTTTTGACCAAGCAGCTGAGCATAATTTCTACCTGAGGACATGCATTGTGCCAATGCAGGCTAACTGCCACTTGGCAAGCCCACGTCTGGCGTTGGAGTGCAAGTTTGAGTCCCTGCTACTTTGCTTCTGGTTTGATTTCCTGCTCTCTTGCTTTGGAGGCAGAAGATGATAGCCCAAGTACTTGGATCCCTGAAAGTCGTTCAAGTACCTGAGTGAAGTTCCTGGCTTCTAACCAAACCTGGTCCACCCCAAGCTGCTGTAGCCGTTTGAGGAGTGAAACACCAGATGGAAGATCCCAGACTTATTCCTTCTTTCTCTCTCTGTGTTTCTCCCTCTTCTTCCCTTGGTTACTACGCTTTTCAAAGTAGGTATTTTTTAAATTTATTTTTACATGTAAACATATTTATTTATGTATTGGATCCAGACTTACAGAGGGGCGGAGAGAGAGAGAGCAACAGACATTTCTATCATTTTTGATTTGCGCTGCAGATGGCCACAGAGGCCAGGGCTGAGCCAAGTCTCAGCCAGGAGTCAGGGCTACCCTCTGTTGCTTTGCCCAAGGTATTAACAAAGAGCTGGATTGGAAGTCAACCAGACAGGACATGGACCGGCATCCAAGTGGAATACCAACACCACAAGCAGCAGTGTTTTTTAGTACGACATGCTGACAAAGCTCTCATCTGTTTTCTCTTCCCAAATTTGGGCAACTATCAACAGCTCACGTTACCTCACAACAAACAGAACAGCACACAAAGATTAGCCGTGTAGCTGCACCTATTAAAAACGTCTTCAGACATGCAGGAGCTGTCAAAAATAACTGGAGATTGAAACATTGCATCGAGGTTTTGCAATATGAAGAACTACAAGGAATGCCTGCTCAGATCTATTTTGTGCGAGCAAGGAACTTCATAACCATTCTTCTGATAATAATATTGATATCCAAAGAATGTAGCTACTGTGTCTGGCCGTAATTTTGTTAGTTTGAAAGAAGTCTACATACTGATTTTCTCCTAAAATACACCATTTGGATTCCCTTGTCAATTCTTTTCATTACTTTTGTGAAATTGATCAATTTTATCCCTAGACTCTTTGACAGTCAAAAAGGAAATTGAATTGCTCTTGAACAAGTAAATAAGTTTCCATTAGTTTTCCTGCTTGAAAGAAAACACTTATTTGTAGCATACATAAATACCACACATGTCCATTCTCATGATACAGAAATTCTTTGAAGAATTTACTCAAATGGATATGTACTAGTGGACTGAAACCGTATATAACTCTGGAAAATACAGTAGAGTCCAAAATAAACCTGATCATGTCTGTACCTATTTATTGCTTGCAGAAGGGACAGCTGTGGCACCAAAACTTCTAGTTATTCTAGGCATGTTTTCACCACAGCCTGGGTGGGGCAAGGTTTAGAAATATTTATAAGAAAAGTGCTAGCATTTGCATCCCTCCAATGTTATTTGTTTGCTCTCATTTTTGCAGTGAAGCATTCGAGTAGAAAATCATAAAAATGATATCAGTTAATAATGCTTAAATTCTGAGCATATTAAATGCCATCAAATCTAATACTCTATTGGTGTTTCAAAGGACTGTGGTCTTTAGGAAGCATAATTCCACAGCACTCTTTCATGGATGTTGTTGAAGACACTGTATCATGGCTCTCTTTAGTGTTGCCAAACCCTAGTACTGTCTCTTGAAGATGGTTAGATCGGGTGGTTGTGGTGGGGAGGTGATTCTCCATGAGGTATCCACTCCCTTTGTGCCTAGCGTAGACAATTGTGGTTTATTTTCCTGATAATTCTGTTTCGAATACGCTCATGACATATTGGCTGTCATGTCAAGAATTGTGATCACAAAGTAATTACTTTAGAAATGAGATGTAACTTAGGAAATTACAAATTCAGGAATCTGTTGATTCATGTTTTTGTGATGAAAACTTCTTCAAATCATTGTCGCCAAAAGTAGGGCATTCCTTTTGAACAATAAAAGATAACATCAGTACGTAAACTATGAAATCGACCTCTGCTATCCTGATTCCATCATTCTCTCTATTCAGTCTCCCTGAATTAACTCCGGGTAACAAGCCAATGTTATCCCGCAGGCAATTCAAATTCATGTATGTGTGCTTATGTATGTATGCATATGTGTATAAACATATTTACATATGACAGCATTATATATAACCATGCACGTGATTACACACTCATATAATTATATTCATACTGAGCATATTAATATTGATACACTTATTTAATCATCTGTAAGTGTATACAGGTATTATGTTATTTTTCATTTACTCATGAACATTTTTGTTTAATTTTTTAAAAGATTTATTTTATTTTTATTTGAAAGGCAGATATACAGAGAGGAGAAGACAGAGAGGAAGATCTTCTGTCTGATGATTCACTCCACTTTTCAATTTATACTACAGGGAGACCCTGTTGCAGTGTGAAAGACTGTGCTTGGCACCCTGCGACCATCTGGGAAGCATGGATGGAACTGAAGGGTCTTGCCTTCTAGCTGTCCCATTTCCAGCTATTGTGGCCATTTGGGATCTGGGGAATGAAAGGGTACATACAAGCTCTCTCTCTATTTTCCCCACTCCTCACTTCACTTTTCAAAATATTTTAGGGCCCGGTGCGATGGCGTAGTGGTTAAGGTCATCGCCTTGCACGTGCTGGGATCCCATATAAGCGCCGGTTCTAATCCTGGCAGCCTCTCTTCCCATCCAGCTCCCTGACTGTGGCCTGGGAAAGCAGTTGAGGACAGCCCAAAGCTTTGGGACCCTGCACCCACATGGGAGACCCAGAAGAGCTCCTGGCTCCTGGCTTCAGATTGGCTCAGCTCCAGCTGTTGCGGCTGCTTGGGGAGTGAAACATCGGACAGAAGATCTTCCTCCCTGTCTCTCCACTCTGTATATCCACCTTTCCAATAAAAATAAATAAATCTTTAAAAATATATACTTTGAAGAAATCAGGAAAATTAAACACAAAGAAAACTTTTGAAGTTCATGAGTAGCTCCAATGCATCCAATGTATCCAAACCTGTGGGATGCAGCAGAAGCAATACTAGCAAGAACATTTATAGAAATTGGCTAAACTGTGCCAAACACTGTAGCCTAGTGGCTAAAGTCTTGCAAGCACTGGGATCCCATGTGGGCACTGGTTCTAATCCCGGCAGCCCCACTTCCCACCCAGCTCAATGCTTGTGACCTGGGAAAGCATTGAGGAGGGCCCAAAACCTTGGGACCCTGTATCAGCATGGGAGACCAGGAAGTAGTTCCTGGCTCCTGGCTTTGGATCGGCCACTTAGAGAGTGAGCCAGAGAATGGAAGACGTTGCTCTCTGTCTGTCCTCCTCACTGCATATCTGACTTTCCAATAAAAATAAAATAAATCTTAAAAAAAGAAGCTAAGCTAAAAGACCAGAAGGATATCAAATATACAAGCTAAAAATACGCATTAAACACTTGATAAATGAAAGCAAAAAAAAAGTTACTGTAAGAAAATAAAAAAGATTGTATGTAATACATAACAACTAAATATCAGTACAAATATAAGTACAATATATACTATAACTAAAGGAAATAACACAAAATCGGTAAAACAAAATGTTGAGTTTTGAAAAAAAAATAACAAGAACTGATACATTGTTCAACAGACTAATAAAAAAAGTCAAGATTTAAGACATTAAATCAGAGATGAAAAATGAAGTATTACAAGTGTTAGCACAGATATAAAAAAAACTGTGCCAATAAATTGGCAATCCTAGAATAAATAAATACATTTCGAGCTACATACAAACCTCCATAACTGAGCCATAACTGATATGGAAAATGTGAACAGAGCATTAGTAAATAATGAGATAGAATCTATATTAAAAGATTTCCCCCCAAAAGCTTAACACTATGTGATTTCACTGTTGAATTCTGTCAAAATTTGAGGCACAACTTAACATCAATTCTCAAACGAGTCCAAGAAGTTTAAGGGGAAAGAACACTTCCAAATTCTATTCTATGAAATAAATATTAACTTATTTCTAACACTACATGAGTACCCAGCAGCAGCAACAACAGTGAAATAAAAAAAAAAAACCTGAAGACTATTATCCATGAACAACATGGATATAAACATTCTCATAGAGACACTAGTGAATCTAATCCAACAACACATCAAATCCTCTAGCCAGATCATGTGAGATTTATCCCAGGGATTTGGGGATGGCTCAACAGACACAAATCAGTGTATGTAAGGCATCACACAAACAGAATGAAATATATATTTAAAAATGTAAATGGTCCTGTCCATAGTTGCAAAAAAAAAAAAACTAACAAAATTCAATCTGTTCATCATGAAAAAGATATCAGACAAACTTGGAATGGAACAACTGTACCTCAGCAGAGATTTAAATGCAACACCTGTAATCATGGAATTTCCAGAAAAAAGAATAGGGGGTAAACTTTGAAATGTTGGCATAGGCAACACACGGGCAACACAAGCTTACTAACAAAATGGGATTATGGGAATCTGGGAAAATTTTACACAATAAAAACCAAAACGAGTACCAGTGTGAAGAATTGAAGAATTGATTCATTTGACAAAGGATTAATATTCAGAGTATATTGGGAACTCAAGAAACTGAAAACAAACAAAACAAACACAAATCTGGGTTTGAATTGGGCACAGGATGTGCATAGATTTAAAAAAAAAATACAAATGACCCAATAAATACATGAGACGTGTTCTGTATCTCTAGTCATATGGGAAATGCAAATGGAAATGGGATGGGGCATCATTTTCCCAGAGTTGGAATGGTTGCTATCAAAAAGATAAAATAAAATGCACCAGTGCTGATTGGTGTGATGGAGTGGGAATTCAAAGTAGTCCCGTCACCATAGAGGATAGTCTGGAGGTTCCTTGGAAAACTGAAAATTTGTGCACCATATGACCCAACTCTACCATTTCTGGCTATACACAGGAAGGAAATAAAATCTATGGCATAGCTATAGATACCTGCACTCCCATCTTTATGACAATACTATACTCAGTAGTTAAAATAGTATTTATCCAAAAAATATATAAGCTTATGACTTTTGCAACAAAGTGTATGGAAGTTTAAATGGTTGTGTTGAAGTATCTGGACACAGGAGAATAAGAGAGTGTGTCCTTCTCATCACGTATCTGAGCCTAAAATGGTGCTCGCTAAAGTTGAGAAGGATAATGGGGAGATGATGGATAGAGTCCGGATAAGGTGTACCAAGACACAGTTGGACAGAGGTGATAGGTTCTGGCATTCTGCAGCACAGCACAGCAATTAGAGCTCGTAATACGCTGCATGCTGTTTAAATAACTGGAAGATGAGGAACGGAGTTATCAGCAGTGTGAGTTATAGCCCTAGTTCTGCATGTTCAGCAGCCCTAGAAAGCAGAAGGAAGAAAACAACAGGGAGAAGAGACCTCACTAAGATCTGTAAGGTCACCCTGGAAAGAGGAGGAAGATGTTCTGATCCAAAAAGCCCTCTTCTTGCCCAGCTCTTTGGGTGTCAGGCTTGATTTTCCCATCACAAGACACCATACTTATTTGAAACTCTTCTGCAAGAGGCATGCCAACCCACTTGATTAGCAATGGACTATATTTTTGTTTGTTTTTAAAAATTATTATTTTATTTTGATAATCTTTACATAGTTGATTAGGGCACAAAGGGTCAAGGGCTACAGGAAAATGGGCAAGACCATTGTCTCCACATTATTATTTTTATTTTTTTCTAGATCTGGGGTAAGGGGAGAGACAAAGGGAGAAACCCCATCCAACCTCCCACCCATCCTAGGTCTATGACGTGGGGCATGCTCTGAGGGTCCTGCTCAAGTGATTTTGACAGTTCAACAGTTCTGAGTTGCTGCCAATCTCGCTATTCAAAGCAGCATGAAATCTATTCAGGGTCACTGCCAACACATGGCTGGGGTAGATACCGATTTGTTCTGTCCTCTGTCATGTTGTGGTGCCAGGTGTCCTCTGCAGATTCCAACAGACTGCCATATCCTCCACGCGCACTTGGATTTGCTGTCCACTGTTCCATCTGAGCCTCTGAGGAGGCTCGGCTTTGACATTTACACTCCATGGTCAAACCATGGAACCTGCGCTTCTCATGTTTGTGGTTCTGAGATTAGCAGTTCAGTTGGAGGGAACCCCAAAGAAACTTCTTGAAGTGATCCCAGGCCTGATTCCTGTGTGTGCATGCCAGTACAGGGTCCAGCAGAGTCTGTGTCCCCAGTCAGCCATTGTCACTATTGTGGAGTAAACCAGCAGACAGAAGATCTTGCTCTCTGTCTCTCCTTCTTTCCATAAATCTGATCTGCCTTTCCAATAAAAATAAATCTTTCCAAAAAAACAAAAGAAACAAAAATAAAAGTGAACAGAAAGCATTCGGTTTCAACTTGTAATTAGCAGTATTCTACATTAATTTTATATACCAGATTGGAAAGATTACGAAACAAAATCTATTTTACATAGTAAGTGACTCTGCAATATGGAATTTAAATTGAGTAACTTTTCTGGAGAGCATATTTTAGGACATATTAAAATATTTTAATAATGTATATTCATTTGAAAGTGCGATTCTACTTCCAAAATGTGTCCTAAGGAAATTTTACGGGCTAGATTCCATGGCAAAAGCTGAAGGTATTTATAGTATGTCTGGCTTCCTTGATCATGCCTAAAATCTTAGACTCCTAAAAAAAAGAACCTGAGGTTCCAGTCATGCGAACCCGCTAATCTATCATGCAACATTTCAAACAACATGTGAATGTAGAAATATATTCATCTGAAAAACCTCTAGAGATCATTAGTGCTCGTATCATTTTGTTATGATTCTGCAATCCCAATACCCACATCTCTGTTTGCCTAGTTGTAGGAATATTTCTATTGGCCCAATTCAGGATGAATTCCCACACAGGGTAAGCACCCGTGTGTGGAGGCTGCTGCAAGTATGTGAGTGGACGAGTCATGTTGTGTGATTCTAGGGACGTCCTTCCAGTTTACTTCGTGCACCTCAGCCCTGCTTCCCAGAGGGCAAGTTTGGCTCTTTCTTCAGGATTCTCCCCTCTCTCCTCATTGCTCCTTGGTGGACACTCTAACTGCAGCCTGCTCTGCAGGAATGCCTGTTCCCTCTCCTTGGGCCTTCGTGCCTCCTCCTCTCATTGTCACGTTGCTCTGTCATGATCACTGTCTTCTGCTTGCTTACATATTTTCCTATTCCTCTCATGGCACTGTAACTCATTTGAGGGAAGAAACAGACATCAGACAAACACCTGTTGATCAGGAAATAGAGAAGTTAAAACTGTCAACAGGAAAACTGTAACTCAGAATACTCTCTGTGATGTAATGCCTAGGTGCGTTTTCAGCAAAGCAATGATTATTGGACTCATCTTTTACAAAAAAAAAAAGTTAATATGAGAATGAGGGAGGATTTCTGATAGTGGGTTGTATGGGAATTGCTTTTTTTTTTTTAAATATGTATTTGACAGGCAAGGGATGGAGAACAAAAAGACAGACCGAAATTTTTCATTCATGAGCTCACTCTCCAGATGGTTGCAATGTCCAGAACTAAGCTAGACCAAAGCCCGGACCCTGCAGGTCCATCCAGGTCCCCCACAGGGGTACAGGAGCACAAGCAGTTAAGTCATCTTCTGATGCTTTCCCAGGCACATTAACGAGGAGCTGGGTTGGAGATGGAGCAGTCGAAACTTGAACTGTGGTGACTCTTCTGAATGCTATAATTTGAAATACGATCTAAAGAAATTGAGGCTGAATATAAATGCCTCATAATTCCCTTCATTTCGTGAATGTAAAGCAGTGGCTTTTGGACCAAGAAAGCTTAGAGTGACATTCACAACCATGCAAACTGCACTTCTGTTTTTCTAAAGAGTTGATTTTTCCCCCAATGTATTTATTTTATTAATGGATACCAATTAATATCATATTTTCATATTTTGGAAAACATACAATATATGTAAGCTTACATACATAAACATCCTTTTGATGGGCTTTGTGTCTATGAGGATTTAAATAGGGCACTGAGATATGGAGGTGCATTTATTTTTATTGGAAAGGCAGATCACATTTATGGAGAAGCAGAAACAGAAGGATCTTCCGTTCACTGGTTCACTCCCAAAATGGCCCTACTGGTGGGAGCTGAGCTGATCTGAAGCCGGGAGCTGCTTCCTGGTTTCCCATGCAGGTGCAGGCTCCCAAGGCATTGGGCCATTCTCTACCACTTTCCCACAAGCAGGGAGCTGAATGGGAAGTAGAGCAGCTGGGATACAAACCAGTGCTCCTATGGGATCCCAGAACTTGCAAGTCAAGGATTCAGTCACTGGGCTCTCTGATTCATCTTCTTTTTGGCAACAGTTTGACTTCCAATGGCATCTCCAGGCATGTGTCCTCCCAGACTGCCTCTCCAGTCCTCTGTTCTCAGCAGCAGTTTACCAGGATGTTCCTCAGAATAGATACCTAATTTGGGATTCCAAAATATTTAACACTGAATTACATCCCTCTCAGAGTAGCACCTGCTCAAAACTACTTTTGAAATATTAGTCTTTTGTGTTTTGTGTTAGCATACTTTATTATAATAGTCTCATATCTTTTGTTCTTAACACTATGTTATATCATATTTGTGCTTATGCTGCCTTAAGATTCATTTTTTTTTAAGAACTGGACAGTGTGACAGAGAGCCAGACAAAGAGGAAGAGAGAAGGAAGGATCTACCATGAACTAGCCATCCTACTAAATGGTTATGATTAATGAGGGAAGCCAGGCCGATGAGAAGAGCCTCATCTCCAGCAATGGTCTTTGGTCCATCCTTTACGTCCCAGCACATTATCAGGAACCTGGGTTGGTAGCGGAACACACAGGAATCAAACTGAGATTACCATGAAATATCTCTGCGGCACAATGCTGGCCCCTTTGTTGATGTTTTTAATTTTAAGCAGTATGAAACACATGCAGAAAGTGAAAATAAATGTTTCAAAAAGGAATAAAAGGCATTAAAAGGAAAGCTTCACCAGGATCTTCCCAGAAATCACTTAAGATGCACGTGATATGTACCAGGAAGGAAATCTAGGGGCACAGATATGAGTACCTCATTGGCCTTGCCCCTGAGAAGCACAAAGTCTAAGAAAAAAAAATAACAGGTCTCATGTTCATCCCAAGTAAATGTGTTCCAACAGGAAAATTACATCCTGTGACAAGAGTCACTTGTACCAGCAATAATGTTCCGTCTTAATTTAAATCCTCGGTTGAATTCCTATCACATAAATGAGAATTCGGAGAAATGCTTCATTTCAGAACGGATGTCTGGATTCTGAATTTCAGTTTCACCTAAGCCCAGTTCAATGGATGATAGCACATTGATTCTTACATCAAAAAGAACACAAAGCTATACATGTTTAACCTTGTAGCCAAGCGAGTGCTGGGAAAATAATAAGCAAGTCTTCGAAGAGGAGAGGAGTAGCTTGAGATTCTTCAGTTCTTTTAATTTTGTGAAGGACGGGCTAAAAATCAATAAATAACAATAACATCAAGAGACACAATTACATTTTCTAACCACTTAGAAACACTGGAAAGAAGTGGTTGGTTCCAACGGCTTTCTTCCCTTAAAGTAATAACTGACCATCTTTGCTTCCAAAACTAGGACACGAGTCTACCCCGAGTTAATATCCTTTCACTGTTCTGAAAAAGCTCCCCCCTGCCAAAAAAATCGAAAAATCAGTCTATATCATTAGATTTTTCTTATACTTTTTCAGGCTGGAAAATTTGTCACATTTTAAAGACTTATCTTAAATAGCTCTCCCAACAAAGTAGATACCTACTCAAGAGTGTAGAGCTATCTGAAATCTTAAAGCCCAAGGAATTCATTTAAAGTGATGAAAACATTATTTACAAAGAGTAATTGATTTGGGGCATTTCCATATAATATCTTTGATCTAAAAACAAAGCTTAATGTTAAAAGTGACTAAAGTGGACCCCAGATCAGTAATTTTATCCTTTGTGTAGTAGTAGCATTTGCTGCTATTCCAAAGCTGTTTCAGTTCTTTATTTTATTATTTAGTGTCCTTTCCTGTCAGAGTCTCTTATACAGAGGCACTTTGAGGGAACAAGATTCTCTCAAACTGTTCAATTTGAAATGCAAAAGAATTTACCTAAACATTTACATAGACAGTCCTTAGTAGATTTTTGCTCAGGGTTCCACCTTCTTCCCTTCCTTCCTTTGTGTCCTTTTATTTTTGTTTGAAAGGTAGCTTTACAATGAGAAGGAGGAGGAAGAGAAGGCAAGACATCTGTTGTGTACCCACTCCCCAGAAGTTCACAGATGTTAAGATGCAGCAGGCTGAAGCCAGGAACCAGGAGTTTCATCTGGGTATCATGCATGGGCAACAGGCTCACCTACATGAACCACCTTCCACTGCCTTTCCAAGCGAGTTAGCAGGGAGCTGGATCAGAAATGGAGCAGCTGGGACACAATACTGGCTCCTTTTTTGTTTTGTTTGTTTTGATTTTGTTTTAAGATTTATTTATTTAATTCTTCATGTTATTAATTGTTTATTTGAAATAATTATAAGACAGTAGGAGAGACAGAAATTTTCCATTCCACAAGTTTATTCTCCAAATTTGTAGCTGGGGTCAGGTAAGATGAAAACCAGGAGACTGGACCATCAACCAGTCTCCTGCATGAGGGGCCGGGACACAATTACTCGGGCCGCCTTCTGATACTTTCCCACTTCATTAGCAGGGAAATGAATTAGAAGTGGAGCATTGGGCCTGGCACCGTGGCCTAGTGGCTAAAGTCCTCGCCTTGAATGCACCAGGATCCCACATGAGCGCAGGTTCTAATCCCAGCAGCTCTGCTTCACATCCAGCTCCCTGCTTGTGGCCTGGGAATGCAGTCAAGGACGGCTCAAAGCCTTGGGACCCTGCACCCTCGTGGAAGACCTGGAAGAGGTTCCTGGCTCCTGGCTTCGGATCGGCACAGCACCAGCCATTGCGGCTCACTTGGGGAATGAATCATCAGACAGAAGATCTTCCTCTCTCTCTCTCTCCTCCTCTCTGTATATCCGACTTTGCAATAAAAATAAATTAAAATCTTTTTTAAAAAAGTGGAGCATCAAGGATTCAAACCGTTGCTTATTGTTAGATGTGACCACTGACCACCAGCTGGAATAATATCAGCAAGTTGTTCAAAGTTGTAACAGAAGCTTTATTGGAAAATCTGCTCCTGGGCCTCCTTCATGCAGCATGGAAAGCAGAGAAAGGAAGCTATAAGGTCCCCTCTGGACCCTAGGGCTGACAAAGGGACTGTCTGTGCCCTAGTTAGGTAAGCATTGTCCGTTCAGGTATGTCATTGGTCAGCTGAAATCCCACCAGCCTGGTGACATAACTGGGCCCTGTGGTCCCTGCTGCTAAGGGCTGAAACCTGAGCTACTTGCCTGGGCTGGAGTGGACTCAGCACCTCTCCCCCAGTGCCCTGGGTAGCCATCACTTAGGTAGGACACTGGCATGACAGACACTTGCTTGACCTATTACAAAGCAGTACCATCCCTATACATTTTCTTCCTAGAAGTAAGCTGTTCTCTTAACATCTTGATTTTTAAACTGGGAGGTTTCAAAGATAGGTTCTAGAGGAGAGCTTGGTGGGAGAACATTTATTTCACTAGAAACAGGTATTTGACCTTCTAAGAATCTTGAGGTCCACATCACAGCAACCAGGAGGATGGGAGACATCAGCAACAGGTTAAGGAGGATGAGCTGTAATCAAAACACTGAATTGCATCAGCTGCTGACGGAAGCTTTACATTATTGGAAATGATGTCAGGGCAGACATAATAGGAGTGTCCTGCAGTGGCTGCCAGGGCTTGCTTTTGAAGAAATGTCTTATTCAGGGCTGGCGGTTCCTGTTTGCTGTAATTCTCCTCTTTTCGTGAGCTAACCAAACTTAGAATTTCTAAATGATTTGATGTTCAGATTCACTCATCAAAGAACACAAGATCCTAAATGGATACGCCACACAATCAAGCAACAGAGGATGACAGCCGCGAAGCTCAGCACACAGACAAGGGAAGGACCATTATTCCTTGGGTCGACTTCTTCCATGCTCCAGGGTCTGGTGTCTGAGCTTAAAGCAACTATGTGCCTTGGAGATTAACTCTCTCTCTCTCTCTCTCTCTCTCTCTCTCTCTCTCTCTCTCCTTCTCTCTCATCTTCCTGCCCTTTAACTGTGAACAAAAAGCCAGACAGGAAAATCAGACATAATAACCAAAACAGAAGTAAATTACTTAAACACCTTTAAAGCTATTACTCAGTTCAAACAAAGGTACTTGCAAGCCTTCGCCACAATTCCTTCACATCATACTCCATTACAACCAGCACGTTCCTTCCTCCCTGTAAATACAATCATTTTCTAGCTGGTCACTGTAGTATTGTCTATAGGAGTATAAAAAATTAAATGAGGAGGTAGAATTGTGGAGTAAGAAGTAAAGTTGCAGCCTGTGATGTTAGGACCCTATGCGGGCTCTGGTTCAAATTTAAGCTGCTGCATTTTCAATCCAACTCCCTGTTTGTGATCTAAGAAAGGCACCAGAAAAATAGACCACATGTTGGGCTCTTACTACTCCTGTGGGTACCTAAATTAAACTCCCTGATCCTGTCTTTCTCCCATACAAGTGCTGGCCTTTGTAACCATGAGGGTAATGAGTTAACAGATAGGAGACATCACGCTATACATGTCTGTTCCCCCCATAGCTCTTTCAAATACATACATAAATAATGTAACTAAATAAGCAAACATGCTAAACAACAACAACAAAAGAGCTAAGCTGTCAGTGTAGTGGTCTAGCACTGCCTATGGCACTGGCATCCTGTCTGGGTACCACTTTGTGTTCAGCTGCTCTGCTCTTCAATCTGTCCCCATGGTTATGAACTGGGAAAGCAGTGGAAGATGGCTCAGGTTCTTGGGACCCTGTAACCACATGGGAGACCTGGCTTCAGATGAGCTTAGCTCTGTCCACTGTGACCATTTGGGGAGTGAACCAGTGGCTGGAGGATCTCCGTCCTTCCGTCTCTCTGTAAATCTGCCTTTCAAATACAAATAAATAAATCCTAGGAAAAAAATGTAACTAAAAAAAGTAAGTTATAAATATTCAAAGAGTTGGCCAGTTTTATTCCAAAAATGAATCAAAGGCAGACTCTTACAAGCTCAGGGGACTGTCCAGTACCACTGCAGGTGGAAGAGAGGAGCATTCCCCGATGGATGCTGTTGAGGGGCGGTGGGGGGTTAAGCTCACACTGGCATGAAAATCTATCCAATCAACTAGGCTGGCAGTGGTGCAGCAGTGTAATGAAAGGGGAACTGTCAGGAACTCTTGTCTTCTCAGGGTTGGGCACTCTTCCCTCCCAGGGTTGCTCTTGGAGTCGTACCAGATACATGGTAACACCCAAGCCCTAACCAGTCAACTGGCTAATAAAGGAGGTGATAAACCTGTGTTTTGGCCTAGCTTGTGAAGGGAAACTTCATAGCTGCATGTTAATCAGGATAAGGGGAAAGAAGACCACCTGCAACCCAACCGCCAGGCACCACTAGAAGAAACAATAAGACTTAATTATGCCACTGTATTTGTAACTATTTGACTCCTGTCAAACAGAAAGTGACTTTCAGAGGCTCTACCAACTAAAAGTAAGATTCTATTCCAGAAGGAGATATTTTCTTGATATATACATGCTCACCCTTGCAAGGGTCTCCCCTAGAATTTGAAGTCATGGCAATGTTGTGCTGGTGTTGGTTCAGGTCAGGCTAGTAACATCTGTGTCATAGCACCAAAATTGTTGCAGGGAATTTGACGCAGAACAGGGCAGTGACCTCATTTCTTGCCTCACATGAAAGAAGTTTTCGTGCACAGTGCTCTAGATTGCAAAGCAGGGCTTATTTCGGAAAAAGGGGGGGAAAGTTCCTTCCCTAGTGACAGGAGGGGTTCCAAGGGTAGAGAAAAGCTCCATGAACTTGTGGAAATAGTATCTTTTATACAGCATGTCAGGGAACTCACCAAAAGAACATAAGGAAGAAGAAGAACAAGAAGAAGAAAAAAAAAAAGAAGAAGAAAACACTCATTCACAATAAGCAACAATATGGTACCTTGTCTAAAACCAAAGACATCGGAAACGTAGAACTGGTGGCTTCCTCCTCCCATTCATGCAAAGGAGGGGATCTGATATGTTGATTTTGTCCTTCAGTTCGCCTTCAAGAGAAGGTGCTCTTGGAAAGGTAACACATGGGGAGAAGCACAATTTTATGTTTTAACAGGTAGCTTTACCAGGGACCAGAGATGATAATTGCCTACTATCCCAGTTGACTGCTCACTGCAAGGGTCAAGCTATGGACATCTCAGAACATTTTAGGGGGGTCCAACGTGACTGAGACCATTTTCTGTTGCCTGGATTGCCACACTCTGAGCAATGCATGGCAGTGCAGTGAGGTTCCAGAGGAGAATTCTAGTTAGAATGAACAAGTGGAAGAAATTCTTGAAGGAGATCCAGGAGATCAAGGGGAGAAAAGAGTAGGAAGTAGATTCGAGAGAAGGGAATAACAGATCATGGGAGGCCTTGAGGAAAAGGAATTTGGATTTTGTTTTACTTGCATTGGGAAAGCATAGGGGAGGTTTTGCAAGCAAGGCAGCACCATACATTTAGTTATAAAGATCATGTTGGCAGCCAGGAGAAGGAATAATGTTTAGGAGGCCTCTTGCTGTAAACTTGGAAAGTACTGATAGAAGGAAGTTCTGTATAGAGTGACAATCAGAGGTCCCTGGGTATGTTCTGGAGGAAAAAGATGCAAAACCAAGACATTCCTGTGTGTGAATCTAATCAGAGAAAATTAGGAAAGTCAGTGTTTTTCAACTGCAGCTGTTTTGGGCTAGGGACAAGGAATCACAGAATGATGCTCATGTCCATTCAGTGTCGGGATGTTAAAGCTGAGCATCAACAGCAAAAGCCAAAGAACAGAGAGGCAGGAGCCTAACTTACGGATGAACTTCACCACCTGCTGGATGCTGAGGACTCAAAGACCAGAGCGACGGGAATGAGGGGTATGGGATACTATATGCAGTGTTTCTGGGAATAACGTGGCATGGTACTTATAATTGGGGAGCCATCTCTTTTAGTCCTTGTATGGCCTCTTTCAGCAATGCGCAGGGTGATTACTAACGGTCATGGAACTGGAGGTGGGAGGCATGCCATGTTGCACAGACTAGATGATAACACAGAGGTATTCCAAAGGTTTTCTAGGAACCAGATGGGGGCTTGCTGATTCTGGTTAGTTAGCCTAAAAGGCAACAAGAAGAAGAAGATGCAAGGCATCCTATCCTCAAGCAGAAACAGTGTTACTACAGGGATGGAAACTTAACTAGGTTCGTGCAAGCATTGCACTAGGTGGCAAAACCAAACACCATGAACTATTTGTGTGATTATGTGTATGTGTGCTGGGAGGTTGTATTGAAATAAACCTCCAGTGAGATATGAACGGCTACACACCAAATACACAAAAGAAATAATTGTCTGAGAAATGAAATTATTATGTTTGTGTGGTGAACCATATTTGTGTGATGATCAATTCTGCTAAAATTAATTTGCTCATTGCCTAGCTCAACACGATTTGGAAAGGTTATCAGAATCAGACAGTTGGGGCTTCTTCATAAAAATAATAAACATTTTTTAGCTAGCTTAAAGAAGAAAAAAATAAGAACTCCATGATTCTGCAGTCATGACTTAAATTGCATTGTCTGCAATTGCACTGTCAAGCTATTTTGATACAGTATTAAGTTGGGGAAGGTTATATGTACATTTATGGGGAAGTTGTAGAAAATACAGGAGTAGAAGAACACATACAAGTTTATTACATTTTGTGCACAAATTTGATCTGTAACTACTTATGGAGACCACAGAAGGAAAAGGTAATTTGAAAAGTCTCAGGTTTAGCAGGAAGAGAATAGCAATGCTCAGGTGCAAATCCTCCATTGTTCAAGGAGCTGATGCAGGGCGAGTCGTTCAACCTCTCCTCCAAACACCCATCTCACTCTGACAGGATGTGGCCAAAGCATTTCTGGCTATATAGTTAGAATAGCAGCAGGAAAGGAGAAATGAAGGAACGTATGTTAAAGCAACCTTACAACTGATGACAGCAGCTTACAACCCCAAAAAGACAGCTGTCATTTCTCTCTGAGCAGGCAATCTTTTGTTTGGCCAAAAAAAAAAAAAAAAAAAAAAAAGTGGGACTTTTGACTGTGATGATATATGCCTCAAGACATGAGAAAAAAATGAAAATCTGTGAAATCGAAAGGATTACACTGCCCTACATGATAAATAATAAGTCACAAGCTTCTAGGAACTGAAAGGAGCCCTGTAGAATGAAGAAAGCATGGCCCTGCTTGACGTTCAACCACAGAAGAGATGCTCTATGAAGTCTGAAGAAAGAAGCTGCCTCACAACCACAGGTTTTAATGTGTTTGCTGCCTGTACCCACAGTTTGACATTCTCATGTCCATTATCCATTTTACAGGATAGAGCTTCTTCAGCGAAAGCCCGTCATTATAGGATACTGATGAGTAGATATTTGGAGATGTCTCTAGAGGGACAAATAGTAAAAAAGATGCTTCAGTCCAGAAAACTCTGGAGGACTTTCCAGCATTGTGCTACAAATGTAAAAAGATTCCTCACCCACCTTGGAGAGTCTCTAGGTGCATAATGGGAGTTGTACTGAAGTAGAATCAGCCACGCTAGAAACAGAACAACTGTTCAATGAATACTAGTTCTGACTGGCCTGGAGAGCAGTGCCTGAGATTAGAACCTCATTATTCTCATTGATCATCCTTGTTTTGCCTATAGTGTTAATATCATGTGTTGCCACTAGGCAATGAACTAAATTTTCCGAGTCTCCATTTCATTATGCATAATAAAATGAAAATCCGGAAAAATATAAGTCCACAAATATACTATGCTTTGAACAGTGCTTTGAATATTGGAGTAAACAGTCAGTAGCATTGTCAAATATTTGTTTCTTATATTTGTTGCATTGCAAGCAATCTCATAGTATACAATAAGAAGAGACAGGCTTTGGGGGAAGAAAAATAGTCCCAGGAGATCGGGAGACCTGCCTGTAGTGCCGTTTATTCATTGTGGTACTAGGAACCCAGCGGTCCTGAAGTGTAATGGCTTTATTGATAAGAGATAGACTTGGAGCAGACGATCCCAAGTTATGCAATGTTGTGTTTCCATTCCTGAATTGAACATTTAAATGTTGGATTCTTTATCATCTTCGTGTGCAAGCCTTGTGTATTTGTGGAATTGCCTTTGTCTTTGTCAATGTGAGGCTTCCCACCTGTAAAAACAAAGCCTTCTTCAGAAGAGTTGGATGGTCCTTCTCAATGCTGCGAGTTAACCCAACGTTGTGGAAGTCAGAGATTGGAAGAGTATGGACCATGGCTCAGCTGAACAGAAATCACAACTCCAAGTTGTGGTCATTGAAGAGCAAAGAGGAAGCTGGTAGCTTCTTAGAATCAGAGTGGGTAAAACGTGTTGATGTACAGAGCTGTGAGGAAGACAAGCAATAATTCATCAGTTTTGCCCAAGACTAGCCAGTTGGAAAATAACCTACACATGATAACTTTTTTTGAAAAGGTCTCTTCATAGTTAAGTTATCAAGCCAAGAGATGAGATTTTTTTTATACCAAAGTGTTGGCAGTAACAATGGAGGAGGAAATCAATATATTTAAAGCAAAGTTGGTAAGACATACTTCTGTAAACGACTGTGCGGATATAAGAAAAGGAAGAATCGAGGTTGACACATGATTTTTAACCTAAGCAATAAGGTTTTCACTGAAGCCATTTACTTAGCTGAGAAAGTCTAGACAAAGAACAAACACTAGAAAGAAAAGAGGAAATTATTATTTTCATTTTGAGCCCTTAATTTGAAATGCAAATTTGACTTCCAAACACCCATTTGATAAAGAATTTTGAAATGGAACAGCTTTAAGTATAAAACTTTCTTCTTACTGTCTACATAGGAATGACTTAACTGTCTGGAGTATGTACAAAATTGCTGAAGTAAGTGAAACTCAGGAAACCAGAATTTAGAGAGTGAAACAGAGAGAGTTATTAAGAAGCATGAAAAAAAGTAAGCAAAAATGAAGTTTGGCATCGTCAGACTTGTGCAGGTGCCAGACAAGGGAAGACAGATAAAGAGATACAAAAATCTGGTAGGTTCTGCATTTGTTAGACATTATTGATCTTAAAAGAGCTTTTTAGGTATATTGGAACAATAACCATTAAGGATTTCATTTGCAAAGGTGAAATGAAATGGAGAAGAATGAGTGAGAAGAATATTTGTAATGACTTATTTTGCATAAATTGGGTTTTAGGAAAACAAAAGTAAGAGTGGAGCCTAAATCAACTTAGATTTACTAAAAATCTCTTGCATGTTTTATGGTGTTTTGTCTGTTGCTTAATCTCTCTCTCTCTCTCTCTCTCTCTCACTCTCGCTCTCGCTCTCTTTTTTATTTGAGAAATTTACAAAGAGGAGGAGAGACAGAGAGAAGAAATCTTTCCAGATGCTGGTTCACATTCAAAAATGTCTGCAACAGCTGGAATAGAGCAGATCCAAAGCCAGGAGCCAGGAGCATTTTCCAGGTCTCCCACATGGGTGCAGGGTCCCAAGGCTTTCAGCCATCCTTGACTGCTTTGCCAGGCCACAAACGGGGAGCTGGATAGAAATTGTAGCAGCCGGGATGCAAACCAGTGTCTGCAAGAGATGCTAGAACTTGCAGGTGGTAGATTAGCCAGTTGAATCATCCCACTGTTATCTCTTTCTAATAGTAACAAGATATCTGCCTCATTTTTACCCATCCAGTTGATTCCCTTAGAACTAGTAGAAAGCTCTTTTATGGTTTATGGACGTTCTTCTTTATTTGAAGTCAGGTCTGAGGTTGATACTAAGACAATTTCTTTAAGAGTTGCACATTTAGGTGTAGTACTGGTCAGGAAGAATGGCGGAATAGTGGAGTGATTACATTGAGGAAGAAGGACCAGGGTTTCAATGTAAGGCTAGTACATTGCACTATCCCTGAAAAGGAACTGATTGTGAAAGCAGAGGACAGGCAGAGACCAGCTGAAACTATTAGCCAGTGTTTTCAACGCTGGCATAGTTCATTAAGCTTTTCTCTAAACTTTTTGTTGTTGTTGTTAAGTAATCTGTCTTTGGGCCAGCCTCATGGTCACAAAAAGATTTTACTCTTTGACCTGATTCAGAAATAACTTCACCCATCCAGGACAGATTCACATGACTAATGTTGAAATGGGATCTGAAAGGAGGAAGCAGCCATGGACCATTACTGGAGACTACACGGATCATTCTCATACAACTTGGAACCAAAGGGCCCCAAGAGAAGACTATATTTGACACAACTGTTCTAAGATATCAACTAATATATAGTATATTATCATGGGCTTTGGGTACCAACATTCAATATCAGAGTTCAAGTTTTAGCTCAATTTGAATTCCAACATCCTTGTCAGAAGAGGGATGGGGATGATGGACAGACAACAAATAATGGACCCTATGGGAAAAATGAGTTGAGCTGTTGAGTTCTACCTTCAGTGTGTTTCAGCCTTGGCTATTTTGAGCATTTTAAAGAATGAGTGCTTAGACAGAAGGATAGATAATCTCTCTCTTATTTTTTTCTATCTCAAACCAAACGTGTATTAAAATTTAAAAATAATGTACAATAATTATTTCAGAGTTCAAGGCACATTGTTTGCCCACACTTCATTTTCTAGTTTATTTAGAGCAATAGCCCACTCATAGAATAGAACACAGCAGAAGACTCGGGAATTTCCCAGAAATTATGCCAAACCCAAAGAACATGGAGAGTGGCTGGTTGCAAACAACAGGGGTCTACCAACTTTGAATACAGCCGAACCATTAGCCTCAAACACAAATTGCTCAAAGCAGAACTTTGCTTTTGGAAACAGTGGGGAAGTAGAGTTCCCTGTCTCCCTAAGAAGCAGTTTGCCAGAACTTTCACAGCAAGGGTTAGGGAAAGGTCCAGAAGGAACAAATAAAATAAAATAAAAGGAGCAAAGGGATTTTCTGACGTGTAACACACTTTCAGGGCAGCAACAGATTCTTCCTAGTTGAGCAGCAACCATCTTCATACAATACCACCAGGACTCAGATTGCACTTCTGCAGCATTCCTTGGTTCTACCAAGCCCCACGTACAACAGCCAAAACTAAGATTTCATGAGCATCCTCTGAAAAACAATCTCCTGCAAACAGAGTCAAATGTTCCAGTTCCCTCCTCCTGCCTGGATCCTACACTAAGTTACACAGTGAACCGAGCACAGTATGGTAGACAGCAGGCCTGGGGGTGGATGGAGAGTGCGGGAAGACTGGCAGATGGCAGGGAGCCAAAGCTGCAGAGATACAAGCTACATAGTTAGTTATTCTCTCATCGGGGGCCTCACTCTATTTCTCTTTCCAAACAACACCCTGGCTCATTTTGAAGAGATAACTCTATTTGAATCCATCTGGAGGTCACTCATTCGAGGAGTCTTCTCCTAGCAAAAGGATGAGCAAGTGACCCGGGTTAGGTCAGGTGGAAGTGTCTTTCCAGGGATTTGAAGCTTAGGGGAACCAAAAAAAAAAAAAAATAGCTGAAATGTGTGCTTTCCACTGTGTCCTTGTAAATGTGTCCTGACAGATGGAGGCTGCGATTCTGCGTCTTCCTCCTGGAACTGCCTCGCTTTATTCGTTGTTTCTTTAACTCCTCATCAGCTCAGTGAGCATCTGATACGCTACTGAAATGTTTCCTTTTGCTTACATGCACTGCAAGTAAATTTCTAGCACTGGCCATCAAGGCTTCCTGGCTGGTTCTAACTTCTTAAATCGGAAGTTAGAAAAGCTAGAATAGAATTATAAACAGATCATCTTCAGATTGCGAGGAGTTGCAGGATGCAGCAACAACAACAACAACAGGGCACTCTCAAAGAGCAAATAACACATACGTACATCATTGTTGTGTAGGCCGAGGTAGATATCTAGTGAAGCTAAGAAGCACTGAATTCTTTTCTCCCAGACTTACGTCCATTGGAAAGTTCCATTAACAGACTAAAGATGTTCCTCTAAATTCCAAGCATAACAAATGGCTGCTTGTTCATTGATTCTAATTATTTTGCACCAACACAGGGTCCCCTGCCACCTGAAAAATAGGTTATTCAACCTTAGTTTTTATAGAAGTCTCCCTTCTGGTGACACTGGCTCTCCTACTGTGTCTGATGTGTTGTCTATCTCCTGTCCCTTGAACCTGTCTATTGAATCCAGCGCATGGACGACTGATAGCACACCTCATCTGCCTTCATGCCCTCCTCTGTGGAGAGCACCAGGCACCTGAGCATCCCCAGCTGTGGCTCCCTCTGCAGTGCCCGGCTCTTTCACAAAATGCATGCTTCCTCTCCAGTCACCTCAACGTCTCTTACTCAAAAATGTTACTGCATTTACAGGCTCTTGCCCTGCATTCAATATAATTTCCTTCTATCAGATTTTAAAGCCACTACAGGTGAATGGAAAAAGCAAGACTGACACTATATGGTCTAGATTGTTTAAGTACAGTATTCTGTAAAATAACAGATATGACAAATATCTCACTGTACCCTCATTAGGTGTGTTTCTCTTTGGTTGTAAAATCCTTGAGAGGAGAAATTTCTTCATCCTTTATATACCTTTCCCCAGCTCCTGCACTTATTGAGTTTTCCATAAATACTCGTTAAATAAAAAATCACAAAATCTCACTATGTAGACCCATCGGATGTCTTTGTTCATTCCCGAGACAAGCTTTGGTGTGAAGTCATAAAAAAATGCATCGATTAGTACATAGCATCTGAAAACTGAGATTTTGAAGGGCTGTGCAATAATTAAATTCCGAGGAACAATTTAAAGCTTGCATAGCTTTCTCTCAAATACTCTCCTGAGACAGTTCATGCTCTCCGGGGCTCACAAGCTTCATTAAGAGTTCATTTTCCTGTTTTCAGTGCTGGATGTGCAAGGCTAAACTAGAAAGGAGGGAAAGAGGAGCACAGATTGTGCCAATGGGGTCTCCAAGGCAGCAGATAGAGTACTCACAGCAGTTGTGAAATTTTAGGCTGTGCATTCAATCTCCACCGTGCGAAGCAAGCGTTGTCTAAATGAAATCGGATTTTGGCATGCCGTAAGATGGTGTCTCATGATTAGGGTTAAAAATCTATGTTCAAACACTTAGGGGCGTTCCAAAAGCCTCTTGTATATTTTATGCCTCATTTTCTTTCTCTGGATAACAGGGTTTATAAACTGCAATTCCACAGGGAAAAAAAAGAGTCAGAAATATCTGAAGATTTTCCATATGTCCAACAGCACCTAGACCATTTTTTTTAAGATTTTATTATTCTTATTAGAAAGCCAGATATACAGAGAGGAGAAGAGACAGAGAGGAAGATCTTCCATCCTATGTTTCACTCCCCAAGTGAGCCGCAACGGGCCGGTGCTGTGCCGATCCGATGCCGGGAACCAGGAACCTCTTCCAGGTTTCCCATGCGGGTGCAGGGTCCCAAAGCATTGGGCCGTCCTCAACTGCTTTCCCAGGCCACAAGCAGGGAGCTGGATGGGAAGTGGAGCTGCCGGGATTAGATCCGGCGCCCATATGGGATCCCGGGGCGTTCAAGGCGAGGACTTGAGCCGCTAGGCCACGGTGCCGGGCCCCAGCACCTAGACCATTTTACAGCACCTTATACGAAAAGGGATTTGGCTTGCCCAAATTGGCAAGTTGAAACCTGGAGTGTTTTCTAGCTATTCAGCTCCTTGATTATGTGCCTGGGAAGCAGGTAGATCATGGCCCAAGAACTTGAGTCCCTGCCTCTGACCCAGGGAAACGATGGCATACTGCCTCCTGGCACCAGCTTGGCCAAGCCTGAATCACTGGAGACAATTACGTTTTAATGAATCAGCAGATGTAAGATCTCTCTCTCTCTCTCTCTCTCTCTCTCTCTCTCTCTCTCACACACACACACACAAACACACACACACACACACTCTCTCTCTCTCTCTCTCTCTCTCTCTCTCTCTCTCATGTTTCAAATAGCTAAAATAAATCATCAAAACACTTCAGAAGCCAACAAGTCCATCCTTGTCTCGCATGGAGCTGGTAGGGGCAAAGCACGTAAGCCATTGTCTGCTGCCTCCCAGGACTGCTCATCAAGAGATACTGTGTCTGTACCAGAAGAGCCAAGACTGAAACCAGGCACTCCCAGATGGGCAGAAGGCCCACCTGCAGCATGTCATAACCACTGAGACAAAAATCCCAACCCTGATAAAACTGGGTGATGCAGCATGAACAATTTCAGCAAGTACCTTGGGATTACCCTGGACATTTGTGAAGTAGTGGGGAGAGGAGTAATTATTTAACTCAAGGAAACATTTCACTGTTCTCCTGCCTAATGAGTAGGAGATGTTCAACACTATATTTCATTTGAATAAAAATCATGACATACACTTTAAAACCAAGGATTCAATAGATCAGAATCTAATTTTGAAAGGACATCTTATCTTGTATGGTGTTCCCTGATTAAGTACCTTGTAAGTTATTTAGAACTAATCACTAAGCATTTTATGAGGTAGAGAAACTGCATCACAACAGACGAGATGCTATTTTCAGTTCTTCTATTTTTTTAAAAAATTTATTTTGCTTTTTATTGTAAAGTCAGATACACAGAGAGGAGGAGAGACAGAGAGAAACATCTTGCGTCTGTTCATTCACTCTCGAAGCTGCTGCAACGGTCTGAGCTGAGCTGAACCAATCTAAAGTCAGAAGCCCGAAGCCTCTTCCAGGTCTCTCACATGAGTACAGGGTCCCAAGGCTTTGGGCCATCCTCAACTGCTTTCCCAAGCCACAAGCATGGAGCTGGATGGGAACCAGGGCTGCCAGAATTAGAACCAGTGCCCATATGGGATGCCGACATGTTCAAGTGAGGAGTTTAGCCACTAGACTACCATGCTGGGCCCAGTTTACCTATTTCTATAGTAAGGAAAGGCATTACAAGGGCTTATGACTTCTGGGTTATGGACAGAAAAGATTGGTAGGATCACCATATTACACCTGCAATGGACTCTGAGTAGCTAGCTACACCTAAATGTGAATGTCTTGACACTTGATGTATTCTTGTAAAGGCTTTATAAATGGCAGATGTTATGATACAACAATGGATTCTAATTTTTATTGGGTTCCTTAATGCAGATCAAATCAAATCAATCAAAAATGGAGATAGAAAAACTCTCTAGTGTCTTGATTGTTCTTACCATCTCTGCTTTAGAACATTTAAATGATGTATGAATTATTAATGAATTAACCCAATGCATTGAATGGATTCTATTCCTATAGGTGTTGGGGATTCAACAAGAAGCAAAACATGCAACATTTCTAACAGCTGGACATTTTAGTTCCAGTGAGAGACATTAAATAATTGAAGATATCAGATATCCATTATGTCTCACCGAAGAAGTCAGGTTTGATGAAGAGAAATAGCGTCAGACAGTAAATCAGTGGTCCAGAGATGCAATTACTGTGTTGCAGTGACAATTGAAATATATGAACATTGGTTTACTCAATCAGGGAAACTTAGACTGAAACGGTTGAAACACCACGCTCCAACCAAGCACAGCTCCGGCCAAGTGAAGACTTTATCACTGATTTAATGCTGACTCTCAGAGATGAGGTGCCTTTTTATCTTGCTTTTAATTTTTGAGTTGGAATTTCAAGTAATTGGATCACATCCTTTTTACAGCTAAACTCGTTTACAGGACTTGGGTGGGTCTTCTGCTCAAATCATTGATCCAGGATTTGGCTAATTAGAGATTTAAACATCCATTTCCCATATCCAAGTGCCTGGGTTTCTTTCCCAGCTCCAGATCCCACTCCACCTGGCCATCAGTGCAGACTCCTGCAGGCAGCTGGACTAGCTCAAGTATAAAGTTCCTGCCACCCATGTGGCAGATTGGGATGGGATTTCCAACTCTGGGTTTTGCCTCAGCTCCTTTTGCCAGCAAAGGTGGGAATGTGGGGAAGGAATCATCAGATGAAAACTATCTTTCTGTGTTTTTCTCTAGCTCTAAGATGAGGCCATCCCAAAGAGTTAAGACATAAAGTGTGAGTGTGTTGATGGGCTTACAGCCGAAACACTATTCAGGGCATAAACCTCCATATTTCCCCATAATTCTTTCAAGGCACCCTTCCCTTCAAAGAAAAAGACCCATGAGTCCATCTGAGGAGCCCTGAGCACAGAATCAAAACTATATCACCATAATGGAATCTCCTCGAAGAAGGAAAATCCGGGGATAATGTCTAGGATTAACGTCTAGGCATAGTTGTCCCAATTGTGCCTGTGAGCACGTAGAAGTAGCTTTATTCTGAGTTTTAATGAATGGCTTTTTAAAAATGCAGGTCTAAAAAAGCTCACAGTTTTGTATAAAGCACAAGGAGATTTGAGTTTCTGATGATCCTGCATTTTATGCACTATAGCCCACATAAGCTTCGAAGTATTTAGTACTATAGTGAGCACAGATGTACATGTCAACAACCCCTGGTTCTAATTTTTATTCGAAAAAACATTTTGAGTTTATGCCAGCTGTTAATGTATGCTTTTTTAGCCAGAAACAGAATATTAATAGATTCCCTGTGCCTCAGCCAGAGTGTATCACCCATGAGTATTTAAATTCTATCACCTTTCCTATTCCCTATGATTTAGAACATTGCTGTTCTAAAAAGATCAAGAATGCAATATTAAAATACATGTAGGAAGTTCAAGACAACTGTTGGATTTGCCAGAACATTTGAGGGACTTTGTCAAGTCTAGCATTTTCTCCAAAGCACTGTGTCAACTCTAACATAGTTGGGGAGGTATTTCATCTATATTGTAGCCAAACACGCATGTAGACAAGCTCCTGTTGATTACACGATGTGTTTGGTGAGGTTTTATGCTTTGGAGGAGTTTCGTAGTGGCTCACATAAAAGTTGTCATGACATATCTCAGACAACACTGAAGCCAATTTATCACTGGGCATTCAGAAATGTCTTTGGTTTTGCTACCTAATGTGTGCTATATGCGCCTATAAACCTCACTATGGAATATTATGCAAGAAATAAGTCATAAGCCTGGAAGTTTTATATTGTATCTGTAAATGTGATAATGAGGTACAAAGCAACAAACCAGACAAGAATAAACATTCTTTTCATGTAGTGGATCATTATACTATTTGGTGTTCTTGTGCCTAACATGAGGAGTTTCTAGATAGAAAACCTTCTATGTCATTAAATAGCCTCTATTCATTGGTTCACCAAGGTACCACATGAGCAACTGAAAAAACAGACTTATGTAATATTTTCCAGTAATGGCTTCTTGGGAAAAAAAAATAAACATACAGAGCCTTTCCACAGCACTACGTACCTGAGTAGCACCAAGAGGCCCAGACTCCAACATAGATCTGAACAATCATCCATACAAGAAATACTCTTGCAAGAACTAACACATCCAAGTAAGACATTACAGTGTCTTGGTAGAGCAAAGAAAAAAGGAAAATACACATTGGAGTCAGCAGGATTAGCATTTTCACCTTAATCCTTCCCCACACCCATGCAGTCCAGCAAGGAGTCCAACTGTGCATGGACTCTAGCACTAACCCATACAAGTGAAAACCAAAAAGAGGTCAGCCTCTCCAGGCACAAAGTTGATCATTAGGCCATTTCCTGCAATCTCAGATGTAGACCTGTCCCAGCATGAGGCTACACCTTCTAAAACTAAGTACTAGGAAGACAACCAAGGACCTAAATTCCATTGACACACTGGCCTCAAGACAGTTCCCCATGATCTTGGCTTCAGGTGGCAACTGGGGCCCCAGATTCAAGTCCTGATCTTGCATACCCAAGTTCAAGGTCTCTCTAAGAAAACGTGGCTTTGAGATGTCCCTAGGGAAATTGCCGGTACCTGTGGATAAATGCACTAGACCAATGCCAGCAAAGCCAAACCTCTGGGCTAAAGCTCAACATCCAGCCAGGCAACAGATCAGTTCCAAGAGGCCCAGACATTACATTGATTCCTGAGACACATGGCTTCAGGCAATTCATACGGACACAAGTCCACCAAGTATTCCAGGCTGACACCTGCACATTCAGGCACCAGTAGTTCTAATACGTATGGAAGCTTCATACTTGCCTCAATGGATGTAGCCTCCAGGATCACTCTTGCAGAGAGGCATCCAGCTGGACCTTGTGCACAAGAGCATGTGACAAAATGCAATAGCCTCATATGATAAGACTCTAAACAAATTGGTTGTAGGAGAAACATAACCCACCATAAGACCACACAGAACAAGCCATCAGTTTTGATGATCAATAGTGAAAAGCCAGATTTACCCCTAAGATTTTATCTTACACAAATGCATTTATACCAAAATCCCCATATCTTTTTTTTAAAAGATTTATTTATTTGTATTTGAAAGGCAGATTTATAGAGACAAGGAGAGTCAGAAAGTTCTGTCCACTGGTTCACTTGCTTAAGGGCCGCAATAGTCAAGGCTAAACTAATCTGAAGCCGAGAGCGTCTTCCAATTCTCCCACATGGGTGCAGAATCCTGAGGATTTGGACCATTCTCTGCTGCTTTCCCAGGCCATTAAGCAAGGAGAACAATCAGAAATAGAACCACCAGGATTAGAAACATTTGTTATGCCAGTGCTAAAGAGTGGAATACTGGCCTGTTGAGCTATCATGCTGGCCCCCTCACATCCTTTCACTTACTGAGAAAATGTAAAAGACAACACAATTTTGTAAGCAATCTATAAAATAAGTTAATTCTGTAAGCCACTTTACACAATTTATAATCTCAGTATTGGACATGGTGCTAAGATGAAATAAAAAGCATATTAAATGACGGGGAAAAGATATTGACAATTAAAATGTTGACAATTTTAAACTGCAGAAAACTTTGAAATAAAACAAAACAATCTCCCCAAAAGATAGAACAGGAAATTAAACATTATAAGATTCATCACAGGCCCAGTGCAGTAGCCTAGCAACTAAAGTCCTTGCCTTGCTTGTTCCTGGATCCCTTGTGGGTGCTGGATCTAATCTTGGCAGCACCACTTCCCATCCAGTTCCCAAAGCTTTGGGACTCTGCACCCGCCTGGGAGACCCGAAAGAGGTTCCTGGTTCCCGGCTTCGGATTGGCGTAGCACCGACCGTTGCGTTCACTTGGGGTTCCTCTCTGACTGTCCTCAGAGTAAGATCCCGCAGTCTTTACTGATTTAGCTCACCTGGGAAAAGGCCCTCCAGGCTGATTCATGCTGCTATAAAAGAAAATGTTTCTTTCTTTTTCAAGTATGGAAATTATCCTTTTGTGTTTGTGAGCATGTATGTTGAAGTGGGATCTTACTCTGCGTGGAATCTAAAGACATGAAACTCACAAGGCACAAAATAACTGTCACAGGGACTGGAAGGTAAGAAGAAATGGGATGTGTTAGCTAAAGGGTGTAAAATACCATTACACAGTGAATTCATGGTGAAAATCTCATGTGCACTACAGTGCCTGTATTTAATAGTACCGTAATATAACTGAAATTTACTAGTTACATAGATAGTCTCACAATCACCATCCAACCAAAAAAGTTACCATGTGAAGTGATGGGTAAGTTAGTGGGCCTGACTCCGCTAATTAGAGTATGTATATTAAAAGATCAGATATCCTATCTTAAATGTTCATAATTTTGCACACAAAGCAGTAGCCTAGTAGCTAAAGTCTTCGTCTTGCATGCATCAAGATCCCATATGGGATCATATCCGGGCTGCCCACTTCTCATTCAGCTCCCTGCTTGTGACCTGGGAAAGCAGTAGAGGATGGCCCTGTACCTGCGTGGGATGGCGCTGTACGTGCTTGGGAGACCCAAAAGAAACTCCTGGCTTCTGATCAGCTTACCTCAAGTCGTTGCGGTCATTTGGGGAGTGAATCAGCGGGACGGACGCTCTTCTTCTCTCTCTCTCCTTCTTTCTGTAAATCAGACAATGCAATAAAAATAAATAGATCTTTACAAAGTTCATAAATTTTACTTATAAACTAAACCTCAATAGAGCTGGAGAAAAGAATAGTAGCATAATTTAATTCTTAGAGCATTGGTACTAAATCATTAACATACACTCATGCACCACTATCTTCTTACAGTCTGTAATTGTGACCACTGAAAGTGTAAGTAACCTGAATGCTGTCAAATAATCAACAAACCGGTGTCATACCATAAGTGTTGAAAGAATTATGTCAAAATATGCGTAATACACAATTTACATTTTGTCTTGAGTTTCTATAATCTTTTTTATGTAAAGGACATGCTGAAGAGTTGGGACATTTTCTGCAGGTTAAGAAAATAAAACAAACAAAAACCCTTTCTCTTCAAATAAGGTGTATGTCAGGGAGAGCACCTGATTTCCATTCCAGGTTCTTATCTAATCCTGCAAGAAAAATTCTAAGTTCGAAGGGCTGATACTGTTTCATAGCTGGCTAAGCCCCTGCCTGTGCAACCAGCCTCCCGGATGGACACTGGTTCAAATCCTGGCAGCTCCACTCCACATCCAGTTCCATGTTAATGTCCTGGAAAGATAGAAGAGGATGGCCCAAAGCTTCGGGCCTCTCTGCTCTTATGAGAACAGATCTCACATCTGTTGGTTCACTTCCCAAATGGCTGCAAAAGCCGAAATCGACCTGATCCGAAACCAAGAGTCAGGAGCTTATTCCGGGTCTCCTCTGTGAGGTTAAGCTCCCAAAAACTTGGGCTATCCTCTACTACTTTCCCAGGTCATAAGCAGACAGCTGGATTGAAGGGGAGCAGCCAAGACACAAACTGGTGGCTATATGGGATACTAGTGCCCTAGGATGGGGAACTGGTGACAATGCTGTCGCCAAAATAGCTAAATCTTTAAACAAATCCAAGAAGAGATTAGTAACATGTACAAATAAGAAAGGCACTTGTTCGACAGTGAGGGAATAAACATGAATTCACATACAAATGTGGGTTTTACCACAGAGGAAATATCCATCATGAGTGGGCAAGATGGTTGCCTGTGAGAGAAAGAGGACAGGAAAGGAGTGGCACATCTAAGCATACTCTATGATGAAGATGTCTCTCCCACTATCTTCTTTTTATGAGCTTAGGTAGTGGTACCCTATTCAGACGCACAAGTGAGAGGGACTCTTTCAGCATGCACTGGATGAAGCAAATGTATCCTGGGACAGTACAAAGTTACAGCAGGCCATTAAAGAGACAACTGTTACTTTGCAGTGATGCAAGAATTCCAGCTCACCTAAGCTTTAACAAACTGCCTAGTTACAACATAGTGTTCCATTGTGACAAAGAGACAAGACAGTGAGCCAATGAGGCTGTGGTATTCAAGAGAAAACAGTTATTTGCAAGTTTCCTTTCCATCTGACTAGACATGAATTTCATCAGTGAGTATGTTAAAACAGACGGGATGCTTACACAAAAGCTTTTGTCTAATAAGTGAACTTACAGCTAACAGTTTATGGGAAAAGGAAAATTATAGACCACAAGACAAATACAGAGTTTAATTTTAGGGGAAAAAATGAGGCCGTGCTTTGCATTAATTTTTCTCTTCCATGGAAGGTGAAGATATTATTGTCTACAACATCCCTTAACTGAATATTGAAAGTAAGAGCCACAGCTGAAAATAAAGAAGTGAACACACCACACTAAGAAGCTTCTGGATAGCAAAGTAAATGGTCATCCAAGAAGGAATTCATCAGCAGAATAGGAGAAAATCTTTGCACACTACACAACAGATAGGGGACGCGTATCCGGGCTTCACAAAGAACTCCAGGAACACAACAATAGCAAAAAAAAATAAAACAAATCGGTGAAGGAGATGAGCAGATATTTTTCAAAGGAACACATTCAAATGGCTAATAGACATAAGAAAAAAAAAACCTCAAGCTCCCTAGCAATAAGGAAAATATAAATAAAAACCACATTGAGGTTCCACTCAATCCCAGTGAGACTTGCCTACATACAGAAATCCACTAATAATGCCCTCAGGTAAGGATGTGAGGGAAAAGGTACCCTAATCCACTGCTAGTGGGATTGTCGACCTCCACAATCACTACGGAAGTCAGTATGAAGCATATTCAATAAAATGAAAATTCATCTGCCCTATAACCCAGCAATCCCATTCCTGGGAATATATCCAAAAGAATTGATAGCTACATACAAGAAAGCATAGGCATCCCTATATTCATTGAAGCACACTCAACAATAGCAAAGACATGGAAACAACCCAGATGCCCATCGAAAAAGGAATGGATGGAGAAACTGATATATTTACTCTGTGGAATACTACTCAGCTATTAAAAATAATTAAATTCTACCACTTGCAACAAAATGGTCCCAAATAGAGACTATTATGTGCAGTGAAATGATCCTATATAGACAATGATCATGTTCTCCCTGGTATAAAACAACTTTCATCCACAATACAAAATGAAAAGATATCTAGGAAAACACTAGATATTGTTTAATCTCATAAACAATATAATGGAGACCAGAGTACCAGGAATCAAAGAACAGCAGTATGAATCTCTACCCTCAAATAGGAGAAGGCCCCCCAATAAAACTGTTAAATACAGTTTGACAGCAAAATATTCTCTATGGTCACTTATGCCTTCAATGTCATGACACACACAAAGAACAGAAGGCTGGAGTCAAGAGTGCACTTGAAGTTAAATTTAGGAGACAGTGGGTAGAGGAGAAAGAAGAGGGAGGAGAGCGAGGGAAAGGAGGAAAAGCCTTTACCTACAGAAATGTGAAATGGAAAATAAAAATAAATAAAAAAAAAAAACAGAAAACCAAGTCAGGCTGTTGCTGTGAATAGTGGGTGAGGCCACTGTGTGTGAAATGGGTATTCCATGTCTACTTACCAGCTTATCTAGGCGTGTTGTATTATTTGAATATTTGTTCTCTAAAGTCGGGAGACTGGACCTCTGTGTCTAATGCTAACAATAACAAAAATATTTAATTTAACTAATACAATTTAAATTTAATTTTGGTGTTTGGAGGTGGAGCCTTCAGAAGGAAATCGTATTGTGTTGGGCCGTTATCACCCTAGTCATGATTTAGCCAGTGGCTTTCGGAAGCCACATAGACATAGAAAGACATACGTTCCCTGTCTTTTGTCCTATGATGGTCTATGGCACCTTAGGACTCATTCATCAAGAACGCCACCATCAGAGGCCAAACCAATCTAACCTGCATGATCTCTGCAAATCTCAAGGATCGTGAGCCAAAAAATACCACAAAGTTGGGCTTCCTCAGCTAATCCATTGCAGTTGAGAAATCTGAATGATAAAAAGTTGGTGTCAAGAAATGTTTCACTGCTATAAATGCATCTGAAAATGTGCCAAAACTTTAAGAATTAGTTCCTGAAAAGAGATTGAAAGTGTTTGAGGTTGGAGAAAGTGGTTATAAAAACATTATACAGGGACCTGATGCGGTGGCATAATTGGCTAATCCTCCCCTGTGAAGTGCTAGGATCCCAAATGGGTGCCGGTTTGTTTACTAGTTACCCCATTTCCGATCCAGCTCCCAGCTTGTGACCTGGAAAGGAATTGAAGGATGGATCAAGATCTTGGGCCCCTGTGCTGGTGTGGGAGACCCAGAAGAAGCTTCTGGCTCCTGGCTTCAGATCAGCTCAGGATCCACTGTGGCCACTTGGAGAGTAAATCAGCAGATGAAAGTTCTTCCTGTCAGTCTCTCCATCTCTCTGTATATCTGACTTTCTGATAAAAATAAATCCTTTTAAAAATATTATCCAGAATATTGCAATAAATGTGATTCCAAAGTGTTGCTGATGTGATTTTAAATGGAAATCAGAATTCCACTGGGGATTGGACTGAAGATCCTCCTTGTTATACCATGGCAAAGATTCTGACTTCATTAGTGCCCTGAGACTGTGTGCATGGCCAAACCTAAAGACAATAGACTAATTCATCCGATAAAGGAGATAAAGGACTTCAAGGTGGCAAAGGACTCAGGCTGCAGTGTGGATGTTACCATCTGCTTTTAATATATTTCACAATAACTAAAAAAATGGGGGGGGGGTTAGAAAAAAGATTGGGAAAATTTGGAGCCTAGCTAGAAAAACATTGGATTTTTAACACCAAAATGTGATGGCTAAATCAAATGCTCATGTTTTGGAGGTAAGAGGAAGATGCTCTGAGCAAATGGTGGAAGACTCCAATGATATCTCAGACATTCGCAAAGCTACCTCTCTTCTTCCTGGCTCAGAAGCCTAAAAGAAAAAAAAATCATGCCATGAAAACTTGGGCTATTTCCTACTGGTTTATTCCAGACTTCCTCAGGATTCATTCCGTGCTTTCAGCTGGCAGAACATTCTGCATCTATAGCCATGTTTCAAGTGGGCCCAGGTGCAGCTTATGTTGGAGGCAGATCTTGCTATCAGCCCTGTGATGCTGTTTTGGCAGGTGCTCAGGAGGCATGAGTTATGAGGTCATAGTAGCTTCCATCAGCATTTCAGAGGACAGCCTAGGAGGCTATGAGATGGAAGTTATCATTTAGAATCTCTACATAGAGCCCAGCCATGATGATGTCTAATGAATTCCCGGGAATAAAGCCAGTATAGAGACCCGAGGAAGGTAGAACAATGCCAACATGCCATGTAGACTTGGAAGGCTTTGGGCATTCACACACAGGTCTTGAGAGCAGCCATGAGCTGCCACCAGCACTACCACAGGAGTGGGACTTCTCAGGCCATTAGCATCCCATCTCCAGCCACTCTGACCCAGAGGCCACATTGGAGTAGTTAGGATTCAATATTTACCCTGCTGTGATTCAGAGTTGCTCTAGCTTGATGGCTCTTTCCTGCCTCCTATTCCTCCCTTTTGTATTAGAAATGTTTAGTCTGCCTATCATAGCATTGTATCTTGGAAATACAAGCTCACTGCAAATGGTGTAGGAAATAAACACTGAGAATATTGGCTTGGGTTTCACATGAGACTATGGGCTTGGAAATCTTGAATTCATGTTGTGGTGAGTTAAGACCTCAAACCTTTTGAAGACAAAAGGAATATGTTTTGCATAGTTAGAGGGAGATGACCTTTGAGCATTATGGGAAGAATTCTATGGCTTGGGTTTAGTTTGATTGTCTTCCTTGGATGGCTCACTGCTCTGAATCTGCGTTATCTGCAAGTCTGTCAACTCTGGGAAACACACAAAGATTGGCAAGAAGAGTGATTTTTTTCCTTTCTGGATCAGGCTTAGATGTTTGTGATTTATATAGAATCAGACAACCCTAATCAGGGCCCACTGACATTGGAATAAATTGTGTCCATGTCATTTTTAATTATTAGTATCTTCTGTTACTTAGTATTCAGGGTGTTTTAACAGAGGTCTTTAACATCACCAGGTGGTATTTGTCCTAAAAAACTAATAGTGAGTATGTAAATGCTTCAGGGAGGTTTTGTGTGACACATTACTGATACCCTGTTTGATTAAGCATTTTTTCTGTATTTCTTTCTATAATTTATCATAGGCCTAGACAGTTGCTGTTTTAATGACTCTGAAACATATTGTTTGCTCTTCGACTGTTCAGTGAAATTTTCTGTTAAGTTCTTCAGATGTGTTCCCTGTTGAACTACAGCCTTACAGTGAAAAGTTGGTGTTTTTGTTTTCTTTTTTATTGATGACTCTAAGGCAGTGTTTCTTGGCTTCTGTGGGTTTGGGTACAGTCCACTATGTTATTTGTGGCCTCAAGCACTGGCCCATTATCGTTTTGTTTTTTGGCATGAGCTAAAAATGTAAGAACGTTGGTCAGGAGCTGCCTAGAGGTGGTCTAATGAGGCTAGCCAACACACCCTCGCTGACTGCTGAGGACGATAGATTGGCAAATAAGCTAGCCTGCTCTGACACGCCAGTTTGGTGTGATAATCCAGTTTAAGGTCTTGTTACATTATTCATTAATTTTCTCTCTCCCTAATCTCTGAATTGCAGTTTTATTTCATTGCTTTTATACTGTGGAGCTTGATGATAATGATAAGAACTTTCATAAATTTGTTCATGCTTTTCAGGGAGAACAAGAGAAAATAAGGATCTCTGGCCGTTTGCTCTCTCGTAGATTGGTTACTGCAATTGGCACGTTCCACTGGAACAGGGACGTTAATGGTACGTGGGTAGATAGAAGCAGTCACGTCCATGTCAAGCAACCATGACAAATGGGAGTAAATTACAAGACCCTCTGAGAACTGATGTTCTCACACAGCACCAAAAGGGTTCCACTGTGTTAGTGTGTTGGCTTACAACAGAACGGACTCATGCCCATGCCTGCTTTTCAGGCACCAGTATTTCATTCCCTTTCAATTTCAGCATCATTGTGTGGTTAAGGAGATTTAGAACAGCCAGATTAGAAGTTATTTTTTTTTTCAAGAATTTGTCAGAAGAAGTCAATAAACATAACTTCAAGGAATAGTGAAAAGTACATGAAGGAGATTAAAATGTTGCATAGAATTAATTCATTTAATGCAGAAAAAAGCTGGGAGGGAGCAGTAGAGGGAGTAGAAAGGACAGATGACAGTCATAAACCTAGTTACATTGATGATGACACTCAGCATGACTGGCTTACAGAACCACAAAGCTGATATCATTAGACTAGGTGATAGCATAGGATTCAGAGGCTGGTGACTTGGCATAGCAACTCAGGCTGTGCAGTGCTACCATCTCCTACGGGTTGCTATTCAGCTCTCAGCTGATCCACTTCCAACCCTGCTTCTAGCAAATGCACCCAAGAAAGCAAAAGCATCTGAAGCTGCTCGGCCCCTGCACTCATGTAGGAAACTCTGAAGAAACTCCAGTATCTTGGCTTTAGCCTGGCCCAGCCTTGGCTATTAGAGCCATTTGGGGAATGAGTGCAAAATCCTCAACTGCTTTCCCAGGCCACAAGCAGGGAGTTGGGTGGGAAGTGGAGCTGCCGGGATTAGAACCGGCGCCCATAGCAATCCCAGCACGTTCAAGGCGAGGACTTGAGCCGCTAGGTCATGCCGCCGGGCCCAGAAGTAGATTGTCTTAAGAAGAAAGTCAGTACCTAAGTTATCTGATGTGCACAAGGATGGGGACAATACATAAAAATCATATAAAACACTAGGGTATCTAAATGAGAATCAATCACCATAACTTTGTAAAAGAAGCAATTTATAAAGTGTAGATTTCTTAGAAAAATCTGGGTGCTATAACCTTTACTGTATATGGACCTAAAAACAGAGTCCCAAATGCATGGAGCAAAAATTAGAGAATTGAAGGGAAAGCAGAGAATTAGCTGTAACAGGAGCTCACTTTCAATGATAGATGAAATCAACAAGGAAGTAGGCGTCTTGAGCATCACAATCAGCTATTTGGACTCAACGGACTTCAACAGACATCTTAAGTATAGTCCACTGAGAATCTACATGTTTTTAAGTGTATGTTGAACATCCTCCAGAATATTCCAAGTGCAAGGTCATAAAACTAACCTCATTCACTATGAAAAGATTGAACACACATGCACAATGCCTTCTCTAATCATAAGAAACTAAGAAATAAGTAACAGAAGAATCCCCAAATAAGTGAATATCACCAAATGCACTGTAACCAATGAGATAAAAATGAGAGAAAATGAGAAAATGTTATTTACATGTTATTTTTTCAATATTTAAAACAAGAGAAAATTTAAAAAAAAAAACATCACTGTGTTTCTCACTTTTAACAGTGAAAAAAAAGAAAATCAGGTTGGACCTAAAACAAGCAGAAAAAATAATAGTTGAAGATTAATGTAGGAATGAATGAAATGTAGCAGAAAAGGAAATAGAAACAGAGCAAAAAGAAAGCTTTGTTCCTGGAAAAAATGAACAAAATTGACAAACCTTTAACTTCACTTGAAAAAAAAAAAATAAACCAAAATTACCAAAATCAGGAAACGCACAGCAGACCTTAAGATCAGCCTTGTAAAAATAAGAAGTATAAAAAGAACTCAGCAGGTTGGATAAACTGTATAAGGTCTTAGAAAAATACAAACTAAACCTTCATAAATTTCTTATTCCACAGTTATTTATTTATTAACCTACTAAAATGCTTCTGATTTAGAAATCATGACTAAAGCTTCTGTAAACACTGAATGCACAGTTCTCCTAGGATACTGAGGACGTTTTAACAACATTAATTCATGAGATCACAGAGGAGATTATTTCATTTATTTGTGTCTTCTGCAATTTCTGTTGTAAATGTCTTCGTTTTGTTTACGGAACTCTTCAAGCTGGTTGGTTACTTCTACTCCTAAATATTTTCAGTTGTAGTATCTGTTGTTAAGGGGATTATTCTCTTGACAGAGTTCTCTTATGACTTCATAGAAACACTGCTGATTTTATTTGGTATTTGTATTTTGCAATATTAATGTATCTATTGCTGAACGCTAAAAGTTTTAGCGGAATCTTCAATATTCTCTAAGTATGAGGTCATGTCTTCATTCGTCAGTGAAAATGTCACCTTGTCCTTTCCCAGTTGGACTTTGTTCCCTTCAGTTGCCTAGTTGCTTTGGTAAGAGATTCCAATTCTCCATTGACAACAGGGAGCAAGGGTAGGAACTCTTGCTTTACTTTTGATTTTGGAGGAATTATTTCCTCTATCTGGCCTTTGTAGCCATGTGGGTAGTGGGTGGAAAACCTCTCTCTCTCTCCTTCTGTCTCTGTAAAAATCTGCTCTCCAAATAATAAATAATAAATAAATAAATAAATAAATAAATCATCAGTTGGATTTCTGCATAGAGTGCTTGACTAGCCTTCCAGGTTTCTCAGTTCTGGCCCATTTTCCCTTCAATACATACTCTTGGAGTCAATTAGTGACAGCTAATTTCTTAGATCCCTGCCACTCTGATTGGAGCCTTAGGTGGATTTCCTGTGTTTGGCCTGGTCTAGCCCTGATGGCCAGTACTGGGAGAGCAAGCCAGTGGATCAAGGATTAATCTCTTTCTCCCTTTCAAATAAAATGAAAATAAATAAATGAATAGATGTCAAGTTGGAAAAAAAACTGACATTGACAAAAATGAATTTTCTCATCTATGAGCATGAAAACCTTATTTGTTTATTTATTAGTTGATTTCCTTCATCAAAGTCACAGCAGTTTCCCTCATAGATATATTGTACCTGTTTTGTTAGACGTTCACCTTAGTGTTTGATTCTTTTGTTGCTAATGTAAGTGGCATTACATTTCAATTTAAAATTTCACTTGGTTCATGACGATTGACAAGTATATAAGAAAGCAACTGACTTGCTTATATTAATCTTACATGTAATATCTTATTATTACGGGGGGTATTTTTTTCAATAAAGAATTATGCGATCTATGAAGATGATTTTATTTCTTCCTTCCCAAGAACTTCAATTTTAGTTTTACGATTATAAATCTGGGAACTGAAATACAAAGAGATTAAGTAACCTGCCCCAAATCTGTAAGAAGCAATAGTGCCAGGATTTCAATTCAAGTTTCGTACTTCAGAACCTGAACTCTGAGTCACGGTACCAAGAAACATCTATTAAAACTATGTGAATTTAAAACCAGAAATTCAAAGTGAGAACACTCTATGAATGTAGATACCTTTTTTCAGCCACAGTGAAATGAATGTGTGAAGGGGCTGGTGAGTGGAATTAGGTGTATTGTACAGTTGAACAAAAACTACCCAAAAAAACTGTCCTGACTAATGGCTCAAGAGTGAAACATTAACATAATTTTCATGATTCTGGAATACTCTGTCGGTAACATATGTTTCCCTCATGATGAATTGTACAATAAATTCTGTTAACCCCAATGCAAGGAATCCCTACAGGTCGTGTTGCACTTGCTGAAAAATCACAATGACCTTGTAAAATTAGGACTGAATTGGGCCATGCCTACATAATATTTAAGCATGTTTATGTTCTTCATCGAAACAAGTGAGCAAAGGTGAAGTGGTAACTTAAAAATGATTTTTGTATGTGTAATGCGAGATTTCATGCATGCCAAACAGGAATTCAAAAGTCATCAATTCAAAAGCAACATTAAATACTATGTATTCAGTGACGATTACAATGTTCATTATGTGTTTCAATAAGATGTTAAACCTCAGGATATTTATAAAATATCTGAAAGGCATCAATTCCCCTGTTTCACCAAAAACATTCTTTAACTTAAAATTTCATAGTTTTTAAAAGCATAGAACTCTCTATTGTAATTTTATGTAGGAAATAACACTGGATTCTTAGATCTCTGGGAAAATGCACATGATCTGGGAAAACCCACAGATAAAAATGGGATGATGCCGGTATGCTGTCTAAATAGACAAACTAACAAGTTCACAGGAGTCTGCCCAGCCGGCAGTCATGCACTAAAATTTTAACTAAAGGATTAGTGTAATTGCAGGATGATGGACTTCAAAATATCAACCATTAAGAAAATTGCAGAATGTGATGTTTAAGCCTAGCAGGTAAAATGGGAGTGGATAATGTATTATATGACTTCTACTGTTCCCTAGTCAACTACAGAGTTTATGAGAGCAGGTTCGGCACACTGAAACACCTTTCACACGCCAGATGACTAATGGCAGAGGAAATTAGCTCTGATTGGATATTGGAGCCCAATACTGTTGGAGCAAGATGAATGGAAATCTTGCAAGCATTGTGCTGTTATGAAAGGGTAGAAGTTTTAACGTGCTAGGCCCAGACATCCTATCTGTAATGAAGGCAGTAGTCGGAGGAACAAGTAAAAATTTGGGAGAGTTAATACCAACCACTGTGCTAAGAACTGTGTACAGCTTACTCAGAAGATAATTCTGTTGTTCAGACTGGAAACTAGGTTAAGTATCACGTACAGTTTACAGTCAGAAGTGCTGGGTGCTGTGAGAAAGGACCACCTGGTATTTATCCCTTATACAGAATTTTTAGTTTGCTTTTTAAATTTAAATTTTAAAAGTCTATTCATAAAAGACGGATTTACCATGTAGTTTACCAATGGTCAAGTACGTGATGAGGTTCATGCACTGTGAATTGTCAAACCCAGACCGGCAACTCTTCATTTTCTTCTTCTGAGAAGTAAGTGGTTCATTTTTAGTGAACATCTGTAATAACTATTAAAAGAATGAAAATGATGCCTACACAGCTTGCCGTTCCCCCACGTCTTTCGCTCCTGTCTCCCATTCCTTTATGTGATCTATAAAAAATACGCAAAAATGTAACAAATAGGAGGAAAATGGACATCCCAGGACTTTGTTATCCTAATTATACAATAATCATCTCATTATAAAGGCAATCTAGCAAACAAGATTCGATGAACACAAGCCAAAAAAGTGTCCAAAGCGGATTATCAACATTAGTCAGGAAAGGTGGGAATTTAGGGGGTAAGGAATCCAAGACTCTATGGAATTGTATCATAAAATTCAATATTGAAAATAAAAAAGAGGGCTCGGCGCGATAGCGTAGTGGTAAAGGTCCTCGCCTTGCACACGCCAGGATCCCATATGGTCACCGGTTCTAATCCCGGCAGCTCCACTTCCCATCCAGCTCTTTGCTTGTGGCCTGGGAAAGCAGTCGAGGACGGCCCAAAGCTTTGGGACCCTGCACCTGCTTGGGAGATTTGGAAGAGTCTCCTGGCTCCTGGCTTTGGATCGGCTCGGCTCTGGCTGTTGTGGTCACTTGGGGAATGAATCATCAGAAGGAAGATCTTCCTTTCTGTCTCTCCTCCTCTCTGTATATCTGCCTTTCCAATAAAAATAAATAAACCCTTAAAAAAATAAAATTAAAGAGATAAAAATATATACAGTAAGAAAAACTTTAAATATTTGAGTTATTACATGAATATTTGTGGGAAAAAAGCAGTTTTAACACACTGCAAGTAATAAAAAAAACTATAAAGGTGATAGATTCTATATCAGATTTGATTACTCAAAAGGGAATACAAAATAAAGTGAAGAATGACACAGGTTTACTGAATATGGCAACAGTTTAGTTGGTCTAGGGTCTTACAAAGAGATACAAGCTAATAAGTACCATTTTGGTGGAAACAAAAGGTCAATAAACATATAAAAGCATTAAGTATCCTTTATTTCTTTCTTTCTTCATTATCTATTTATTTATTCACTTGAAGAGACAGAGGCGGAGAGAATATTCAGTTCCATCTGCTAGCTCATGCCTGAAATGCCCAGATCAATACAATCAGGGCTGAGGTTGAGAGTACAGATAGATGCTCAGGAGAAAGCATCCAAGAAGCCAGCTCAGGTTCCCCTCGTAGTTAGCAGTAACACCATTTCCTGGGACTGCACCTGTGCTCACCAGGGTCCGCCTGAGTGGTAAGCCGAAGCCTGGAGCCTGAGCTCAGTACCGAACTCAGTCTCTCTGATACGGGGTATGACTGAGCCAAAAACCTACTCCAGAATCAGGCATCTTTTAAAACCGAGGAGTCAGTTTTGTGAGTAGGATATACAAGGTGAAGGTTAAAGAAAATGTTTATGTGAGAGGTTATGATTTAATGGAAATTACTATCCTTACATATTCTGCCCCTAAACTTAACCACTTCTTTGACCTAAAACCTAAGCAAAATTTATCATTTTACAGCCTGGTGTGGTAGCCTGATGGCTAAAGTCCTCACCTTGAACGCAGCAGGATACCATCTGGGTGCCGGTTCTAATCCCGGCAGCCCTGCTTCCCATCCAGATCTCTGCTTGTGGCCTGGGAAAGCAGTCAAGGACAGCCCAAAGCCTTGGGACCCTGCAGCCATGTGGGACATTCTGAAGAGGTTCCTGGCTCCTGGCTTCAGATGGGCTGTGCTCCAGCCATTGTGGTCCCTTGGGGAATGAATCATCAGACGGAAGATCTTCCTCTCTGTCTCTCCAACTCTCTGTATACCTGACTTCGCAATAAAAATAAATAAATATTTTTTAAAAATTGTTGTTATTTAGTTTTATCATCCTAAAAGTTTTTGTATCCCCATATAAACACGTGACAGGTTGAAAAACTGGAAGGAATCATTTAGAAACGAGAAGAAAGAAAAACTAGCAATTACGTAAAGAATTATTGTGGAAAACATTGGATTCTCAGTGATCTTAAAATGTATTCCAAAGACACTGTAGCATGTGATGGAAAAAAATCCTGTGGTAGGATTTTTAAATTCTGAGCATGCTCATGTGATTGCGCACAGGCTCCGGGTTTCAGTAACTAGGTGAGCTATGCATTTGTTACTGTAGATACAACTGATTACAAAAATTAAATACACCAGGATCGAGCTTTAATTTTGGTGTATCTTTCAGTGCGATAGATGTGATAAATAGCAATGGCTGCATATTTATAGTCCAAGGGTACATGGCATATGAAGGAGTGAAGAACAACACTGAAAACAAGAGGTGTATCTCCTTGTCATCCATGGGGAGTTACGTACATTTCTGGAAGCCAGTTAGTGGATACAAATGGAATATTGGATGATCTGAAACACCAGTGTGCTGCCACCCACGTGACACAACTGGGTTTTGTTCCTAGTTTCTGACTTCAGCCCCAGCTCTTAAATACATTTGGGAAATAAACCAGCACAAAGATCCCTCTATTAATACAATTTTGGAATTAAAATAAATGAATAAAAGCTAAATTTTAACGACTAATGAATAATTACAAAAGAAGACATTGTATTTATAAGACAAGACAAGATTTTAATGAAGATGAAAAAAATCACAGAATCAGTTATTCAAGATTAAAAGTATAATCAAAACAAGCCAAAAACGAAGATGGAAAACATATGAGAAAAATTAGGAAGAAAAACAGAAAAGATAACAGAGAACAGAATCAAATTTTAAGAAATGAAAATTTCTCAGTGCCTAAGAAGGATATGACGTCTTAGGTTACAGGAGATCCACAAAGTGCTAAGCCAAAGTAGAAGTGACCCACATCTAATAGGTTCCCGAGGATTTCAGAAACTCCAGGTAAAGATTCACCAAGCGTAAGGCTGTGGACCAAACATTTGATTTAGAGGTTAGAACACAGCTATTTATACATACAATGCAAGTTGAAATGTTTGGATTGGAGTACTGGCTATAAGATGGAATCCCAATGAAACTTTTAAATATATCTTGACAATAGTATGCTGGAATTGCTACCACTGTCTATACTCACAATGTCATGATACAATTAAATGGTGAAATGATAGGAAAACAGAAAGAAAGAATGCATGTGTGCCCTAGGTGGCAGGAGGGAGAACTCAAATAGTTGGGTCCATACCACTTACACGGGAAACCTGGACTGAGTTCTTGGTTCTGGCTTCATTCAGGCTTTCCAAGCGTTTATGCTATGAATCAGCTCATGGAATCTCTCTTCTCCCAACCCTTCGCTTTCCTTCTCCTGCCTCCTCTCATATGCAAATAAATATAGTTTAAATAAAAGCAACTAAGACTTCTTGAACTAGACAGATGTAACAAAGCCTTTGAACTCATCTTGCAGAAATCATGGGTAAATTTAAAATTTTCATATGCAGCCAAGAAAACAGATTTTAAAAAAAAGTGTGAGGACAAAATAGAGATTTGCTCAGCTGTGAACTGAAAAGTTTATTAATTGACTTTCTTTAAAAAAATATTTAGGTGAATTCCATTAAAACCAAACCAAAGACAAGTGAAAGAGAGGAAGGAATGTTGGGATGCAACCAAGCAATCAGAAAACCCATGAAAAGGAATTCTGCAGGTGATGGGGTTGTTGCTCACCACAATGGATTTGTTTATCTTTTGAGAGCAAAATGGGATAGGACAGGAAGGGAGGCAAAATTTAATTCTCATTAAACTCCATCCATACAAATCAAATTACTACTTAATTACTGTACTACTTAATTTACTTTACAGTAATTTTAAATGCAATCTTACCAAGGAAAATTTTGCAAACAGCTCCCTTCAGTGCCAAAAGCAGAATTTGTTTGATGATGGCCTCACAATCTTCTCGTTTATATTTCTAAGATTATGCTATATAGATTCTAGACATTTTGGGACTTTCATTTCTTCAGGTTGTGTCTGAAAGTGAATATGATTTTTTATCTTCCTATAACTCTGTTTTCCTGAGTTTGTTCCCACTCAATTTTTCTGTAATTACATATGAGCTTGCTGACTCGAAGATATTGTCTATGACTTTCTTGTTCTACCTTCCTTATTCTGCACTAATTAAGAAAATCAGGCTTTCCCAAAAGTGCAGCACTATTCAAAACAAAAAGGTATGGACAATCAACAGCTCATTCCCTCTCAACTACATGGATAATATACACTGCAGGGGAACAAATAAAATGAAAGAGAAATGAAGGACGGGGAAAGCAAAGGTGAAGTAATGAAAAAGAAGAGTGGAGGTGGGGAGAGAGAGAGGCAGCAAATTCGGAAAGATGCAACTGTAACACATCTTGGGCAAAAGATCTACAAGGAGACATGTTTCTGTGGGAGCAAATCACATTCCGTGGACCTTATCTGACTTAACCTGATGACAATCAGCAAGCCGAGGACAACAGGGGTTTGTGATATGGTAAACTGTTATGTCTTGTTCTTCCCTAACATTTCCTCTGTCTTAGATACTGCAATTAAATCCCTTCACCTCACAAAAATATACAGATGAGAACACCGAATGTTGGCCATTACAAGGAACGCTTGCGCCACACTGTAATAACTAGTGGAATAGGAACTAAAACACCCCTCGCAAGCTAAAATCACTTTAAAGTAATAAATGCAAATCCCCTTACCGCTGGAAGGTACCCCTTTTGTAGGAGAGTTTCTCTACACCTTTATATGTTCCCAATATCCCTCTTCATAGTCGTAGCTTAAAATTTTCCAAAGACAACTCCATCTCTTCCAGCAAATGTGACTGAGGCTTACTATATGAAATACGCTAGGGACCAAGGATGCACAATCTCCATTGTCATAGAGCTCACCACCTTTGGGACCTAAACTACATATAACTAAAATCTCTGGGGAACTTAGAAAAGGATTAAGGGGAAAGTGGATGTTAATGCCTTGAGATAGGATCCTAGAGTGGATTCAAAAAGCAAGAAAAGGTCAGCTCTGGAAATATTCCACCTAAGCTTGCACCAGGTATTGCTTAGGGAAGCTATCCTAGCTCTCTTTGGGGCAGTACGCAGTGGACTTCTGAGTGGCCATGCACGTATCAAGGCCTTGCGCTTCAGTGAGATGTCAGCTCAACTGAATCACTAAGTCAGAATAGCAGTATTGACTTGGAGCTGAGAATATGGGGTATGAGAAAATGGGGAGGCTATTCAACAGGTAGCTAAAGGATTTGTTTATTTATTTATACACATATTGATTAAGCAGCTGAGAAAAAAGATATATATATATATATATATTTTCTAATTTCAGATTTTTATGTATTTTCAGTTTCCTTTGAAAGGCAAATTGGAAAGATCATTCATCCACTGGTCCCCCTCTCCTGGGAGCTATGCCAGGCCAAAGCAAGTCAAGAAGCAGGAACTCAGTTTGTGTCTCCCATGTGGGTGCCAGGGCCCCAGCTACCTGCGGTATCAGCTGTTGCTGACCAAAACTCATATAAGCAGGGCCCCAGCATCAGGATCAGAGGCAGGATTCAAATCCAGACATTCTGATGCGAGGGTCCCAAGTGCCTGCCTAATCACTGTACCCAAACTTCATCATGTTTGAATTGAAAAACACAAATCAAGTGAAACAGGGATACTAGTCTCCATAAAATAGTTTTGTAGGCTGTGGAGGGATTTCACAAATCAAAGAGTTATTTGTGAATTACAACAGCAGTCATGACTAAGTGAACTATATATAGATTATTGTGTCATCAAAAACTGAGTCAAAGGTCAGGAGAAGAGAGAATATTTTTGAATAAATAATCAAGTCATTTGCAAAATAACATTTTCTGGATTGATAAATACATGAAAATTGATCCAAGAATAGCAGGGATAGATTGGGATAAGCAAGAATTTTAATTCAAATCAGAAGGCATAACTTGAGAACTTTATAAATAAGCATGGATTTTTTTTTCTTTAATTTGGTTTGATTTTAAGGACTTTCTGAAACTTGATTCTTGTTCCACATATCAACGGAATTCAATATTGGACAAAAGTTGTGGCTGTATGTGGCTTCTGCTATGGTGCTAGTTCTTGAGTAGGTAGAGGGATATCTTGGTTTCCTCAAGGGGAAACACTGAGCCAGGAAGGGCTGTCCTTCACATATGCCTTTCTGCCAGCTACCTCGTGTCAGTCCTTGCTAGAGGGAAAGTACTGGTGGCCACCAAAAATGCTGCTTTGTTGGTGAGATGGTCTTGGTCTGGGATGTGAACATGTACGGTCTGAAACCCAACAGATCCTCCAGTCTGACCTCCCCTGAGAGTTTGTGCAAATTCTGTCATCCGTCTGCCCTTCTGTCATCCCTGGGACTCAAATTTCTCACTCATTAAATGACAAGGATGTGAATATTCCCCTGAGTTGTGCTGAATTCAGGTTTTTAGTTTTACTTTTTTTCATTTTGTTTTTGTTTCTGGATCAAAATTATTTCTCTTAAGTGACTGTCTTTCTGCCCAACCTTCATCACAGCCTCCATGTTTGTATATCTCTCCACTGACAGGTGTCGGTTACCTTGCACTGGGTGATGAACCGCTGCAAAAGCCTTCAAACAACTATTTCCTGAGTTGGTCCTGCAGATTGTAAATTTGGACTGGATTTACCTAAATGGCTATGCCTGCTTTTGCTCTTGCTTCTGCAGGAAGTTGGCAAGTCACCCTGGAATATCTGGGAAGATTGGCACCTTCATCACTGTGAAGAACCAGATTTATTCCTAGGAGATTGGAAATTGTGGAGGTACCAAGAATTTGGGGTCCAGGTTTGGAGCAAACACAATGTCTCTTCTGCTGCATTCTTTTTACTACATAAAATCCTAAGCCTTGCCTAAATATAGCATAAACCAAAGGAATCTCTCTCTCTCTCTCTCACTCTCTCTCTCTTTTCTGTTTCATCAGCTGAATCACTCTCCAACGCCTACAACAGCAGGGTATGAGCAAGCCCAAAGCCAGGAATCAGGAACTCCATCTGGGTTTCCCACATGAGTGGCAGGGATCCAAAATGCATAAGCCATCATCTGCTGTTTTCTGGATGCTTCATTAACAGTAAGGTAGATAGGCAGCGGCAGAACTTAATCAGACACTACAAATGGTAAATGGATATTCCAAGCGGCAACTTCATAGATTGTGCCACAACACAGCCCTGGCAATGTCATCTCTTGGTAGAGATTCTGGAAAAGTTGATGCAAGTGTTGCAATATAGCACAGGAGGTAAACTTTGCTAGAGACTATTTTAATTGATGGAAGAAGCATTGTAGTCTGTGAGAGGATGCTTTGTCCCCAGTCACATCAGCGAGCCTGACTCTCATCGCCTGTAAAGCAGGGCATCTGTATCCATTATTTCACTTTTAGTGAAAATTACATCTCCTTGTGATTCATCCCAAGGCTCTGACAAGCATAGATGCCATGCATTTGTTTACTTGGGGTTTAAAGCCTTCTCTTCTTTTATTTTTATTTTTACTTTCTGACAGGTGTCCTGGGAAATTCTTCTGGAGCAGCAATCTGGCCCCTCTCATTTTGCCAATCGGATCACTCTAGGGTAGGCTGGTTTAACAGAAGTAATTAATCATTGTGTTTCCTGAAATTGGAAGCCAAGCACATTAGCCTCATACCAGAGAGCATGCATGCAAGGGAGGGGGTTATAAAGAAGTGTGTGTAATGAGAGAGGTGAGAGTCTTATAATTAAGGAGGAGCATAAATAATAATGAAAGTCATTAGTGCCACTCGGTTGAAAGAATGTCATAAATGTAATTGGGACATTAAAGTGAAATCCATTATGACAAACATTAACACATACAGAGGAGCGGGAGATGTGGTTATCTTGGGTTTGACAGATAGTGTCAGCTTCCAGTGGGGCCCAGATGGCATTCAGGAAAATGTTATGAGCAGTTTTATTTTAATATTTTTGGTTATGTGATATTTGGGAATTGAATGACACAAACACATGAGGAATTTTCACGTGCCTGGCCTTGGAGTGGCTGGCAGAAGAGAGAGGTCACCAAAGGTAGCGACTGGAGCATTTCCATCTTGGATGCACAACTTTTATTTTTTTCTTAGATGTTGCAATAAGTCAAGGCGTATGATGCCGTCTGGCATTTTTCCCCTATCAAATTCCCTGTTGAACCAGACATACAGTTCGGATTCTTTCTTTAAAAAAAAATAGGAAGTGTGGGGAAAACGACAGGGATGAGAATGAGGACACTGAAACAATTATGCAGGAAATTATACGATGCTAAAATTGAACACGGACAGACTGTTCAATGGCAGAATTCCCACTCGTGCTGAGCTTTGCAAAGGGGACGATTTTTTTTTCATTCCCTCCAGGACTGTAATTTTTTAGCATGAAATAATTCAGAATATATACAACAAAAACAATTTTAAAAATGCCTAGAATTGGAAGCAAAAAGAAAGAACATGGGGGGGAGTAATGAAAAAAAGAGAAAATCAAGACAAAAATTGTGTATGTGCATGAGAGATTGTGGGTGTATACAAGATGGGAAGGTTGTTTCAAAGGAAGAAAATAACAAATAATTGTGGTGACTTAAGAATGGAAAATTTTCTTCTCTGAGGTTTCCTTCCAGGGCAGTTCAGAGTCAAAGAGATCACATTTCTACCCCATCACAGTAACATGAGGATCCAGTGACTCAACACATGCAATGGGCTTGGTATAGTGAATTGTCAAATAGAATAGAGCAGAGTCATAATAACTTTTAGAGGCATTATTATTATTATATCAAGTCTGGTGGAATAATCCACATATTTGAGGGTCTGGGGTTATTCCTGTATGCTGGAAAGAGGGGGAGGGATGAGTTGCCATTTTTGTTAAGCCTACCGTTTGCAAGGAGAGTGTTAAAATGTTGACTCATTTAATCCACATTGCAAATCTGCTTAATCGGTATCATTGCTTATGATTTGGCAAAGGATCAAAGTTCAATGCATGTAAAGCTGTTTAAAAATCCACTTCAATGTAACAAATGTTCAATAAAGGTTAACTCTTACGATTGTCATGCTCTAAGTCACACCATGAACCACTAGGAAAATCTAAATTTGAATCCCTTGCTGCTGGTGCCAACTGCACCAAGCTACCATTTTCACCTGACACCTATGAAACAGTGGACACCCACAGAGATGGGTCTTCTCTAGTGAAAAGACTGTGGACACAGCTGGGATGAAGTGGGAAAGATCTGACGTCCGCAGTCGGGCACTTGCACAATAATCACTGCTTTTCCCATCAGAAGCATGGTTTTGGGGAAGCACATGTAGATGGAGTGCCCAGGGTTCCCTTATTGGGAACCCTGCCTCTGTTGCCTCTGTTGTCAACTCTTGAGGATTCATTCATGGATCAGTGATCACCTCCTACAAGGTCAAGACTGTGCCCAAAGTAGTCCGTTCTTGACAATTGACACTATAGGAGTATATGAGTATAGACAATCCAGTTCAGCAGAAACAACTCTAAGGGATCATGAGAGTACGCAGGTGGACCAAACTGACCAGAGCTATTGGCCCTCAGTTTCTCTTTCCTTCCTTTCCACAGCAATGAATCACAAGGGATCCTCTAAATCCACATTCTGTGCGGTGTACTGACTCAAAGTCAAACTCTTGGGAAGCTTACCATTGAATCTGCAGACAAAAATGGTATGATGGTAACCTGATGGTTCATGACATCAGCACTGAGCATGCCAGTAAAGGGACTGAAGAAGCTTAGTCAGCATTACCATTCCCACCTTGGAAAGTTGTCCTCCCACATGCAGGGGCATCTCTAGGATGTGTGTCATCAAGAGACGCATACAGGTCAGCTGTCTGTACCTACGGGCCTTCCTCCTTCTGCTGCAATGTGAAATGTATCTACTTCAAAGGAACACCAAGGCGCAGGGGGAGAAAAAGTGGATGAGGGAACAATGCTTGGGCCAAGGAGGACATAAAGAGAGGACTTCATTTTGCTATGACTTAGGAGGCCCATTTCTCATCTAAAAACAAACAAACAAAAAAGTAAACTTAGATCAACTAAGAGTGAAGCTGGAAAAAAGCAAACACATGATGGGGAATTGTGTCTTTTGTTTTTAAAATAAATGTTTCCTTGTTTTAAAATAAATATGTAACATACACATGAGATCTCACAAAGACAAAGAAGCCAGTGTTATCTCCTCAAAGACTTAATGTTAACCCTATTCTCCTAATCCTAGCAAAATCCCTTTAATGGAGAACACTGATAGCCCGGAACGTCTACGAGGGGGTCATGTTTTTGTGTTTAGAATTTTCAAGTCCTTCTGGTGACTGCTTTTAAATGTATAATTCACTTTACAGGTTGTCTATGGAAAGTTGTCCTAAAATTTTAGAAAAACAAACCTCACATTTGTTGCAAACCCCCACATTGAATGCTGCTTATTTATTATATGTTGTTTGTTTATTGATTTATTTATTGGAAAAGGGTCTAATGTTGGAAAAAAATGGCATCCTATATGCAATTATGGTGATTCAATATTCATTCTTTCATATTCCTTAGATTTCTGATTTAAGCTCTGTACTTGTTGAAAGTGCGTTTTTCTGTGGATATTTAGATTATTGTTTTTCAGTTACTCTATTTACATATGTATCATAAAATCTCACCTGACTTTGAAAGTTCTTTTAGAATGGTTGCTTTCCTTTCATGTTATAAATTTCAAGTTTCCCCTCTGTCTCTTTGTGCTTAATAACTCATTTCCTTTTTTAATTAAACAGTAATTATTAAACAATAATTATTTTAAAGTATGCAATTTTAATTCTCAACATGTTTGGAATGGCACAAGTCATCAATACAGTACTAATTTCTAATTTGATTTCAACAGGATTAATAAATATGTTGCCCACAATGTTTAAAGTCAGAAATAATTTCTTTTCACCTGCCATGATATGTATTTATAATGTGTATATGCCTGAATGGCATTCATATGTAAATGGCATCCCTATGTGAATGGTCTTACAGAAATCTATTAGAAAATGCTAGCTAGTCATGTCATTTTCCTTTCTTTAGATTTGTCAGTTTTCTTACGAATTCCTCCACTTCCGCTTTATATGTGTACTTGGAACTACTACAAAAATCTCTCCTCACGTTTTCAAGATTTCACCAATAGAATTAAGGCTCCTTTCTAAGCAAATCAATTTTCATTCTCAGAGTGTTTTTACGGAAAGGTCGTCAACCTCAGAAAACGTGATACTTCCAGCTAGACTGGCAAACACAAAATATTTCTGCTTCTGCCATCTCTCTTCCTCCTGGGTCTTTGCCACACTTTTCTAATTGATCAAGGCCTTCCTTCCTGTGGAGTACAGATGCCACCTTGAAATACACCACCGAGTCAGTTTGCCCTTTATGGAAAACGTATTTGCCCTCCCTCCTTAAAACAGCATCAAATCAAGTAAGAATGTGGTTTTGACCAGTGCACACCTGGTTTGAAGAAAGCATCAAATTGACATTTTCTCATTCAAGTAATTATTCAAGGCAATAGGCCAACACTCAAGGTATCTGCCATTTATGATAACCTTCTTAAAACAACTGCTTGAAAACAATCCAAGCAAGAGATGAATCAAGAGGCGTAGCTCTACAATAGAGAAGCTATGGGACATGGATTTATTAAACTATGTTTAACTAACTATAGGTACAGAGCAGGATGAAAATAAGTTATCCATAAAGAGTAGAAATGAACAATGTTACAGGAAAAAGAAATTAAAACATCTGATCCACCCTCCATGTGTCTGGTGTGAGGATAGTGTTGGGGAACAGAAAAGGCTGGTGATTCCATGTAAAGTTATAAATGTGTTGGTGACTGAGTCCCTTAGAAAGAGGAGAGAGGACCCTTATCGATATGGTCTTTAAGCGTTATTGGTTATTTGGTATTTGTCTCTTGTAACAATGAGGCAAGTGTCTTTTATGTGTGGGAAGACAATAACAAGTAAAACATATGATGACCATTACTACGTGGAGTTATGGGACTTAAATATTTATATGACAAAGTAAAAAATGTTGAGAACATCTGAATTTAATAATTATTGTTCATATCTGCATGTACTACTGGTGACTCAATCATGTTTAAATGAGTAAGTACAAATAAAAATTTGTTATTTTAAATCACTGGTATAAAATTTGCTTTTCTTGTCTTCCCCTCAAGTAAAATCTATAATTACATGCGCATCAGGCAATTTGCCCCCTATTTTGTGTTAATAGTGTTATAAAAGATGAAATAGTTGACTAGAAATATGTTCAAAATGCAGACAACTTAAATTTGAAGCAATATAAATAATCCAAAGAATATGGAATGTATGCTTTCAGAAATGTAATTTTCCCCTAAAGCATCTATTATTTTTCACTAAAAAGCCTAAGAAAGTCACAAAAATTAAATGGAATGTTAATAAAGCTATAACTGACATTTGTGCTTTGAAGTTTGTTCAGATTATAACTAGTACATAAAGTTTTCCACAACTCTAGTGCTTAATGTCTGACGAGTTGTCAATAATGATTGTCATAAGCATACTTCAGATTTATTGCTAGTTTTATCAAGTAAGAATAGTGAATATTCAATGAAATTTGAATTCTAGATAAATGGAAACAAATTATAGTCCAACTACTTCCAAAATGCTGCATAATTGAATATTTCAACCTAAAATTCAAGTGTATTTGGAGATCTTCTATTTGCTTCAACTATAAATTATATACGTAATAATATAAATATATATAGACATTTGTGTGTGTGTGACTTGAAGCAATGACTATCTTCAAATTTACCAGTCCAAAGCATTTCCACAGTTGTTTTCTGTTTCTTAGCCACGGGTTTAAAAATGTAAAGAAGAGGGCCCACCACTGTAGCCTAGTGGCTAAAGTCCTCACCTTGCATGTGCCAGAATCCCATATGGGCACCTTTCTACTCATGGTGGCCCTGCTTCCCATCCAGCTTCCTGCTTACGGCCTAGGAAAGCAGTCAAGGACACCCCAAAACCTTGGGCCCCTGCACCTATGTGGGAGACCCAGAAGAAGCTCCAGGATCCTGACTTCGGATTGGCTCAGCTCCAGCCATTGTGGTCACTTGAGGAGTGAGTAAATGGACAAAAAAAACTTCCTCTCTGTCTTTCCTCCTCTCTGTATATCTGGCTTACCAATAAAAATAAATAAATCGTTAAAAAGAAAAAAAACTTAAAGAAGAATTTCCCCCTGAGATATGGAATGGGATTTTTAGTCGGGAGACACGTTCAGAATTATGGATCAAAATCAGTGTCAGTTGATGATGAGTTATCTTCTTTGCATGATGTTTGGATATGCATATTCTTTAACAAGTGTTTATCGTTTTTGGATATATGTGTGTGCTCTTGAACTCATACAAACAGAGAGTAGAACGGTGATTATCAGACGTTGAGAGTAGAGTGTGTCCGGAGGGTAGTGGACAGAAGAGAATAAATGGGAGGGGAGAAAAGAGAACATGTTCATTGGGTACAAAGTTACAGTTAGATCTAAGAGAGCTAACTGCTGGCGTCCTATTGCATAGAATATAAGTTACATAAGTTCTAATAATCAACTACCATGCTGTTGCTTGCATACAGTCTATGGATGCCTCGATGGCAAATTGAGATTAAATAACGTCATTTGACCTGAAAAAACTAAAGTCTTTTTCTCCTGAATCTTTTGTGAAAAAAAAAAAAAACTTTCTAAACCTTACAGCCAATTATAAGATATCCTTGCTGCTGTGTGATGTTAAGATCTAAAATTAAGACATAATAATATGTGATGTCTTGACATTGTGTGAGACAAGAAAGGCAGTGAGCAGCCCTGGTACACTCTTCTCTAGTGGATACTGTCCTCCGGCTAAACAACTTCATCTTCTTTATCAAAGCATCAGGCATAGTTTTATCTGTTACTAGTGGGTTTCAGTCACCTGCCTCTCTTTGTAACCACTGAAACCAGTCATGAACTTCCTGTGCACTACACACTGCATTCTGCCTTGCACGGCCTCACAGAGCTTATTCATTCCTGAGTGTACCTCTGTGTGTAGGGCTTTCCTAACCTGGGCTGTGAATATGTGTCAGTGATCTTATTCCCAGTGCTCTGTCCTGTGTTCCATCGTTCCCACACTGGAGGAAAGAATCCCTCCCTCATCAATGAAGTAAATGGGGTGGGAGTTGATGCTAATGCAAAGTGTTTCTAACTTCTTATTTCTTTAGGCTCCTTTTTAAAAAAACAATGCAACATGAAATACTGGCTTAAAAACTAATACATATTATTTGTGATTGTGTTAAAATTAGTTATTTACACATATTCCATTTATTAAATATATCTCGAACACTACTTTTTTCTGGATAAAAATTCAGAATCTTCCGTTTCAATCAAAACAATGCAGCATACATACTAACTGAAGTTCTACTTAAATATAGACAAATTAGGAGGAAACTGTCATTCAAAATCTTGTGATATTTTCCTCAGAAAATTGAGGAACTTAAAGCATATTTTAGGCATGTTCAATATATCTTGGGGACTGGCATTGTGGCACATGGACTTGCCGATGTTTGCAGGCTAGACATCCCTATGGAATTGTCCATTTGATTCTCAGCTGCTCCACTTCCCATAAAAACTTCTGCTAATAGTTTATGAAGGCAGCAGATAATGCCCATGTACTTGGGTTCATATTCCCCGTATCAGAGACTGGGTGGGAAATCCTTGCTCCTGACTTCAGCCTGGCCCGGGCTATTGTTTGCATGTGGGAAGTGATCCAGAAAATGATACATCTCTCTGTCTCATGGCTTCTTTCTCTCTGTCTCTTCACTTCACCTGCCAAGTAAATAAATAAATCCTTAAAACTTAACTTGCAAGTAATTTTGTTTTTCTTTCTCTCTCTCCATATGTGTATGTTTGTGTGTGTGTGTGCCAACATGCAAGTTTTCCATGGTTATTATATCATACTATCATAAAGGTGGTAGTCTAACGCAGCCGTTATTCTCCCCATTCTCAAGGCCCAAGGTATGAAACCATTATCACTGAGCAGACACCAAAGTGTAAGCTTCAGAAGCCTTCCTCCAGCTGTGGGTGGCTGGTAGTATCTTAGGTTTATGGACACATCATTCCAGTCTCTCTCTCTCTCTCTCTCTCTCTCTTTCTCTCTCTCTCTCTTCATTGTTTTCTCTTCTTTTGTTTGTATAACCACCCCTGCTTTCTCTGAAAGGACACTGTTCATTATATTATAGCCCACAAAGTTAATCCAGAATGATCACTTCATTTTAAGATTCTCAATAGAGCCACCTCTGCAAACACCTTTTTTCCAAATACCAGGCCTCTTCAGAGAGTTAATGAAAATGTACATCATGATAAAACTATGCATGAATTCCAAAGGTTTTCTGAATGAAAGTAAGGTTATCTTCTACTTCCATATCTCATTTTTGCAAGTGTCTCCAACGTGAAGCTAACTACTAAGACTGCAAGGATAAATACATAAACCCACAGTGATAACACAATTTGAATACCTGACCCTCAATACTCAATAGCACACACTCAATAATTGGTAGAACAAATGAGTAGAATGATCGGTAGGGAAGTGAGTAGCTTGACTAACCACTCTCAACACTGTTGAGTCACTGTCACTTATAAACACTGTGCCCAACAATAGCAGAGAAAAAGCACCATTTCTTCAAAGTGCACAGTAAAGATCAACTACGACACTTCGTATTCTGGACTACAAACCAAGTCTCAATACCTGTACAGGTATGCCTTTTATGTGGTGGATCACGTCATACCAGTCCCTTTGTTGAATGAGTACAATGGGGAGACAAGAGCCAATAGAAGAGAGATGCAAATGAGTTAGGGTGAGAGAAACAAACCTGGGAAAGTCAGGAAGGAAAGACACGATAGTGAAGCTGTTAAAGATTAAGGAAAAGGAATCTGAAATTGTGTTTCTAGAGTCTGTGAGGGAAGAAATACAAAGAATCTGAGTTGTTTTGAAATCATTTCTATCTTGGAACACATGGAGGACACACTGCCCTGAAACAGTACATTCAATTGCTTCTGTGGAAAATACTAGATTCAGGTCTTGTTTGTTTCTTTACCAGTAGTGAGACTTTTCAGGAGCTTGTGGATCATGCCCCCTCTCTGCTGATTCAGCAAGTCTAGCCAGATGGAAAAGCCTTTGTAGCAGGTTCCCAGTATGTTTCTCCTTATGTTCCATTGTTTATAGCTGGACAGTTAACACCCTCCTCTCCTTCATTGCAAGAAAGTGTTAGAAAACACTGATTGAATAAAAGCATAGGAAGTGCCACAACTGAGACAAATTTAACTTATCGCATGTAGCTTGGCCACCATGAGCAAAATCAGAATTTAAGTCAGAGCATCTGCAGAAAAACATCAATAGCACTAAGTGTTCAAAATAAATTGCTTTTGCATTGAATACCACGATGTGTGTATTTTGGAGTCAAATATTTAAATTAGTAGATTCATCCAATCAAGATAAAGGAAATGTTTACCAAAAGAGTGGTGAGTATATCTATACCTTGTTTGTGATTAATAGTAAATGCAGTTTCAAAAAAAAGCATGAATACATTTGCGGCCTAAGAAATAACCTGCATGGGGCCAATGCCATGGCTGAGTGGCTACGTCACTGCCTCTGGTTCCAGAATCCCATGTGGGTGCAAGCTCGTGTCTGCTTGCTCCATTTCTGATGCAGCTCCCTGCCAGCAGTTTGGGAAAGCAGCAGAAGATAGTGCAAACCCTTGTGTCCCTACATCCATATGGGAGATGCAGAAAAATCTTCCGGCTGCAACCATTGTGGCCAGTTAGAGAGTGAACCAACAGATGGAAGAACACTCTCTTTCTGTCTCTTCTCTCTCTGTAACTCTGCCTTTCAAATGAAGATAAAGCAAACCTAAAAAGAAAAAAAAACAACAACTTGCGAGTCATGCATCCATGAGGACCTCTTACAGAGTTGGTACAGTTTGTTTATATCATTGCTGACCCAACAAACTATCTAAAAAACATGAAGAACCCAAATGGCTATTGCAGAAACAATAGTTTGACACAAAAGGTATTATAAAAACAGAATAAGCAAAAGCTATATATAAATAGAAAAGCATGTTGAGGTCCCAGCATGACAGTTCACTTCCTAAATCTTCAATTTGCATGGGTCAGGATCCCATATGCACCCCAGTTCATGTCCCAGAAGCTCCACTTCTCATCCAGCTCCCTACTTGTGACCTACTGAAGCAGTCAAGGATGGCCTAAAGCCTTGGGACCCTGCACCCATGTGGGAGACCTGGAAGAAACTCTTGGCTCCTGGCTTCAGATCAACTCAGCTGCTACGGTTGTGGCTACTTGGGGGAGTGAACCAGCAGATGTAAGATCAATTTCCTAACTGAAAGCAAATGGTGAAAAATCCTCTTATTTACACCCTGTGAACAACAAAATGGAAGAAAAGCAAAAACCTCAGCTTAAGAGAGAGTATGACTCTTTCCCGATGAGGAGAAATTTTTGAAAGGTGTTATGCAGTGTATCTGAGGGAGGAAACCTCTGGAGCAGGTGAATTGAAAGGCACATTGAACAGTGTGATGAAGACATTAAGACACGGGTAATTAATGATGTCATTTCACTGGCACTTTAACCCAGCTCTATAGAAAACAAGTCCAGGCCATCTCAACATGGGCCATGTATTGCATAACTGCAGCAGCCACTACCTTCAACCTACAGACTTTAAAACAGTACATTCAGGGCCAGGACAACAGCCTCATGGGTAAATCCTCCACCTGTGATGCCAGCATCCCACGTAGGCACAGCTTTGAGTTCCAATTGCTCTACTTCCAATCCAGCTCTCTTTTTAAGGTCTGGGAAAATAGCAGAAGGTGTCCCAAGTCCTTGAGCCTCTGTCCCACATGGGAGGCTGGGAAGAAGCTCCTCGCTCCTGGGTTCAACCTAGACCACCTCTGGCCTTTGCAAAGATTTGTGGAGTAAGCCAATGAGTAGAGGATCTTTCTCTCTTTTTCTCACTCTCTCTGTCTGTCTCTTTTTTGGTTTGCCTCTTTCTTGCTGTGACTCTGACTTTCAAAAGTAAAATAAATAAAGTTTGAAAAACAAACGAAAACTACCTGTACTCATTACCTTTATCGAGAAGTAGAACAGGTCATGTTCTCTATCACTTGAAATTTATTCTCTAGTTAAATTTGACCCGGAAGAGAACTTCCCAACTGGCCATATTGATCTCTGCCTCATTTATTTCTGTCATGGAAGATGATCAAAGTGGAGTAGCGTTGGCTTGGGGCACTTAATGGAGCTGGGTAGTCCTTGCTAAGCAGGTCTCAGGCACATCCAGAGCTAAACCTTTGCAATGAGACACTCCCACAGTTGAACTTTTGAGCTGAAGTTTTGAGCCAAGCCGTTCATACCTAGCCTCCTGAGTATGGCTGACCTCTGGAACGCAGCAGAACTGCGTTTTCTGGAACGAAACTCAGCAGCATTTATATAGGTCCCTGAGGTCCTTCCCTTTGCTTCCTGCTACTGGGTTCCATCCCGATCTTGCAAACTCTATTTGATCACAGGTCTGGACAAACCAGAGACAACATCATTAACAAACTTAGTAGTTAGGGCTATGAAGAACAGTCACCATCTAATAAACCCTCATAGTCTATATTTTAAATTTGAATTTTGAATTTGATTCAAATCTTAATAAACTCCAAGCACATACTCATTTTTATTGTTTTCCAAAAGGCTAATTTTTTAATCTCGGTCTAATTCACCAATGGATGTTTTACAGTTTTTTTGTTTTGTTTTGTTTTTGTTTTTTCTTGGCTTATTCCCAAATTCTCTAACAGCACGTCCTTTTAGAGAACCAGGCCATCGAAATTGTATTCAGGGGCCTGACAAGATTACTCAGTGGTTAAATTCACACCTTGCAAGCGCCTGGGTTCCATATGCAGCTACTTGCATATTATCTAGTAAAACAGTGGAGGATGGTCCTAGTGCTTGGGAACCTGCATCCACACAGGAGACCGGAATAAGCTCCTGGCTCCTGGCTTTGGATCAGCTCAGCTCTAAACATTTTAGCCATTTAGGGAGTAAACCAACAGTGGCAAGATCTTTCTTTCTGTCTCTCCTTCTCTCTGAAAATTAGCTCTGCCTTTCCAATAAAAATAAGTAAATCTTAAAAAATAAACTATATTCATTATATTCCTATTTTTTTTCATATCAGCCTCTTTGAAATTAGAAAGTAGTTCTGGCTGTGCCCAAAGCACCATATCCCCGGGCTGCTATAACTTCCTCTTTATCAGCTAACTTGTCTGCGGTGCACAGAATTGGATCCAAGATGTTTCCACCTAATAAGGGATGAACTTGTGAGCAAGGTGCATCCAGAATGGATCAGTTTCCTATTTTTAGGCAGCTGGGCCTTCCAGTGACAGAAAAGGCAGTTGTGGTCCTGGTGACTGCCGCTCCATCCCTCTGTGTCAGTTTTATGATCAACCCTGGAACTCAAACATTCATCTAGCTGAAAACTCATTCTCTTGATGGTTTCACTGGTCTGCCCTCTCTTTTTATTTCCATCAAAATGCTCTCCGGAAAGAACAAACAACCAACAGAACAATGCTCTCTGTCCTGGTTCAAAAATCACTTAGCAGATGTGTATTTCTTTTCCACTCACAGCATTAATCGTCATCTCTTAATAGACCTTTGCATTGTGTCCAAGGAATTGTACATTGCTTTTTCCCAATCCCAAATGTTCCTTATCATAGCTGGATACCACATGAGATATTGTACCTATAATACCCTTTGTCGGCTAGCAGTATTTGTCACTTCATGTTCTCACGGATAATGGTACCAAACATTTCCCATTCACTCAGGACCTTTCGTTCTATCTTCATTTCACAACACTTCGTTAAGGTTAGGAACTTATGTTCTCTGATAAGCGAGACAAGCTGTCCCAAACACTGTTTCTTTTATGTGACGATTTTTTTCGCAACTATGGAACATCTCCAAAATTTTAAAATCTTGAATGTTTCTCTTTAGTTTTTACTCAAGCTAGCTCATTAGAATGCAAAGAGTTTGAATAATGTTGGGACATTGAACTTAATTTATTTTAAAGAAACTGGAAAATTCTGATCTTTATTATTTGCAACAAGCTGAAAAACACTTCACAGCTGACTACAATACATTAAGATTATAACACATTGCATTAAGATAAAATATACTGAGCACAAGGTATAATTCTTACCCATTTTTATCTTAAGGAAAGAGACTAATTTGGATTTTCAGTCCATCCTGAATTAATGAATACATCTAGCAAAAGTTACAGAATACTCCAGAAATGCCACAGAAAATCTTTCCTCTGTTTATGTACACCAAGTGAGAGGGTTAAGTGTTTCTGTTATTGAAACCCAAGAAACACAGATACAATGCTTTTCTTCTCACCATAGGAAATTTTATTCTGTAAAATCTATTCAAGACAAAATTGGTTGAGGCAAATATGTTGGTGCTTTAGAGAGAAAGATCCATATTCCAACCCTCATGACAAAGAAGATGCATATTAGTGCAGAGATGAAAATGGAAAAGGGGCCAAGAAAGCAGTGTGATCCACGTAACTAGTTAACCTTTTCCGCAAGTCTTTCTTGATTTGTGGCATGAACCACGAAGATTCCTGGACACTCTTTCATGTTGATCTGATAACAGGAAGTAGCTTTGATCAAGAGGTATTAACAAAAGGTCTTCTGGGTTTTCTCCTTCCAGTTTGCTTTCTTTCCAGGTGAAACTCATGGGAATATTGTGTTCTGAATGTTAAGTTCCTGACACATCAAATAACCACACTCCACTCTGGTGAAATGAGTTAGCAGGTTGTGGAAAGGAGTTAATCCTTGAACCAAAACATTGACATAGACTGAGTTAAACTATTTGATGGCATGTAGCCTGAGCGCAATCAAAAGTCAGCCCTGAGTGGCAGTTAAGGCTCTTCTCCATAACTCATGAACCTAATAGCATGTGAAACCATGGGAAAATAAGGAAGGGTTTTTCATAAAGGATACATGCAGACACAGGAACTGCTAAGCTCTATAGACTGTTGCCAAGATCTTTAGCCAGAGGCCAGCATAGTGGCCTAGCAGAAAAAGCATTGCCTGAAATGCCAGCATCCTTTATCGACACTGGCTTGTGCACTGGCTGCTCCATTTTCTTACTAATGACTATTAGAAAGTGACCTACAGTCTCAGGTCACTGCATCCATGTGAGAGAACCAAATGAAGCTCCTGACTACTGCCTACAGTCTGTTTCACCCTTGGCCATTTTGGTCATTTAGAGAGTAAACCAGGGAATGGAAAAAGCACTCTTTCTCTAGCTCTTTCAAATTAATAAATAATAGTCTGTAAATCCTTACAATCTTTAACTGATACTTGATCATCCATATACACTTGAGAGATGCAGGCAGATCATTTAAAAAGAAGAGATAGGATCTCTCATATGTCAACTACTGATCTAACCATTGAGTATGCAGTTTGAGCCAATCAAATGAAGGACCTGCCACCAGCAAAAATACTCAACCTCATCTCTGTGTCATAGGGTGGCTGGGTCCATGTTGTTGTCTTTGATACATACACACAATGGTGAAGATGGGACACAAGAACAAATCAGCAGAGAAACAATATTTATTTACACACTTTATGAATGTACACAATGAGGAAGAAATGGAGCCAAGCTCAAGGCAGAATGCACTGAGATCCAGAAAGACAAGGAAATTGGTGAAAATAAAATCTGCAAGCTCAGGTCTAACATGAATCCCAGAAAAAAAAAAAAAGAAAAATAGAGAATATCCAAATGAGGAAAACATTTAAAGCTAGAAAGATTGAAACTTCTTCAAATTAAAACCAAAAATGTGCACATCAAATACCTAAAAGACAACTGTTTTACCATGAAGCATAGAAATAACAAAATAGATACATACACAGTACAGTATTTTTGAAATTAATGTAATGTATATATACAAGTTAGTTCATATTTATAATAAAAAGTTTTAGTATATATTCATAGTAGCCAAATACAATCTAAAATAACCATAATATTAGGTAAAAATCCAAGTTAATTATTGCCAAACAAGCAATCTATCATGAGGTGGTATTATTGGTACTGTGTCCATCCAACAAGACATAACAAAAAATAAAGGAAACAAAAATTGTGATTATTTTAAGTAAAAATTAATAGCTCCATGAGAATAAAAGAATATGTTATAAAGTTAAGTTTTCACATATCTGGGGTAATCAGTTAGTTACAATGTGACATTTATAGCAAATAACATTTCTTCGCTTCAAAAATATGTGAACAACTAACAGAAATTATTCGTATATTAATGAAATCTCAAGAACCCCAAATCAGTGAATAATGAAATAAAATCTAAGTGGGCATATCTCAACTCAAAAAGACCATTATAAAATTGAAGTATAGGCTAAAACATCTTCTAAATACTCCATGGGATGCATGAAGCTTGTAATGAGAATTATAACCAAGATTATAAGAAAGCTCTGGGCTAGTGCCATGGCTCAACAGGTTAATCCTCTACATTTAATCTCTGGCATCCCATTTGGGTACCGATTCATCTCCTATGACACTTCCCATCCAGCTCCTTGCTGTGGGGTAGCAAAGCAGTGGGAGGATGGCCCAGAACCTTGAGACCCGGCATCCTTGTAGAAGACCTAGAAGGAGCTCCTAGCTCCTGGCTTCTGATAAGCTCAGCCCTGGCTGTTACTGCCATTTGGAGAGTGAACCAGTATATGGCCGATTTCTCTCTCTTTCTCTCTCTTTGATGGAAGATATTCCTCCTTCCTCTCTGTCTCTTCTCTTCTCTGTTGTTCTGACTTTGCAATAAAAATAAATAAATCTTAAAAAAACCTCTCTATATAAATGACTTAAGACATACACATATGCTCTTTCTATATATATATTTTTAAATATATAGTACAAGTATACTATATAAGTATATGTATATACATAAATACACATACATAAATAAATATGTATCCATATCCATGTGTGTATGTATATTCATATCAATGTAGATACATCCATATATATGTATCCACATGTATGAATTTGTATGACCATGTAGAATTCAGCTCCATGCAGTCATTCCAAGATCAAGGCTGATGAAGTTTCCGTCATGTTATGTCTAGAATATTCCACCTCATCTGTCACTGTATGGAGAAGCAAGTTGCTATTCCAAGAGACATATTGATGAATTTTCTCACAAATCAGGTGGGTGAGTACTTGTCTCATGGCCCTGCCTAACTACAAAGTTCTGAGGAGTAAAATATAGCTATATATGTATGGCTATATAATAGAGATTGTCTATACATGAAAGTGACAGCAATTTGGAGCACAGTATTGTGGGAGACTTTTGTTCTGTTTTTTTTTTTTTTTTTTTTTTTGCAATTTTGATTCTTTCATTTTTATAAGAAGTCTCTATGTCATTTGTGAGTGTACAATTATTTAGAGATGAGAAAAGGAAATTTAAAGGATAACTTTGAAGAGCAATTTGCACTTTTATGCAGAATTATTTATCTGTGTGCTGTTTTCTTCAGACCTTGAATATTGTCTTATGACTGGGATTCCATAAAAAGACCTGTGCACTCGTGAAAAGTTAAAACTGTGTATATGATTAGTCTCTTAGCTCTGCATACCACACACCACTTAAAATTCTGGAGAAGAATCTAACAATGTAAATTTCCTATATCTCATTGCAGATGGACACAAGCCATTTTATGCTAGCAACTGAAAGACCTTCTAATGTCGTCTCATGGTTGAGAAGCCAAATGTATGATTCAAGCTCTGAGTGCTTGAAAAACCTTTGTCTTCCCGTGCAAGGGGAATCTGACCTGTAACACAGGAATGTGAGGGGCAGGTTCACAGGTAATGCGTTGGCAAATGTTGGGTTCTATGCTGTGTTAATCCTTGTGTTGCAAAAAGGATACCTCTCTTTTCCTAACACACATTCCTAATACTTCCACTTCATTTCTGTTTGCAGTTGAGGTTAGATTCATTTTGTTGTTGTTGTTGTTGTGAGCACCTTTTGCTGGTTCCATAGAGGATTGTAGACCCTGTAATCAGGTCCTGAATGGGGAAGTGCTTACCAGGGAAGGTATAGAGGGCTGGGGTTGGGTATTGTGTCTCATCTCCTGCTTCCAAGAAAGAGTTCCTGCATCTGTGATCTGCTGCCTGCTTCACCTGCCTCAGCCGTGTCAAGGTCATGGATCCCTGGGAGCAACGGATACACAGGAGGAAAAAGAGCTTGCTAGGGGCCAGGAGGGAAAAAAAGGAAAAACAAATACTAAGTATGCAATGTGTATGTGTATGTGTGTGTGTGTGTGTGTGTGTGTGTGTGTGTGTGTGAGAGAGAGAGAGAGAGAGAGAGAGAGAGAGAGAGAGAGAAATTAATGTTTCCCAAAGATGCTGGAAACAGATTGTTTAGTCCATAGCCCCTCTTGTCTTCTGATGCTCAACACTGAAGTGACAGATTTCTAGCCCTCTCTTAAGCTATTTCCTTGTTACATTTTCCTTCCACTGATTCAAATTCAACTCCATGGAAATACTACACACTTCCATGTTGGAGGACATTTCTGGCTTTGTGTCTCTGGCCGAGCCTCCCGTGTGTGCATGCGGGTCAGTGCTCCGGTGGGGACCGCAGGTGAGAACCCCACGGGCTAGTGCAGAATATTCCCTCCTACCTGCTCCATGTGCACAGCTGACAGCTCAGGGAGAAAGTGCCGCCATCAAGGAATCCGTGCCATCAGAACATTTGGTTTCTCGTCTCCCAAGTCCTCTTGGTGTTCGATCGTGACATTTCTTCACGCTCAGATGCGTACGTGATGTAACATTTTTTGTTGATGTTCTGAAGCGTGTTTTAGAGTTATTTTGGCTGAGTACAATATAAGAATGGGGCTTGCAACTTCTCCAGTTGAAATGCTAATCATCCGTTTCGGGTTTCTTTTGCATCCCTCCCCACCCCTTTTTGCTCCCAGGCTTTCTGTACATATTTGTTAAAGCTTTAAACCAAGATGGGTATTTAATAGACCTAGACTGTTCAGCTGGAAACAGGGCAAATGGGAAGTTTCTCTAGGGGATTTGTGGGCCTTTAAGATGGTGAGGGAGTGTGCCCCAAAGACATGCTCCTTGCAGCCTAATTGTTGACGAATGATGGAAGCGAAACAGCATGGAAATTCTACTTTTCACTTCAGCTGAAAAGGTGCTTCTAAAGGTGGCCAGGCTCTTTCGATAATTTGCCTTATTTTGAAAATCCAATTTGGGAGCTTCATTAAAGGGCACTCATTTAGCGTCCATGGAGACCATGTGTTTAGAGGAGCTTGTCAACAATCTTAAATGTTTGCCAGTGAGCTCAACTCCCCAAGCTGGGGTTACCTGGTTACATGGAGGCTCCTTTATTTCAAACAGGATGCAAACAAACTAAAACATCCTCAGAGCATGAGTGAGTGTGTCAATGCCTGCCCACCTTCTATCAGTTCACATCCCTAAGGTTACAATGCTTTTGGTGCCCAAGCACAACCATAATTCTCCCTCAGACATTCAAGAAGCAAAAAAATAATTTTTTTTTTTTTTTACTTTGGTAAGTGCTACTTGAAATGCCATGGACTGGAAACATTGTAACTGTTTCAAGCTGTTAAAAGGAATACAAGCGTTTTGTGAATGCCTAGAAGGCTCACTTACTGCTCACCGACTGCCTAATATTCCCAAGAGCAGGTTACAGGCCCACACTGGGACACAAAATTCGTACACTGAGTAGCTGAAATGTTAATTATGTCTATGACCTCAAATAAACCTGAGCTTTCCTAAGTTCCTAATGTGCCGGCAATATATTATTTAAAAAGGAAATGCAGTTGAAACAAAATCATATTTTTCTTTGAGATGCTATCTTTGAAAAACTGAAATCCGGACTCCATAAGATCTTGAATAAACGTTGCCACTGAATCTAGCTATACCGTAAAGATGTGGAAATATTCTGCTGCCTTTTTGTTTTTTTTAGCATCACCACTGGAATTTGTACAGAGAATACTGGGTTCTCCTCTGCACCCCTCAACTCAGCAGCTACCACTTCTAGCCCAGTTTATAGGATCATGTTCCTGTGTTTTAGTGAGCTCTCACGGTTAACCTACTTTCATACAGATTTTGCATTAAGGACAAGTGATTAAGGTTTGTGCTAGCAGGTCACCTAGACATCCATTCAAAAGCTGTTCAGGTACCACCCTGTTCGGAATAGAAATCAAATCCATGACTCTCTTTTCACACGGTCTCAATGGTTTCAATATACAACACAGCACAAAGTGGCACAATTTCCCCCAAAGGAAAGTAGGCTTTCCAGAACATGACTCAAGATGAAGCACTGGGAATTAAATTAGAAATGCTTTTTATAGTTTCCCCCTGAATTCTATAGGACTGAAGCATGCTTGCTAAAATGATCAAATAGAAAGGGTGGACTTATAGATCAAGTTCACAGTCCTGAATTCTCCAGGTTTGGTCTGCTGACACAACAGGTTTATGCTTTATCTAGCAAAAGCTGAACCCCAAGGGAGACAATTTCTTATACTTGTAGAAATAATTATCAATGCATCAAAGGTCAAGGTAATCATGTCCTATTATATAACATTTGATAGAAGCACACATATCATCTATTTTAGATTTATAATCAATACTGTACCCTATAGAACCACCACAGTTGTCTGTAGGAAAGACTGTTTTAAGAATATGGGAGACCCCTTTCTTAAGAACTCCATTACAGTAGCCTTCATTAGAGGTGCGTGACAATTAAAGGGACTAGGACATTTTCCAACCTGATTTTTGCTTGATTTGTTTGCTGTCTCATGGAGTTACTGATTGCAGGTGGGGAGGTTGACTATGTTCATTTTATGGTGGGCTAGAGCGATCGCTGCACCAGCTCTAAAGTTGCCCAGAACCTCTCCGTATTTAGCTGTATTGCTGGCTATGGTTAGAAGGAGCTTAAGGCAATTCCATGCAGGAGTCTACAACTATAATTTTACTGCACATTAATAACAACCTAGCAAAGACACCCTGAATCAAACGCCTTGCTCTCAGCTGGGGGCAGAAAGCTAGAGTGATACATCTTGACTATAATGTTGCAAAAAGTGGGCTGTACTCAAGAGGAATGGGCGGTATTCCCAGAAATTTATTAATTCTCCTCTATCTTTTATTTTCAAGTGTGTGCCCCCAAAACAATGGGGGAAAAGGAATTACAGATAATAAAAAGAATACATTTACAGAACAACCCTGAAAATCAAGTTTATTTTATTTTATTTTTCTTCAGCTGTCAGCTTTGATCCCTGCTTCAAGTCCTTTCCTTACGGGAGTTCTGCAACCCTTGAGAGATTTGCAACCAGTGTTGCGGTGGGCATAGGTTTGGGAAGTGCATTTGGCAATGCCCGCTGGGGACTTTCTAGCTCGCCGGAAGCAAAGAATCTCGGAGAGCACCAAAGCTACAGGCTACAGATTGATTCGGGTGGGGCGAGTTGCCATTCTTGCGGGATTGTCTCCGCAGAGCTGGCCTGGACAGTCTGTGCAGGAGGAAGCACCCGGAGCAAGGTTTTGCCAAGTATCCCAAGAGCCCGGAGTGGCGCTCCCCAGAAGCGGTAGGCTGGAGGGCGGAGGGAGCGCGCGACCGCCGGTTGGGCGCGGGGAGGCGGAGTGGAGGGGCAGAGGGCACCTGCCAGTTTTCTCAATGATTAATGATGCTCACGCTACCGCGCGCGGTTGCTGCGCTTTGTCTCCAGTCTTGGGGCTGGCAGAGAAAGGCGGGGGAATGGGTGGTACCAGGGGCGCACCGCGCGCCGCACAAGTGCTTGCACCATGGTTGGCTGGACTCCGGGCGTGCCCTCTGAGCCGAAGCCCTCAACACCCGCAGATGCCCAGCGACCAGCGACCGTGGTGTTCGGGTGTGGCGGGTCACGAACTCCAGGTCGCTGGCCCTAGAGGCTGCGGGGCCACGTGCAACAAGCACGCTGCATTGGGTCCCTACGGAGACCGGACGCATCCGAGGCTGCAGGCAGGAGCAGGGCGCCGCCCCCGGAGGCAGTGCCAGCCGCGTGGGAGGGTGCGGACGGGCGGAGGTGCAGACGACGGAGGCTGTCAAGAAGAGGATGCTGGGCCCAGGGACCGATCGAGGCTAAGACGCTGGCTGGGTTCGGGTGGGGCTGACAGAGCGACGGACAGGTGCGAGCAATCAGCCTGACAGAGAAGGACCAGGAGGGAGAGAGAAAAGGAGCTCTCGGAAGGCAGGCGCTCACACACACACACACACACACACACACACACACACACACACTAGAGTGAGAGAAACACACCCAGCGTGCATTTTCCCTCCAGACGCCCTTCTCTGACCAAGGGAAGCAGGCTGGAGCAAGGGAACTGGAGAGAGACCTGGGGCGCACCAGACTGCAAAGAGGGACCTAATATTGTCGGTGGGACCGAGGGACAGACAGACCGACGCATGGACTGGCTGCAGACGACAGCGGCAGCTTCTAGAGTAGAGTGCGGGGCAGCGAGTTACACCCTGGAGTTGCTGGACTGAGCGGCAGGCGACCGGACTCACGGACAAGCAGACGGGAGGCGGGGGCTGGCGCGCTCCTTGCCAAGAGGTTGGCCTCGGCACCCCGGGACCGCTTCCGCAGCTGGGGCCGCGGGGTAAGGAACTGCAGCTAGTGCGGTCACCGCAGCGCTGCGGGAGACCCCAGCCTGCGCCCCTGCAAAGATCCTTTTCTGGCAGTTCCACCAGTAATCGATCCAAAACCGGAAAAAAAAAAAAAAAAGAAAAACAAAAACAAACCAGCAACAAAAGCCAAACACAAAGCCACACTAAGCAAATCAATCACTGAGAAACGATCAGATTTATAAGAGGCAAAAAAAAAAAAAAAAAAAAAAAGACATTCATCCAATCAAGGCATCAGGACGCAGGGGGCATTTTCTCTGTTCCCGTCAAGGTAATACTCAGATTTTCCGACGTGAGCTTTGCGTTCCTTTTGTGCTCCCCCCACCCGCCAACCTTTCCATTTTTCTGCTGTGTCTGTCCTTTCCTTTCGAACTGTTCCCCGTTTCTGTGTTTGCTCCGCTTCTGTGTCTGTAAAGAAGGTGCTATGGCTATGATTGCTCTGTGTTCTTGTATTTCTCCGAAGAGAGGGGACGATTCATTCCCCTTCCCCACGTCAGGCAGGAGTGGAAAGCTGGAAGGGAATTGAAAAGGCAGTACTTTGCCACAGAGATCTTTACATTGAGTTTTGTTGAGTTTCTTGGAAGGAAGTTTGGAATGTCCCGGCTTCACTTGCAAGACAACAACAGGAAAGGTGGGAAGTGAGCCTTCTTGGTGTCCTGGGTCTTAAGATCCCTGGTGGTGGGGAGAGGATGTTAAACACGGTGAAGTTATGCAGTTTGATTTGTGCGTGCTTGAACGATGTTTCCTTGCGGATTTTGATGTCCTAAGTCTGAGTTTGAATGAGACAGATGTTGAGAAAGTTTTCTAGGAAGAAAGCTTGACTAGATATTTATGCTGAGAAATCAAACCTGGAGTCCTGGTTGCTGTCAGCCACTTCTCTGTTCAGAGCTTCACCCCTTCCTGAAGATAGAAAGAAAAGGCACTGTTCAGGTCGAAACGGAAAAACAGAGGGTTTTTTGAGAATGGGAGGGTTCTGAGAATGGGAGTTGTAAAATGCATTGCAAGCTTTGTGGGTATGTCTGTCTAGAGTATAGATATGAGTTTTACTTTTCTGATTGTCCAAGTATCTTGTTAGGAAAGGTCGCTCTCCCTAGACAATGCCATTCTCCAAAGCTGAAATGAATCTGCACAAGTTTGCTCAAATGGCAGAATCAATCCATGATTCCCACATCCTCTTCCTTCACCTGAAGATTGAAACTTAGGATTACTGAGAGCAGACAGAAATGCCATGATGGGGAGCTGTTTTCCTTTGGTAAAAGTTAAAAACCCTTTGAGACACACAGCATACCTTGTCCATAAATCCTGTGTGTGTGTTTGTGTGTGTGTGTGTGTGTCCAACGCTTTCCAGTCTTACAATATTAGTTTGTGTATTTTCCTAAAAGACAGTCAAATGGTAGCAGAGAGCTCTGGCTGTTCTGTTCCGGTAGCCAGAAAATCTAGTGTCTTCACCGCAATGGTCTCTACTGTATTCCCACTCTGGTTCCTGTGTGAGCGATCACACAGACACTCTCCCCGGGTCTATGTGGATTGCCAAGGTGTGTATTTCTGTTCACGCTTCTGTTTCATTCTTCGAAATCTCTTCCTTTCTATCATTTTGAATAAGAGTTTGAAATAAGCAAGAACACCCTTGAGCTTGCGTTTAAGTGTATTCTTTGAGTCATGCACTTTATCATGACAAAGATACAGGGGGATCATCTGATTATCTTTGCTTGTCACTGCTATAATGATTTGGTTGCAATGCATTGTTTAAGATATTTCAACTGCTATGTATACTTAATTCACCCTTGATGGATGTGATGGATGTTACAGGAGCGATAACTTAAGTTTCTCTTGATGCATGCCTTCTTTAACCGAGTACTTTGTTTGGGTGAGACATATGTAAAGAAAGCTGCACAATTCCGAAAACTGACTTTCCATTTCTGGGTGACTTAATTGCACGATGCTTGCCTTTCACAGCAGTCAGCTCAGACCAGACAGGCTGGTGTGCTGCTAGTGTTGCAATTTGCCAATCTCCTGGGGACTTTTCCCTCTTAGGTCCCAGTTGACAAGGGTTGTCTTGAGAACTGTGGCATTAGTCCTGTTAGAGCATGCTCCTCCGCAGACTTCTGGGCAGTCTAGTTTTAATGCTAGTTGATGAAGGGGCAAGCACCTCACTCAGCATTGAGAGAGCACCGTGTGGGAACACAGAGCAGAGCCTAGTTATGGATATTCGAGATGAATGTTGGGGAAGGTGAAGACCGATGTCTGGGTATGGTAATTTTGATTAGGTCCTAGTATGTTGTGCTAGCAGAAATCAAAAAGAAGTGTATGCATGTATTCATAACCTCTTGTTAGTTCTTAGAAGACTCAGGAATTTGAGTTGCTTAAAACTTGGAGTAAAGAGCGATCAGGGAGTTCCTGCCTTTGTAGTATTTTTGAAACAAGCCATTGAATTTTGGGGAGATGAGAAGTATAGAAATAATCTCAAACTCTTAAAATACTATGCCAGCGAAGGGTTGGGAGATTGTACAATGATTTGAGGATGAAATGGTTAGTATGGTTGTAAAATATTGAGACTGCCTGAAGATAAGCTACAGGAATTGTGATAGTTGTTTTATGAACTTGGAATCCTGATATAGAATTGTAGCAACTAAGTGGAGCAGGATGTGTCTTGGTTGAACTTGCTGGAATATTTGGGTTTTCTCGCCTGAACTCTGAAGTAAATGCCAAAGATGATCTTACTATAGGTTGTTTACTTTAAAACTGCAGATAGTCATAGCACTGGGGACTTCTGGAATGTTACCAAGAGGGGCAGAAAGTCTGCATGTTACAGCAAGGCAAGTGCAAGAGGCCACCTACCTGTCATGTTTGAAAATATTGAGAACACCTGTCGAGACAGGAAGTGAGAATGTTCCATTAGAGTGGTCTCTTTAGCCCATTTTTATATTCACAACATAATGTACACAGGTGCTTTTTCTTTGTTCCAAATGAAGCCAACTAGTCAAAACGCCCAATTATTCTCAAAATGAATAAACATTGGAAGTGATCAGTTTATATTAAATGGGAATTTGAGCCATATGATTATTTGTCTAAATGAAGATATTTAAACAGTGTTCAGAGGTGATTTCGACTTGGCCAATTTTTATGCTAAACTCTCCTAAAAAATTAAATCTTAAAGAGACACAAATCATAAGGAGCCGCTGTGGTGTTTTAAAGCAGAATGGTGTATCTTTTCAATTTGGTCCTTCTAGAAAGGATGGTAACCAGTGCTGGCTCTGACATCGACCTTATGGCCATGACATTTGGATGACGAAGCTGATAGTTTTTTCAAGACTCTCAAGTCCGTGGGCATGCTCGGAAGAATTCAGTGTGGACAGGATAATGAGAAGCTACTTGAGTAGAGTGAGGACTGTGAGTCAGACTCTGAAGACCCAATGTACAGGCTAGCCCAGGATGAGTGTGCTGGAGAGCCCTCCCTAGGAAGAGGAGAGAGCTGGAAGTCCATGAGGTTGGAAGCTGGGACTTAATCACTTATGTAGAAGTCAATTTGATTCAGGTTACCTTTGTGACAAGGTTAGGAAAGAATGTGGAGCTTAAAGGTGATAACGGGAGACAAAGCTATTTCTTCAAATGGTAAGTACTGGCATTATTCTAACTGGTAGCACATGGTGGTGGTATGTTTAGAAATCTGTGAATCTCTAACCACCAAAAGTATGAGTGTCCTGAGACAAATGCAGGGGATCACCCGGGAAGTTGTGTGAGCATGTTGTAACTCAGCAATCACACACTCCCTCCCTTTGGACCAAGGGTTCCCGTTTATTTCTTTTGTAGGAAATCTGCAGTTTCATCAGAACTCCATTTTTGTGAGTTTTGCCTCGCTTCATTTTTTGCCTTTAATGTTTATTACAATAAAAGAGTCTTAAGCAGTAATAAAAGTGAATAATTGCAGAGGATTGAAGGCAAAAAAAAAAATCTGAGCCAAATGAATCTCAGATTGATTTTTGTTTCAGGATGTCGTTTGTTTGGATGGTTAGCTGTGTAAAAGATGCTTCAATGCCAGGTCCTAATAAATCAATTTCTTTCAGTGCCTCAGCCTTATAATTTAAATTAATTTTGTTTCTCTTATATTAATCTCCTTCATAGCTATTGAAGTATGTATTTTTTTTTGCATTAGAGCCATTTCATTTCTCTGAGGATTGTATTTGAGCTGAGATATGCAGTGTTCCCATGGTATGCATGATAAGCTACATATAGAACACAGGACTTGACAAGGGTTATCAAGTTGCTCTAGTAGGTTTTTAAAATATTGGGTAACGTTTTTATCCTGGGGTCTCAAACTCTTCCGTCGTCTGGTGGTATTTTCTTACAATACAAAATGTCTATCAAACAATTTGAATTCACCTGTCTCTGAAATGAGAAGAGCATACATGTGTCTTGGGCAAAAGCTAGGTAGGCAAAACCTTTAGTGAATGGAAGTAATTATATTAGGACAATTGCGGGAATGTTGAAAATCCCAAGGGGTTGCTTGAATATGCCAAAGTTGCACAGTACCCCGTGCTGTATTGCATTATGCTCCATTGCTCTTGCTGCCAGCACCGATCCAGTAACTGCAGGTGGAGGGGATGCCAATCAGCATCTATGTCACACCAAGTCAATGTTTTAACTTCTTCTACATACTCTTCCCAAATGAGTATCTTCTGGCACTTTCTACAACCTCTGCTTAAGATACACATTCATTTGACAAGTTTATCAGGTCCTTACGTTTTATAGACAAGTGATATGTACTAGAATGAAAATTGAAATTGTGACGCATGAAAATGATGAAGGATTTGGCCTAGATTTTCCCACACAAGGCATAGGCTCATAACTATTCCACAGTCGTAAATTCATATGACCTTGAAAAACTTGCAATTGGTTTTCTTCCTCAGCAACAGAAAAATCATTTCATTTCCTTTATGTAAAATGGGGAGTTCACTAATGATTATCTCTTTTTAAAACAGGACTTTGAAAAAAAAATCTGCTATAAAAAAAAAACAGGACTTTGATCACATGCTGGCATATCATACCACTTCCTAAGTTAGAAATCCATTGCGCATAACACATGAAATGTTAAGATTTTTGTTAATAAAAATATCACTTCTGTAAATATTGATACTGATTTTAAGATAACGGCAAGTAAATTTTCATTTTAAATAGAAGAGGCAACATTTTTAGCAAAAAGCAAGCCATTAATGGCATTTGAAACATTTTAAAAAATTTTGTAAAGATTTATTTGACATACTTTGCCTAATTTTTCTTTACAGAATCACACATTTGTAATTTGCAAGCAAAGCAAATCTTTTTTTTTTCTGCATCTTTTTCACTTAGATGGATTTGAAAGCATGTCTAGGTAGATAAGCCCAGGCATTTTCCTCTGATTCCTGTACCCTCTAGAATAGAATTCATTGCAGTAGGGACATGGGGAGGGGGTAGTACAAGAAGTGAAATAACTCATTAGCTTCACAGTGAAATTCAGTGCTGGGATTCACTCATGGATAAGCATTCCTTTACATTTCTGCACTCATTGGTTCCTTGCTTTATAAAAATACTAGAGATAAGAATGAAGGTGTTCCTTTGGTAAACATAAATCAGAGGGTCGCAGAATGATTTTAAAGTATTTAGATTCCTTTCGAATTGCTGAGCTAAGCCACTTCAGAACCTTCCAATCCATGGAACCGTAAAGAAAAAAGTGATTCCAAGTCCAGGTGTTTTTAATCTTGCTGAAATTGAGCATCAGCACCAAAACTTAAGTAGAATATTTCATTTTTTTTAATCAAAATTCGGCATCAAATTCTGAAAGCATTGCACTGGTATCAATCTGAATCTGATATCCGTGGACGTCCCGGTTATCATCTACTCATTCAGTATTTCCAGTTGCTTTCAGCTAATTCTCACTACTGGTGAACAGAGGTGCAGGAAGCACTTGTTAATCTCCTCAAATTCAGCCAGCCTTACAATTATTTAACTTTTCTTTGCTCATCAAGTTAATGGGGGCAATTAGAAGTTTTCCTATTTATTGATATGAATATATGCATCAAAATTATTTTATCATTTTGCTTGTTTATATGTATGTGACATGGGAACCCCAGCAGCACTGATTTCCGATTGATTTTAATTACCAACGAGTTGTTGAATATTAAAAAAGTATCCTGCCTATGAGCATGGGATGAAATCTACATCTTGAATGCGTAACTCATTGCTTCTTTAGAACTGTTGCGCAAATGGACGAGAAACCTTTTGGTTGCGAAATGGAATTTTACTTTATTTTTAGAAAAAAATGTTTATCACCAAATTATATGTCAGTATAGCACAGAATTACACTAAAGTTGGTATTAATTTTCTCATTAGTTGTTCTTTTACCTGGACTATGAAATCAATCAAATTAAGCTTTATTTTTATGTCTATTTTCGTATCTACTCACTTTAAATTTACTGAGATATACTGGTGATGTAAGATTACATAACATTATCAAACAATTGACAGTGCATCGAATACACAAATTTCACAGCAAACAATGAGCTGGTGTGTTCATGGTTTTTATTTGTATTTGCTATTGCGAATATAACTTTGATCACTATGCAGTTCTTTGGTGAAGATTAAATTCTCTCTAATTCAGAAATTTTCATATGATAACTAACAGGCCTTCTTAAAAATAAACTAACATAGCATGAAATCATACTGCAGGCAGGAACTGTAGTCTTTGCTTTCCCCTGGGGTTGTTAAAACTAGACTGTGTACATCAGTCTCTAATTACTATTACAACCATTGCCTTTACACAGATCCATGGATGACACAGATGGTAGTGTTTTCCTCAGCATGAAGAGGTGAGAATGTATATAAAGTTAATACAAGATAATTTTTGTACCATAAATACATATATATCTTCTATGTATACGTTGCAATGATCCCATAATATATGCAGAGGAATTATTTCATTTTATGAGTGATTGCAAGTTGGTTTTATTTGTCAGATTGTCTGCAGCAATGTTATAAATGGTTAATGGAAGACATTGAAAGATAAATTTATTTTGATGCAAACATTTTTTGAAACCATGCCTACAAGGGATTCTTGGAATGTCCATGTGAATATGTAGTTTGAAAAAAAAAACTATGAATGGATTTCAAAATTGTAAACCTCTTTAAACTTTCCATGAGCTCTTCAAAATATCCTCATAGGAAACAGTAGACATGTTTGGAATTCGGTGGACTTCCTGTTTGGAATTCAGGATACAAGGAATGGAAAGTACTTCACCAAAGGTGGGAAACTTGAGTGAGATCCCAGATCTTGGATCTGTGTGTCATGGAGGCAGAGCAGGTGCAGATAAGGGTGAGACTCCACAGGTTCTGCGAAGTGATGCACTTTGTAATTCAAATCAAAGATCCAGCAAAATCAAGCCAACTGCAATGGCTCTCACTTCTTCACAGTTCACCTCCATAGATATACACGTCATGCTCCAGTGTGGGTTTAGTGCTAATATTTAACTTGTAGGTTTGACCGAATAATCACTAATGTCATTTTGAACAAAAATCTAAACCTCGCTGTGTCTCGTCGTCGTGCAGGTAAAACTGCATTATCACTCCCATCCACAGTTTGCTAGTTTCGTGGATTCAATGATTCGGTTAATTCCTCTTTGCTTCTGTTTCTCCATTCTAAAGTGGAACTAAGACTCTCACAAGCAGTAAGTACAAGGAAATGCCTGATGCCCGAGACTATCACCTTTCCATATCAAAGGAAAAAATTAAATTGCACCATGTTAGGGAGACGCAACCTACCTTTAACAAAAGTAACTTAAAAAAAATTTTCCATGCTTTGGAGTGTAGGTATCATCCACTCCCACCCGGGAACATATTGATGATTAAAATTGGAAGCAAGGGATTGATATATGTATTTTTTTTCTTTTCTTTGAAATATGTGAAGCCAAACCCAGGTAACAGCAGAGATCTTTGTAGCGATCATGATGTTTATGCAGTGAGCATGATCGTCTGCTGGCCTAAGGGAAGTAAAAGTCCCATGATGGGTGGTCTAGACAGCGATCATAGAGGTATTATTTCCCCAAGAGATTTCAGATGTGCAATTTCTACTGTCTAAATATAGGAAAATCCAAACCTTAACATAGGAAGGGATGAGATGGACCCCATGCTGATGATTGCGAGTCAAGAAACCACAACTCTGGGTCTGCTAGAAAGAGACAGACTTTTCTACCCTGAGACAAAGCAGCAGAGTTTGGCACCTGCGAGGAGGCTCCCATGACTGTCCTGCAGAAAGCTTTGGCTCCCTGTCTTCAGTCTCACAGTAAGCTGCTTGGAAAGGGCTGGTGGCCCTAAGCAGTCTACACCTGCGTTGATGGAAGAGCCCATTTTGTGCCTGTGTGAACTCGGCTGGAGGACACTAGAGTCCGCTCCCAAATGCGGGTTAACCCTCCATCCATGTGCTCAGCTCCGAAACTACGGAGTCTGCCTGAAGCCTCGATGCATTTGATAGTTGCATTTTAATTTTTTTCATCGTTTGAGTAGTAGCCGTTCTTCTGAAACAGAGCACATTGCAGAAAACAATCCAGTGAACCTTTCCGGAAAAGGTATCTAAAAATGATGACGTCATCCACTTCTCTGGAGGATTGGACAGGTAGACACGGCAAGTGCGGGATGAGAACACCAGCTAATCTGAAGCATCTAGGTCCTTTCCTGCTTTACAAGCTACATCTCTTTCCATGCTCTGGGAAAACCTTTTTTCTGGTCACACCGAAACATGTTGGTGAGAGTCAAACGGTAAATCATTTCGTTTACCCAGGATTATTAAGAAAGGGATTAATGCTTTAGTCCCCTCTATGACGGTGATCTTGTTCTACAGAAACGGAACCGGTGAAGAATCAAATAAATGTGCTTTCTTAACTCACTGCCTACACTTCAGAAAACACAAAGTATAGTGCTGATTGGATGAACTGGAAGTTCATCCATGTACATCCTAAGGAAAACCAAACCTGTCCTTAGAGAGAGAAATACAGCCTTTCCCTTGGAGACTGTGCCAGGTGTTAGGATTAGGTAGAAAAATGCTATATTCTGATTTCAGTTGGTCTGCCATCAGTAACCCAGCAAAATATATCTGGTGGTACATACTGTCTAAGTAGAGAGCTTCCATGAGCTGAGTTGAGAAGTCCTCTGAGTTCTTGGGTAATAGTCAGCAAGACACGCTGTTGCATCACATGTCACTATCATGACTGATGCTTTGAAAATATTGAGGTTTACCGATGTCTTAAGACTTACGTCAAATACTTGTGGATTGAGTTTCAGAGATTAAGGGAAATCCAGAGTTGCAGGTGGACAATATCTTGAATAAAAATGAGATAAAGCGTAATTTGGAAAACTTAGGAAAAACTCTTTCTTTATCAGTAAAATGTGTTAGGAAAATGAACTGTCTGTACACCTTGCAAGCATGGAAGCCTGGGCACCTGAGGAGTTTGAGCAGAAGAATTCTGTGGATATCACTAGAGCACGAACTAAAACAGCCAAGCAAATAGCTCTCCAACAAGAAAAACATGACCAACTGACAAAAGGGTGCAAAGAACTTGGATGAGCCCATTATATTCTGTTATGTGGGCCCCAGGCAATCATATACTTACCGTATGATGAGAGCTGTAAGCAATTGGTTTGCATTAGGTTGGGGTTATGGAACAAGACTGAAAGTTCTAGGCACCTGATAATATAAGAGAAAAAAATCCATTACATATAATAACATATGAAAGAAGGATCCTATGCTGTTAGAATTGGGTTTTTCTAAGATAATGTTATTGTTTTCGTTTGTTTTTACATTTCGTCTTTCTTTGTGTGAGAAATTGGAAAATTATTGCCAAAAAATATTATAAAAATCCTTGAGAGATAAGGAAAATAATGTCTGAGATTAAAGAGCGTTATCATTCTACATTGTTCTATAGGGAAATCACACATCAGGAAAAGAATTGTATCTGTGGGTCAATTGAAGGATGATTTTTCTGAGATGCAGTTTTTCCCATTGGCAGAGCAAAATATTTAGATATTTGGGGGCAGGAAAATAACTGGATACATAATGACCTCAGATGATCTGGTTCCTGTTTCAAGAATAGCTTGCTTTAAAACACTGAGAAAGAACATTTAGTAGTTAAATATGAAGCAACAACAGCATACAGGAAAATGTTTAAAATCTCTTCTGATTTACTAATTTATCATTCCATGCCTTTGTAATATCAATGGGTCATTTTTTAAGCTGTTTATGAAATGGCATTACATGTTTTTTCTTCACTTTAGAAAATGATCCCAAATGCTACAAAATAAGAATGTAATCATTAGGCATGCTCTTATCAGGAACAGTTTCTTAAGAAACAGAATCTGGGATCCCTGGCAGCTGGGCTCAGTTCCAACTCAGCGACTCACTAAAACCTTTCCAAGCCTCCACTGGCTCATTTCTACTCTGAGGTTGCTTTAAGTATCGAATAGAAGGTGCTTAGCAAGTGCTTTGCATCAATTTATTGATCTTGGTGCATGTATTTTCAGTTTATCTTCTCCTTATCAAAATCTTTGCCTGATTGACAAAGAAAGCTAAATGCTACCTTCCAGATGTATAGAAATAGTATGGAATCCAGTCTCTAGGTGGGATGATCTGGCACTGATTTTTAAGCCCGACAGAAGATTTTATAATCATTCATGGTAGACACGCGACTTGCTCTCCTTGCAGATGAAACAATGCTTGTATGCAGCAAAGGGCTATTTGCGTAATCAGAGATGCACCCAGTGGATCTAGCCAGAGAGGAGAACTATAAAATCCATTTTTCTAAAAATTGCTTGAGAACATAATGTCAACATTTCAACCCAGCTGTGATGAAAGATTGGTTTTGATGTTTCAAGAAAGGCTAGGGAAATAGCACTGGTTTTTATCATTTGCTGATTGAATCTTTGGGAAGAAGTAAGGATCAAAAGGAATGGAATTCACAGGCTTGAAACAGCTCCAGATTTAATAACTTGAAGTGGCTGATAGTTTTACACCAGGTATTGGCAAATGTACCTAATAGATTGAATTGACACAGAGCCAGCATTTAGGTATTCTTGATGGGTCACACTAACAGACGATAAGGAAGATCTAAGTGAAGGCAATGCGATGTTTTTCTAAACTTGTTAGGAAAGCAACCATGTGGCCATTTGTGGTGGAAATCTGGACTCATTTTATGTATTGATTAGGTCATTAGCACCATTTGTTCTGCGCTGTGCAAACTGCTTCACTTGGCTTACTCCTTCTGTACTCTGAATTACCTTGTTTCTCTAGGCAATCTAGAGATCTGGAATTTCTGTATCCCTGCCAGTATCATTTGCTGAAGCCAGAGGGACAGTGATAAGTTAAGAATCAGTATTCGTAGGGTTTAGTAACAGAGATGTAAACAAGTTATACTCTGACTCCACCTTCCTGCTAATGAGCACCTTAAAAGGTTGCAGATAATTCAACCACTTTGCTACCAAAGTAGGAGAACTAGGCAGAATTCCCAGCTCCAAGCCTCAGCCTGCGCCAGTCCTGGATATGACAGACATTTGTGGAGGGGACCAGTGGATGGAAACTTTAGGCTCTTTCATTCTCTATGCGTCTATATCTGCTTCTCCAGTTCCTTTACAATGTGAATGACCCTGTACTGGATCACAGCTGAATAGACACAAACAGAATGAGGGAATCTAAAAACTGAGAATCAGGGAGAAGAGAAGGATATATGGTTGGGTCATGGCAAACAAGAGAACTTTAGAAACTATGCAAAGTTACAGTCTTGTCATGAGGCAATGTTTGGAACATGGGTGATGCCATCAAATTATTTCATCCCCCCTTGGGGTGCATGGTAAAGAGATAAGCTTATATAAAATATATGCTTTAGTTAATATATTTAATAAATATACATTAGACATATGTGACCTAAGTTTGAAGTTCATCTCTGCCTTGACCGAACTGGCCACCTTAGTAAATCATTGTGCTGCTGGTCCTTTTTTCATGGCTCTAATACAAGACACCAGAACAGGAGATGTGTCCATCTTGCTTTCTTTATAGAAATTATCTATCCATGAAATCGTTAGTGCCTATAAAATATGCGTAATGAATTGATATTTCAGTCTATCTTTTTTTAAAGCTATAAAATTGTGATTCGAGTCCTGAATAACTAAAAAGGTAACAATTAATAAGGGGGAATGAGCAGATTATTTTCCATTGGCTTCTATAAAGCATGAGAAATATAATTTCCCAATTAAGTCAATGAATACGGGGGAATAAGAGACCCTGGTGTGTCTAAATTCATACCTGTTACTCATCAAGCAAGTTCATCTGAAGTAAAACAGCTGTTTGAGAGGGCCCCATGGTTCACACTAGAGAGCAAACAGTTACCTAGGATAAGTTAGTAAGCAAAACCATTTATTTGTCAGAAAAAAAATATTTTTTTTTCAAATTAATGGGAAGACATTTTTGAAAATGCCTAGTGATAAATAAGGTTTAAAGAGGGAAATAAAAGACCTTTTTTTTTGGCTTGATTTTTCGCCCTAATGGGTTTGCAAGTTTGGGGCTTTTAAATGTATTTTACGATCCTATTTTGTGATTCTTTATAATTAAGGCCCATTATCTTGTTCTTCGATGTATTGTAAGCTATTCTTCTGTCAGGCAGGAGACAAGTGCTATCCTATTTATCCCTTGCCTCTGTCCCTTGGGGAACAATTCATAACAGGTAGATAAACTGATTTTCAGCCTGCTCACCAGAGAATTTACAGCTACTGAGAATAAATTACTCATTTTCCCTGATCTGTGTCTCCTGAAATTAATCTTCTGGAAAACCTGAATCTCAACCAAGCCGTGGGAATGTGCTTCCTACATTGTTTATCCTCTTTTGTTTTCTACCAACAAACCCCCAACACCTGGAACACACATCCCATCCCCGCAGCTTGGCTGTCAAGTACACTGCCCTTGTTTGCTGGGTGGAAGGTGGCAGCTGCTTTTGGCAGCTGTTCAGGATCAAAGTGGCCTCTTTATCCCCTTGCCCTCACGGAGTCAGTTTCTCAGATAAAGGAAGTGGTAAGGTTAACAGAAGTTTCAGCCTTACACTGAGATACAAGTGAAGCACCCTGGGAACCATTAACCTGCTTACTGCTTACTTGTCAAAGGTAGCGCCTTCCTTCAAATATTGGTGCAGCCAAGTTTCGAGACAGTGCTTGGCTTTTATTCCAGATGTTCAATCATATTACGTGACCCGAGGCAGAGTAACAATTCAAAGAACCATTGGCTAGCTTGAAGAAGCAGAAAATTCTAGAGAAATTGCAGATAAATACAACGCTTCATTTGCTATGAAGCTATTTTATTGTTGTATGCAATGAGCATATTACTTCAGATGTCTTAACCTAACCAATCCATCATATGCCTTGGTTAACCTTATTTGGAAAAGCTTTGACAAAACATTGGGAGAATTGCCCTGATTTGGTTGTTGAGAAGTGTTTTTCTAGTTGGGAGCAGAATAGAGAAAACAGGTACACGTAGTCTGGTTAATATATGTGTGCATTGACATAGATTTATAAATATTTTATCTATAAATGTTTAATTATAATGTGACATGCATATTTGGGATCTCATTACACTGGAAAATGAATACTCTATCCTCATGAAGTCAGTCATGGGTGATCTAACTAGCTAATTTTCTGTTTGCTTTTCTTTCTGAATTCACTTATTTTTCTGCTAATGAACAACACCCCATTAGCGATAGGCTTACAAAACAAAGATATCAAAGAGTGGGAACACTAGTATATTCCATTCTCTCTCCCAAATGATAGAAATATAAGATAGATTGATGAATGGATTATTGTTTCAAATGAGGAATCAGGGATTTTTATACATTTAGATTTTAATTCCATAGCTCTACCCCAAAACCAAAATGGCTTCTGAGAAATTCCAGGTGATGATCCCGGACCCATAATTTAACATAAACATTCTTTAAGTGAGTTCTATTACAGAATAAAATCGGTATCTACTTTCTTTATTATGTTGGAGGACCCATCTCTAAAAAGGTGGTTCTTAAGGATGTACACACGCAAGAATAATTTGGATGCTTAATGAAAATTCAGATTTTTCTGATGTGGCAGAGCTGGGGTAAAGGCACCCAATATTTAGATTTCTAACAAGTTTTCAAGTGGTATTAGTGTCATGAGACCAAAAATTGTGAATCACTAAACAAAATCCCTTTCAAAATATAGAGTTCAAGCAATTGTCTGTTCATAATTTTAAATATTAATGGACTACTGTAAGATCTAAAGACAATTCAACCTCAAAATAAAAGTTAACCTCATCCAAAAATATTTTTTAAAAATATATCATCTGTGTAGCATTTGTTTCTAAACATTTCTTGCGTTTTAAAATTTGTTTTCCACTACTTTAAGTGGAGAGAGAGAGAGAGAGATTGACTTGTCTACTGGCTCATTCCAACAAATATCTTCAACAGTAAGGGCTGGGCCAGGCTGAAGCCAGGAGTTCGGAGTCTCATCTAGGTCTCCCACACAGGTGGCAAAGGCCCAAACACAGACACAGTGAGCTGGGGCTTACTGGATTAGGAACCAAAGGGACAGACTAGAACTTACACTCCTGTATGGGATGCAGTTGTGGAAATCAGTGATTCAACTCACTGTACCCTAATCCCCAGCCTCTCAGCATTCCATCTTAAAAAAGCAAAGAGAAGTTACTCAACAGAAAGAGGAGCTTGTGTTCTGGAGGATTTTAACAGACTGCAAGATATCTGTCACCCCTGATGGCTGCATTGACTGGAGTTGGGATAGGTTGAATCCAAAAGATGGGAGTTTCATCTGTGTCTCTGCTATGGGCACATTGGCCAAAGTTTTGGGTTGTCTTCCCCTGCTTTGCAGGGCTATTAGCAGGGAGCTGGGCTGGAAATGAAGCAACTGAGACTTTAAAAGATGCATATATGGAATACTGTCTCTGCAGGTGGCAGCTGAACCTGTTCTACAACAATGCCCTACTAAGGATAAGAACCAAATAAAAATTGATGACTACGAACCCTGCAGCATTGTTCATAACTGCTGCAAACTGGAAGCAACTCAAACGCTCCTCTGTACTAGCAGTGCCTGAAACTGGTCGGGTAGGCCTCCATGGCATCATGATGAGTCAGGCAAGCAAGCTGGGAGCACTGTAGTCTGTGTTACACTTGTGTCACATCACAAAATGATACAACTGTAGTGACAAAGTATAGATCAACTGTTGTGACTCTAAAGGGAATGCCTAAACAAGGTTTGTAGAGTGAAAGAACCAGTGAATCATGGCAATAATTACTTAGATTTCTACTTGTGTTTTGATTCACAGAACTGCATCAGACAGCCTGTGTCACACACAGACCACCTCTGTGTCATCATTCTGTCATCTTAATCTCCAACCGGTCAATTTGTGGTCAGTTGGAAAGCTGGAAACTGTTAACAACCCTAGCATTGGCCTCTTATGTACGTATTAGCCACTTTATGCCTCACACATACCAAGAACATAGGCTTTCTTAAGGGAAAGGGCCACCTTCCAATGTCTTTTTTGAGGTCATTAGCAGGGAGATGGACCAGAAGTGGAGCAGCTGTGGCACAATCCAGTACCCGTATTGCATGCCAGCCTCACAGGCAGCTGCTTTACCCACTACCACATAACGGGGCACCTGTGCCTATTAGTTTTAAGATTAGTACAGGGCTACATACAGAGTACATGTCTTGTGTTTCATTGAGATATTTGAGGTAACTACTGGTGGGAAATGATTGCTTATATCTGTCAACTGATGGCTGAACCGACACTTATGATAAAAGATAGAGGTCTGACCCAACTAGTTGTCTTCGTTTATTAAGTGTTCTGAACTACACCCATGGGTGTTGTATGTACTCCTGTGTACTCCTTGATAAACAAATTCCAGGGGCCTAAACAAAACAAGGTGAGGGAAACAAGGAGCACAAAATGGGTTTGGGAGCTTACGCTTGAATAATCGCAATGCTGTTTGACCTTGGACAAGGATTAACCATTTCTTTCCTCCCTTTTTTCCTCCAATCTTCCCCATCTCCCCCCTTGCTTCCTTTATTTAATAAATGCAAATGATTCGCTGTGATGAGAATTAGAAAAAAAAACATAAACTGTTACTTTTGGCAACTGGCACATAAAGTAAAATAGGAAAACACCATTACTATTCTTTTTTGTAGTAGGAGTTAACGCCTCTTTGTTTAGGTAGACTCCGATTTGACCCACCAGGGGAATCTGTGAGTATGATGTAGGAGCCACTTTTGTGATTTGTTTCTTCAAAGTGGTATGTGGTTATTAGATTACCTGGACAGGAAAGAATGGCTCGCCAAGTTCCTGAGGACTGGCCTGTGGGTCTTGGGACCTGCCAAATGAGATCATTGATCCATGAATTAATTCTAGCACAGCCACAGTGGTCAAGGTTTGTTTATAAAATGAAGCACTTGATGCTGTTGAGGACTTACTGCCCTTCAGGTCACCTGTGTTTTGAGCTGACCCCTGTTGGCCTCGTGGCTGGGAGGTGTATGGCTGCACTCAGGCTACGCTGAATTGGAGAAGCAGATACAAATGTTCCTTACAGTGCGTGTGATGCACACAGGCCAATTGTCTGCAGCTGGGACTGGCAATCAGCAGCTTCCCGAAGGAGGCCTGCTGGACAGTGTTGTCCAAGATAATCGATTGTTTGTTTTGACCATGAAGCTTGATCCTCATCTCAGGCATCAGTCCTCGCATTCAAACGATAAGGTCTTTGCAGCTCCTAAATAACGTTGAGATCTCACAGCAAGAGCTTGTCGTAACCCACAATCATCCTTGCTGACTTTGGCAAACAGGATATGAGGTAACATAGATTCCAATTTTTTTCTTCAAGGAGATATGAAAATATGATGTGGTCGATTCCAGCAATTTTTTTTAGTCACCCATTCCCTTTAAGAAATATCTTTCTGTGATGTCTCAGTACAAGGGAATATACACATGTATCCCATAAACAAAAACACAAATTCCCCACATACTTGTGAATACACGTATGCAAGGTAAAATCTTACAAAATTAGACACAGCTTCAGTGGGTGCTTTGGGTAGTATGAGCTAATTCTTATCTGTTACATTTCAGTCTGTTTTATTTTACTATAGCCTTTGTTCTATTTATTGTATTTCATTCAAAACATTCAGAGTATAATCAAAGATTTGCAACGAAACACCTCCAGTCTGAAATGTATTGATCTACATGTAAATTGACTTATGATTCTTTCTTCTTAGTATTTGCAAGAGGAGTTCATTTGGAATTGTGTCTTTTTTTTAATATTCAGCTATATAGGTTCAGTTTAATACAAAGATCAAAATAAGAGGTTCTTTCTGGAAAAGAGTGAAATATGGCTGCTCAATAAGTGCTAATCAGCAATTCAGATTAAATACTTGAAAATCATAGTTAGACATCATTATTAAATTATACCCATTGTTCCAGAAAAAATTGCTTTTTGTATAATATAGTCAGCATAGATTTAGAAAACATTAGGTGACCTGAGGTTTATACGTTTTGTACAGTCACATCATGCAAGCTAGTTTTATAAATGTTAGACCTCAGATATATACATTTTACAATGAAATAGTGTGCATATATTATAAACAATTAAGATTTTAAAGAATTGATCAACACATACATGTTTCCTGACTTACATGATTGGAATCTGTTCTTGGAAGACATTTATAATTTTTCAGTTAAAAAAGGCCTAGTAGTTTATTTTTGTATTTGCATTGTTTGAGAGAGGGAGCGGCAGAGAAAGAGTGTTTATGTCTGCTATTTTGCTCTCCAAATTCCTACAGCAGCCAGGGCAGGGCCAGGCTGAAGCCAGGAGGCAGGACCTCAATCCAGGTCTCCCACACGGACAACAGTGACTCAAGTCATTGAGGCATTACACACTGCCTCCCAGGGGCTCCTTTAGCAGGAAGCTGGAATAGGACCAGGATCAGGACACAAACCCAGGCACCCAGATTTAGGATCCAGTGTCCCTAATTGCTGGACTCTTAACCACTGTGCCACTCATCCAGGCTTGCTGACAACTGTAGAAATGTTTAAAAACATTCCAGACATCTTGATGCAGCCTGGAGACGAAGATCAACTAATAGTTCCTGCACTTACACAACTCAAAGCCTGACTTACGGATACTGCTTATATCTGGTGTGAGTGCTGAAATGGGGACACATGTCCAGAAAGTCATCCGTGTGAACACGCAGAGGAACAGCTCATGGGAAGAACACGTGTGGGGGATGGTTATAGGCTGGTTATTAGGGAGAGATATGTCGTGGATCTCATTCTGTTGGTTCACACGTAGACTTAAAGCAGTTATTTGTTGCAAGCGAAGTTCCTACAGGAGGAACATTTGCAAAACGGAGATGTCTGTACTGTGATGGTTAGTGCTGGAGGGGTTCCTTGCTTTGTATGGAAAAACAGCTTCTTGGCTGGGTTACTCCATCGGGGACACATGGGCACACAATGACAGCAGGGTGTGCGAAGGTTCATGCAAGTTCTCATAATAAGAATATCAGAGAGCTGTGTGCTGACAAGTGTCACAGGTGTTCATTGCACCATCTGCTGGCATAGAGACAGCATGAGACACATTGCCAAGGCTAGAGTGTGTTCTAGCCCTGACAAGCCTTCCTGGCATCCTGCTCAAGGGATTCTAAGGTGAAGACCGGTGTCACTCCTTTTTGTCCCCAACACACTGCAAGAAGTGGTTTAATGAGCAGCCGTAAAAAAAAAATATCACTTCCAAATTACTGAAAAACCTCTTCAGTATTGGCACATAATTTTTCTCATTTCCTCTGGAAGGGCTCAGGGGACTGGTCTGTTAACGGTTCTGAAGAAAAAGCAAGATGACATCCGAACTGGAGGCCTGGTCACCAGAGGACGCTGAGTTTCTGGCATTGCTGTGTTCACTGTTGCTGTCATCCTCTCACTGCCTTGATGCTTGTGAGCTATCTGAGCCCAGACTGCACACACCATATGTGCATTCCCACTCTAACCTTGCTCCTCCCTCCTTTCAACCATCCCCACTGGGCTGTAGCCTGTACCCTCCCACTCTCTGCTGTCCCTTCGCAGGACAAGGGAGAACCGTCATCCATCTCGGCAGGAAGGAGGTAGGGAGACTGCTTCTAACACTTGGCTGTGTGTGGCAGCAGGGTAAAGCCGTGGCTCACTTCATTCTCCAGTTCTCTTCTCGAAGAGTGATTGTCAGACTCTGAAAGACAGTGAACCAACCTTAACGAAGGACTTTGAATAAATGTTTCTGCTCTTACTCTCTCCCTTTTTCTGGGCTACAAGAGCGCCATCCCTTTTTTCTTTCCTTTTAATCATGATTTGTGCTCATCTGAATTCTTTCCTTGAAGATTAAGGAAATACCTGGTAAGAATTCATTCGCTATTTAGCATGCCTTCTGAATAGTAGAGAAAACAGATCCTGGGAGAACTAAGCTGAGAAACTCCAGGTTGTTTTTAGTACTTAAAGGCAAGTGATAGACTGTCTATCTTCGTGCCGCACAATTTCTAGCAGAAAGCCTTCCCCCTAGCAGGAGCTGAGGAAATAAATATTTATCAATCCTACTGTCACCAAAAAGTCCTGATCACACACGTGGACATATTCAAATGGATTATGTAGACAATGAAAGGCTAATTCTCAAGAGATCATATGTTTTATTTCATCCCATTTGAATACAAATCTTTTCAACTTCGTGCAATATCAAATACTGGATATAATGTAATATTCTCATATTGATTTATTGTCGTAGTGTGAAAACCAGCTACTGAGCTCTGTGTATATATAGAAGGATGAGTCATGCTGCTAAAGCTTCAACTCCTCCAGGCATCTGCACAGAAAGAAAAGATAAATAATTGGGGAAAATGAAGGAAAAACAGGCAACGGGCTCTCAGCCATAACTAGTAGAGTTCGTGGTATACATTCAGGGCATAGAATTATGGTGTAGGTGTTTGCTGCTATCTTAATTATTCTTTTGTGCCTATACTAGAGTGTTGAAGTTCTGGTGTTTTACATGCTGTCCACGAAGCACTGAAACCTGAAAATAAGTACAGCAGACAGAAATGGAACACTTATAAATATCTTCTGTCCAGCTAAAATTCAAAAACTAAGCAGTGTTCACTTCTAACTGGTGTTTTATGCCTTGCTTCGTTCCCAAGAGCACTTTCCCCCATGGAGAGTGAAATGCAGTTGGGCTTCGTACCTTTTGTGACCTTCCACAAATGTCTTGGCCTCATTGAATTTCAGTTGTTCCATGTGTATGCCAGGAAAGGGCACAACAAACTATTACTGGCTAGGAGGAAATAGATGTGATGGCTTGCCTGAGATGATCCACAGTTTACTAAGTGAGAAATTCTTGTGTAACAGCCATGGTGATAGTTTCCTACCTTTTTAAAAAATCTGCTAGTAGTTTGCTCAAAAAGATGTATTTTATTTATTTGAATGGCAGAATTACAGAGAAATAGAGATAAATTTATAGATGAGAGAGAGAGAGAGAGAAAGAAATGGATCTTCTATCTTGCTGGTTCTCGCCTCACGTGGCTGTCAATAGCCTGGGCTGCAACAGGGACTTTAGAACATCCATCATGCAGCTTCGATATTGTATCCTTCTATTTCCAGAAGTTTTTAATTCTTTAAAGCGCAGTGCCCTTATAGCTGAGAGGAGAGAGAGGTCCCCTGGAACAGCATGCCCTAGGAGTAGGTTGAGATTCTGCAGTGTTTGAAGTCAGGGTTGGTTCTAACAGCTCTGACCTGCATGCAGGTCAGATACCCAAGGAGGCCTGGCCTTGAGTCACAGCCAGGTACGGTGCTGGTAATGCCACATGTCATGTTCCTATAGATGCTGTCTGAGTGGTGGCCTCTTGGAAATTAGTGAATATGGAAATGACCCCTGAAATATACCAAGATCAGACTTTATGTTTTAGAAAGAATTACATTGTGCAGCGAAGGTCTAAAGCAGTATTTGGAATCTCATGGGAACTCTGCAAGTTCAACATCCAAACCATTTCTGATCTCGGGAAAGTCCAAGGCTATAGTGGACACTAGGCCCGTTTAGAAGCCGCCTCTGCCTAGCTCTGTCCTCATGGTGAAGGGCCCTGGCATGCCCAACAGTGAATCAGCAGTCCACTTTGCCCCGCAAATTGAACAGGAATTTGTTGGTTGTTTGGCTCTGGAGCAGGTGGTGGTGGGGGATTGTGGCGGTTGTGCTTCCTCTTTGGGGTGGGGGTGGGGGGGCTCAGCTGTTTCCTTGGTCACATGCCCCTAGTAAGAGCCTGCAGAAGGCAGGGGGCCAAGAATACAGCTGAGACTTGAGTGGCAGCCAACTCCCAGCAGCTGCTACTGTGTTCTCTGAGCTGGAACTGTCTGCAGGCTGCTCTGTGGCCTCATCTGGCATTTGGGGAGGGGCCTCACGGGACTGTTACTTGCATACTCTGAGTGACTTCACACACCTGCTGTTTCATGTGTGCGGATTCTTCTAAGTGATACTTCCCCCACATTCAAACGACATGAAAAAGTTTAGTACATTCAAACAAACAAAAAATGTCACTCTTACACGAGCAGATGAATTTGTAGATCGTAAAGGAATGCCGGAGGTATCATCTTATCTCAGAATGTATGAATGTACTAATTATGTCTTGGCTTATATTTATGTCTGCTTATATGCACTACAGCTCTTCAGAGATAGAACTGAATCAACACCAAGAAGCAATAAGTTTTAGTTTCTCTATGGCCTTTTGCTAGATAGATGAACAGTTTTGGACCATATTATTGCCACTGGCCTGATTTTTTTTTTCAAATATGTTAATCTTATAACAGGCCTCTCAGGTTAGATCAGAAAGTGTAAAACAACTTGCTTTTTGAAATAAGAGGCACAGTGTGAATAACCTACTGAACATGCACAGTAAAAATATCTATAGAATTAAAATGTGTGCTTAGGTGAGCCCACACCAGCATTTAGCTCTGTATCTAGATTTCAACACAGTGAGAATGGATATGATGTTTAAAATGGTTTACTCTAGTTGTTTTATATGATGTCAGCATATCTATTAGGAGGTGAGAGATTGTTTCAAACCTTTAGAATTTAATCATCTTCATGTTCTCTGGGAAAATATTCCATGAATTCCCGGAACCATCCTCTTATCCAAAGGTACTTCTGCCTCCAAGGAGTTGCTTAATGAACCCTACTCAATGATTCAAAGAATTAATACAACTTCCACTACTCTATTCTTGTCATCTTTGTAATACCTATTTCTACCAAGGCACTTAATAAGTGGATGTAGAATTTTTTTTTTTTACGAAGATATTCAATTATTCCTAGTCATTAAGGGTAAAATGCTAGGATGGCTGTGCTGTCGTGGCTTCTGAAACAGCCAGATCTCTGTTGGTGGTGTGATGACTCAGCTGTTCCTTGCCCAACTCCAGAGCTGCTCAGCTGCAGCCCTGCTGATGCTCAGCCTCAGTGGCAGAGGCCGCTCAGCCCCTGACACCTGCTCCATCAGGAGCAGTGTTCCCTGTAACGTTCAAGTGAACGGTGCTATGGACAGCTGCGGATTTGTCTTGCTGTGAATCCAAACCAGCTAAGAGGAAGGGACGCTCACTTCTTAATGACAGTGGTCATTCTCCCATAAGATTTTTTATTTTTTTTCTTTTTGTAAAGGGAATTAAGTGTTAGCCCTGTGATACTTCTGATTATCCTTGATTTTGGTTATTTTTGAGTGGCTTTCAGTTTTGTAATTTTTTTCCACACATAAAACATATTTCAGGATAATTTCAATTTTTGTTTACTTTGGTCTTTAGGTTTTTTGGTATAGTTAAAATAATTTTGAAAACCTTTTGTGTCGGGTGTTCATCTTTCATTGACGTTGGTTGGAAGCGTGCCATTTCATAGACTAAATTCCTATCCCTGCACAGTTGGTTACATGTCCTTAGATGTCCTACCAGTAGCTTCGTGAGCAATTCTTGGCTGTGCCTTTGCTTTCCTATTCTCTAACGGACTGGGTAAGGATCAAGCCCCAACAAAATAGCCTCACAGTGTGATCAACAACACACATGAGCATTCAGAGGTAGTCATTGTTTGCTCTCCATCTTTATGTTTATTTTGCTCGTGATGAAATCCAAGCAGGTTCATCTGAGAAGGTGTGCCAGTCGTGGATAAGGATGTGCCCTCAGCTATGCCCTGGGGTGCTGTGCAAGTGAGCCACCCTGGCATTGCGCTGGCACACCTGCGTTACAGACATGAGGTGACTGTGATCCTCAAGGACAAAGTGGAAATCCTGGAAGCAGCCTCCCGGAATTCTCACTCTGCTTCCGCCTGGTTCTTCGATATCATATTTACTGTCCCTATGACTCAGCTTTTCCATTCAAAAAGAAGACTATTTAGAGGCTTTGTCATTTATCCTTAATCCAAATTACATCAAGCACATAGCAATTATCTAGTAGATGTATTAGAATTATTTTAAACTGACCTTATTTATATTATCATCTAATTATATTTTTGTGGAAAGATTTATGCATTTAAAAGATAGAATGATACAGAGAGAGGGACATAGAGAGATCTTTTATCTTCTGGTTCACTGCCCAAATGACAACAGCCAACCCTGAGCCAACCCAAACCCAGGATCCAACAACTCTGTCTTGATTTTCCACCTGGGCGGCAGCGACCCAAGCACATGAGCGATTGCCGGTGGCTTTCCCAGGCATCTTAGCATGGAGCTAGGTTGGAAGCTGAGCAGCTGGGACATCAGCCAGTGTTTTAATGTGGGGTGCTCATATTGCGTAACTAACTGCTGCAGGATGCTGGTTCTGTAACTTCATTCTTCAGTAAAACCTCAACTTGCATCATAGTAAAACTAATTTTATCTATCAACGTGATTAAATGCAGTGATAATGACAAGGAAGAACTAATTATTAATTTGTAAATGAGATCATGGTGGTTTTTCATTATGATTAGGTACCATAATCTCATGACTGGCTCAATTTATGTATAAATTGATTAAAGAAGTAATTCTTCAAGCCATTATAGTATGCCTGGAATTTCACTAGGTGATTGAGTACTCTTCTTCCTTTTTCCCATAAAGAACAAAGAAAAGTTAGAGCTTTTTTTTTTACCCCATTATATAATCCTCCCCTATTTAGGTTTTGAAATTTTTATCAAGGAAATCATACGTAATAAAATAGACTTTACTTCTGAGAGCATCTTACTATGTGTTATGAATTCGATGACTGACTATTCCTGTCTTCTCCTTTCGGTGTAGGTCATATAAAATCTTGAAGGCTTCCCAAATCAGCTCACAGCTCAAGAACTGAGTACTCCATATTTCAAAGAGTTAATGGAGACTTACTCCACAATCGATCAAATCCTGAATCTGATTCTTTGTTAGGTAGCTGCACGCTGGTCTTCTGCACATCTGTAACCCAGGTGCACACTCTTGCACATTTTAACACCTTTGTAAACTTTTTATATGTTCTTATGTTCCTGTTGTTTGATGCAATACCCTATTTCCAGCTATCTTACCAGGAATATATAAGTATATATAACTATAAATACATACATGAATAAATAAATAAATAAATGCTATATAGCAGGATAAGCAGAAAGATAGAGATGGAAAGAGATTTTTCCATCCACTGGTTCATTTTCCAGGTGCCCTCACCTGGGAGGGCTGGGTCAGACCCTAGGCAGGGGCCAGGAACTTTGTAGGAGTCTCTCCCATGGATGACAGGGACTGAAGTACTAGAAATGACACCTGCTGTTCACTTCAGTACCTTAGCAGGAAGCTGACTTAGAAATAAAGTAGTCATGACCAACATGAAGAGCTCCAATGTGGGCATAACCAGCAGTAGTGCAGCTACTGTACCAGGTTTGCTTTGTTTAAGTTCAGAGTTGCATGTTTAGCCACACAATGGCATGAGGGCATGGATGGGTTACGTTCATGCTTTCCTGCCAGATATCAGTTGGCAGTTCCTCTGTCAGCATTGCGTTGTTGTTATTCTTTTGAAGTCTTTGAAAAGCAATTGTACTTGCAACTATTTTGCCTGTGCATGCGACACAGGTGTCTGTCTTGTGACTTCCAGGTGCTTAACTATCACAGAGTCCTCTGATAAAAGCCCGCAGACTGTCACTGGCATCAACAGACGTCCCCAGGTATGTGCTGAACAGAACCGCGCACTTTTTGTTTTCAGTAGTTATGGGATCACGTCTCTCGACACCTCAATCTGGACTGATCCTGCACCTTGCAATGTTGCTAGCACTCTCTCCTAGTTCCTTCATGTAGAATGGTTTGAGAATCTGCCTTTCCTGCTTTGTTTACTCTAATGTGTGATGCTAGGACACAGAACAGCTATCCTTTTTATAAGATCCTTAAAACATAGTAAATATCTCTAAGTTGGAATTAGAAATTAAAAACAAAAAACCAAGCACATATTTTCTTCAACTCTGGCTGCTTAGCAATGAAGGGTCCAGATGGCAGTTTCGTGTAGAGTACAAACAATAGAGAAAGTCTTCTGTCACCTGTGAATGCTTTGCTCTTGAATGCAACTCAATCACATATCCCCTCAAATGAAAATGTTGTTTTTGGTTCTACTTTTTTTTTCCTCTTTGAGTCTTATATAAAGCCTGGCATTTGTCAGGGAGGAGAGGTGTCTTGGCTCTGGCAGGCTTTTGAGGTAGAAAAGTCATCACGTGATTGAGATTCTGACACTGAATGACAGTGAGGAGGCCAATTTTGAATTGTATCCCCTCGCTTACAAATGTCCCGCCATATGCTCCCTGTATGTCACTATCCAAGCAGGGCATCTGGGGTCTAATCAGTATGGCCACAGATGGCCCTTGAGAGCCGGAGCACAGCCCAGTGAGAACGGATACACAGCGATTCAGATACCTTAAGTAGGAAATTACCTTCTGGTCAAACCACCGATTCTGTGGCACCAGTGAGCTGAGAGGTTCCTGAAAAGGTTTCCCTTTAGGATTGCCATGATGTTGCCTCCCAGCAACTGATGCCACTCATTTCCCTGCTCTGTCAGCAGCGGTAAGCACAGGAAACTCCAGAACCAGGGCTTTCTGTCCAGTGGCCTTCATCCGGAGAACTGAGTGCGGCGGTAACATTCTTTATGTGGTTTATCTCCTTAGAATGCTCAGCCCATGTTTATGGCATGTCCCACACAGCCACACCCGTGCATTCTCAGCAGTAAATGCCTGGTGGACCTTCTTTTTGCATAGTTGTTTTATTCATGTATTTTCTGTACCTGAGTTTTTAGCTCAGTCCTGCACCTGCAGGCATGTAGCAGACCCCTTTTCCTACAATGTCTTTGAGGTGATTTTGATAGTGTCTTGCTTTTATGATTTAAAATGGTTTGTAGAGATCCAGTAAAATTCCAACATTGTTACCCATTGAAATCAGCAAAACACAAAATGCCAATGTCAAATGACTTATTTATCTTGCATTTCAAGTGCATCTTCTTCAAAGGATTTATTTATTTGGCAAACAGAAAGCAAGCAAGCAAGCAGACAGAAAGGGAGGGTGGTGGAGAGGGAGAGAGGGACGGGGGGAAACAGAGAGCGAAGACTTCTATCTGCTGCCTCACTGGTGCAGAACTGGTGCAAGCTAAAGCCAGCAAGAGCCTCGAACTTCATCTTGGTCTCTCCACATGGGTGAGAGGAGCTGTACACTAAGTCCATTCTCTGCTGATTTCCCAAAACACATTAGCAGAGATCTGGACCTGCAGCACAGAAGTCTGGACCTGAATCTGTGCTCTGATATGGGATACAGGTTTCGAGGGGACCACGATGGCCTCCCCAACTATATCTTTATACTGGACATCTGGGGATAGGAAGAGCTATTTTTTAAAAACTGATGATTTTTCCCTAGCAAATATGCTGACCTCAACACAGTGACTTCTTCATTGGGTTTTCAGTGGTGTCAATAGATATTTTTGGATCACACTGTCTTGGGTCAAATTGGGGGAAAAAAAAGAAACAAACAAACAAAAAGGCAAAACAAAACAGAAGAAAACAACTGGCTCCCATGCTTACCCATGTGGTAAGAAGGCATTTTGCCCCACTTTGTAATACATGGATGTCATTGCAGCAGAAGTGGGTGACACATCACCTCAGTGGGATGGATTTCACTTTGGTGAGAAGCCTGTTGGCACCAGTACTCAGGGGGAACTTCATGAAATGATTGTAAGGAAAGAAGTGTGTAGGGGGGACAGAGAGAGAGAGAGAGAGAGAGAGAGAGAGAGAGAGAGAGAGAGAGAGGTTGTCTCCAGGTGAATTGTTTCTATACAGCTGGAGATGTGAGCAAGCCTTCCATTTCTATCCATGCCAGCGATAATTTCATCATGCACTTGACTGATGATGTCATCCTGCATTTGACTGGTGCCCATAGCTTTCTCAGAGAAACCTAAAGCGTGTACAAGCTTACCTGTGTGTAGGAGGACAATTGGTTGAATATCATTTGCATGAAAATAATAGATTAGATATTGTTTGCATGAGAATGATTGATTGTATATACGAAGAGAGGTGCTTCCCTAAGCAGGGAACCAGGAACTAACAGACCAAGGAAAGGAGACTTCCTCTTGCTGCTGAAATGTAAATTCCTCAAACCCTCTTCCCTGAATGCCTACATGACCATCTGTCTTTAAAAGGTCTGATGTTGTTAGTAAACTTTGGCTATTGATCATCAGTCAGTAGTCCATGCATCTTATCTGCTCCGTGCACCAAATCCATCGCAGCCTGACAGCAAACACCTGTGCACAGGTCTTCAGTTCAGGGGTTCAGGACTCTCCATGGCTTTAATTTATATTCATCAATATTTCTTTTTAAAATTGTCCTCCTTTGAGAAAGTCCTTGAACTAAAGTTAGCTAGCGGTGGTGACGCATATTGCTTGACTTAAGTTGCATCCTTTGGGCCTTGCTTGCCTTTTGTTCTCAAGGACTTTCTATGTTGATACTTCACTTTAGCTCAACTCAGTCACTGTGCATCCCATACTTTTCCTTCTCTGATATCCTACCCGGGAGACTGCAATATACGCCACACAGAAAGTGCTTGAGAAATATGTCTGAACTCTTCTTGAATGGATAGGCTGTTAATCACCTGACTTAGCCAAACTGAAATCTTCTCAAGACCTGGATGCATATCAGGCTTTTACTCTTGAAACAGGCCAGTGGCTGTTGAATAATTTGGAAGGAAAATTTAACCCTTGCCACAACAGCCAATGAGTCTCTAATGACTTGACCCCACAGTGGAGGGAGCAGTCCAGGAGGAAAACCACAAAGACATGACTCATATAAATCCAAGCTCAGCTTGGCGCCCACTTTTATTCAGTTAGCCAGTCCCATCACGCACCATCACTTTCCTCCGCATTGGGGTTAATACTGCAGTAGACAAAACAAAAATCCCCTTGATGTGGAACTTGCAGAATTGTGCGTCTTTGTGCTGCTTGGCTGAATTTTGAGTTTTGGGGGAGCAAGAATCTTCCTGGTTGCTGAGACCAGGGGGAGTCTGTAGATTGTAGAAGCCATCAGCCAGCTGACTCAACATTAAAGAGTGAGACCTGAGTGCAGCTCGCTCTATCTTCCTTCTCTGAGGATAAGGCGTAAACCATCTATGTAAGACCTTCAGTCCAAAATTACCCATGTAGGAAGCACGCCATAAAAAGTAATTGTTGAGTTATACATCAGTTTAATCCTGTAGAAAAAGGTTGATGGCAATTGTTGCTGCAAAATGATAGCCAAACATCTCCATGTTAGCTAGAAAGCCCTTCGGACTGTGTGCCCTGAAATTCCAGATGCCACAGCTGGGACAGCTGTGGCTCCAGCTCTTTCGTCGCATTCCCTTCACTGTGGGAGTGGAATTCAACTCCTGGACTCCCAGCTTCAGCACTCATAGATGCTGCAGCTGCAAAATTTTCCTCTTTATTTTTGGGGGAAGAACCTCTGCATTTCTGTGCCCTTCAAGACAAGCCTTTCTTGCTACTGGGGAGGACAATTTAAACAACTGTGCAGATGATGTCTTTAAAATAGGTTTAGTAATGGTGACTTTGTGGAAAATAATTTCGAAAATGCAACTTTAAGGCATGAAATACCAATTCACATCATCAAATACCAAATTTTGACAAGGAAAAACAAAGACATTATAGGCATGAAAGCCTCTTTTTTCCCCCTTTCTAAATGACTTTCATGGTCATTTAGAAAATCTGATGAAATAACTCATTGCGAATGTTTATTTGCTCTTGTTCTTTTTGTCAAAATGTCTCTTCTCTTGTTTTCTTCTTTTCTGTAGAAAAACTTTCAGTAAATGAAGCATTGAGCTTCCACTGTGGCACCTGTAACTGCATCACACCTGAAAAGTTCCATTGTGTTGAAATGACAATTAAGTCATTTAAACAGTTCTATTGTGTTCAAATGTCTTGCAGCAATGACGATGACAAAATTCTATTTCAAAAAAATTTTGATGCCTCTAAAAAGTAGTATTTCTTCACCTATCATTAAAAATAAATCTTATCCTAGACGTGGATTTTTAGGCTTTCAAAGCTAAAGCTGAAAATATGCATCTTGAAATGAATCTTTGTTCCATGACAGGAGACTTTCATGACAAACAACTGAAAGCAAATAAGAGATTATTTTCTTGGCAGATTTTAAGTATTGTTCCATTTGAATTTTGATTACAGAGTTCCAGCCTCTGTGAGATGTATTATAGTCAAGGAAGAAAATCAAGGGGCCATACCTCACCTATCCCTAAAGTGCTGCTGCTTAATATAGATATTATAGCACACTGATATCAGAAGAGTGTGCTATTCAGAAGGATTTCTACAAAATCTATTGGAGGATTTTTTGTATGAACAAAGTTACATGATACCGTTCTGCACAATATCCCAGCCATGTTACTCAACCTCTTGGGAACTTTATTTTATTGTACTTAGAATGACAGGGCTACTCCCTATACTTGAGATTTTAGCTTTAAGCCTAAATTCTAAGAAACACACTTGTTTCTATTACACTTCACATATTCTGGTACAGGAAGTATTCTATTTATCCCACATTAAATGATTCCTAGCCTCTCTGCAAAACCTGAGGATGGCTCCTCTGCGAAGCTAGGAAACGTACAGCTAGGTGATTCCCATGTGGCCTTGGGAAGCGGGTTGTACAAGTGGACAGGAGATATTATGGTGGAAGTTATCAGCCAGTATTAAGATAGTCTGATAACTGGAATGTCAGTTTTTAGGTTTACCAAAGGGAAACGCTGAGCCTAATGTCAAATACATGTGAACATTGAGGATAAAACCAAGGGAGAGGCTCCTAATTCTGCAGTGTTGCTTGTGCAGGGTTGGTTCCTTCTCAGGTAAAGCAGACAGTGGTCCAGAAAGAAACAATGTGCAGGGCTCTTCTGCCATTGCAGACATGTGTTTGGTGTGATCTAGATGTCCACTTGAGCTATTCCTAGCACATGAGTAATTGAAAAGCTTTCTCTTTCTGAGTCAAAATAACTTTGTTATCCATCTTTGCTACATATGGTCATGGATCGTTTCCAAGACACTGGATTTAATGTCAGCTAGACCAACTGATTACAAAGTCGTCTTCCATTCTGTGAATGTTTCATTTTTTCTGGAAGTTTTCACATGGTTGGATTTTAATGCCACCATTTCTGGGTATGGATAGATCTTTCCTAGACTTTTAAAGAATGATGAGGGATATGCAAAATGGTGATGGCTTACATGGGTTATAAATGCTAAGGCAACTTGAAAATCATTGGAATACTGCCAGCGGTGACACTATCAAACTAAAACCAGCCTTAATGCTCTCAAAACCTTGGCTTATTTTCTCACACGCCAAAAGGACCATTGGCTCCAGCCTCTGCATTCCATTTTTTGAACAGAGAATTCTTATCTGCAATAAAACATATGCCAAAGCTTGGAACCATTGACAGGGCTCACGATCAGCTGCCTTACTCCCTCCAGCTCTCCATGCAGGCTGTTGACAGTCTGATGTCCGTTCTGCACCAAGAACCAAGACTATGTCCAGCTTTGGCCAATGTATTTATAGAGAGTGTTTTTTTTTTTAATCTGTTACTTTTTTGCTGGGGCAAGTATGTTGTCACACACACACCCATCCCATGCAATGTTTCGGGCAGAAATGCAGATTGCTTCTGAACATTGCAATTTCCCTACTTCTCCAAGTTATTCTTGCCATGGTCATTGAGTATGGACATACGACAAAACGTGTGAACGTGGCTAAGGTGACAATGATGAGGAGGGAAGTGATGGTGATATAATTTCTCAGAGCCCCATGTGAGTGAAGTACTAACTGGCACGCAGTTGTAAAGCTAGCCAGTGACTGCACATTTTCAGTACATCACAGGAAGATCTGTAAAGCAGAATGCCAATGCCCTGGTTGTGTTATCACTTTGTGCCTTTGATCTGCCAGCATGCGTGTTTATTTTTTTATGTCATAGTTAAGAAAGAATCAGACAGGTTTTCAAGCAGGGCTGCATTAGTTGACCTGAATGTCATGTCATTATGTGAGACAACCTTAAGCATGGTGAAATCTCTGGAAATGCTTTCCAGGAGAATGATGAGTCGAAACATTTCTGCGTTCTTCAGTTTCTTTTGTTGACATCGAACCTCCTCTCACTTTAAAAATCATTCTGATTCTTAGGGCTGTGGTTGTACATCAAGAGCTTTGGCATCAGTCTTAGCCACAGCTGCAATTCAGTGAAATGTTGATCTAGAAACTAGATTGTGCTACTTTCGACGTTACTGTGATAGGTAAAGGAGGCAATGTGAGGCCGGGAACACTCATGTCAGATATCTATATCCCCTAAAGTCCTAATATGGAAATTTTCTTTTCTTGATCCATTTGAATTTCTTCCTCCAAAATTGTTTTCAGGAAAGTTTGTCATTTGCATGGTGGCTTAAGAATCTTACAGAATATGTGTGCATTCAGTTGACCAAAAAGTTTAATTAAAATGTGGAACTCCTAGTTGAGTATTTCTTATAAATCCCTTAAAGGATTTAAATGTCTTTGAGACATTAAATGCGTTTGAAAATTTCTCATAAGTATCCTTGTCACCTTGAGGGGAATTTCCGATTTGCTAAGGATCTTAGTCTGTGCACTATATTAATGCATGTTGATCTAGTTTCTAAAAGGATTACATTCCAGCTTCTTTTTTGTTTGTTTTTGCTCTCTTTTAAACTCAATTTTGCATGTTGCACAATTAAAACAAAATCTTAACAGATTCACTACTGTGGGAATAGCTCTATTTTGATTTATAAGGTTTTTGTAGTATTTATATGCTTTGTGTGCGATAAAGACCAGTCATGACCCTCATCATGTAAAAGGCTTTCATTTGTATAAGCATGCAAGGATGAGAACAGTGTGAGAAACTTCTCAGTTGTTGAAATCAATAAATCTTGATTATGTTAGTTCATCCTCAAGTTCTTTGCTGATTTTTGGAAAGATTAGTCATCTTCGTATGCATTTTTAGTACAAGTAGTGAGAGAAAGTGACTAATGCGGTTGAATCGTCATTTTACACACTCCTTGGACTGTCACTGTTTCCTTCCCCTACACGTATTCATAGGCATTAATACATGTGATACAGTTGTGCACAGAGACACAACTGAGACGTTTCTATTTGGTCGATGGCGATCCAAAAGCATAGTTGGTGTTTTTTTATTATGCCACTCCATTTTCACTGTCTTTCTCGTCCCCACAATATTGACTGCTAAAGAAGAAACAATATACATATAATGTGATGTGGTCATTGTTTAGTTCTTTTTTCCTTAGTAAATGATAGGCAGCACTGTTGATCAATTCCTGTGTCTTCTTTTGCAAAGCCCCGATGGCATTTGTTACAGTAACATGTCCATTCCAAATCAGACAAAGTCATAGATGAATTTGTCATTTAGTTACTTTGCAACAACTGAGATTTGTGCAGTGTTTACTAATAAGTGGTTGGAGGAAATCATCTGTTCACAGTGTTGGGTCTTCGGGGAAATGGGAGGAGTTAGAGGAGATCGGGTTAAATGACAGCAGAAGAGGCAGGTTAGTTTGGCAAACAGAAAGCTGGAGTACAGCTAATTTCCTCGCATGAGAGTCTTAGCAAAGAGAACAATTTTAATCAGTTACAAAAATATTTGTGATCCATATGTTGCTCTCTGTTCATCCCATATGCCCATATGCTCTTTTATCTTGGTAGATGATGACTTTATGATTCAGGCATGCAAGAATAATACCTCTCTGACTTTAGAGCCCAGTGCTATTTCAAAAAGTGTTCTGGTAATTACGCATATATACTTGCCCAGGCTGTTCCCGCTCTGAGTGACTTAAATGAATATCAGTTTGTTCTTACTGCATGGGAGGAATTATATCTTGCATCCTCCTACTGAAGCTGGATTCACACATTTAGAACTTAGATTTGGAAAACAGCATTGCCATTTACCTGCTAGCTTAAATGCCACTTTTCAAACACAAGGGTCAGAAAAAGAGGCAAGAGGGCTGCAAGGATCACTAGTAACTTACAGGAAAAGGATTACAAATCTGGAAGGGCTTGGTGATTCCATTCATCATGGATGTTTATTCTAAGACATGTTAGATAATGAACTCGTTAGCTAAATGGATCCAAATTTTAACACCTGATGATTTGTAGTTGATATCCAGTGTGTTGCAGTAGACCTGATAAAACAGGTTGACATTGAAAATTAAAGTTGTTCTTGGTGAGTGCTTTGTTCTCATTCTAAATGCTTGTTTGCTCATCTTGTAATAGCTCTATAATTTCTAACAGCAGAAGAAGCATGTTTTAATATAAAATTTTGTGTTTTAATGAAGCATGGATAAGCCTAGATATTATTGACTGGGCAAGTAATTGTGCCTTCAACAATATTTTTTTGTCTCAACAAATGGCTTTGTAACCCAACATTGTTGCTAATACAGTCATAGTAAAATCCTTTTGGGAACCAGCTGCTCTCACTTAAACTTGCAAAGAAGGGATGGCAAGAAGGAGGAAGAGAGGGTTTCTAATCTACGGGTTAAAGAACTGAGATGCATTTAGTTTCCAGAGACAGACACGCGATGGAAGAGATACGCATGCTGGTAGACTTTTTAGCCTGGCACCAATGTAGTCGCAACAAAGGGAAGAAGATCCAACTTGGTGTTGGCACATGCTCCTGGAAGCCCACCTCCGTGTTTGCATCCAGTCTGTCTTTGCTGCTGTTGTGGTAGGAGTTGGTGAGACAAAGAAAATGCGCATTCTATTGTAGATTGTTTCCAACAGGCTGTGAGATTGGAGATCTGCTGAGTCTCCCTGACAGTGTTTTCTTGCTGTCAAATGGAATGCCCTGCTGGCAGCGGCCGCCCTGCTGGGAAGAGAGGGCTGTGCTTGGACTGTGCTCAGCACACAATGAGAATGTTAGGGATCTTTCAAAGTTGTAGAAGCAAAGATACAAAGTATTCTCAGCCAAGACAAAGTGAAAGTTTCCCATTACCCCTTAAAAAAAGAGAAAGAAAAACTTTTATAGATAATGCCTGATTAAATCAAAACTCTTAAATATGCATGATTATGGTAACAAAAAGTGATCACAGAAATAGCAATACATTGTATCATTAATCTATAATTAAGACAAAGCCTTCGGTTAAAAAACAGGCAAGACTTTTGCACATAGGTGATCTCAATTCTCATTGAGGCAAACATACAGCTTGTTTTTTTTTTTTTTAAATACAAAGTGCGAGATTTCACTAAAAAAGGTTAAAATTGAAGTGAGTAATCTTCGGTGCATAATGCAATTGTTAATTTTAGCTCCTTGCGTGGGTGCCTTTCTGACTTGAACAGCCGGCTGTAGCCTTCATCAGAGAAGAGGCAGGCAGCTTGAAACAGGTGGAGTTGGATCAAGCTGTGAACGTGATTTGCTGGAAGCTGGTCATCACTGTTAGAAACTCAGTCTTCTCTATTTACCCTTAGCCTTACCATGCTTGTGGCCGCGACGGTTATTTACTTCTCATGTTTTTTTCAGGTTGATGATGATGGGTCACACGGTGTAAACCAGTCGCATGGACATGGACATTCCGAACTGCTAGTGGGGACATGGGACTCCAGTTGTCTCGGGTCACTTGCGTGGATTTTCGCGGTGTAGAACGACAGAAGCCGCTAGCACGTCGCCAGGACCGACTGCCAACATTCTGTGTGAGAGGTAAAGGTCCCGTTGTCTGGCTGTCATCCCATCTGTTTTTCGTTCGTAATAATATAGCAGGAGGCAGATTTGCACAGCACAGCTCACGGAGTGCAACCGTCACAGACAGGATCCGTGTGGGGGACGCATTGGGTTTGTAGTTCAGAGAATCAGAGCTCAATGTGTTCATTACATTTTAAATCGGATCCCAATCTGTTTTCTACTGAAGTACTCGGGGAAAAAAAACAAAAGAAAGTTAGGACAACGAAAGTGCCCCGTTCTTACCCTCTGCACTACGGTTGCAAAGGCAAGCTATTTGCCTTTAGGAAGGGGAACTTTCTATTTTTATTACCCATTCATACTGGGTGCCGCTGAAATATTAGAAATCTGTCAGGAGTCACTGAATCCTGAAACTTAAAAGCTTTGTTCGCTAGTTCTAGAGGCAAACTCCCATCCTCAAGGGAAAGTGCTCCTTTTACATTCCCAGAATCCCTTGCCAGATGCCTCTGAGTATTTTAAACACAGCGTTAGAAGCCATCTGTTCTGTCATGGTTGTTTTTTTTACAAATTCGCAATCAAAATGGCTATGGATTAGACTTGTGTGTTGTAGGATCCCATAAGAAATAGAGAATGTGAGTTAGTGAATGGTAATTAAAGACTCTCAGAGCAAGAAGCCGAAACAAGGATCTTTGTAATAATAATTACCATTGGAACAACTGGAAAGGAGACCAAATCTGCTTCGGAATTTGGGAAAGAAATGGCATTTTGAACATTTCTCTTTTTCTTTTTCTCTTCTTTCCTTCATTTCTTCCTTCATCCCTTCCTTTTTTTTTTTTTAATTTTCTTTGTTGCAGCCTAAAAAAAGGGGAAGGAAGTAAATGCTAAATTATTCATGAGCCTCCTTTGACAGCACATCAGAAAGAAAAGTGTCAGGAGGTTTATGGAGGTAGGGAGAGAAAAAAAAAAAAAGGTACTCACATGCATTAACTTGGAAAAGCCATTTCCCGAGTCTGGGTAGCAGTCTACTGGAGCCTGCAGTGGCGGGTTTGGTTGCAATAGCTTCATTCCAGTTGCCTGCCCAAGACTTCTTCCTCAGGATCTTGCAAATACTGGCGACTGCCAGGAATTTAGGAAAGGGGCTCACGTTTTTAATAATGGAGCTGTCAGTTTGAAGCCTGGCGATGTTGACCCAAAGAGGTTTATTACAAGATTGAGGCCCTAAATTTATACTGGTTTATGACTACCTCCTTGACTAATATTTGCCCCCCTGGTTGAGTGGACTGTTCTTCTTGTACCTTGGGAAGGCTGAACCTTACGAATCATTTTGAGTCATCTCAGAGATACCGCAGAACATCAGTATTCCCTCACAAATCAGAAGCTGGAGAAATACTCTCTTTTTTACGCCTTGTGGTGGGGCGTGGAGACCGGCAGCTGTGTGGCAGTGTGTGTCTGCATTTCAGATGTGTGTTTGTCCGTTTGTATGGCAGGGTGTACCCGTAAGCGGATGTGAAGGTGCGGACGGGGCAACCACGTGCATCTGTTGATTCCATCCTGTTTTATTCCGCTTTTCCATGAAGTAGGCAATCATGAAATCTTCCATGAATGGCAGCTGGGATCTCCCCTGAGCTGATGTTACTTTCTAATATCTTAACCTTCTAGAGCTCAACACCTTGTTCATTTAATTTCCACCTGGGAGGATGTCTGAGCGAGGAGACCTAAATCAGGCGAGAGTGGACGAAGGAGGGATTGAACAGGAGACGGTCGCCCCAGAGAATGGCATTGTGAAATCGGAAAGTCTGGATGAGGAGGAGAAGCTGGAACTGCAGGTGAGCACTCACTCTGTGGGGTTCTGAGTCTTTATTTCTACACTACCTCAGCCACGTAGTTCCTTTTGAGCGGAATTTGGTAACATGATCAGAAATCTACAATGCTAATCCTATCCTTTTCCAGTCTGTAGACATCTCTCACCACCCCTCCTCCCCGGGGGCGCAGAACCATGCTCTAAAATGCCTCTTGGAAAAACAAAACAAAACAAAAACAAAACAAAAACTACCCAAAGAGCATGTTTACTTGGTGAATTTCCTCAGAGCCAGTTTCCAGGTCTAAGTGGGGGCTTATCTGGAAATAGTTTTAGGCTGACTTACAAAAAATGCATTTGCTCTCCACTGGACAGACAAGATCCCAATTCATTGTAGACCAAGTAAGATGAAAGACATGAGCTCTGTTGATCTTCACGGACAGGTGAGAGTTCAAATTTTACTGGCAAACAGCAGCAGTCCTAATATTGCCAAAGACAGAAAGCCCTGGAAGAGATGGGGGCAAGTTAGAATGACAACAGGAAGGGAAAACGAATTAGGAGTAAATACTCCAAAACTGACAACAGAAAAGAAGGTTTTAGTGAGGCAAAATACACTGTACTTACAAATTGGGTGTAGGTGTTGATTTTTCTTCAGACTACAAACACATTTGCTCTCCTGTACTGTCGTTAGCAAAAGCAACATTGCCACAAAAGAGCCACGCAACATTATTGCTTCCAGTCTGAGTTTTCCCTGAAAATCTAACAGTTACATTGTCTGTAGAAGCTTGGGAAGTCATCTCCAGTGAATATGGAACTGTATGGCAAGACTCACTTCTGGAGTTTCAACAATAGGGACTCTCTCTCCCCACTCCACTCCCCTGCTGTCCTGCCCCAACCTCCATTGGTTGTTGGTTCCCTGTTTTATTTGGCTTCATTTTGTTTCCAACAAACAGAGGCGGTTGGCAGCGCAGAACCAAGAGAGAAGAAAATCCAAGGTAAGATTCTTGGTATTCTACATAGATCTGACACCCTCCGTCTTAAACTGCCTACCGCACATGAGTTCAAAGTGTCGCCAGCATGTCATATGGTCTTGCAATAACTTTGTGGTAGATCCCAGGCACTGTCTGCTTCATGGGGCTATTTTTCACATTCATCTGTCTTTACCTGTGTGCTTCTGAGTTAAAGCATTTGGGTTCGAGTAGCTATTTGCAAGTGTGTATATTCGATTCTATTTTGACACATAGGGCTGTGACAGGACTTTCGTTTAGTTTTGATTTTAGATAAAATTTGTCTTGGGCATTGATTCCTGCCTTGAAGTAAGTGGGTACTTCTGTTGAGCGTATTTTTCATCGTGTGCAGCATCTTCTCAGATCCCCTCCACACCGAGTTTTGATGAAACGCAATTCTTTGTCATTTTTGTTTGCTTTACGTATATTCTCATGAAAAGACAGCCATTTATGTGTGTGTGTGTGTGTGTGTGTGCTTCTGGCATCATGGGCACATTTGCTAGGTGTGACTTTGATTCACCCCCATCCCCATCAACACAGTCACTGTGAGCTGTGCTGATGCGAAGACTGGAATCTTGGTTTTATAAATCTGACCCGGGACTGCCACGTGAATGGCCAATTGTCTGAAGATGTATTCTCTTTGTTTCCTTGATTGCTTCTCTTTCCCTCTGTTTCTCTCCTCTCCCAGTCAGGAGCTGGAAAAGGGAAACTGACCCGGAGCCTGGCTGTGTGTGAAGAGTCAGCCAGACCAGGAGGAGAAGGACTACACGATCAGGTATAACCCTGTCTCTGCCACCAGGGTGCATGCATGGGATCTGCCTTGTGTGCATGCCTGTTCACCCGGCCCCCAATGGTGTTTCGGGGCAGTCAACCATAATTGGATAATGAAATCATGTTCTGGCTTCATCCCGTGTGTATGAGACATTCTAAAGCAGTTTAACAGTTTGTCACCAAGTATTACGTTTGCTTTCTTTCCAGACTCTCTGAAAACTGCCAGTGAAAAGGAATTCAAAAAGAATTTAGTTTAAACTAAGTAAAACTAATAATAAAAAAAGAAAAATAAGCACAGCAGTGCTGAATTTCCACAAAGGCTCTCTCAATAAGGCTGAACCAAATAGAGTCTTAATTATTCCATCTCCTCTTTCACTGGAGATGTCTTACCTCTCAGCTCCCCCAAATGCACATGCCTATAACAGACACACCTGCTGGCTTATGGGAAACTTAGGGAATGGTGAATAAGGTACATTGGATTTGGGAGAGATCTTTTTATGGCCTGTGATGGAGAGTTCTCAGTATTGCAAATGCTGTCCAAAATGGATCTGAACTGATGGTGAATTTAAGTGAATCTTATTAATAGAACACGGCATATCCTTTCCTTCATTTTTGCTCCTGACAGCAGGATGTCCAGACTTTTAAAAGTTTAAATTGTAACAGAACTCTCCTATGAGATCGGGAGAAAGTGCAAATCCTAGTTATCCTTCTTTGCCTTGTAGGCATCACATCAGCTTTTATAAAGACAGTCTTACTGCTGAAATTTTGCTAATTTTTTTCCCCAGAGGCTGAGAGCAGTCAAGGCAAATATATATATTCTGAGCCCAGGGGAGGAAAAATTGACTAAGACATTTATTTTTTGGCTTTTTTTCTTTTTTGCTTTTCTCTTTGGAGTCTAATTAAATATTGTAAACTCTCTTCATGAATATAGAGAGCATTGAAAGCACTTTCTTTAAAAGGACCAAAAATAAATTCCTGATCGAGCTTGTCCTAAGAGTAATTTTTTTTGTTGTTTTGTTTCCTCCTGGTTCCTTCTCCTTACCATGCCACTCATGTCATAAGGTCCCCCACAGGCTGTCTTTCAGTAGCCAACACTTCATTTTCTATATATGCTTTTTTATTTGACTGTTTTTCAACTTGGGCTCTGAGAAATGTGTGGCTTTTCTTCTGCATTTTATTTGTGCTTCTATTTGGACTAGAGATTGAAAAGGGGATTTGATGTGGGTATCACAGCTTGTATTATTACGTGTGGATTGGTGGCTTGTAATGGATTGCACATGATACATGTTGCTTCTGCAGAATGACAAACCCTGGGAGAAGTAACGCCGCCATTGCCCCACTCTCCTTATGCCAGGCACAGAAAGACATCCTTTAAGATCCTAATCTGCTTTTGGGCACATTTGATAAGGAGGAAAGATGTTTTAAGAGATTAGCTGTATCATAGTGCCCATCCTGGACCTAAATCTAATTTTCCTATACAATTGGTGCAGAGAAATAAGATGCAAACGGTGCTTTGTTCCTGCTGGTTCCAAGCTCAGAAACCAAGATCAGCTTTGTAGGAGACAGTCAAAGCCTGCAAGCTTCTCTTCCGTTAGCTGAAGAGGGCTGGGAACAGGGGGCAGGTAAAAAACACTCACACGTATAAGCGAATGGTTATGCTACTTTATGTAGAGAATGAAAAAGCAAACCTTGGAGTTTATGTACAATGCCTTCATCAGGTATCACTGACACTTATAAAATGTGTGGATGGAATCCCAGAGAACGTTGGTGGAAATAGAGAGTACATGGATTGTATTGCTCAACCCAATGTGTATACATTGTTCACAGTATTTGGAAAACTGCCTTCATTTTCCTGTGTGGGAAAATCTCTTGCTACCTGTATTACTTGATCTTAGACCCATACCTGATGGTTCAGTCTGTCCTCCAGTTAAAAAAGGAATTTTGCTTTTCAAATGTTCTACTATTTAACAATCAGTGTATTCCTGCAATTTGAATCACTCTTTTATTGTTGTTGGATATAAGCTTATCCTGTACTAATGTATTTATTAAACTTGTATTTTATTATCGAGTCTATCAATAAAAATATTTAAAAATAACAGATTTGGTTTTTTAACAATTCTATAGCACTTTTGTGTGTTCTTTCAACACCATAATGTGTATTTATGTACAAAATGATGTTTTCAAGGATAGTATCTATCAACACATGGTGTCAGTTTGTACATTTTTTTTTTTTTTGGTTTGTTTTGTGGGGAATATCCCTTAACCTTCAGCCTTTGATTTGTAATAGGTTCCCAAGCCCCTATGATTTTCAATTCAAACTTACAGAGGCTGAGTGACTCAGTCAGTTCTGCAGAAACCATGAGACCCCTTTCATGGTCTGGGTCCATCCGGTTTCCCCTCCCAACCAACAAATGCCCCGACTCTCCCCAAACCTCAGCCAGGTTTTTCATTCCTGGAGTATACTTAATGGGTAGAAGCAACGCATAACTCTAAAATCTGCTGGAAGCTGTTTCTGTCCCAAAGCATGTGAGAAAAGTTTTTTTATAATCAAATTCACTCCATTTTTACATATTTGTTTTTTAGATGTTCATCCGTAGGATAAATGCATGGAAGTCAGAAAACCTATTTGTGGTAAATATCAATGATGGGAATGTATTGCACTTCCCCTAAGTATCTTTACATCTTCCCAAACAGGGTGTCTTTGGTCCAGCCAGGAGTTCATAATGAAGCCCTTCCCAACAAACAAGTTTTCTTAGGAAGATTCTTAATGTATGCTTGGAAGATTAGCTGGATTTATCAAAAACCAGGGAGAATTTCAGATCAACCACAGTGGAAACAGGCATGCCAATTAAGTCACATGTAGTGGGGGAACATTAGTTCAGTCTTGGTAAAAAAAAAAATTATTAGTCACTGGGAACACTTTTCCTGCATCATAAATTTTAATGTCTCTAGTGAAAGAGAACTTCCCGCAACATGTGATCTCTTACATAAGAATAAGTGGGCTTAATGTTGGGTAATTTGTCAAACTTTTAATCAGAGCATATTTTTCCATAAAACATTTAAGAACATAATTTGGCTTATTTTTCTTTGAAACTGAAAATACTATCAACCAAATGACTAATACACAAGAATTTATATAAAAGAAGCTGTTTTAGTATAAAATAAAAACAAAACATAGATCTTACACTAATACCAGTGGGTGAAGCACTAATTCAACAGAATCTTATATTTTGAAGAGAGATAGCGTTACTAAAAAATATCAAATAAACATGCAATTTATGGAAAACACAATTCTACATCCTACCTTTTCTAAAAGCCAAAGCTTAGCAGGATTATATGTTATGAAGATTTACTAATGGCATCTGTAACTAATGATGACAAAAATCCAAACCTATTATCCCTACAGTTACATAGTTTGGGTTTTCATGATAGTAAAATAGAAATCATTGTTGGCTTGGTTCTAGTCCTCTTTTTGTAAATTAGCTGTCAGTGGCTTTTTTATGTTCGATCTATCTGTAATTAGGAATATAATATCTATCTCTCTGTGCCAATTTCTCCTTATATGGAATTACAGAAAGAACTGCAGAAACCTCTTTTTTTTAATTTCAAGATGTGAGAGTGACTGTAATACCAGTTTACTTATAAAAGAATTTTTTCATAAGTGTTTAAAAATAGAACTGCAGAAAAAAAGGCTGTGATCTATTGGAGTTTAGCTTGGTTACAGTTAATATTCATGAGGCAAAGTTTTAATGCTGGGTTTTTCTCATGACCCGCCATTGACTTCTTAAGTTTAATCCACCCTAAAGGGCAATTATTTTTCTGACAGGTTTAATTTTTTTTTTTAGCGTGTAAGAAAAAAATGTGCACCTGGCTTTCATTTTCCTGTACTCAGTAACTTCTATGCAAAATAGAAACCAGATAGAGATGATTAAATCCAGCCTTAAATTATTATATTTTTTTCCTCAACAGGAATCAATTCATTTACAGCTTTCCAGTTTTCCCAGCCTGCAAGAGGAGGATAAACCTAGGAAAGATGACTCTGAAAGAGAGAAGGAAAAGGATAAAAACAAAGATAAAACCTCTGAGAAACCCAAGATCAGAACGTTATCAAAAGGTGAATGTGAAAAATGTCTCTTGAACTCACTCAGTCGGGGCACACAGGTAGCCATACAATGTATCTGAAGTTTCATACGTACAATCATCTCCCACTAAGCTCGGCTATGTAGAGCTTTATATCTGTATCGATATGTGTGTGTGTGTGTGTGTGTGTGTGTGTGTGTGTGTGTGTGTGTGTGAACTTGATTTTCATTCTGTTTCTGCTGTCAGTGTTCTTGCAGCTAGAGAGATTACGTCTAGATTATGTGTTGTGTGTATGTATGTGTGTGTAATTTGCATTAGAGCCTACTAAATTTCATGACAAGCCTTTATCAAGGATAAATATAAACCTGCTCTTAATTCATATTTATTAGACCGTTTATTTGATTAGGGAGAGAATAATGATAGCTGGCTTTGTGCCTTCACTTACATACGACCTTAAAAAACAGAGAATACATGAATAAGCCTTCATCATTGAATGATGATGTCCACAAGACACAGATGACCAGTGAGCAATCCACAGTTTATCTGACACTGATGGGATTTTTGTCTCTGCACTCGCATAACTTCATGTAATGCGGCACTAAAAAATACATGCTTGTATAGCAATAAATACTTTTCCCCCAGAAAGTCGTTTCTTCAAAGGTCTACAAATCCATAACTGAACCTTTCAAATTGTTGTCATACATATCATTATAAAAAAACAACACCAAGTTAATGCAAAACAGAGAGTCCCGGGAGCTAAAAGCTTTACAATGGTCTCTCTCTCTCTCTCCCTCTCTCCCTTCCTCCCTCTCTCTCTCTCTCTCTCTCTCACACACACACACACACACACGCACACACCAAATGCTGAGGGCTTCTAATCATCAGGGAAATGATGATGACAGTTACTGCTATTGTCATGCTTTACATATCTGTTTCTATTGGTTATCTCTGTTTCAGAGCATCTGAAAACCAAGGTGTATAGATGCCTGTAATTGTGTTGAAAATTAAGCTTTCCACTACATCAGGAATACTTGCAAAACTTGAACATATTTTGTGCCCTTATATGTTTGGTACTGATTTGTATTCAGACTGTGTAGTTACAGAACTCTCATTTTGTTATTGAGACTGTTTTGTTTACTTCCCTGTAATAAGAGGGAGGAAGTTTCATAGGATCTCAACTCTTGAGTGACTTTTGTGGGGAGTGCCTGCCACACGTGGCCTGTGCCTTGCTGACATAGATCACTCAGTGATCGGTCACCTGGTCTTGGGCTCCACCCTCCTGCCTCTCAGGCGGTGACCACTTTCCTCCCAAGACTCTCGCGTCATGTGCACAGTTAGGCTGTCCTCAGTATGTTCAGCCTCTGAATCGATTTCCATTCTGATGTGATACTGCTAGCTTTCTGTTGTTGAAATATACATTCATACCAATCGCTTCGGAAAGTTGCCTGAGCAGAGAAATTGGAAAGGTTGGGGTTTTTACCACCCTTCCGCTTCCCACCATTCCTGACAACTCCATCTTGCTGTTTGTTTCAGATTGCAGCCAGGAATATACGGATTCCACAGGCATAGATTTACATGAATTTCTGCTTAGCACATTAAAGAATAATTCCAGGTAAACTGTTAAATGAATTTCTTCCTTCTTGAAAGATGTGAGGTCATCACAATCATGATTATTACTTTCTTTTTTTTTAATTTTTGAAATAACATGTTTTTCATTTACATCATGGCTAAAGACTAACGTTCCACTAAATGGAGATTTCAACAAATAAACAGCACAAATTAATCCAAACACATCTGAGATGATAATAGTCAAATACAGCTTTGTTCTTTATTTTCTTTTGTCCTGTGAATGGCTTGCATGTTTTCTTATGGTAATCTTAATACCTGCATTACAACTCACTGATGGTGCTTTCTAGATCGCAGAGATCGTGATTAAAGGGCCACATAGAGAATGAACATTATTGATATCGATTAAATCAATTATTCATAACATCACCCAGTTTTACGTATCCAACCACAGCCAATACTTTTCATAACATCACCCGGTTTTACATATCCAACCACAGCCAATATTTTTCATGCCATCAGCCAGTTTTATGTATCCAACCACAATACTTTTCACTTTTTGTTCTAGCTTCGTGTGAATTTAAAATGCAGTATGTATTTGAGTCACTTTATTATACCAACAGCTTGCAGATTATTATTAACATTAAGAATGCAGCATTCAGATATAACCATGATGTTTAATAGATGAGAGGAGAACTAGCCAAACCTGAGTAGAATGAAATAGTGTATAAATGGCCAACCTGTTCCAGAGGCAAGTTAGATACAGTTGTGCAGCCAGCCACATATCTTGAATGTCTTTGAAGATGAAAAATACACACAGCCCCTTCATTGTAACTTTTTTTTTTTTGCAGGGACAGAATGATACTTTTGAAAATGGAGCAGGAAATGATTGATTTCATTGGTGACAACAAGTATGTTCAATTACAATGCTGCTTAATTTTATTCTGGGTTTCAGTTTTTATATGTGGGTTAATTATTCAATACAGTAAGATTTAGGGATAAATAAACCACTGGTTAATGTGTTTATTTATTTGTAAGCTAGAGATGTTATTGGAATGAGAAGCCAAATGTTGATGGGAATGGTTGCTTGGTTAAGTTCCTGACAGAAATGGCTGGGAACAGGGGGCCACTGATTAGCATAGAGTTGCTGTGACAAGAAGCAACCCTGTCCATTTTTATTATAATTTCCTAATGGGTTCCAGCTGGCTGCAGTCAGTTCTGACTGGAAATAACTGTGCTGCTTTCAGTGTCAACCATGTAATGACATGTGTCCAGATAGGCATCTGTAGTCACCTGTGATGTCACATTATTTGTCGTGTGTCTGGCTCCCTTGATCATGTATTATGGATTAAAATAGAACCCATTGCAGCCAGCATATTTCCCAGGCTGGGGAAATGAGTAATAGTAAGGCAAAAAATACCCAGTTGCCCATTAATCAATAGATCTGTAGTATGTGGAAATTCTGTCTGGAAACAAAAATACTCAGTAATGCCAAAAACAAAACAGGGTGCCTCGTTATGAGGAAAGAGAAACAGATGCATGGGTTTATCTGTAAAATCTATGTGGGCAAGAACTAAAGCAGGCTTAGTCCACTGGTTCTGATCCTCTGTTGCAGCAATCATTACAAAAAGTTCCCTCCGATGTCTTCGTATCAGAGGATGCTTCTCCACCGCGTGGCAGCTTACTTCGGGTTGGATCACAACGTGGACCAGACAGGAAAATCGGTGATCATCCACAAGAGCAGCAGCACCAGAATGTAAGCCTCATCACTGTAGTGCTTCACCGTCTTCCCTTTCTCTTACAGATTCGTTTGTAAGAACACAGTATCAGATTCAAACTGCATGACATTTAAAATGTTATTTATCTCTTGCTCTTAGCAGCAGTAGTATGGCACTTGTCTGCAGGAGATGATCTGAGCGCCTGGAAAGTTTGCAGAATTCAGACAAGACAATAGGTTTATTCCTCAGTCTTCGACATAGCTCCTGTGTTTGTTTTCGGTCTCCTCTCAGTACCCGATGAAACCACATAGGAAACCACGGAAAAGTGGCTGTCAAAACAGATTTCAGTTTGAAAGTGGACAGTATGAATCCATCATGGCATATACAGCAGAGTCTTCTTTTTTTTCTTCTATGTTCTGGTTTGTGTCTGAAACAAAACAAAAACAACTCTGATATCTTGCCTGAAAAACCCAAACCCAATATGGCTTGCTTAGTGGGTGACCTGGCACAGGTGCTTCAACATCTGCTCTCTCTGAGTGTTTCCTGGCCATGGAGAGTTCAGAGCTAAACCATATTTGAGTTTTAACTCCAAAAGGAAGATAGATTCTTCATGTCCCTCAAAAGAGTGTTTGCTCTAGTCTTAATCGCTTTTCATTATCTCAGTAAATTGCCCATAGCATAACATGAATAATCCTTGATTTGAAAACTTGGAGATGCTCATCTTGAACTCTTACAGCTTTTGGGTACAGGGTGGATTACTTTTATAGCCAAAGGCAGCTTAGACTCAAAACTGATTCCCATGTCAGTGTCCTCTTGGAGAGTTTCTCTTTCTGCACCATGTTTGGTAAACTGTTATAACTTTCATGGCCTTTAGGAATGCCGTGTTACAGAAAGGAACTTTCATGGCAAGCAGAGAGCTATGGTTGAAATGTGTTTTTTCTATCAGCTCAGCAGAGGTCAAGACAAAGTGGAGATGGAGATGAGACTCTATCTGCTGGAGGAGCAATCTGGGCTCAGGCGAGCCTGAGTGAAACAGACAGGGAGAGTTGGGACAGGGCTTAGCTATTGTCTTAGGGACACAGAGTACTCCATTTCTCCAGGCTTCAAATTACACATATCTGCCGGACAGATGGAAGTGGATAACGTGTAAGGGCCGTTGAAACTTCAGAATCATTGGACCCTGCAGTTGCTGGCGAACACATGTTCAAATTCATCATCTTTCCACTTTATCTGATTGTTGATGCATGAGATTCTGTTGGGAATCAAAGGTCACTCTTCCTTATTCCTTTACACTTTCTCCATCAGCTATTCCTGGTTACAGTTAGGGTGATCTTGTTCTTCCCATTCTCCATTCTGTTGTTTCTTCTGGCTCTCAGATAACAAACTACAGGGAAACACTGACTGCAAAATAAATGGAAGCTTCTGTTGGACTTTTTCTAAATTTTTTGTGTCACCAAATCTTAGCAAACATGTAAAAAAAAAAAAAAAAAAGCAGTCCGCAAATCAAGCAGATTATGTTTCAAGCAGCAGATGACATGTTTATTTTCATTTCACATGGATTTTGCAATCATATAACGAAGGATACATATTTGACACCTGGTTCCCTATGGACAAGTTCTGGGGAAAAATTAAGCCTTGTTCCTAAAGGATCTTGGTACACTGTGAATGATAGTGTTAAGATTGTATTGTCTTCAAGGGTAACAATTTGATTCACTTTTAAAGTCATAAATTTAATCAAGTAGATCAGAAGTGCTTGTTCTAATCAAGTGTGTATTTCTGAAAGTTTTAATGTCCATCTAGTCTCTAAATTCTATATGATCTGAAAATTCTCAAATAGCACAACAGTGTATCATTGGCCCTTAAAAACGTTCATTTTGTGGTTAGCGAACATTATGTGAGTAAACTTCACTTCTAGAAAAGTCGCTGGTTTTCTTTTCCGTGACCATTTTGAAAGTGAACACCTCCTGGTGACACCTTCAGGGAGAGTGGCAAGTCAGTATGAGAAAGGTGTATGCGCAATCTCTTCTTGAAGGTGAGATTGCTGGGGAGGAAGACAGAGGTTCCGAGTAGCCATAAGCCCTGGTTTTACATTCCACCTTTCATGAATCAAATCATTCCTCAGCATTGAAGAGACATTACCACAGGTCATGGACGTCCCAAGCATTTCCTAAAGAATCAAGACAAATGCCTATCACGCCCTGCTATTCAGTTCTAGACACATTTCAGGCCATCTTCCAGCTAAGCAGCTTTTAGAACAAAGGGACACAGAAGTGTTGGTTCAAGTCAAATTGATATATTCTGGAAGAATTGACGTGGACGAACTGAATGTCCTTTTTCCCAATGGTAATTAGTTTCGATTTTCAGGACCTGAAACATTGTTGATAGTTTCAGCTCAAAGAAACGGTGTTTTGTTTGAAACTTTGTATTTGGTTTGAAAACTATGTTGCTATGCTCTTTGGAGTTTCCAATGTGAAATGGAAACATTCTAATCAGGACATTCTATTTATGTTGTAGGTGACTTGATTTTCCTTCCGTTCTTGAAAATTTCAAGTGTCTTAGTGTGGTAGTTGAGTGATGACCAGTGGCAGTCATGTTGATCTGGAAATAGAGTAGGATTGAAATGCTTCCGTTTACTTAAAGAAGGCTGAGATGAGAATTCCTCAGGTGATCCTGGGTAATTTTAATGTTCATGATCTACCTTTTCAGTTTAAACAGTTGTGTGCTTGCCTGGTGCAGATACATGAAAATGGGCATTTCAGGCGGCACATTATGTTGAGAGAAATGTACAAAAATGTGGCAGCAGATACTCAAAAATATAGGTATAAAAATGAACGAGGAGGTTGAAAGAGAGAGCAAGTTTCTTCTGTTGACTTTAAATGCATTGGGAAATAAAGTGCTTCTGTGATAAGGATACATTCATAACTGCAATTGTGTCAGCTAAACACTGCCTGAGATTTATTCCCCAGAATCCTTCTTTGTTTAAAAAATGCGAAGTTTAGAACTTTTATAATTCACTTCAGAATGTTACATTTGCATGGAGGGAAAATGCTTTGGTCACCATGACCCACTGTGTAAGCATTGCATCAATGCATATGGGCACATGGGTGTGTGGTTGCCAGAGTGGCACTATTTCCCTTAACAACCTTGGCTACAATCCATCTGTCTTAATGGGAAGAATTTCTTCAAAGCATTGTTCAGATAGGTGTTCAGATAGGTTGAGAATTCCAACTCTTAAATCATTTATTGTCTGATAAGAGACAATGATGGAGTGAAAAGATATTTTTGAAGGTTAATTCCATGAGATTAGCAGGGGGAAAAAAAAGACTTCTCAACATCTTGATATTTCTGCTAGGATTTCTGTGCTTATTACTGTTGCAAGATGTGAATTTTATTGAAATAGTACATCCATAAGCTTCACGTCTCTCTTCTATTTCATTGTCTTTTTCCATAAGGATGAAAAGTAGTGCAGACAGTATTAATGTAGATGATAAGTCTATTCATTGTTTATTGCTTAATGACTGCCACAAGCATTTTGATGGCCCAACTCCTGGCTTCAAGTCACTTCACGAAAGTGTCAGTGTCATAAGGGAGGGTAGAACAAGATGAGATAGTGAAAGCATAGTTACCAGAGGCTTCAAGTGAGTTCATTTTGTGTCTGTGGTGGACTGGTGAATTACCTAATGCAAGCAGGGATGTCAGAACCTGGAAGTCTTGTCCTGTGCCTGTGCCAGACTTTCCAGGCATTCAAAGCATTTCCAACAACATTAACCCACCCCCCAGACACCCAGCATCAGAATTTGCCCTCTGTGGTTACACAAAAATTGCAAGATGCCATTTCTGTCATCACTCATCTTAGGCTCCATATGTAGAGACCAGGTGCATAAATTCAGAATATCAGACATTTGAAGACCTGAAAAAATGTTATACAACTCATGGTAGACTCTCAGAAAATTCCTACCTACCTAAGGGAGGGTGGTGTGATGGAAGGTTCAGTCTATCAAGTACTGTGCGGTAAACACATAACATGTTCTAGGGAATATTGCCTGCTGATTTTCTGGTTCTGGTAAGCGTCAAGGAAGAATTGGAGTGAGATGAAGACTTCAAACAAATGTGGCGAGAGTAGGGATACTTGGACCTGAGATATTACTAGAAACAAGTATCTGATACTAGTCACAGTGTTTACTGAGACTAACCAGGATACTGTGCTGAGGTCATGGTTGTTGTTTCTTACAGCCACCAAATGAAAACACGTTTCCTACCTATTGTAAAGGAGTTATAGTGATGGAGCATTGGTAAATGACCCCAAAGCACACTGCTATCAGAGCTGGGAGGTCAGGATTCTAATCATGATCATCTGCCCTCAAAGGCGGGGGAACTTCACAGTGATGTTCTGCTGCCTGGAATGAAATTTGCTGAGACAATCCTGTCAACCACCAGTGAGAGGCTATGTAAAATTGGGGGACACCCTGCATTAAGTAGCCCTTACAGCTTTAGAACACAGACATGGACATATTCACATGATATTTTAGAAAGGTTAATCTGGCTTTGACAAGAGAGAATGTTCATGCAGGAGTGGCTAGTAAAATGCATGCAGGAGGGACAGATAAGGTTAGAAGGACTTGCGTGACTATCACTATCACCATGGCAGCAGGCTGGAGTTAAGGATTTAATCTGGAGAGTAGAAAATTATGATTGTATTTCTGTAGAAGACAGTCAAGGCTGATGACATTGCTTGAGCGAACTGAAGCCAGCTCAGAGCAGGTAAGAACAAGTGAATGAATATACGTGGCCAGAACGGTATCTTCTGGTCCACAAATTGAGCCTTAAAAACCAGAGATGTTTCTCATCAGAGCTACTTTTCTTTGGAAAGAACAGGTGCATCTTGTGAGCTGAAAGTTCTGTTGCTTCACCTTTAATTAGTCTCCACTCACTGGAAATTGTGAGAAACATATTTCCCTCCCGAGTACCCTTTTATTGTTCCTCCCGGAATTCTCTGTTATCTGTAATATTACAAGGTGATGCCCAATGAGCCCCTTGGAATAGAGGACAGAGTTTTTAGGTTCTATGTTACTTGGATACCACAAGTTATACCTATGTTGTATTTACTGACTACAATGCTATATTTTATATATTTATAACTGAAGCTTAAATATACAAATAGTGTTGTTATCCAGATATGCTAACCCTACAAACACATACGTGTTAGGAAGAGAAGCTTTGCCATTTCTGTATCTCCTTCTGATCTCTAATTTCTCTTTCACTCATATTTCACTGTTTTAGCACAAAATGTTTCATTTTTCTCCTATTAGTTTGTTTGCTTCTTCTTCATTGTCATTCTAGAGGAAGGATAGACTTGGGTGCACCACGTGGAAACCAGGAGACATTCATTTGCACTGCTATTTTACAGAAGGCCAAGAGGAGCTATAGGCACTGAGAATCCCCTGCATATCTGGATGGGTTTGCTTATGTCACAGCAAATGTTGAACTCATCCCACATGATCTTCATATTAAAAGGTTGTCCTCTCGTGAGCATGTTCTCTTTTGTCTTTCACATCCACCCCCTGTCTTTAACTCAGATCCCCTACTCCAAGAGTGCAGAGTGGAAAAATTAAAAAGTGCATCTCCTGAAGGAGAGTAGTTACAGAAATTGTCCAACAAGAATAGTGATGCAAAGTCATTTGGTTTGAGAGTCAAGAACACAACCCAGCAACTCCTCTCTGAGAAGTGTGCTTCTGTAATTTCTACTGGAAGGATCATGCTGTGTTATTCAGCTTTTAGTGTATGTGTTGCTGGAGTAAATATGTGGGTCATTAGCTTTTTAATTACTATAATGAAGTACCTGAGGCAAGCTAAGTCCATGAATCAATGAGGCTTTTATCTTGGCTGATAGTCCTGGAGGTTCATGGTCCAAGACTGGGCAGGCTGCACTAATGGTCCTTGGATGATGATGTTCTTGCCCAGTCCCAAAGTGATGCAGTGCATCCTGGTGCGAGATAAAGGGCATCCAAGTTTCTAGGTGGTTTTTTTTTTTTTTTCACTACTGAAGTCGGTAAGATCCTATCCAAAGGGATCCACTCTAATGACCTAAATGTGAACACGTCTCAAAGACCTCATTGGATTGGATTTTCACCAAAGCAGTTCCATTAACATGAGGTTTTGGGAGTACTTCTGTTCACACAAAACTTGTGAACTAAAGTCTTGCATGATTTCGAGGAGTAATTTGTAGTCAAGGTGCAGCAAGGGATTTATAGTAACTAGAATAACTTGTTTATCCCAGAAAGGATAGCTGGCTATTTCATAAATGGTAGGAACCATGAAACTCATTCTAAACAAAGTTGCCCCAGAGTGAAGAAAATGAGGTCAGTTGGTCTTGTTCAGAATCTCCTGGATTGGTGGATAATTGCTTTAATGAAAGGCAGTGAGCCAACCCAGGCAGGGGTGATGTACAGCACATTAACGTTTAGGGTCTAACAGGACTGGTGTGCTGAGTTCCTGACTCGACTTACCTTCCTGAACAGGCTTATGCTAAAAATGGAACTCTATGCCTTCTTATTTTATATTTATTTATTTTTATTGAAAAGTCAGATATACAGAGAGGAGGAGAGACAGAGAAGATCTTCCATCTATGATTCACTCCCCAAGTGGCCACAATGGTAGAACTGAACCAGTCTAAAGCCAGGAGCCCAGAGTCCCTTCTAGGTCTCCCATGTGGGCACAGGGTCCCAAGGCTTTGGGCTGTGCTTGAAGCCCACAAGCAGGGAGCTAGATGGAAAGAGGGGCCACCAGAATTAGAACTGACATCCATATGGGATCCTGGCGCATTCAAGGCGAGGACTTTAGCTGCTAAGCTACCACGCCGGGCCCTCAATGCCTTCTGATAGGTGTTTCACTCCTTCACTCTTTATAGGAAATTATGTGCATCTATAACTACACAAAACAACTACAACAAAGTTGTTTTTTTTAAAATCTAACATGGGTTATATTTCTTTTTTCTCTTTCTTTCCATTTTTTTTTTTCAGCTAGAAATGCAAGTACCTCTGTTAACATAAGTGGCAGGACCCCAACCAAATGCTCACTTAATAATAATTTGTTTAAGTACCTCTCAGAAGTCTATGAGTGCTTGGTTGGCATCTTGTCATTTTTCAACGTGGTGACTTTACACTGCCTCTTTTACAGGAATGCAAGCAAAACCATCCAACTAGAAGCCCGAGATAAGAAACATAAGTATGAATTGGGCTGCAAACAGGAAAACCATCAAGTGTTTTTTACAGAACAAATACCCAATTTCTTAATCAGTTCTCAGGCACAACAAGTCAGACTTGATTGTTAACTTTGGTCCAACTTCCTGCCGTGTCCTTCAAATGTGATATTTTCTCCACATTAATATTTTCAAGAGATTCTGAGATTCCTTAAGTGACAAAGGGAAATGTCACAAATAGAGAGAAATGACGTTTGAAGTGTTCCTTTCTCCACTTGAAATTATATATGGGCCTTTGAGTGAGATGTATTATCTACAACTTAATTTTGGATATTTAACAGATATGCACTATCTACAGTAATATTTCTTTAATAGAAAAAAACCTGCCATGTAGTAAACATACATATAAAATTTGTGCTTGTTGACTTTTTGTTTCCCCCACAGAAAAAAAGGTAGGCAAAGCTAAGCTCATGATCATCATGAGCTTTCTTAGTCAACTTAGAGGGAACCAAGACCCAAATTTTTTGCCTCTGTCTTGTAGCCATGACTTCTTTTTTAGGGTTAGGGAACGATGGACTAAATTGAATTAATATTTTCAGACCACTATCCTTTTACTCATACTCATTTGTATATATTTATAAAATCCTAATGTATGCTTGATTTTGTTAAAAGTTAGCCAAAGAGCCAAATTAAACAATCGTGTGCTAAGTTACAGAGTGAAAAGTACAGGAAAACAAGAATACAGCATGACAAACTTTTTGACGGATTTCACACTGGAGTTAAAATCCCATTCTGTCATCTTGACTTACGTCAGGCAAAAAGTATTTCTCAAGTCTTAAGCACTGTACTTTGAACCAAAGACAAGGTTAGAGGACATATTCATCTTCTGTTCCTAGCTTACTTGAGAAGTCATGACAAATTTACCAGGATTGCATGAGTGTGAAAATACATGATATATATTCCACAGTGTGGAACAGTTACAGAAAGGCTCATCAAATGTGTACATACCACGTATATAATAGTTATAAATATATAATAATTTTGGAGGCAGCAAACATGTGGTTGAATTCCCTTAATCTGAAACCAGTCTTGCTGTAGGCACAGAATTGGACATCCCTTCAAAATGCAATGTTCTTCCCTTGGTGCCTTAGATCTGCCTGTAGTTTTATCATTTTTAGTAACTGAACATTGCATTATTTTGGAGAAAAAAAATGAGTGTCTGGTTGTTTGCAATGAATGTTATGATGATAATATTTTTATCATACATGGCATAAAAATCTTAAAACAATAAATCCTTGCCTAAAACATTTTACCCTGAAACATGACTCTATCCATCATTCAAGTCTCCTAGATGATAGGATAATCTTAAGAGACCACTTTGCCTCCAGCTTTTGTCATTCAAAACAGGAAAATGAGAGCAATAGCATATATACACACAACAACTTATAATTCTGTGTCAACTAAACCACATTGACAACTTTGGACCTTCCCAGCAACTACAGTACGGTATTTGCTCATAAACTCCAAAAGAATTCCTGCAGGTGCAGTGTCACACTACATAAGAAGAAAATCTTTGACCCAAGCAAAAACAACTACAGTTAGTGGCTTCCAAAGAAAACTTCACTGCTTCATTGGGAAGAAAACAAATCCAACTATTATTTGAATGCTACAGTTCAAATGGACTCTTGTCTTAGTCAAGGTTAACGCTAAGGAAATTTTTGGTTTATTATGCCATGTGTACTCTTGGGAGTTTACCCAATCCAAAAAAATAAGGACAATGCAGCAATAGTTTCTAATTTTTCTTGAGTGCTCTATTGAATGACAGTTTCCTCTTGCTGCTTTCTATCTGTTTAGGTCTCCCATGTACTATAAGGTAAGAGTTGTTTCAAATCAGTTTGTACAACAACCAAAGCAGCAAGCAGTACCTGTCCCTTGGGAAGCTTAGAACAAGTGTGAAACATCATGCAATGTGTACAGGGTTAGAGATAGCACATTTTTCTGGCTTGATTCTCATTGTTATGTTTGTGTTTATAAGCCCATTTAAATTATTAAACTTATTACTGTAGTGAAATATGGTATGTTAGTTCACATCCACTTTTTCTGGTGTTAGGGGTTTTCATGCTCAATATGCATTGGTGTTCTCAGGCAAGAGAGTGGAACATTGAGTTACTGAATAGATGACTGGCAGTATTTTTATATCTATAGGATAAGGAAATGGAAGGGTGGAGAACTTAGAGGTGAATGCGTGGCTAGTCTAGCCTTCTTTGTTGTCAGTTTATGACGACGGGTATGAATCAGCTGACATCTGGAAAACCCGTTTGAATTTAATGCCCTGAAGTGAACCAGGTCACTCAACATCAGTTAAGAGTGGCAAGGGAAAAGAAGTAAATTCAGCCTGCAAGAAGTCGTGCTTTCTGTCAAAATAGCATCAGGAAAGACGTGAGTGATCCAACACAATGAACCAGAGGCTGCATTTGTGGATTGAGTCTAGGAAATCTGTGGCTTTACTTAGATGATACTACTAGGTGTTTTTTTTTTTTTAATATACAGAAAGCCTAACATTAACCTAGGCTAATCTTGAATCTTAATCATAGACCAATCTTAAAATGAAAGAACCCCTAGAATAGTGATGATTTTTATAGATTGCTTGACATTCATGGGATAACATGTAAAATGTTTAAGTTTGAAGAACCTAGGCATGTATTTGATGTTGTTCTTTTATTTGAGAATATATATGCACCCCTTTTTGCAGATACTCCATTTAAGACGATCCATGAACAATTTACAAGAATAGCAATTCTATAAACAGTTTTCGCTATCCTTGACATGTTTTTGAAAATCCTCAATTTATTGCCAAAGTATTGTGTTAACCAAAGTAAATATACCTGATCTGCATGCCTATTTGATGATGTTGTCAATATCCTCATACTTTCACAGTTCATAAAAATAAAGCCCATAAAATAAGAATGTAATATTCCCAGATTTTTTTCAAGATTCCGTGATTTATATGAAAGCTGGAGTTACGGAGTTCTATCAGCTGGTATACTGCCCAAGTGAGTGCAGCAGCCAAGGTAGAGACAAGCCTTAACCAGAAGCCAGTGGCATTATCTGGGTCTCCCACACACATGGGCCATTTTCAGTTGCTGCTGCAGGCTGCTAGCCAGATGCTGGATCAGAAATGGGGCTGCCAGGCCTGGCCCAATAACCTAGTGGCAAAATCCTCACTTTGAATCCCCAGGGACCTCTTGTGAGCTTTGGTTCATACCTTGGCTGTTCCACTTCCCATCAAGCTCCCTGCTTGTGACCTGGGAAAGCAATAATGCATGGCCCAAAGTCTTGGAACCTTACACCCAAGTGGGAGACCCGAGTGGGAGACCCATGTGGGAGACCCTGAGGATGTTCCTGGCTCCTGGCTTTCAATCAGCTCAGCTCCAACTGATGGCAGCCATTTGGGGAGTGAACCAGCAGATAGAAGATCTTTCTCTCTCTCTTTCCTTCTCTGTGTACATTTGTCTTTCCAAATAAATAAATAAACACAAAGAAATAGAGCTACCGGGACATAAATTCTCCCCCATAGGGGGTTCCAGTGTTGCAGCCAGAGGTGTTACTATGACACCAAATGCCAACTTCAAGAAGAAAGTTTTTATTACATATGTTTTCTTTCCCATTTTTTCTTATCCCTGTTACTTTTTCCTTTAACATTATTTAGGAAACAAAAAAAGATCTTTAATTGGGGCATTATCACTTGGTAATAATTTGCATTATCACTAGTGAATTTATACTTCTAAGCACATAGGTCAAAAAGGCATAGAAATAAAGAAGGCATTTTCATAAGGGCATGAACGTTACATATTTCAGAGTCTGAATGTGATTAGCCAAAGTTAGAAGTAGGGAGCAAAATTAAACTTGTATTTGAAAAAAATGGCAGAACCATAGAAAGATTAAAAATTGATTTGACAAAACAATGCACTTAAATGTACATATTAGTTGGACAGAAAATAATAAATGCTATGGAAGAGTAATTTTTAAATATTCAAATTGTAAGAGTATTTTGATTGTGCTTAATTCCAATGACTTGATGTCAGCTAAATTAACTTGTTGAATTGGTTTCTTATATTTATAAATTAATAACTTTTATTACTTGATTGGTACAGTATTTATATATTATAATAATCATGAAACACCAAAGTTAGAAGTAAAATCATTCGCTATTTTCACCAACCAGAAAAATTTACTAACGTAATTCTCATTACATTTTTAATGTAAATGTGATTGTTTTTCTATTATACCAATAGTGTTGGATACTTTATTTGAAAAAAAAAAAAAGATTTATTCATTTGAAAGGCATTGTTGCAGAGAGAAAGGGAGGGAGAGGCATAGAGAAAATTTACATTTTCTGGTTCACTCCCCAAATGGTTACAACAACTGAATCTGGGTCTATCTAAAGCTAGAAGTCAGAAATTTCTTGCTAATCTCCCAAGCTAGACTTCTTTCCCAGGTGTAATAGCAGGGAGCTCAAATGAGAGTGGAGCAGCTGGAACGCAAGCCAGCATCAGTATCCATGTGGGATACCAAGGCTGAAGAAGCAAGCTTTAGCTGCTATGCCCCACTACTGAATATCATTTACAAACTGCTTACATATCGCATACTGTAAGTCAGTTACATAATTCACTAGGTTTTATTTTCTGAATGTGATGAACAATGAAACTGGATATTCATTTATGAGTGCTTCCTTCAATTTTGTTCTTAGGAATGAGACCACTTTGTTAAGAGATTTTCAAGGCCGTTAGGCCGTAAAACCAAATTACTCCAGACAGTGGTGGTACCAGTTAGAGATGTCTTAAAAACTCGTGTTGTATTTAAGCATTATTTTTTAAGACTTATTTTTTTTTCTATTGGAAATGAAGATATATAGAGAGAAGGAGAGAAAGAAAGATGTTTCATTAGCTGGTTCACTCCCCAAATGGCTGCAATAAGCCAGAGTTGAGCATATACGAAGCAGGGGCCAGGAGCTTCTTTCAGAAATCTATTTGGCTATAGAGGCACAAAGACTTGGGGCATCCTCCACTATTCTCCTTGGTCATAACCCTGCTGGATCAGAAGGGGAGCAGCCAGGAGTAGGAATTGGTGCTCATATGGGATGCTGCTGCAGGGCTGGGAATTAGCCTACTGAGCCACCACGAGAAAGAAAAAGATGGATATTTAGCACTGCATGTATTAGGATTTTAAGATACAGAAAAACGTCTCCTCCTCCTCCTCATTCTTCTTCTTTTTCTTCTTCCTCCTCCTCCTCCCTCTTTTTTTTTCTAATTGGAAAAGCGGATTTACAGAGAACATGAGACACAGAGAGAAAGATCTTTCATCAGCTGTTTCAACACTCCAAGTGATTGTAGCAGTTAGAGCTGAGCCAATTCAAAGCCAGGAGTTTCTTTTGGGTCTCCCACACAGATACAGGGTTCCAAGGCTTTGGGCCATCCTCTACTGTGTTCCCAGACCACAAGCAGGGAGCTGGATGGGAAGTGAAGCATCTCATATGGGATGGCAGGCACTTGCAAGGCAAGAGTTTAGCCACTGAGGCAGCCATGGCCAGGAGTATTTTTCTATTGAAAGAAAGAAAAAAAGGAAGGAAGGAAGGAAGGAAGGAAGGAAGGAAGGAAGGAAGGAAGGAAGGAAGGAAGGAAAGAAGGAAAAGATATATAACAGATTGATCATGAAAATCTGAAATGAACTTATTTTACAAGAAACATTGGACTTTATGTTTTCAATGGAAGGCACCAAATTTATAAACAGTTCCTATTGGACATGTCAAATGCTAAGGCAACAGGATTCTGTAACATGATTGATCACTAAAGTGTGTTTTGGTGGGACAGGCACTGTGGCTCATGCAGTTAAGCTGCTTGGGAAGCCTACAGTGTCAAATGCCAGTTCTGCTCCCTGCTACTCTGCTTCCAGTTGGGTTTCCTGTTGGTGAATTCTGGGAGACAGCAGGAAATGGTTCAAGCGCTTTGGTTACTGTCACTAGTCTTGAAGACTTAGAAGGAATCTGGGTTTAGGGTTTCAAACTCACCTCGCCTTATCTGTGGTGGGCATTGGGATGAAAATTTGGTGGTGTGAGAATCTCTCTCTCTCTCTGTCTTCATCTCCCTCCCTGCTTTCAAGTAGATGAAAATAAATAAATATGCATTTAAAAGTAAAACTGAGTAGCCCCAGCTGAAGGGTGAAGATGTATCTATACCTTTAGGGGGAAATTGCATTGGTAAATGTTTTTAAATTATGAAGCCAACATTCAAGCATTTCTTTTTGTGTCCCTCCATATTTACTTGATTTGAATTCTTCATTTGTGTGTAGGGGAAAAGAGGAAAAATGAAGCTTCATAACTGGGAAGAACATTAGTAAATTTGGTAGCAAGAATCTGACAGTGTGAGCAAACAATTGAAATCATATCAGGATCATAAAAGGTTAAAATTAATAGTAATAAGTGCTCATCTATTTCAAACTTCAAAGGGACAAAAATTTAGACGAAATTAGAGCTGATTGACTGGAAGTCAGAATTTTATTGTCTTCTCTGGCACCACTGCTTCTGAATTTGTGAGTTGTATCTAATTAGGGAACAATGAGAACTTAGTTCTAACCTTTTAAAGGTTTGATCAAAAATGACGTAGAACTGATTTAAAATGTCAGTGCTGTTTTTTCATTGAAAACAAGAAACTGTTTTCCAAGCTAAGCATAAAACCTACTTTCTGGTTTCAAATGACAGTACAGAGAGTCCATCGACAAACAACAGACACGTGTGATGCGTGTCCATATGATAGGTAGTAAAGTGTGATCATGTTACTTGAACAAATAACTTGACCTTCTGGAATTTCAGTGTTTTTGTCAGGGAAGGGGAAGGTACATTCCTATGTAACTGCATTACTGGTAATTCATCACCATTTAAAATAAAATTTCACGATACATTATTTTAGTTCCTCTCATTTTGTGATATGGAAATAATATTGCTGTACTGTGAAGTTAGATGTAAACAGATTTTTTTAAAGCAGTAAGGGTCCATTAGAGTAATTTGTCGTGCAATCACTTCTAATATTGTACTTGTATATGTTGGTTTGCGTGTGCATAACCTGAAAACTGCTCTTTCACTCCGTAGTGATAAATAGTTCTCTTTGAAATCGGACTGGAAAAAATAACTGGATTTATTTAATTTTTAAAAAGTAAATGTGAATGTTTATTTTATAGTAACTTAATATGTTTCTGAAAAAACAAGAAAGAATGAATAATTTTAAGTGGTATATTATAAAATCAGAAAAACAAATTAAGACATTTGAAAGCACTTATTGGGAAAATACTTGTGCAATTTATATGCCAGTAAGGAATACTATTGCTATGTACAATATTTGCATTACTAATTAGAACAAACCTTTTGATCATGATTTGACTATGTGAAAGCCATCTTCTTCCCAAATATCTTATACTATGAAAAACAAAGAGTACCATAAAGGAATGTTCAAAAAGCTTTCTCATTGCAACCGTAAAAATTCAAAATCAGACATAGCAAAACTAAAAGAACTAAGATTTCCAGCTCCTGGTGTTCCCCAAATGCCCTCAGATTTCAGAAAGCTTTTTAGTAACAAAATTAATCTTGATCAATGTGACCCAATACATAAATCTAATTGTTCAAAAGTGTCGTCTTAATGTACTTAATTTGTATGTGTTCTCCTATTGCCAAAGATTTCTCTTCTTCCATTTTATATAGAGGATTTATGACATCATGTCTTACATATTGAGTCCTTTGATCTGTTCCTGCATTATGATTCATGAAAAGTTATGCTAAATTTTCACTTACTGATACGCTGATAAATTTACTCATTCTCTAGAAGGCCTTGCAAATGCCAGACATAGGTCGAGGCATTCTAAAATCAATAACCCTACACAAAATATATACTCAGATTTTGTTTAGCATGCTGAGTTCTCATTGCAATGTCTCCAACTTATAAAGGATTTAATCTAAAACAGAATCACCACCGTATGCATCTGAGGCCATTGCGTTTCTAATTGATCAGTAACAGACCAATAGAAACTGACATAAAAGCTATTAGTAACTATAGCAGTAAGCAGACCATTTTAGCTACTGGAGCATACTGGACTGCAGAGCTGGAGATACAAGAAGAGACCTACTTAACAGGTGTGCAATCAACATCTGTATTTCAAGCAGCCTCCTCCTTTTTCTTGCTAGAGAAAAAAAAAGTGATATAACAGCGCATTTGCATTTGTTGAGTTGCTTACAAATTCTTCAGAGTTGGTAGAACTTACAGTGACCTGCGTCTATAATTACATTCTTGTGAGATTGTGTAGTCTAATGACTGATTGAGTGTACTATGACTGTGCTACAGGAAGGCAGATTTCATTTCTGCAAGCAGTTGACTCACTGTAAAGTGCGACTTGTTTATTTCTTTAGTGTTCTAATCTTCAGCTGCCATAATTGCGGCTCTAGATGTTTATCTTATATCACATTACATTTCACATTTAGTGGGAAACATGTACATGCTTCTCTAGGGTGATGTGGTGGGGGTTTCTGACTTTTATTTTTGATTTGAGGGACCGTTATGCCCTAGATAATCAGAGAAGGATTGAGCCTGGTCTCAGTAAGCATATGAGCAGGTTGCTTGCCACCTGTGGCTCAGAGAAAAATAAAAAAGTTATAACTCAGACTCTAAAAAAGTCCTTACAGGATTGCCTTGTCTTCAGAAGATGGAAAAAGAAATAAATATTGTGCCTGTCCCGCCTGAATTTACTGTGAAGAATTAATAAGATCAGGTCATCACTGTTCCAAAATTGTTCACTATATTTAAGGAACAACTACTTTCCACCAAGACTTGAATTATACATTTAAACTACCCCTTTGTTTTAAAAGTGCTGTTTTTCCTATTGGAGCTGTGAATGAATGGTGACATTCTCTTAATTATTGGTCCTCCACCCTAAACAATAGACACTATGAAGTGGCTTCCCAGGGACTGGAGGCAGAATGAACTCAGTAAGGAGAGAACACCCTCTAGGCTTCTGAAGCAATGCATCAGACATGACAGAAAAACTGTACGACCCATAAATTACAACAGTTTCTAAACCAGAGACAGTTTAGCACTTCCTCTCCGGATGAACCTGAGCTCAAGTCGTTCACTGGGTTCTTTGTGTGCTGTGAAAATGATGGGAAATTAACAGGGAAAGGAAGTCAGTCGCCTTAACCACGCCTAATGATTAGAAGAAGCTAAAACAACCCAGCTGACTGATGGATAGTTCGTAACTGCTTGGAACACTTCTGCTGTACTAATTAATCATTAAGTTGCTTAAACAAAATATCTCCTGCTTCCCCAGCTATTGAACTGATTTCCAAGACATGGTCAAGAATGTCAGAATTTATTGTGACAGATCCTGGAGCATCTTTTATTGGGGGAATGATAGAATTACTTCTTAAATGATTTTACTTATTAAGGCTTCAAAGGATTTGTAAAAGGGAGCACGCAGTGATAGGTGTGGTTTGGGTTTCCAGATATAGGGGAACTAATGTGGTGGACTTTCAAGTGCTGAACAGGTGTATTTTGGGGGGGAAATAACGGTTGGGGAGTTGCCTGAACTCAGGAGTGAAGGAGGTCAAAATCAATGAGAGAAATGTGTAGAGACTACGTTATATGCATAAGCTTCAAAATTTAAAATCATGGAAGTACTTTACCTTCACCTGTGGTGGCCAGGCGGCAACAAACAGGATTCAGCATTCAAAGTCAAGCCATTCTAACAGCACCTGTGGTGGGACAGATCATTATTTACCTGTAATGCCAGCGACTCTGATATCAAAGCCACATATAGACTTAAAAAAAAAAGTAAAAGGATTAAGTGCTACTGTGGGGGAAAGAAACAACTCTAAGAAGTAACTTTAAACAGGGAGAAAATATTTTTATTGATATGTTTTACTTTGCTGGCAGACCAGAGCAAAGGTTTTGTGAACATTTAAAAGATGAAAAAGGTGAAGAATCCCAGAAGCGGTTTATCTTGAAGCGAGATAACTCTAGTATTGATAAAGAAGACAATCAGGTTGGTTCTCAAGTTTGAGAGTGGCTGACATTGTTGTATTTGAAGGTGGGCTGACTGATGTCTTTGTCGTGCCTCTGTTGTTCCTTCTGACCCTCCCAGCCTTGCTCTTCCTCTGACACTGCTGTCCTTTCCCCAGCCTTCTTGCCTCCCTGTGCGTCCCACTTTGGCATTCAATGGATAGCATTAAAAAAAAAAAAAATGTCCTGGTTGCTTTAGCAATGGCTCTGTGTTGGGCTGCATGGGTGGTGCTTGGCGCAGTTTCTGCTGCATGTCTTGGGGGATTGGGGTGTTGGGGTGCCACAGGCTCCGAGCTGTGGGGAAAAGCTTTGTCAGTTGCATTTGTAGATGTTTGTGTAACTATGGCAGTCGTTCCAATCCCTACAGCTTTGTCCTTCAGTTGTGCACAAATTGAGCTGGATTGTCAATACAGACCGATGAGCAACCGGTGTAGCTGTAAAGAACAAACTTTGTTATGGTGAGGACAGGTGGATTTTGCAACTATCCTAAAATAAGTCTTCACAGAAAAAATGCAGTTCACATTTTAGTCTCCTTCTCCGCTTCCTGCCAGCATTTTCCGGTCCATGTAAATTGTCTGCTTATTTTGCATGAACTGTAGCAGAACTTTATGCTTATGTACCTTCCTTGTGATAAAAACAAAACACCATGCTGTTCTTGAGTAGCCGTATTCATGGCACCTGTAGGAAGGTAAAGAGACTTGGCTAAATCTCCGCTCTGGATGGAGGGTGTGTGATCCAGCATGATTAGAAGGAAAATTGAGTCAACTGCAAAAGAAAAGCAATTTTAAATGATTAAAAGAACAGTAGAAAGTCAAATGCCATTGCAATTGTACTTCGTGCTTCTGACAATTACAATAGCTTCTATGGCAAATGGCTTTGTTTTTAGAATTCTTCAAGGTAAGAGAATCTGCATTTCACTCACTCGTCATGATCATCTCTCACAGTGAGTCACTTTGAGCAGGATGTGCATTACAGACTCACTTAAAAAAAAAACTGTTCATTTATATCTCATTTCCTTCCACCACCTCTGCCTCTATCCCGAGCTGCACCGTGGCTCCTGTTGACGCTGCAAAGTGTGCTTGGGTCGTGTACTTCGTGAAAGTCTGTTGAGCAGGTGGATGGGCGTGTCTAATGCCGAATGGTTTGGAGAGTCAGCTATGGGAAGGTGGGCAGCAGGTTGGGATACCATGGGATATAGCTCAGGCGAGAAAAGGGCAAGGAGCTGTCCTCATGCTGGTTTCTCTGAACTGTTCTTCATTCTCTTGGTTTTGACCCTTCTCAACACAACAGGGAAGTTAGATTCCCTCTGGCAGCCTGCAATCCGACTTTCCATCAAGATGCAATTCACCAGGTCAGGCAGTGAAGGAGTCAAAAACCCAAATAAGGAGTTAGAGAAATAGCGTGCACATCTTCCATTTTGTCCATCCCTTCCTTTGCTCCCTTGCACTTTCTGCAGAGCCTGAGTTTTCAAAGCTATTTCTGCCTCTGTTCACCTTGACCAGCCTTTTCCTCTTGCTGTATTAGGCACTGTGCCTCCTTCTGAGCAGTCAGATGACCTATGTAGCTGAGCCAGAGACAGAGACCATCCATGGAGACCCACCACATCACTACGTAAACGTGTGAGGCACCTCCTGTACTTTCCAGCAGATACTTCCTAGCACTACATGTCACACACACACACACACACACACACACACACACACACACACACACACACACACACTCCACATGACAGATACTCTCACATAGACTCCTTAAGGACCAAAGGGAGAGAGACTTCTCAGGCTCCATTTAGTGAAGTGGACATTGATTATTCTCAGCTGACAGTTGCTTAACTGTAGATTACTGACGACTCAACTTGGATAACCATCCTGATTTCTTTTTTCTGTTTAGCAAAACAGGATGCATCCATTTAGAGATGACAGACGAAGTAAATCAATGGAAGAGAGAGAAGAGGAATATCAGAGAGTGAGGGAGAGAATATTTGCACACGCTGTGAGTAGTTGTTTTCATTGCCTCTTTAGCGTGGTCCTTCCATCAGCAGGGAGGCAGATTCGTTTCCCAGAGTCAGCTGGCAGGGCATGAGACTGGCGACTGGACATAATCTGGACTGAAGCAAGCCAGGGGTGTTTCTGGAAGAGGACCTAGTTCATGGAGGTGATGGAAAACTATCGAATAGCTTGGGTGTGTTCCTAGAAAATGACCAACTGATATTTGGAGTTATAAGATGGGTTAGTAAAATAGACTTTGAGTATAGAGAGAAGTCATCAACTTTGAAGCAGTGATTTCCCACTCCATTAGCCAGCAGATAACCAACTATTGTGTTCTTTTTAATAGCAATGATACAGAGGAGGTACATAGGAATTACAGACAAGGAATCTGTTAAGTACATACACAGACCTACACAAAATAATATCTTTTCTTAGTAAATATAAACACTTCATGGTGCTAAAGTTAGATAATAACACTGCTCCCCCCCCTCAAATTCATATCAAATTAAATTTAGGAACAATTCACCAGTGAAATAGTTGTAGGGCACTTTCTTCTGCGTGAGTCTTTTCTTCACATGAAAAGACTGGGACTGATTTTTTTCAATCCCTCACTGACTGTGACCAAGATAAATCCAGTTAAATTAAATACAGATTTAAAGGTGAAGACCACCCAACATTAATTTAAACGCTGAAGAGCTAAAAGGACTAACATTGGCCACAGATTTCCCCCTCCATGCAATCGTGTGGCTGCCTCCTGGGCTGTGATAGCTTTGTCGCTCTGCAGGAAGACATACCTGAGCTCTTCTGTGAGGTGCTGCAGCCAACATTCGTAGGTCAGATGCAGTATCTCCCTTCCTCTGTGATCTGCACCGAGGAGTTATAACAATTAGTCTGTTACATCATATACAACATATATACATAGACAACCTATTGCATCATGGGCCTTTAATTGTGTTTGCTGCATGCCAAAATGCAGTGTATTCCAGTCACAATATAGGAACATGTCTACAGTAGGCTGAGACCTAACATGTTCTTGTGTAAAAGCCTTCATGGGGGAAACTTTCCCAAAACGTATTCTTCATTCTCATTCTATCTCCCATTCTCCATCTCTCTCCCCCCCACCCCTCCTTTCTCTCTCTTCCTTCTTTCCCTCTCTTTCTCGTGCTCAGTTGCTTGCTCGCTCTACAGAGTCAAGTCATTTCTTAATGAGATGCTAGGTTGAAAAGAAATATCAATTACATAGATAATGTGCAACCAATATGAAGCCTTTGTTTGAAACTATGCTACATTGGTGCGAATTCAGGAGCTAGGTGCCAGAACATACTGTTACTAATGCCTGCCATGAGGACATCACCTTTTTGCCCACTTCATTGGCTGATTGTTCTGTCCAAGGGGAAGTCCTCACTGAAATAATACAGCAGTCTGATTTCCACTGCCCCCTGTCACTTCCAAATTTGTTTCAAAAGTTTAACATCTGTAAACCTGAGTCTTAGGTTCAAAAATTAAGGAAAGCATTGCTGTTTGAAGCATCTACAGCTAACATATGTACTAAAAGGTTTTAAAAGTGAAATGCAGACCTGAATGGGAGAGAACTTGAAGGCGAGTCCTTCCATAGCCTTTCAATTCCATGAAATTGCTTGACAGCCTCCATTAAATAGGGACCAGGGCTGTATAAATAGGGACCAGGGCTCATTAGGCTCTCCATTGGCCAGAACTTCTGACTTTCCTGAGTCAAATGTGGCACTACCTTGCTTATAGCATTACTTTGCACCGTTAACCCTGGGCAGGGTTTGGAAATGGAGATGCTCCAGAGAGCATCTATGGAATAGCTTCTAAAATTCAATGTCTCCACTGGTATCAACTGTAAATGTTATGTCCATGAACACATGCACATTTTTTCCTATGGAAAGGATCTCTGTTGTTAATTATGTTTTTCCAAACACACATGGCTGTTACAAGGGTAAGAACCACTCTGTTGGAGGGTAAGGAAACAACCAGTACCTTTTGCCCAGCTCTAAAGCTCTTTTAGACATGCAGTCGGTCGCACCAGTGACATTCTCTGTGCACTGTCTGCTGCTATATAACAAATGACTCCTAAATTTGGCAACTTAAGCAAATTCACCTCAAAGTAGTGTGGATCCAGTGACTTACCAGAGTGATTTGAGTGCAGGGTCACTCCTGAAGCTGCACTATCGCACATATTTGCAGTCACCTAAAGACTTGCTGAAGGGTTATCTGCCTCCAGATTCACTCTCATGAATGTTGGCAGACCTCAAAACTTCAGTAGGAACAGATCACATGGGGCTATCCATCGGCTGTTGACATGGCAATCAGCTTCCCCTGGAGAGAATAATCTAAGAAAGAGTCCAAGATGCCAGCCACCTAATGTTACAAAAGATCTGGCCTCCTTGCTGCTGTGGTTTGTGGTAAACACAGATCAACCTTGGTAAAGCTTGGAGTAGTTATTTTTAGCTTCTGTGCATTAAACTGCCAAGGAAAAAGCAAGCAGTAGTTAATGTTCTGGAATACATGGAAGAACAAGTCTTTATTATCAATGTACAAGGAAAGTAGACTTAAGGGAATTTTGGTCTATGCACTTCTAGTTCCCCAAACGATCATTATCACTGCCCAAGAGGCTGAGGTCCATGATCATTCTTTCACAAGATGAAGAATAAAGGGTATTAAGTCAATTATGATGCAAATGAGAAGAATCCAGCATAAGGAAATGACATTACTGAAGTCTACCATTGATCACATTTGTTAGCCATTCATTTATTGTCTTTACAGGTCAAAAGCTGAGGGTTAAAACTAGCTTTCTTTGGCAATTGTTGAAGTAGTAGAATTAATCAAATAGGTTCAAATATTGAATTTATTTATGTAAATTACCGCTTGAAGTAATGATAGTGAGCTAAAGAATACCTCATGGCATTGATATGCTAGCAAAAGTCCAGTTTGTTTTAAAATTGGAAACATGCTTGACTTTTTCAAGACATAATCTTGGTTTCTAAGGCATGTGTATGTGACTGAGTGGGTTTGCTTGCATGTGAGCACATGTATTTTTGTATGCAGACCCATAATCAATTATGCAAATTGCCTTCGGGATTTTGTGGAAAAATGTTCAAATATAGTGCAAATTTTTTTATATTGGGAGAAAATTTATGTATTATATGAAACCTAAATTATAAATCAGAACCTCCCCCTGCCAATTTAGTCCTATATTGAAAAGTGTGGTTTTATGGTCATTAATATTTGAAATGTAATGGATTTTTTTTGGAAAGGATTTAAACTTCTTTTGATAGTTGTATAGCATGTTTCTGACTTTCAAAAGCATGGGATAATAAAGAAACACATTTAGGGGAGAACTGTTTTACCTGGACTGTACGTGCAGTGGAATTGACAGGAGCTCTCCTCTGTCTTCCTAGGAGGTGTTGGGAGTCCCCTTCTGTAAGAACTGATAAGGTCATGAGGTGCCACTGCGGTTGGGAGTGGGATGTGGGAGAAAATGGTGTAATCCATTAGACAAAAATGATTTTCTCTTTTAAAGAAAAAAGTGAGCCTTTTATATCTGAGAATGCATATAAGTGACAGCTATGAAAGTTGCATTTAATTACTGTGACAATTTTTCTCTGCTATTAAAATGTACAAGTTATTAATACCACTCTTCAAAGTTTATGTTCATCAGCTCCTGAATCAGTTCCCTTCACCATCTGTATCTTATTTATGAAAATGTGATGAAGGGATAGAGGCGATGATGTTTAAAGAGTTTTCCACGTAAATCAGAAGAAAATACTCTGGAGCTTTGTTTGGGGGAAAGGTATCATCAACTTTTAATTCAAAGAGTCTGGGCTGCTTCACTTCTTCCCAAATGCTTTGTTAGACTCATGAGTCTGCAGGGGTCTGTATGTCTTTCATGAGCTCCTAAATGAGAGTAGCTGCAGTAATTCCACTAGCCAGTCATAACATTACAAACTTAACTGACCTCTTCCCCTCCAGCAGCTGAGAGCTCGGCTAGCTGAGCTCTTAAGGGCCACTTGAAACAGCTTCACCTTTCACAGACTGTGGTTTGACTCAAACTGCTTGAAAAGCTAAACGAAATGCAGTCATGAAATGCTGAAGTATCTGTTGTTTACTGTTTAAAAAAATGATCACAGGACTAATGTCAGGAACACATCATGCGTATTTATTTTCCTTTTCATAGTTAAATGTCAAAATTTCAAAATATGGGTTCTGAAAAGCATTGTATTTTCATTGGCTGATTCTCTACACTTGAAATTCAAGGTGAATTACAAATATAAACAGGTTAAAACAGAGATGATCCGAGAGATGCCTTCCCTGAAATGCTCAGGCCTCTGACAGCATCCTGTCTGGATCCTGTCCTTCGGTTATCCAGCAAAATGAAAAGAGAATATAATATTCTGCTTGTTTCTCAGAGCAGTAGTTATGTCAACGATATCATTAAACCCAGAAATTAGATATTGAAAGATCATTAAGATTTCTTTAGTTTATTTGACCTTAAAGTCAAACGTGTCTCAATGAACAGGTCACTTATTTAACCTTTAGGAAATGTTACCCATATAATATGGTGTGTATGTATGTATTTTAAAAAAAACTAATTGCTGACATGGCACCCAAAATGCAGTCACTCTATTATATGACCGTAATAACATACTTTTCCTGGACTTTGTTTGAATTTTATTTCATCCACTTTCCCCAGAATGCAATTTAATCTTCCTTGCAAGAGAAGAAACCCATCTTGGGTTCAGTTCATGAAAAAACTAACAAGCGTTACATGGGGCTTCTAGTTGCTCTTTTCCAATTATTTCATTTTGTCCTCACTTGTCTTCTGCCTATCCCCTCTCTAAGTCTCTTCCTCATTGAGAGGCTGGCGGTCCATTTTTCATCCACGCGAGTTGTTCATTACCAGGGAAGCTTTGCAGCAAAGCTTGGAAGCTTTGTGGCTTCCTGACTTTCCCACCCCTGGGTGGGTCTGCCTCCAGTTGAAACATTTACCCCATCTGTATTGGTGCCTGTGGCTCGGGGAACTCAGAGGAAACCACAAGCTCAGATTCCCTCAGCCATGCATTTGTCCAGCAGCCCGCTTCCACTCCTTTTTTCTGACCTCCCAAGGAACAGGCTTAGTCGGCTTGCAATGTGGAGATGCCAAGGATCACTATGCTGCGTGGGAAATGCTTGCTCTTCTAACTCTAACTCATTCTCACCTTTTTTTCTCATTATTTCCATTTTCTGTGTGTATTTTAGTATTTTGACTTTTAAAATCAGGTAAGGATTCGGGGGTCCCTCAGCAAATCCAGAACGTCTGATCCAATGCCTTTTTTTTATTTTTCAGTCAGTTTGCTCCCAGGAAAGCCTTTTTGTGGAGAGCAGGTAAAATGAACTTGACTTTTTCATGTCTGTAAAGGAATAAAAGTTGTCACGTTTGTCCTGTATACTCATTGATTATATATATACATACATATATATAATAAGTGTATTCTTGCATATATGTATAAGTCAATACATATATCTGTATGTATACACACATATATGCATATATTCACACATTTATGTTATTTAGTATGTCCAGAGATGATTGCATTTGGGAAAATGTTCTCTCAGTTATTTCCAAAGAGAGGTTTAAACATTTTCCTTACCCAAACTCCTCCCAAACATGTAACTCCCGTAATCTTTGCCAGGCGCTAAAAGGAATCAATTTTGAGATCATATGGGAACTTGCAGTGTCATTGGCTTATTGGCCAGACTGCTAAAATTATTTATGTAGTTGGTGTTATTGGCTATTTTCTGTGGTTCAAGATCATATACAGCAATGTGTATCATAATTGGAATTGCATTATTTTGAGTGTCTTGTTCTGAACATTGGTCTTTATAAAAAAAAAGTAACTTGAAAGTCTTTCAAAACAAAAATAAAAGAAATCCGATATTTAAAATTGTATCTGGGTTAGGAGTTAGTGAGGAAAGGTAACACTAAATTAAAGGCTTATAAGATGCATGGAAGGTCTTAAGGATATTTCATACTACTTAACAAAATTCTTTTTCAACTGTTTCAAAATTAACATAAATATTTAATGCCTTTTTGATTTCATGGTTAATATTCAGGGTCAAATTAAGGAATCCTGATTAATTGCACTAATCACAATTAAGATGCTTCAAAATGGGCAAATTAGTTTGGAAATATGGTATCCGTAAACAAAGTGGTGGTTCGGTTTATTTCAAGTGTCCTTGTTAATGTGGTATTCTACAAAACGTATTAAAATAGAATCTGATTAAATGCAAAGACTCAGGAAAATTTAAAATGAGCATTTAGAGATGATTGCTAGGAAAAAAGAAGGAGAATTTTCATCATGCATTTTAACAATTGGAAATCTTCAAATAATTAAACTCCCTTAAAGTAATCTCTCTTAGAAGCCACCATAGAAATGAGACACAATTCCACACAAGGGATTCTGATGTAATTTCAAAACCCGTAGGGATTTAGACAGACATCTCTTAACAGGGTAAAGCTGAGAATTCATGCACATTAAAATCTGTGGACAATTCTGCAGCAACTCAGTATTCAGTATCTACTGAAAAGATTCAGTGAACGTTAACAACTGTGTTGAGTGTGAAAGTTTATTCTCTGATTTTTAAAAAAAAAATCATTAACCTATCTTACTCTGTAATGTTATATTTACACTCAAGTGTCATTTATATTTACCTGGATTTTATTCAATATTATACTCATTATATTGCGTGCATATGCTTACACTCAAATATATTTATTATATGTGAACAAATTTTGATGGGTCCCAAAAGTAACGGGTTGACTCACCTACAGAAAAAATACATTTCTTGCACACTTCTCTCTTGATGCCCAGTATTTTATACACAAGAAAGAAAGAAAGAATAACTCTTGTATCAAAAGGAAGGGACACAAGAAAAATGCAAGTTTTTATCTGAAGCTTGGGTTATATCTCTCAATTTCTTTTATCCACACTTTTTCTGTTCTTTTTATTATTTTCCCCAACCCTTCTTTATTATCTAACATCGAGATCTTACTGTGGGGTATGGAATCTTAGTATTGTTACGTGACCATAAAATTATTATGGTAAAAGCATTAAAAAAGAAAGCATGGAGTGGAGATTATTAGATAAGAAAAAAATGTTCTAAAATAGAATGTGCATCCATTTAACTTTAAGGCACTTACCCCTTAGACCCTAAGGTTTTATATTGTAAAAATCATGTTTTTCATTTCCAGTAGGCTCTTGGAGAACAGTAACATATGCAGTGAGACGTATAAGAAAAGACAGCTCTTTCGGTTGGTATGGTTTCCTTTTTTCAACTGTGTTTTCCGAGTATGTGGCAAAAATCCTGTTAACTATACATGTACTAGTGTAAGCTGTTTTCTGTTGATGAAATAAAGCATGTGTGGTGATTTCTTTGTAAAGCTTGTTACAAAGCTGTTTTCAAATCTGATCAGATTCACAAAATACAAAATGGGAAAGCTGTTGCTTCCAATACACTTCTTTAGCGTTCTCCTTGAGTTTTTGTTTTTCAAGGGCTAACTTGAGCAGCATACTGATTTAATATCCCCAAATCAACTTTGGTGAATTACATTGAACTAAAATTTCTCTGGCAAGTTGCAATTGCATATACATCACCCACTCTGGAAAACAAGTCAATGATAACTCTGTTTGGATAGCTCATTTGTAAGTCACTCTCATCCATCATAAGGACTCAAACAGTGTTGTTTTCAAAGCATAGATTTTATTTCTAAGGAATGATGGGAGGTTTGTTTAAATTAGTATGAACTGCTCAAATCAAGATCTATGTACGATAAGGGGGAAGGTGGATATTATCTTTTAGGGTTCCATGCTAAGCTGGGAACTCCACAAAAGGAAAGGGACCGTCGTCATTTTCTTATTCCATTAAATGTATGAAGGCGTGTCAAACATTTCTTGGGAAATGAAGTTAAAAGATAAGCTTTGTTAGGCACACAGAAAAAAAAAATGGAACTCTGGGCAGCAATTGTGGCACAGAAGGTCAAGCCCCTGTTGGGACACCCCCATCCCATATTGGGGAACCAATATGGGCACTTAGTGTCTGATGCAGATTCCTGCTAATACATCTGAGCAGCAGATGTCAGCTCAGGTGCTTGGTTGGGCATTTGCAACCCAGGGGACACCTGGATGGAGTTCCTGGCTCTTAGCTTCCTCCTAAGCTAGCTCCTGTTCCTGGGAGTGAGCAAAAGACAGATCTCTATGTCTCTGTCTTTTAAGTAGAAAGGAAAAATAAATACTTATTTTTGTTTAAAATAGAGGTAGATTTTTTTTTAAATTTTGAAATTCATATATACTAGTGACCTTCAAAAAGTTGTGGCAGATGTGTTGTGCCAAAATAAACTTCCTTTAACTCACTCTTATGAACAGTTTGAACCACATTTGTGTATCTAGCTCCCATTACAGAATAGAAGATACATAATACTACACATAGAGTATTGTATTCACATATTTCATGTATTTATTGAAATTACTGTGTTCATTTGATGTGTTCATATATAACAACTTCATCGTAAATAGTGGACTGATTTATGTTGTAGGACAGGCAAGGTAACACCTTTGCCTGCTCAAAAACTGCATCTTTGCCTACTTATAAAATTACTGTGAAAAACACAGGGATCATGTTCTTGGCAAGGTATCTTCTTGTAGTAAATGTAAATATGCGACCTAGCCTGTAGCAAAATACTCCAGTTTGACAGAAAAAAAATGAAAACTCAAAATTATTTCTTTGGCCTTTCTTCACTTCTCCGAACAACATAATGTGAAATATTATTGCTTGTCCATTATTAGACAATTTTATTTTTGCTTTTTCACAATTGAAGATTCGAGAAAATAACCTTGCATTTTTCTCTGGAAATATCAAACATAGATTACAATGGGCCACTACTCACACACTCACACATGATAGCCTGATTTGTTCCAGCCAATATAGACAAAATGCATGTGTTTTTCCCCATTTCTAACCCTGTTAGCCAACCTTAGATCAGGTGTCTCAAATATGATTCCCCTCTCCTGCTAAATTCAACCCAGCTTAGGAAGATGATTTAAAAAATGTAGCAGAAATCCATCCGTGGTATTGTAAAAACAATCCTACGTCTGCATCATCTCTAACTTGGGAAAAAAGATAACAACATTCAAACATGAAAAAGGTACATGTTAGATGTTGATTATTAATCATTCCAGAAACTAAGAGTGGAGTATGACTACTCTGGGATCAATTGCTGGTCACCTAGAAAAGGACCAGCTCCAAAGACCAAGGATCTCATTATCCCTGTCGTCTTGAATCCTGGTAGGACAGGACCAGAACTGGACTTACAAGTGATGAGAAGGCACCTCTGAGTCTGTTAGAATTCCACATCCAAAAGGATATGGAATTTAGTTTGACCTTCATCTTGCCACTGGGAAGATGACTCATCCATTGAGAAAGATGAAGAAAACTTCAGTGTGTACATGCCTGAAAATCATCAGTTATATTTTTTGGAAGCTTATTCACGCTGACTTCCTAATCTCAATTCACTTTTCTAAAATGCACAGGTGATGACAAGGGCTGGTAGAGGAGATGCCAGTGGTCAGGAATTCCTAGGGTGCTTTGTTGAGCACAGAGTGTGACCCATGTGTAGGGGAACCTTCACAGCTGTGGAAACTTACCCAGCATAGTGAAGGGTATAGACCACAGCAAATTAGATTACACCAATGAATAATGCTGGCCACTTCACTGGCCAAGACCAACTCGGCCATTCTTACATCTAAGGGAAACCTGTACCCTTCCCATGAGATGTAGGGGTCATGGGGAGGATGACTGAAGCAGAATTAACAATGGTCATCCTGTATCTTGAAACCAAGGAGTAGCCCATCCCCTAAAACCAGTGTTTTTCTCTGACACACATTTCGAAGTAACTACAAAATGAGGGACTGTGATGTTCTCAGTATAATCACTACTGCTAAATAACGACTTAGCCAGATTCTCCCAAAGGTGAGGTAACACAATAAGCATCAGGTGAGGGAAACACGAAGCCAGATTTGGCGACTAGAAAAAGAAACAATCAAAATGAAGCATCAAGCTCTTCAGGTGTTTGTTTTACTTGATTTTTAAAATTTACTCTACTTTCTATACTTTCTGGAGTTCCAATTAGCTTAAGACAGTTCTCCTAGCCATTGGTGCAGGTTGCTTACATCCTACCCACAGCCTGGCTTTCAGATGACCCTTGTATCTAAAGCCAGCTCTCCCTAAGGTCCTGAGAATAGACATAATGTAAGAAAACCCTGAACAGAGTGCAGCAGGGGGCAGTGGACTGTGACTATTTCACCAAGTGTTCTTCATCCAATGTGCTTTTTGTCAATTTTTTTTTGTTCCACTTCTTCCTCTGGCTTTATAAAGATTTATTTTTTTATACTAGCTACCTCATTTTTATTATCTCTTGGATCAATTTACCTTACTAAGTTTTCCTGAAAGAAGTGAAAACACTTAGCAAAATCAAAAATTTTCTTCGTATCTCTGGACAATTGGGTTGGTTAGTGTTTAAATCAGATATATATTTCTAGAAACACTATGGTCTTTGGAAGCCTTTTTTTCTGTTTTTTTTTTAAAGATTTATTATTATTATTATTATTATTATTATTGGAAAGCCAGATATACAGAGAGGAGGAGAGACAGAGAGGAAGATCTTCCATCCGATGATTCACTCCCCAAGTGAGCCGCAACAGGCCGGTGCTCGCCAATCCGAAGCCGGGAACCAGGAACCTCTTCCAGGTATCCCACGTGGGTGCAGGGTCCCAAAGCTTTGGGCCGTCCTCGACTGCTTTCCCAGGCCACAAGCAGGGAGCTGGATGGGAAGTGGAGCTGCCGGGATTAGAACCAGCGCCCATATGGGATCCCGGGGCGTTGAAGGCTAGGACTTTAGCCGCTAGGCCATGCCGCCAGGCCCCAAGAAGCCTATTTTTCAACAGAACTACTGAACACATCCATGAATTTTAAATTAATGCTTCAGTAGTCACATGGTGTATTGATGAGAATTTAGGGGTGTATTTATTTTCCTATGATTTGTGTCCCCTATAATTACCTTAAATCTATTAAACTGGTGGTATTTTTATGATTTATTTCCATCCGCATAAAAGCCCTGGAAATATTCATGGAATTATCCCTTAAGCTGATTGGAAACCAATGAAAATGCAAATCTCTTCAAATTGTCTTATAAAACGTAATTTTTTGTTTCTGAGGAATTCTGAAGACTCCAACATTCACTGCAGAGTATTGCTTCTCTTTCAATACATTGGCTGTCTTTTCTTTCTGGATTTTAAACAACTGTATTCTGTCAGCAGATGGGTTTCCTTGTTGTTTCCGTTGAGGTACTGAGAAGTTTCATGTCAATATAAAGCATTCCCATTATTGGTATTTTCCCAAGTTTTCTGTGTGAAAGGAATCAAAGGGTTCTTTCTTCTGCCCATGAAGGTTAAACTCACTGGGCAAAGCATTTATCCACTGACTTGCAGGGTAATTCTGTGTTGTGTGTCCAGGTAAATATAGATTAGATATAAATACAAATACAGACACAGGTAAATATAAATGACATGGGTACAGGTACGTGGAGATATAGCTGAATCTGCAAGAAATAAAAAAGAACTCTTTGATTGGAGTTACTTTTAGAATTATTTAATATCTTAATTACTTTTAGACAGTAAGCATTGTTGGTTTGGATCAGATTGTAACCTCGCACACTGTCCGCAAAAGTTCACAACAGTGTTTTTAAAAGGTTACTATGGCCATTTCTCCTTCACTGGCAGAGGGGCCGTTTGACATTTCTAGGTTTGGTTTTCCTGTCTGTAACGTGTGTTTCATGTGATGTGTTTTCTGCCTCATCACTGTTTGGGAGCTCACTGGTTTAATGAAAAGGGTTGCCTAGCAGGGTCTGGTGTGGATGCTTCTAGCACAACAGGCCCCACTGTTCCCTCCTGCACTGCTCATTACACATAACGCATCCCTGTGTCTCTTTTCCCTGGTCATGATCTAGGGGCAACAGAGACGGCTCAGGGAGAGCGTCTGGGAGTCGGCAGAGCAGCTCCGAGAATGAACTGAAGTGGTCTGATCACCAAAGGGCCTGGAGCAGCACAGACTCGGACAGTTCCAACCGCAATTTGAAGCCTGCCATGACCAAGACAGCTAGTTTTGGTGGCATTACGGTGCTGACTCGGGGCGACAGCACATCCAGTAGCAGGAGTACCGGGAAGCTGTCCAAAGCAGGTAGTTAGTACTGAACAGGTTTATGTCCTGTGGCATTTCTGGATCCTTTGCTAGCCATATGATCATCATTTCTGCTCTGGGCTAACTAACAGATATAGCTGAGATGTCAAAAAGTATACTAAGCCTTCAGTTTCCTTATCTTTAATACAAAGTTAAAGCAGGATGTTGCTACAATCTCCTTCAGTAGACTTGAAGTTTACTTTCTTTAAATTTACCCAGTCAGTGAAATTTAAGGTGAGATTAGATAATTTATATGAAAATGATTTTCTTGGATTCTGCACATGGTAATTGCTTATAATAATTAGCCATGTCTTTTTGTAGATGTTTTTATTGATTTAGCCCTTCTGGAAAGTAGCTGAAGTGTTAATATTGCAGTGGTGTTATTTTTTGCATTGATGTACTGTTTGTGTGACAATAGGCATGCTGTTTAACCTGTGTTTGCTTCTGCCTTATCACTCCACAAATGGGAATCACAGTATGGGTATTGCAGAGCTATTGTGAGGATTAAGAATTGATAGACCTAAAGCAATACAAATAATGATGGCGAAGCGATATGCCTTGTTAAATACCAGTTCTTACTCGATTTTGTTTCTGCCATTTAATGTTTTCATCATTGGTTTACATGTAAGGAGTTCAAGTCTCCAAGAGGTTTCATTTCCATGGTGCTAAACAGATAGCTTTTTCTCCCCACACTGTTTAACATGATATTTTAAGCAAAGTGGTTCATGTCTTAGTGAACAAACAGTAGGAAGTAAATGTTGACAGCAAATCTAGCCCTCTGAACTTGAAAAAACTTTGATCTGGTGAAATCATGATATTGTCACACTTACATGATTCTACACAGTTTTTCTCCAGCATTTTAAACGTTCATGATTTAATCACTCATGAACTCCCAGAAAAATGACAAATGATCAGGCACTCCAGGGACTCGGTTTGTGGCTGTATAATGTAACTGGGTTTGTTTTGCTTTGCCTCCAAAATGTCAGACTCCCCAGCCCTTGCTAGGGGAATGAATTGGGAGCTGTGATTCAGTGACATGTCCTTGGTCTCAAGATGTACTCAGAGAACATTCCTAGGCTTGGGATAAGAGGTTGGGAGGAGGCCCAAGCGGAATGGGACAGGATGGCAAATGGAGAATCCTAGAGAGAGCTCAGGTGGGAAAATCTGGGTCTATTATGCTGATGGTCTAACATAATCATGGTGTTAACAAACATCTCCTAAGAAATTATCTTATGCTGTCTTAAGACAACAGCATCTAGCTATAGAGATAAAGATGGATGGGTGGATGGACAGAGTGATAGATAAATGATAAACGGATACACATGCACTGTTTCTGAAACAGATTTAGATGCATTCATGCTGCTTCCCTAGTAAATTTCATTCAGCAGTCAGTAAGTTCCTGGTTTCTTGCACTAATTAATTGCTATCATGTCCCATTATTGCAACAGCTGAAGATGAGAAAATCCATTGTGGAACACTTGAGGTCTTGTAAACTAAGAAAGGTTAAATAGTTTTAAATCTCCTCGAACTGCAGAAACCAAGTACCTTAAATGGTGTACTTAAAAATTCCAGCACAGCAAAAGAGCTCTTAAGATTTTGAAATTAATCATCATTTTCTATGCACCAACCCCAAATCATTTTCCAAAAGCAAAGCTCTTTGGAAACATTTAAAACACTTCAAGAATGCTAAAATACCATGTTCTTTGAACATGATTAAAGATTGTAAGTACTTCAGGTTTTTTTTTTTTCTTTAATATGTCTCCATTTGAGAGCTTGTCAAGGTGCAGACGTAGGAGGGAGGGAAAAAAAAATCAAAGATCAAGATAGGATGTCAAAACAGGTTTCCCATTTCCCAAAATGGTTTTATGAAGTAAAGCTGTCAGTTCCACTGTCAGAGTGCTTCAAAACAGCACAGCCCCCTGTTTTCACCTCCTGGCTCACAGTGGAATTGGAAACTCCTCTTTGACCTTTGAGAAGCCAAGTCTGGGGCCATGACATTTAAGTTACTCTTTTCCTCCCCTAACTACACAGCTTCTAGCTTGAAATAGATCATAATGAAACTTTTCCTATTCAAGAAACGTGTTTTCCAACATTTTTGGAAGGGGGAGGGAGGCCCATTGCTAAATTTTGAGCACCCACACATGCTGTCTACTGGCTGCCCAGCTCAGGCACTGTCACGCCTCCTTGGAAAGGGTGCTTGAGTGCCACCTGCACTTGATAATGGTGTTGTGCTTGAGCAACAAGTGTACGACATCCGTTTCTCCCTCCATTGGTCCAAGTTCACTGTTTTACTGTCTTCCATCTTCAGCTGACCTCCAGAGTAGGCAATTATCCACTTTAGCTGCATCAACATCACATGAAGAGCTTGGCAAATAAACAGTGTTAGAGTCTTAGCCCCACAAGGGCCGAGTCAGCATTTCTGGGACAGGACCTGTGGATCTGCACGTTTGATTTCTCAGGAGATCCTGATGCCACTGTTCTAGGCAGTACCATTTGAAAACAGCTGCTCCAAGGAAACAAGATGCACTTTGTCAAGTTCTTTATTTTTTTTCACATTTTTTATTGATTACATTGCATTATGTGACACAGTTTTATAGGCATTGGGATTCTCCCCCACCCCTCCCCAAATCCCCGCCCCATGGTAGATTCCTCCACCTTGTTGCATTACCACTGTTCAAATTCAGTTGAGATTCTTTCATTGCAAGCATCTACCGAGCATAAAGTCCAGCATCTAATTGTCCAGATAAGTTCAAAGGTTTCTTGGGGAGACCATCTCTGGTCTGAAGGTAGAGCCGGCAGAGTATCATCCCAATCAATTAAAAGCCCCGACATTACATCAGTAACAATTTATAATGTTATGGAATTAGTTGACATGGTATTGAGTAACCAATATGTTAAAAGGGGGAAAAAAAAAAGAATGCAAGTTCTGAACCACATCCTGTGACTTCTACATTGACATTTCAGTTATTAGTTTATATACAACCGGGTTCTATACATCTTAAAATGGCTTTGGATTACTATTCAGCTGTCTCATGTCTATTCTAATTTTAGTGTTTAGCAGTTTATAGCATTGAAGCATGATTTTGCTGAACCTGGCTGTTTTTCGGGTAGTCTATATGAAAGAACACATTTTGTATATGTCACAGATATAGAAGATAACAATACTTCTCTCCCTCCCTCAATCTCCTCCTTCCTTCTCATTCTTTGATTTTCACAATGACATACTTTCAATCCACTCTGTAATCACAGCATTAATTCACCACTAACCATAATGTTCAACGAGCAAGAAAGCAGAAAGGAATGTAAACGTGGGGTAACTTCTAAGAAAGCTATATGATCTGTGTGCGTTCTAGCTGCAAGGTTATTCTTGCTGTCTTCATATTTCTTCTCCATATCTTGGAAAGTTTTTTTAATTCATTGTAAGATATATATCATTTTATCATCACTTTCTCTTCTTGTTTGTTTTCATTACTACACTAATAACTTCTGAATATTCTCCTTCACTTTATGTCTCTGAAGCTTTGAGTTATTCTGCTAAACTGTCAACTTCTTGAGTCTGAGATACTTTTCTTGAATTATTAATGATCAAAAAAAGTAGAAACTGTACGGTTCAGGTCTAAATCACCCATTATTCATATACTTGTGTCCTCAAAGAAACCATCACTTTGCCTGGAGACTTACAAAAGAGTGTATGAGTGTATGTCCTGAGGAAAACACAGCTAGCAGTGTCAGAACTCAAAGTAAAACCCACTGAAGACCCTCTTCCATGGAAAGTGTTCCCATACCTCCCAGGGCCTTAGGAAAACAGAACTAGCAGAGTCAAAACTAGAAATAAAAACCACTGAAAACCGTTCTTCCTTGTGTTCCTCCTCCCTCTAAGTGTTCTCTCAACTCCCAGGGACTCTGCCAAGTCGTTCTCTTTTAGTCCTATCTCCTTTCTGGTTTTCCAGGTTACCTTGTCTGATGATCCTTTCATACACTCCCTCATTTCTTGTTCATTTTCCTGTGTCTCTTACACGCCACTGGGTCATCATTCTCTTCTCCTTTCTTCTTCTCCCAGCTGTCACGTAGGGCATAGCATCACTGTCACTGGCACTGAATTTGTGTCCTATATCTCTTAAAATCATCCACAGACCTGGGCAGGGCCCTGAGCCAGCTGGTTTCCTTTTGATTGATAGGGGGATAAACATAGAACCTGCAGGCTCACAGCATGGTCCCCACTGTGGATTTGCTGTGTTTAGACTCACACTCTACCACACACTAAGCGAGCTTTAGGAAATTTATTTAACATATCTGATGATCAGTTATCATTTTCAAAATGAGGTTGACTTGAAAATAAGTTTAGGCAGCTCATGCAGAGTGATTAGCACAGGGTTTAAAACAAAAGACACAGTGTTTAATCACTTGTCTTGGCTAACATAGAGTCTTAAAAAGGAAATTAGAAATGTTTTTATGGTTAGCACCCCAATTTCTGAGGTTTCTAAGTATCAATCTCAATTTAAAAAATTAAATGCTTCTAATGCTTGCTTTTATCACTGCAGCTAACATCCATTTTGAAATTGAAACAGTTTTAACATAAAATTAGTGGGTTCATATTGTATTTTAAATTTTCATAAGACTAAATTGTTTTAAATGTTTCATGCTTCAAGCTCTCCAAGTTTTACATATTGCTTTAATGAGTCCAAAACGTTGTTATTATTTCCAACAAATCCAAGGTTAATTAACTGAAAATGCAATTAGAGCTATATTTTAGAAGTTTGGGTCATGTGGAATTGTAAGTTGTGCTACAATTATTACTTCAAAGTTCTTGGCTACATTTTCAAGATTTTATGAAACAAGTTAATTGGCAGGTCATCTTTGTTCATTGGGCAATTTCTAGGCTGAAAAAATGATACAAATGTAATTACTAAATATGGGTTTATTCTACTCTTACTCCAGATTTTGTTTTCAGCACCTCTTCTTACTGAATATTTCAACAGTGCCAGCCAAGTATAGATGGACACTTATAAGCCACATCACATTGGTGATGATGACACAGTGCCATTTATTAAGACTTCGCTACATGTTGATGGCTGAGCACACCTCCAACTAGGCTTCTCCTGTCCCTGAGAGTGTGAGAGCTTAAGAAACATGCATTTTTCTTTCCTTCTTTTACCTGTGATATTAAGTCATTAATATTGCCTCTTCCGAGTTCTTGTGGTTCTGGCCACTTGCCCATGTAGGTGTTAAAGAGGAGTGAGATTGCTACTCTGTGATTAGCGGCCATATCTCAAAAGCCAAAATTGAATTGCTCTGGATTTGATCGTAGAGCCCCAGTCCACATCACGCTCATTTTTCTTTAAAGATTCATTTTTTTACTTTTAATTGAAAGGGACCTTTACAGACAGAAGAGTCAGAGAGAAGGATTTTCCTCTTCCAGGTCACTCCTCAAATGGCTGCAATGGCTGCAGCTGAGCTGATCCCAAGCCAGGAGCCAGGAGACTTCTCCAGGTCTCCCACAGGGTTGCCAAATTCCAAGGACCTAGACTGTCTTCTACTGCTTTCCCAATAGAAAATCAGGGAGCTGGATGGAATGTGGATTGGCCGAGTAATGAACTGGCACCCATATGGGATGTTGGGCACTTGCAGATGGAGGATTAGACTGTTGAGTCACCATGCCAACCCCAAACACACCCATTTTGTTAGTAAGCCACACCATAAATCAGGGCTGGGACAGACTTGTTGAATCTCAGCTCTTTTTCACTATCTAGATTTTCAGCCTATTAAACTGAATCAGTTTTGTATGACCCTAAACATCTAGGTTCAGGAGGCTTTGCAATTGACTCTGCTCTGATGTCAAACATGATAGCCTCACTTCACACAGGATGCACCCATGGACATGGTCTACATTCGTCTGCATTGGGACCACAGTCTCAGAGCCATGGTTTCACCAGTAGGGTTTCAAATGTCCTTGATATTTTCAAGATGCCTTCTAGATCCTTTGTGTTATTCAAAAACTCACATCAGCATTTTAAACCATTTTTGATGGAGCGATAACTGTGTTGTTGTTCATAGTTGTCATGGGAAAAGCAGATGACATGCCCAACTGAGAACACTAGTGACAAGATTGTTTCTGGGACTGTGCATATTCATGTGGCAGCCTGAGGTCAGGCTTCAATCTTGAACTCTTCTTCCATCTGCCTAGATCACTCCCTAGCTCTGCAATCACTTGGCTAGCAGAGCTAGCTTGGTTAATCTAATTTCTTTATACTTTAGTTTCTTTATCTATATGGGCAAAAACACTAGTAATCATTTAAATATTTTTTTCAACTTACAGTGCTTCCACATGCTGTCACGCCACCTCCATGTTGCCAAGTGTTCAATAAATATTAGTCTTTCCCCAAGATCATCACATTCTCTGGTTGACAATCTTTGTTGCACTGTATTCCTATCACTTATTTAGAGAGATCTACCATTTAAGAGCACATGTTCAATCTTGAAAAGAAAATTAACTATCACTTATATACTTTAAATATCAATGGTATAAAGTCATACTTTTTAACAACATGCATCAATGGTTATGAGTGAATGGTTTCATCTTTATATTATCCAAAATTCCAGCAACCCAAAGTATCATTCAAATCCTCTGTTACTTTGAATTTGCTTGGTAGGTCTTCTCTTGGTGCTGTGGTGGCCACCTGTCACCTAGAAGAGGCAAAGGATGCTAGCGCAGTTGCATCTTGCTTCAGTGAAAAGCAGAGAATGCCTAACAGTCATGGGCTATGGCAGATGCTTCTCTCTGACCAAGGTGTATGGAAGAGAAAGAGAGATGTTTAGGGATGATTTCAGCTAGAGAATTGGGTTCCCTGACTGTTTCCACAGTCTATAATCCCCGACGCCCTCCCCCTCCACAAGTTTAGTCTCCTGCCTCATCTGAAGGCAGGAGATCACTTACTATTTAAATAGAACCTTCCTTGGTCCTTTTATCAGGTTCTTTATCTATACAGGATCCAACACAATGTCTTAAGTACTTAAATACGTTAATAAGATGGTCAACACTTTCTTCCATCTGTTTCTCTCATGGTTTGACTACACCTTGATGTTGGTTGCTTGCCTCCTGTATTTTCTGTGTTTTATTTAAAACCGGTAATATTGAAAGTTTGTATCATCTCATCTTCAAGCAAAATGAAACTGATATTCAATGGTTTAAAGTTGTTTCTACTCTGACATTGAGAAAGAGGGTTCTGAATCAGTGTGCCTCCCTGTCTTTCAGTCCAACACACTGACTATTAAATCATGCCACTGTTCAAAAGAGACCCTACTTGATTTTGAAATGTGTCCACTGCTATACACTGGGCTCTCAATAGGAATAATCCAGTTTTTCTCCACACAGGTGGAGGGAAAAGATAAACATTCTAGCTAGCCTCTCTGCAAACCAATATGTAGAACCATACATATTATCAGATTCCTTCTGAAGCTGCAGCTCTTAACCTCCACCCAAGTCACTTTATGCTTACTGTTCCAGCTCAGTAGGGCATCGCCATGGCACTAATTACACAAGAATGTGGAAGATTCCGGGCACTGAGTTTGGGGCTTTAGGATGCCATTCATTGATGTGTTACCCTAGTGGTACCATGAAAAATCTGGAAGCGAGGGAGCTTCTTATCCTCTCTTTTCCTAGGACATTGACACATCTGAAAAAAATACATATCATGATTTCAGTCAAATGTGATTCCAAAATAAGGGAGGCGTGGCCTCAATTCTGCAGCACACACCTTGAATATGTCAGGATGGTTAACAACAGAGAAGTAAGCGTTTAGACGCAGATCTGTGCTCTGTCTCCTCCCTGCATTAACGACTTGCTGATTTGCATCCCTGTGCCAGGTTCAGAGTCTTCCAGCAGCGCAGGCTCTTCAGGATCGCTGTCCCGTACCCACCCACCTCTGCAGAACACACCACTGGTCTCGGGTGTGGCAGCCGGTTCTCCCAGCTGTGTGTCCTATGCTGAGAATGGAATGGGAGGTCAAGTGGCTCCCAGCAGCACCAGCTACATCCTCCTTCCACTGGAAGCTGCAACAGGCATCCCACCTGGGAGCATCCTTCTTAATCCACACACAGGTTAGTGACTTTCTTTTCAGGGACATAGCTTATTGAAAGTTTATTCTTGTGTTTGGTTTTAGTAAATTCAGTGGCAAATTTTCTGGATATTCCTGTTAGAGGAGAGCTGGAAGCATGAATTGCAGGGTAGCATTTTTGTTTAGGAAGAGCAGATGTACAGCTATACCTGTGTTCCTGTCAATATAATATGGATACTTCCGAGAAACATCTACTCTGCTCTGCCTTCTCTTGTCCAAGTGTCTCTCATTTCTAGGATCTGAAGTCAGAGACAGCAGGGTGCTGAGCTGGGAAATACTAATAAAACATTTGGGTTGCTCAGATTAAAGCCCTGATGAGCTTGCATTTTGTCAGAAGTGTTTTTATTGCAATCAATGATATTTCAGGAAATTGAGGTATTCGTGGGAACACTTAGTGGATTCTTAATTATAAAAGTTGTTTTCTCACTTGAGGGTTTTTTACCCAGCTCCTGCAACAGGGTAAGATAGTGGGAGGAAGAGGTGACAAAGATCCACTTCTTATGTGTTTTAGAAATGCTAACTCTAGATTGATTTTTTGCTTTATTTCATCGGGATTCCCAGATGAATGTGGTGCTTTGAGTTGCATTTCTTCAGTGGATCAAATTCTAGATCATTGATTCCCAAGGACCTAGGGCACAAAGTTTTGGGTATTAGTAAATAGACTGAGAAAGTTCTACATTGTGCATAAAATTTCTCAACCAGGGGCAGGTTTTCACATGTCCCCAAGATCATTTGACAATATCTGTTGGCAATTTAGTTTTTTTTTTTTTTTAAGATGTATTAGTTTTCATTTGAGAGTCAGGGGAAAATGTGGCTGCTACTGGCATCTAATAGGTGGGAGCCACAAAGGCCAATCAGCATGCTGCAGTTTCTCAAGGCAGTGTTATGGCACCCAAAGCATAGGCTGTGCCATCACTAAGGAGGCCTGGTTTAGAAAGTTGGGCTAGAAGCAATCACTATGGAGAGATTGGGTGTGGAGGGGAGGGTGGATGAGGAGGAATGGAATTATCTTGAAAGCAGTATGAGATGTGTGTTAGCTCATCCCAGAGCATTTATGCCATTGGCTAAGCATAAAAATGCAAAACTGGAGAACGTCTCATAAAAGTGACTCAACTCAATCGTCTCACATCGATAGTTCCACTAGTAATAAAGAACTTGGGAGACACACGAGAACAACCGTGAAATAGTTACTTGAATAACTGCCACACTTTCATCAAACATATGGCACATTCTCAAGGCCTGGTGTCTAATTGAGACATTTTGAAGATGTCATAAGGAAGACACAGTCATTTTACAGAAAACCATTTAGAAGCTTTGGAGTAGATACTTCAGAGGAGAATTTCTGGATTCTTTTTATTTTGTTTGGATCATTCTAAACACTCGACAAGAAACTTAAAGGCTACCCTGGGTACTGATCGAAGTTTAATCTGAGTCTGTTGGTTTAGTTGCCCTCACTTTTAATTGAGATGGAGAGCTTATGGGGGAGAACACACACCAAGGATCTGCTTTTGAGCAGTGCATTTGAAGCAAAATTAGTGTCTCAACAAGCTCAACAAAGTATATCTAGGGCATAATGCAATAATATTATTGATAATGATAGTATAATTTTGTGTGTATGTGTTTATTAGCATCTATAGTCTTGTTTATAGAAGAAAGAAATGAAACATGCCTGCTGCCAACTTTCAGTTCTTATTCTTTGGCCAAAGTCATTGAGAGCCATTACCAAAATGTATCTTTCGAAATAGAATCCAGCTGAGGAAATGGAGCTGATAGCACTGCTGGACACACGTGTCTCATCTGAAAACCACTGCACATGGAAATACCCTAAGGCCAAAAGCAAAATATATCAAGGCATTGTATGCTATGACTGATTGGCGAGATGGATGTTGAAATAGGATGTTTCTCCCATTTCTAGAATGTATTTATTTTTGCAAATTGAAAAATTGCCCATGTATGATTATATGATATAAATAATACGCATACTTGTATATGTGTATTTGTGATGTATGTGTAACTATTAATCTATATGATCTTTATTGACCTCTATTTTGAAAAATTAACCTCTGTGGGACTGAAACTTTTCTTCTTTCTCTTTTATTACTGTGGATTGCCTGGAAACCACATGGGTCACCATTTCCTAAATTCTTTTGTCCCAATATGCAGGAAGCATATTTTGGTAATACGACTTCAGAGTATGTAACTATTTTGCTGCTCATGGGAATTGCCCTCGGATTCATCTCATCGCTACTGGCACATTTATGAACTCCTTGTAGAAACGACCTAGGCAAAGCTCTTTTATTGTATTTATTGCTTCTTCAGAATGGAAAACAGAGTAGTAGTCACTGAGCAAGTGCTCAGTACTTAAGCATTATTGAAATAATATCAGCTACCTTTTATATATTAATGGCATACCTGAGAGTGTGTTTCAGGCATAAAACTAAGGCTGCTAAAAATATCTTAAGTGAAAAGAAAACAAGCAACGATTTCAAAATACTAATGTGTCTACAAGTCATGTGTTAATGAAACTGAAGTGAAAGTTCATTTGCTAAAACAGCTGACCCGGTATTATTAAGGAGCAAATATGTTTGTGAAACTAGCAACGTCCACCTGCATTCCCGCTGCTCTGCCAACACAACCACAATGCTAATTCCTTCTGCCCCGTAGACTTGGTCCTCAGCAGATCCACTGTAACTGGAGACCTCCGGCCTGTTCTTTCTTTACTTGGCAAGCATGTGGATGAATGCATTACTTTGAGCCTCTTCTTGAAAGCATTATCTAGATAGCATCTTTTTCTTTGTGAGACAATCCCTGGCTCTTGGACTTTCCTCCACAGGCTATCCTGGAGCTGGCCTCCTTTGGGAATTTGTAGCAGAAAGCTCCAATTCTTTGGGCTGTTTTCTCTCAATGCAGGGCAATGTAGAAATGCCAACAGGCTGTGGTGTCTTTCAAAGACCCCATGACCACAGAGCTTACACTACTGTTTTCCTTTGCTCTTATCTGCAAATGCATGAGCACTATATGAGAGGGTAGTCTTTTGCAGGAGCCTCACATTCAGAAACAGTTTAGAGCTTTGCTCAATCAAAAAGTCCCAATAGGCTTCCGTAATGCTGTTCTTTTAGTTTGGATTAGGATATTTCGAACCAATTTATCCGAACTGCTTCCATCTTTTTTTTTTTAAATGTAACATGAAACCGTCTTATGCTGTCTGTAAATGTATCTTTATAAGATTGAGCTCAGCCTTGCCCATCCAGCCATCACAATGCCAAAGTCCAAAGCCCATCCTCTCTCTTTTTAAATAATTACCTTATGTCAAGTACTTTGCAGAAATGATTTCCTGTTAGGAGTCATGAACACGTAACTGCTCCATCCTCTTCTGTGCCCTTGGCTTCTATTCCTTGCTGCTAGCACATTTCTGAGCGTTTTTGGATGGGCTCTTAATTAGTTGTTTTCACCCATGTATTTGTGTATGCGGTTTCACTTATTTTCTTTGTTTTGCTTCTCTGGAATGGATAGTAAGGTACAGGTACAAGCACTCATAAATGACACCTTATCGAAATACGATCTTACACTCACTCTACGTGTGGATGTGGATTGTGGAGTCTCCCAATATTATATACTGGAGAGAAAAGAGCAGGCTGCTTTTAGTGCCTCTCTGCCCCCCACTCTGAGCTGAAAGGAAGCTGGCTTTTTGCTGACACCGCACACTTTTACCAGTACTGACATACTGGTAAAACCGCTAACATGAAAACCTCATCTTGGGCCAGCCCCATATCTTCAACAACTGCCATTCAAACTAATTGCTTATTCAACCCTAATTACATCTGGTTTGGGAGAAATCATAGGATATAAAGAGGATGTGATTACCTGACTTGAAAACCAGTGTTTACCTCTGCTAGATCTCTTAGAAAAATTGCTTTTGTTCCTTTTCTCGTACCACCTCACTTCTTTCATATTTCACGGAGTTTCCCTACCTTTCCTTGGTGCATACAAAATCAATCTTTCATTCCTTCTTCTCTTTCCAAAAGAGCCTACTTCTGTGACTATTGGAGTACTCTTTATATGCCATTTTTTAGAAGCCTCAGTTTCTTCTAGTGTAGAGTCCATTAATCACATTTCAAATTGAGGCTCTGGAATTTTCCACAAGGACATCTAAATAGTTGGGTGTTATATTAACCATTAATTCTGCTGCACATTTTCTCAGCCCTCGCTAGGGAAAATTGACAGTCATGTAGGAAACACTGACTTTCTCTATGCTCATCATCGTGTTGTATATGCGTGTGTGCGTGTGTGCGTAGGCATAAAGCCAGATTGTTCTGAAAGAATTTCAGATGAAGTTATATACTTGTTGCTTTTCAAACATTTTTTAAAAGTGTCACTACTTAAAATGTTTCTCTTCTTTTTCTAAAATGAAAAATGAATAAAAATGGAAAACTTAAGGATTAGAACACTGAACGTGTTGATAGATTTTTGAAACGTGAAGGTTCTTTTCAGTATTTCTCAAAGTATGGATTTTGAGGGGAAATGTGGACTTGAGACTTTGAATCCGGAAGGAAGTTGTATTTTTAAAAAAGGACAAAAATACTTAAAATGATAAAATATAGCAATATAAGTATCAATGGCATGAAGGATATTGGAAAAAAAGACACTAGATGTGACAGTCACTTTATGCTGTGATTATCACATTTGCTTTGTCCCCATAGAAAACCACCAACGCTTATGAAATGTATAGGAACTTCTTTCATTTAGGCAAGTATCTTCATGAAGATGCACATACAATTTCTTTCTTTTTTTTAGAAAAGATTTATTTCTAGTTGAAAGGCAGATTTTAAAGAGAGAAGAAGAGACAACGAGAAAGTTCTTCCCTACACTGATTCGCTCCCCAAGTGGCCACGATGGCTGGATCTGAGCCAATCCTAAGCAAGTGTCCCAGTCGCTGCTTATAGGTCTCTCACATGGGTGCAGGGTCCCAAGGACCCAGGATATCATCTACTGATTTCCCAGGCCGTAAGCAGAGTGCTGCATGGGAAGCAGAGCAGCTGGAACGCAAAGCGGCACCCACATGGGATGTTGGCGACATAGGTTGGGGGATTAGTCTGGTGAGCAACCATGTTGACCTCAGCATTGACAATTTCTTGCCATATCCACATCAATATATTCGCATTCAGAAACTGTAGTAAGAGGGGCACATGCTGTGTCTAACATTAAGATGCCTTCATCCTGTATTGAAGTATCTGAGTTTGATTCCAAGCTCTAGATCCTAACTCCAACTTCTTACTAACTCAGAGCTTGGAGGGCAGCTAGGTGGCTCAAGCGGTTGGCTTTCTGCCACTCATGTTAGACACTTGAATTGTGTTCCCAACTGCTGACCTCAGACTCTGCCATTACAGACAGTTAAGGTTAGTCTGCCCATCTCTTTACGTGAAATTTTGTTTGGCTTCACTGCAGCCTTAGGGCTTGCCTCTGACCAGTGTACCATTTTGCTTTCTTAATTTAATGCATTGAGATATGAAGTATATGATGTTGTGCACAGCCTGCACATATAGAAAGAGAAAACCCTCAAGAAAGTTTTGCTTGCGGGAACACCTCTCTAAATATCACCCAGAATGAGACATAGACTTTATAATTATTCTGTGAGTGTCATGTTGGAATCAACCCCCAAAAGTACCCCTGTTATAACTTTTGTTGCAGCTGATTGTTTTGGCTGCTTTTGTATTCAATTAATGGGATCATGTAAAAGACATCTTTCTGTGACTCATGCTGTTTAGTTAGCATACAGGAGTTAATTTGTTTAGTTCCTTTTTGATAGCAATCTATTGTTGTATGGATACTGTATGCTCTTTTTTTTTCACTAAAATATTCTGTTCCCTCTGAGTCTGCTTTACCACTTTTTATCTTTGTACTACTTGCTTTTTATTTTTATTTTATCTCTTGAAATACATGAGTTTTACTTTTTACACGTTACATTTCAACAAGACTGATTTTTCTCTGCCCTCCTATGCTTATCCTAAGACTACTCAGGCAAGCTCTGTGTATCAGTACGGATCGAGTGACTCTTGTTATGTGTTTGGAAAGAACTCAGTACATGTCCCACATCATCTCCTTAATGCTGAGAGAAGGAAGCTCCCCCTTGGAAACTTGGGGGCCTTGGTGCTCCCAGCCATTTTTCATGGGTTTCTGGAGATCGTCTGTGTGACTTTAGCTCATGAACAGTCTTACTTTCCAACAGAGTTGCAAGAACTAGGGGAAAGGACTCAAAAGTGGTACCTACACTGCCCCTGGCCATTTCCCCATGTTCTGATCCTTCTCTTTCATTATCTGCTGATGTCAAGGGCAATTTCACCTTGAAGCATGCCCTGACTACACCCTGCCTTCACATTCATTGAATCATAGTTTTCAGTGATGGATATCATTTTCATGATACATCACTTTACCATGTCCTCCTTATATGCAACTGTGGAATCCATTGACTGTTTTGGTGTACTAGAAAGTGAAAGGTCTTTGCAATGTTATAGATCAGAGTGATTTAATTCTCTCACTGCTTTTTGGCTGCTGTTTATCTCGTACCTCTGAATATGTTGTTTGGTCTCTCTGAGCCCCAATTTTGCATTCTTTATGGTGAAATGAGATTGCAAAGCTCTCTGAGTGTTATTGAAACAGCTAAGGGCATGTGCGTGAGGTGCCTGTTTGCTCTGCCTCCGTTCCTCCCCCTCATTTCCTGCCCTTTCCACTCCCCTCCTTTCTGCTCCTTATTTCTATCACCTTTCTGTTGAACTTCTATTCCCTTGTCTAAACATCAAGGAGACAGTAGGTAACTTTCTTCCTTCCTGAATCATGATGAGACTTTAATGATGCTATTTTGAAGATGATGAAATACCCCTCATCTCTAAGGTAACAATGCTATTAGCAACAGCAGCAGCAGCAGCAGCAGGCATGGTGGTGAGCCATTCTGTTAATTCATAAGACAAAAGAATGTGTATCTACTTCTCTATTGCAAGGCCATTCTTCGATGAGTTTGCCAAGCTTGAAACCCATGGTAGCCCATCTGTGTAGACAAGAGAGTGGTTGGATGTGCTGTGCTCTGTTGGATGTGTTTTTGTGAAGCTGTTCATGGTTCTCAATTGACAAAAAGGCAGAAGCAAAACAAACACAGTGGTAAATGTCTTGAGGTTGAATGTACCTGGAGGTGTGTGACTGGGAAGCAGCCATCATCCATTGGTGTGTGTCATTCTCTGAGTTCTTGAAAGTATAGGGCAGCACAGTATATGGCTTTCAAAGCCGGCCCTTTCACAGGGTTCTCGGCTGGGCAGCATTGGCTGCAGGTGCACTTAGCATCAGCAAAATTTGCTCAAGGTGGTGGTTTCATCTGCTGCACTTTAAATTGTGTGAGCTGGTGTTTTTTCCCAGCACTCACAAATGATAGTCCACACAGTGGTGAAAATTCCAGCATCCTGGATTCCCAAGGCCTTGCCCTATGACCTCAGGGTTACTTTCTGGAAAAACCTTCCACCCAAGGAGAGACTGAGGTGCTCATCTTACCCACAATTTGTGATTCTTTTGCAGGCCAGCCTTTTGTGAACCCTGATGGGACTCCTGCTATATACAACCCACCTGCCAGCCAACAGCCTTTGCGGGGCACGATCGTGGGACAGCCCCCACAGCAGCCCCAGCAGCAGGCCTCACCTCAGCCTCCACAACAGGTCCAGACACCACAGCCACCACTGGCAGGGGCCCTGGTCACTCAGGTAAAGGCAAGTTGGAAGACGGGAAGACGGGGAAGGAAGGGTTCTGGGGTGAAGGCTACATGGTCTTCAGAGCAGCCATCGCAGGGTGTAGTGGTACCATACCCATCTCCTCAAGCTTCCTAAAGTAAAACTTAGCACCCTGAGTTCCTTGGTCAAAGGATACAGTATGGATCATGAGGTGGGGTCTTTGGTCACATGATATAATCCAGGTGCTTAAGTGGAAGTTGAAATAAGTGCTTCATCTAGTGACTTGTAGAGTGGGAGCATCATCCTAGGGAATAAATATACCATCCTAGGGAAAAAAATGAATCTGCTTGTTTTCCCTAATGTCTAGTTTTATGTGTTCTGTATCGGGGCTCCTCTGTCTTAGAGACAGAACTCATAATCCCATCTAGGTCCTTGCACCATCTTGCTCAGCCATTACCATCCTATACCAAATGTTCATATCATCAAAGAGCCAATATAGAAGCCTTCTTCTGCAGTAAGAGGAGTAGACCTAAGTTGGTGCCAGGGAGAACTGGGTTTTCATCCCAGCTCCACTTGGAGGGAGACCGAGCTGCCTCCCGTGCTAAGGAGACACACAGATGTACCCACAGAACCCAGAAAGGTCCTCCGGAGGCCCCAGAGTTTTTGGCTTTCCTCATTCTGTCTTCAGACAATATTTTTATACCCAGAGGATATAGCCATCGCCAACATTAAGCAGATTAGTCGTCTCTTAAAAGAGCATCTGTCGTGTGCAGGTAAGCCCCTTTCTGCTGTGTTCTCCACTACAGTGCCTGAGCTTTTCCTTGGCGGTAGGTTCCCCCTGTCTGACAGGTCTGTGTGGACAGTGGCACACTTCCTGTGAGATTTCAACCTCAGTGCTTTCCATGACCTAATTAGCATATTTTCTTTCTTCCAGTCTGTCCAGGGACTGCAGGCTCCCTCCCAGTCAGTGCAATATCCGGCTGTCTCTTTTCCTCCCCAGCATCTCCTCCCTGTGTCTGCAACACAGCACTTCTCCATGGTACTGTATCACATGTGGCTAACTTTCACTCCTGGAATGCATAGTCACTGATTTTGCTCCTTTCCCGTATGGCAGCAGCTAGTGTTGGCTGGGTAACCTGGGCTGACTGTCAAGTGAGACGATGGACCCATCTCTGCAAAATAAGGCTTCCTTTTCATTAACTGCCTTGTCCATGTTGAATGTATCTGCACTCTGGTATGCTTATAAGGTCATGCACGGCTGAGGCATACAAAAACCCTCGGGATGAGAAGGCAGGGATAGAGAGACACAGATGAAGTGTGGGGATCTGAGAAATATCTCAAGGTCAGAGTCAGGCTGGTATCTCTCATCACTCTGGGCTCCCGATAGAAGTGTTCCCAGAGGACCCTGCCTCAAGCATGTGCTTGTATTCACCCCTCCTCAATGTATGAGCACCTTTTGAAAAACAGTTGAAAGAATGAGCTAGGCCAGTGTTGCATCAGTCCTGGCTCCCTCTCCGCGACACGGATGCACAGTGTCCAGCACAGGTGCTTCCGCCTCTCTTTAAAGGCAGGTCTGATGATTACAGCTAGGAAGTTCAACTGACCATTCCAGACAGAACACAAGGCTCTCAACAGAGCAAATCATCATCTGTTCACATTGAAGAGGGAGGTTTGGGGGCTGGTATCGTGGCACAGCTGATCACACCAATACCTGTGGCACCTGTCTCTCATTTCAGAATGACAGTTGTAATCCAGGCTGCTCCAGTTTCATCCAGCTCCATGTCGATGCTCCAGAGAAAACAAAAGGGCATGTTTCAGTTCTTGAACCTCTGCCATCCATACGAGAGATGCCAACAGAGTTCCAGGTTCCTAGCTTCAGCCTGACCCAACACTAGCTATTGTAGTCATTTGGGGAGTGAGCCAGCAGATGAAAGCCTCTCTCTTTCTCTCTCTTTCTACTTTTCAAACAAACAGAAGACTTTTAAAAAAGATTTATTTTGTTTTTGTTGGAAAGCCAGATATACCAGAGAGGGATACAGAAAGAACCTCTGTCCACTGGTTCACTCCCCCAAGCAGCCACATCTGCCAGAACTGAGCCAATCTGAAACCAGGAGCCCGGAACTTCTTCTGGATCTCCCATGGGGGTACAGAAACCCAAGGCTTTGGGCCATCCTCAACTGCTTTCCCAGCCCACAAGCAGGGAGCTGGATGGGAAGTGGGGCTGCCAGGATTAGAACCGGCACCCATATGGAATCCTGGCACATGCCAGGTGAGGACTTAGCCACTAGGCCACTGTGCCAGGCCCAGAATGCATGTTTTTAAAAAGAGGGGTTATTTAGATTGAATTGTTTACTGTTGAATGACTCAAACCTTCACATGTGCTTTTATTCTGATCATCATTTCATTTTCCCCCAGTTTTACACATTCCCTCTCTCACAGCTACAAGTTCACATCCTATATCTGTCTCATTGTGTCTCTCATCACCACACTGACCCAGATGGTATCTTGATCTCATGGTTTGCAGAGAGATGACGTGGCAACCCAGTTCAACCAGATGAACCTGAGCCGGCAGTCCTCAGGAGAGACTCCGGAGCCCCCACAGGGTCCTGTCTACCCATCCTCCCTCATGCCACAATCAGCCCAGCAGCCCAGCTACATCCTTGCCTCTGCAAGCCAGCAGCTCCCCTCAGGGGGATGCACAGGATCTGGCCCTCCCATCTCCCAGCAAGTGCTCCAACCTCCTCCCTCCCCGCAGGGATTTGTGCAACAGCCTCCACCTGCACAGGTAGGTGTGTGTTTTGCTCACAACTATGACTCACAGCTAGTTTTGACCTTCATCTCTTCACGCAGACTATTCACAAGACTAACCTGATTTGTCTTCTGGTCAATATTGCTATTTCCCCTCCAATGGAGCTTCCTTAATGCTTTTGTTCAGTTGGGCAGCCTTTGGCTCAGAAAGTAAGCTGAATGAAACTTGCCCGATGCCCACTGTGCAACAGAGAACTATCCCATTTTCCAGGCTGCTCGTCCAGAGGGCCTAAAGAAGCAGACCCTTCTGTGGGATGCATATGCACAGGTTTTCCCAGAAGCAGAAAGCTTTGAGAGGGAGGAAGCCTTGTGCCTATAGGCCTGTACCCGCACTTGCTGCAGCCGCACAAATACATGCATGTTTCCACCGTGTGTCTTATCAATTCACAAGCAAGTTCTGGAGCTAATCTGGTGCTCCAGGCAGGAGCTCCTCCATGAATATAAAGGAGGAAGGTAAGTTGATACCCACTGTCCTCTCCTCTCCCCAGGGAGACGCAGAGCTCATGTCTGTACTCTCAGGTAGCCATTCATCATATTTAATTGACTTGAGCATGTAAGATACCACAGATCACTGGTTTTTACTGTCTTCTCAGACTGATTATGTGCTACTGTTCACCACTGAGCATCTTAGCTGCTCTCCTGGGCATCCCTTGCAGAATATGGAAAGTGATTACTGTCAAGATGTAAAATGCACACAGACCTTTTCTGGCCCATTTTCAAGGCACACATCTCCCAAGCAAATTCTATCCTAATTATGAAGACTGGCACTGAACGAGCTGCTTAAAGTGCAGCATCACCTCTGGGTCATTTGTCTCACTGCCTTAACATTGTGAATAAATTATTTTCTTTTCAAGTTACACAAAACCCTCCACCATGAAATGACTTCCACTCAGTTGTTTGTTGGGTTTCAAGTGATTCATTCATAGTTCATCTTCCGTCGTCTTCCTAACACTATCTCTTCCCTAGTGGCATTTAAAGAAATGTATAAAAGTAGCTTGAAGTCACAGGGAGAAGGACTTTGTTAATATATTAATGATTAGATGAGCAAATTAAGCTCTTTATGTTTAATTACTGATGAAACATGGCTTAGCTCTTTGAGTCTAACTGGCATCTAAAAGCCTTTGTCCATTTCTGTTTCCCAAGAGAAGAGTCAACACAATGTTTAATTTTTTTTTAATTAAAAAAATGTTTGAAGCAGTTCCCTGATGGAGGAATCTCATAGTGTCCTGCACAAAGGAAATTCAGAGCACACCCAAAACTATCTATAGGAGAAGGATTTTCATTTCTTTTCCATTGGATTTTTAAGACATAAAAGGAAGAAGATGTGGCTTATCATCAGTCTGGACTTTGTCTGACTTAATGACACATAAGGTGTAGGATACACTCCATAGTGACTTTCACCTTAATAAATTTTTTTTTAAAAACTGATTACCTGGCTACACAAAATGGAAAGAACTCCGTTGAGATTAAGCCCATACACATATGTGGGCATGTGATACATGTATGCAGAAGGAGGAACCAATGTAAGCAATTCTGGTGTGTGCATTCCAAATGCCTGCTGGGAAAGAGTGAGCTGAAGAGGAGAAATGGAAGAAGTACTTGTTTTTAAAGTTTCCTGTTGCTTTCTGATTTATCTACCTCCTTTGCTAATCAGAGTATTTTTGGACTCTCCATAGAGTGATTGTAAATATGTCACTACTTCATTTGGGGTTGTCCCGTCTCCTTTTTCCCTTCAAATTTTGCATACGAATCAAGAGAGAGAGAGAGAGAGAGAGAGAGAGAGAGAGAGAGAGAGAGAGAGAGAGATTTCTGTGAGCCTGAATTGCCTTCTTTCTTCTCAGGATAGGTGAGAATAGATAAGTGATTACTGGTTTCTGTGGCTGGAGGCTGTCATTTCTAAGAGGTGGCCAAGGCTGTGCTTCAGAGAACTACTGAGATAAAAAGCCTTTAGTTCTCTCACACAGCTTGTCAAAGTGCCAATGGAGGGAGATCTGGAAGGAGCAAATAAAAACTATCAAATGAATATTTCTTGATTGTTTTACACATAGTTGTTCTTTTATGAAGCCACGTGTGGTCATGAGGAAGCGTCCAAGTGTTTGAACTCCAGTTGTCAGCCCTCCAGGTGTTGTTGTTTCACGTGGAATGTAAGAGGGACGAGGAAGGAATCAATACAACAGTTTTTAACTCACATTTAATCAAGACAGTCTTTCCCAAGGTAGCAAAACGCTATTGTTCCTGAAAGACATGTAAATATGCCGATGAGTGAATTTGACATTGTCTTTTCTCATTCTCAATATTGAAGGCATCTGGTGGAGAATGATAGTAAGTTTTGAAAAAACCACAATTAGCTGCAGTATAAATGAAACATAACTCCAGAAGTACTTGGGTCTTCAGACATATAAAATTACTTGAGATTTTAAAAACTTACCCTATTAAAAAGCAAATGAAATGACTAGAGGCAATGTACATAACATACTAGTTGCTTGATGTTGACCCGTGATCGACTGAAACTCACTCATCCATCCTCTTTCCCATAAATATCAATATTACTAGGTGATCAACATTATAGCCTTGAATGATCAAATGGGATCCATACAGTTTCAGTTACCCTTTGTTCCTGCTTTGTCCTAAATCAGAACATTCTTTTATGTATATTTCAATACTAAGACTGAAATAGAAAATGGTTTCCTATTTAATGTCAACAAATCAGAAAACAAAATTGCCTTAAAAACCTTATAATTTTATTTTTTGTCTATAACTCTTATAGGCTTTGAAATAAGGTACCTCTTTTCTTTCAAAGATGAGAGAAGAAACATTGAATGTCTTACAATTGGTAATATAGCCTTTATATAAATGAAATGGGCAAAAAAAAAAAAATAGTCCTTCCAGATCAAGAAACTTTTGACTTGAATGGATCTGAGATGCTTAGGATGTTTTCAGTTATAGAAAGTTACAGAGGGCAGGATGTGGTGTGGAGGGTTAAGCCCTCACCATGCCCTCTTGGTTTGTCGAAGTGCCAGGGGAGTCCTGGCTGCCCTATTTCTGATCCAGTTTCCTGATAATGTCTCTTGGGAGGCAGCAGATGGTGGCTCAAATACTCAGGTCCCTGTATTGCACCAGGGTATTCCAGTCTGCTGGCCTCTCCTCGCCTTGACTATTGTGGACATTCAGGCGCCAGATCCCTCTTCCTTTTAGTGTCTCTGTTTTAAAAAGGAAAGTTACAGAGGGTGGCATGAGCAATAGGGCTGGCCTTTCCCCTGGTTTGGTTGAACCTGAATTTTGTATACTACCTGCTTGCCAGTCACAGAAAAGAGCTCTGAGAGAGTTTAAATCAGCTGTTGTCCTGACTAGGTTAGGTATTAAGGCAGAGCTCATGACAGCTGGCTCCTCTCTGCTCCATATGGTGTTGGCTGGGGCTGTGCTGACATGTCTGAAATCTGAGGAGAGACTGTCAGACCGAGGCCCCTTGTTTTGCAGGGAACCTCTTTCCCCAGCAGGTTCACTAGACTTCTCCCTGCTGGCTAGACTCGCCTTCTATAGGAAGTCTGCTAAAGATCAGGTTTGCAAGTCTCAGGGCTCGCTTCTACCTCATTGCATTCACTGGTCCAAGCAGGCCATGGAAACGGCTCGGGATCAAGGGTTCGGTGCGCTTCATTTCATCCCAGAAGGAGTAACAGGACTTGCCTGTTGTCTTACAAGCAGTTCTGAAGGGTTTTCATTGTAATCAATGCAATCGTATGGCATCATAAAGTGACATTGCATTTTGGCTGAAAAAATGTTCCTGACCGTGCGCAATTCTCATGCCCTGCTTTGTCTCCCATCTGCCACAGATGCCTGTCTACTATTATTCATCTGGTCAGTACCCTACCTCAACCACACAGCAGTACCGGCCCATGGCCTCAGTACAGTACAGCGCTCAGAGAAGCCAGCAGATGCCACAGGCAGCACAGCAAGCAGGTACTTGGAAACTATTCAACATTTTCTCTCCTAACCCCGTGATTTTGCTGGCTAGGTCTGCAGTTGTACTCTTTGGATGGGCTCCCGCACTTGGCAATTGAAAAAAAATGTATTTCTTTTCCCGTTCACAAAGTAGCTGAAAAAGCATTCGGCTAACCCTACAGGGAAAATTGATCAGTGCAAGAAAGTGAAGGGCACATCTATCTACTCACGCGTGTGCATGCCATGCTCAGGTGCAAAAACAACATCTGGATCTCTTATGGTATTTGAAAACAAGGAGTATGCCATGTCCCAGTCTCCCTAGTTCTTATGTTTCCCGTTTTTTTCTGTTTAATGAAAGAACATACCCTGTTCAAATGTCTAGAAAACCAAATTGGGTTGTTTTGATACTATCTGTAAAAGAAGGCTCAGAACAATGCAGCATGTACCATGGTATGGAATTCTGACTTCCTGGTTCACTCTCTCCACGGCCACCTGCCTCCTGCCCAGAGCCCGGCAGCCACTGTGCAGTGGGAAGGGGGGCCGATACACTGTACGAGAGTGAGTAGCAGGTCTCACAGTGAACCGGTCTCTTTCCCTACTGTGTCACACTCCTAACGGAACGCCATGACCCAGAGAGCAGCAGGAGCCCAGCAGAGTGACGTGTGCTAGGGACAGTTGGTGTCCTTCCTGCTAACCAGACTGCAGGAAAAACTGCTAATTGTCATGCGGAAGACTGCCTGCCTGCCTGCCTGCCTGCCTGCCTGCCTGCCTGCCGTAAGTAGGTCGTGCTACAACACAATGCTCCCTGCTGCTACTCAGCAATGCCCCCTTGGTGTGCGACTTCAGCACTGAATCTGTAAATGCATACGTAATGTGTACTGGTTATATGTAGATCCGTAATATAGAGCTGCAATGTGCCGTTTTCATGGGGAAGAAAAAGCAGAGTGCTTTCAAAAGATTAGCAATGACAAGCACCTAAAAATGCAAATGCTGAAATGACTAGCTTGGGGTCATGTTGGAGATAGAATGAAATTCTTCAGAGCTGTGAAAGTCTGTGCATTCTTTAGTTCACCTCGTGAGCTGTATGAAAACTGTGTGAAGAGAATTGGAGGCACTGACCACCCCTGATTACTTCCAGCTGTGTTGTTGCAAGCAACGTTGTAATATTTTAGGGAAGAATGTATCTGACCTCTTCATGCCTTTATGCTTGTGCAGCAGTAAGAGCCTAAAAGAGTCACAAATTCTTAGTTAAAAAAAGCATTTGCTAATAGTTTCTCTGGTTTTTGGAAAATGTTTTTGCCTCCATCATAGCAGTGAGAACTGTGCTAGTGGTTCAGACACATATTATAGTGACATGTTGCCTTCTTACTGAGCTGTCTCTCATTTGCTTCTGCAAAAGTCTTGGGTGGCACATCCCAGATCTAGACTCGGAGGCTGTGAAATTTTCCTTTTGGTTCCCAATGACTTTAGAAGAAGGAAGATAACAAATATCTAATGATCATGATTTTGTTGTTGCTTAGTTTCGTGCTGTTATGCGATACTTCTCTGAAAAGGCCTTTTAGGCTTCCAGTAAGAGTGTGGTCAAACAAAAGAATGTAGTTACAGATGTGCCACAACCTGCTGAACCCATATCCTGCGGATGTGTGTGAGGGCTGAGAAAGCTAGAGGATCATGTCATGGACAATGGAGTCAGTTTAGGACAACCATGTTATTTTTCCCCACTAGTAGCTTCACGGACAAATGATGACCCCTGGGGCGGGGGAGACGCCTGTAGAATGTTGATTCTTTCCTAAAGCATGGTGGGAGAATTTAGGGGTGTTGGAATCCCCTGCTGCATGCCACAGAAACCTAACTCTGAGTGCAACTCTACCCTGTGCCAGTCTACTGGCTTTGGCATGTCTTGTGATTTCCACATCACCAATCCGCAAGTGAGATCATGGCTCTACGATGAGTTGCAGGAGCCTGAAGGCAGCTCTGAGCGCAAAATAGAAGAAGCAAGGTCCGTGCTCTAGGTATTAGGGCAATGGGAAGGTGAAAAGAGTGAAACAGAAACAGTGATTTTTCCAGAACTGACCACCTCTATGCAGACCTAGACCTTGGAGTTTCTAGATTCTGTGACTACTAAGCCTGGGAGCTGGCCTCAAACCACAGTGCTGAACGTACCAGCTATCTGGGGAGGTGCATGGTGTCCCCTGATCTGAGCGAATCACTTCTGCTGACAGAACCCAGATAACTCTGATGACCGGACAGAGGCTGTGGGTTCCTCGACTGAATCACTGTCTACCCAAAGGGCCGTGCCAAAGCATGGCGGAGGCAGGTCTGTGTCAATGGGTTCCCTGCAGAGGAACAGCCTCCTGAGATGAACTAGAGAAGTTGCATGTGCTGGAGGAGCTTGCAGATCAGCCTGTGTACACCAGGGAAGTGGAAACCGTTGAAGAAGAAAGGTCTCTAATGGGAAAAAATCACCCTTTGGCCCTCTAACATTATCAGGTACCCCCAATAGGAAATATTCACAAGGCAACTTCTGAGGCCCCAAGTCTGCATCACAACTGTGTGAGGTTAGGGTTAAAGACAATAGTTTTGAATTCAAGTCTGATGTTGAAAGACTCGGAAGTGAAACAAAGAATGAATTTCCTCCATGGTCAGACATTGAAATGAAGAGTTGAGGTTGATCCCCTTATTTCTGAATGTTTGAGTTTGAGTTTTATGTTCAATGATCTTACTGCTTTGAGGTAATACTTGTGTCAATGTAGTTTTACTGTTATTAAGAAAAAATTAAGATCCCAAAATAACATCAGTAATTATACCCATGGATGGCTGAGGATGGATTATGGGCTAAGTATTTGCAAGCTTTGTTTAAGCCCACCACAGATTTATAGGAGAGATATCAGTGTACATGACTTACGGGCAAAGGCAATTTTTGCTCACGTGGGTGAAATACATTACCTCTATGTTTCAAGACTGACCAAGTTGAAGAAGCACCCAAGCTGGTCTGGTGTTAAGCCTGTGTGCTGACCACATTTTAGGAGTAGTATAAACATAGTGACTAGTGTCACCTTTATTGACTAGCCTAATCAATAAAAAAAAATTAGTCTTTAGTACCTAAGCCAGCATGTCTGTGTTACAGACACAGGATGTATTCTGCTTGTCATTTAGTTACAGTTTGATTAAAGCAGAAGGAACCGGGCTTTTAACTGCTGACTCAGCAAAATGTTCCTTTCAGATCATTTTGGGAAGCTGATCAATACCAAAACAGAATCAATGAGACATTTAAATACTCAATCACATATCAGAAAGAAAGGAAAAAAAAAAACACTTCTTAGGTAGTGTTCCCAACTCTGTTTTCTTCCTATTTTGATTTGAAAGGCATTACATGTAACTTCATTTTTGATACCCCCAAATTGTGAATGTGTCATGAAAGCAACAAAAATTAACTTAAAAAGTGTTAGACAGTTGTATAAAAAGGCATTTGGGGAAAAGAAACATGGGCTCAGTATCATCATCACAATAATAATATTTTTTAACTAAATATTCACTTCTATTTCTTTATGGTTCTAAAACTAGCCAAATGATCTTCATCCTTGTTGAGTGTTGATGGTTTTTGACCCAGTTCTTCAAAGTTCTTGAACTTAGAAGCATAAAGCTGACAGTGACATACTTTTTCTAAAGTTTTCAGGATGTGTAAGGATATCTTATTTCCTTCCTGGGCTGACTTTGTTTCTGTTTTTGTTTGCTTGTTTGTTTTTTGTTATTTTGTTTCCATACTTTTCTTGCTTGCGTCATTCTTTCTAGATTCGTAAATTTTAATAACTCGCTCTGTGTTTCATTGACTTTTTTCTCATTGTTTAATATTTTAATCTCATTGATTTCTTCTCTATTTTTATGACCCGTTTGCTTACTTAGGATTTGTTTTGGTCTTTTTTTTTTTTCTTTTGGTAGTTTTGTCTTTTTGTAGTTCCCAAGCTACATTGCTGAGTTGAGGCCTTTTCTTTTTTACAATGAGAACATTCAGCAACATGAATTTCTTTTTCGGCCCTACTTTTGCTGCATTCCACGTATTTTGATATGTCATAGTGTTATTTTCTTTCACTTGTGTGTTTTATTTATTTTCCTTGTAGCTTTCTGTCTGGATCTTAGATTGCCGAATGTGTGTTGTTCAGCACTCTCATGTTTGGAGATTGTTCTTTTGGCTTTCTGTTGTTGATTCTAGATGGAGTCCTTGATAGTTACGTAACATATTCTGATGATCATGGAACCGAGGTGGCTCCATGGCCCAAGATAAGAGTGGCCGAGACAGCTCCATGGCCCAGGATAAGAGTGGCCGAGATGGCTCCATGGCCCAGGGTATGACCTGTCTTGGGGAATATTCCATGAGCATTTCCTGGAAACTAGGCATGCTGCTGCCCCGGGGAGCGGGGGAGTACTCTATACACATCACATGATTCCTTGGGGGATATTTTGATTTTGTCACTTGAATCTTCTCCACTTCTACCGATTTTCTACCTAATTGTTCATTTGGTTGCTAAGGCATTTTTGCTTATAATGTCAACTAGAAGACTGTCTGAAGACCTGAAATGGAGTATTTGTTCCTGAACCCCAGGGATGAAGGATTCATCTGGAAGCCCTACAGAGCATGTTATCATTTGGCTCTTGCCCTCAGGAATAAGGAATAAGTCGCAGCTGGCAAGAGGTTAGGAACATTCTGCAAAGAGGAGTTGGAAGGTTAAAGGCCCTCTGAACAGTGAGGCTCGGATGAACGTGCCCTAGGAGACACGCCGGTGTCTCACACACAATTCCTTTCAGTGATGGCATGCTAGGATGAGGAGGAAGAGAGATGCCTGCTGAAAACAGACAGCTCTGCCACCCTGCAGGGACAGGGGAGTCTGGGTTTCTGAGTGCCATGAAAACAGGACAGTGGAAGAAATCTGTCTGCATTGGAAATGGAAAAAAAAGAAACGCACAGAGTTGGGAGAGCCTCCAGTTAGGTTATAACTGTTGCAGACCATGAAGTGCAGAATCAGAAAGCTCTGGAGATGCTTCTCCCCAGGGATTTATAAAAATCCCTTTACTTTTCCAGCTTCCCCAACTCCCAGGTATCTACTGAATGATTCATTTAGGAGGGGATCAGTTTGATAGAGCATTTTCCATGAAAAAATAAATGGTCTACTTTTCAAATTACATTTCAAACAGAAACCATGAAAAACAAATCTTAAAAAATGCATCAAATGCAAAACTGCAAGCAGTTTTCTGGGGTAGGGAGGGGAGTGTTTTCCTTAGCCTATTTTATGTACATCCTTGCTATTTTTTTTTCTTGAGTCTCTATGTTGAGACAAAGATGCTGTACCCTGAGGACGCTGCCACTAGGCTACCATGCCAGGACCCCCAAATTTACTCTTTAACTTATATTTTACGTCTTATTTTTAATACTTTATTATCAATGTAGTAGATATTGTGAATTTGGCTGATAAGTATTTAAAATAACATGCTAATATTTAAAATGCAAATGTCAGGATGAGACATCAAGCAAGGTTCTGTGGTATAACGAGCAGCAATAAATGTTTAGAACATGAATAATATGTCTACTTCTATTGACTTTGATTTATGCAGGGTGTGTATCAGTGTATGCCTATGGGTGGGTGGCAGGGTATATGGATGTGGCAGAGAGGTTAAAGAAAGAAAGCATTATCTTTCATCAATCTTTTTTTTAAGATATATTTGTCTGAAAGGCAGAACTACAAAGAGGGAAAGAGCAGGAGATAGAAAGAAGAAGATGAGAAAGAGAGAAATCTACTTTCTAGTTACCCCTCAGACAGCCACGTCTGAGCCAGGTCTCCCACATGAGTGGCAAGGATCTAAATTGTTAGGCTATCATTCAGTGCCTTCCCTCGCACATTAGCAGGACAGTGGGATGGAAGAGGAGCTGAGACGAGCAGGTGCACTGATACAGGATTTGGGCTTTGCCAGAAATACTGTAACTGGTGTGCCACAGTGCCAGCCGTTATCAGGTGGGTCATCTTTCCTCAGTGGAAAACATGGTGCCTCAGCTGGCCATTGTTGTGTGACTATTTAAAAGGAAAATGGAAACATCTTGGCCATCCAATTCAAATCTGACTAAGAACAAAAATAGTATTAGGTGTTTGAAAATCAAAGAGAATGACAGGCCAACACATCAGTCCACACCAACCAATGGATTTAAATTTTTCAACTTCAAGGACCCAAGAGATTTGTAACAGGGTCTGAAATCCAGTTGTGGGGTCAGAGAGGGCTTGGATTTTGGCACGCTAACGTATTTGTGGCATAAATAGAGACTGAGAGGGAGAGACAGAAACACAAATTCATAGAGATCTTCCATCCATTTTTTTCCACAAATCTCCACAATAGCTGGGGTTGTACTAGGCTGAAACCAGGAACCAGGAACTTCATTCATGTTTCCCTTGCGAGTGGCTGGAATCAAATTTTGGAGTCATTGCCAACTACCTCCCAAGACAAGCATTAGGATGCTCCCAGTCCTAACACAGCTGGGCATTTGACATAGTCATGCTCCATGTGATACCTTAACTGTAGTGTCAGATGCCTAACCCTACTTGGGAATTGCTACAAACTCAGTTGGCCACCTTTGATAAACTCTTCTTGTGTTTAGGGCTCAGAGAAGAACCTGGGCCTGTAGAATTATCCAGTTCACACTGTTTGGATGGCAGCTCCATCCTTGTCCTTGAGTCATCTTCATTTCCTCCTGACTGCATCACAGTGCAGTGGACTTGATAACACTGCTGGCAGGAATCTATGACTGTTAGTAGGTCCTGCTTGATTGAAATTAGACCAAAAGGCACAGTTCCTTCCATGACAGGTCTGCACACAAGTTCAATAAATAAAAATGTGCTTAGCTTCTATGTCTTTCAAACTCTCTTTTCTGATTTTGATGCCTCTGAGATGTCTCACTGTGAGTTATCTTCTGCTTGGGGTTAGCTGAAGATGGAAAAAGAGATTAAGAGAACTCAAGAAAGGAGCTGGAATCCTGATGTGACCAACAAAATGCATGTACTTCTACACAGTAGGATATTGTCTTTTAAGTTCATTTGCCTTCCCTAAAATGAGATGATTCTAAAAGGATTTATCTGTTTAATTAGCCTACATGATTTCCATATGTTTTAATATTTAAAGCACTATTCATCTATGTATACTTTTAATTTGAGGACATAATGCATAACCAGTAACCAGAGATGCAATGTACAAGAAATGTTATACTTGACAGCTCTCAGGGAGTGATTTGTACTTTGAGTGTCTGTGTTATTATGTTATCAAAGGCAGAGGAATAAGCTATCAAAAAAATTACATAAGGATGTAATTGTCTCATTTCTGTTAACATCAGTTGGAGTTACATGGATAAATCTTTGTGGAACATGCTGTTCTGAAAATATTAGTTTGGAAAAGGTTTCTATGGAAATGAGCTTGTGTTCCATTAATTGGTCTAATTACTCCATGGACTGTAATGGGAATAGCAGTATTATGATGAGGATTAAAGGGAACATTAACTATATTAGGAGCCATCATGGGAACTTTCCTATTTTTAGAACTAAAATTCTTCCATATTCCCCAGTGTCTTGTGTTCCCAAGGAGGCTGTAGTTAAGGGGGTTTGCTGAGCGCTTGTGCAGTAGTGACCATGGTTCTTAGCATTTTCTGCAGCTGTTGGTGTTTGCGTTTTTGTTGGTTAGGCAGTTTGGCATGGCTGTTATTAGAATTACTGCTTTTCCGTGCAGATAAGAAGAGAAACTATAGCACCTTTGTTCACTCTTCTTATTGTGTTGAGAACAATGGAAATATTGTTTAAAAAGAAAAAAAGGGAAAGAAAAAAAATAGAAAGATTTGGATAAGGGATAATGGAAGGGAAGCCCCTAATACATCTTTGCAGTTTTCTTACATAAACAATCAGCAATTCTCCATGTTCCAAGGTTCCCATTTTCCATAAAGAAATTTAGGAGACGGGATTGTTTTATGCCATCTACATTGTTTAGTCTCCTTTTTTAAAATCTCCTACTCTTATTCATTTCTCGTTGGTCGACTTGTTCATTTCTTGTCAACCATTTTTGTTGTTGGTTGACATCTCGGTGTATGAATTCTTGTATGTTCAAGCCATTTTTTTCTTTTAAACGGATTACTTCAAAATTTCTCCCTAAGGCTGGGCACAATAGCTTAGTAACAAAATCTTCAAATGACATGTGCCAGTATCCCATAAAGGTGCCAGCTCAAATCCCAGATGTACCACTTCCAATCCAGCCCTGCTTGTGGCCTGGGAAGACAGCCGAGGATGGCCCAAAGCCTTGGGACCCTGAACCCATGTGGGAGACCCAGGAGAAGTTCTTGGCTCCTGGCTTTGGATGGGCTCAGCTCAGGTCATTATTACTTGGGGAATGAACTAGCAGATGAAAGATTTTTCTCTCTGTATCTCCTTGTCTGTGAATTTGATTTTGCACTAAAAATGAATAAGTCTTAAAAAAAAATAACTTATTCCTAGTCTCCACCGCCTCCTCATCTTCAAAAGTATTTCTTATTTTTCTGCTTTGTCTCTTGACTCTGTGGAAGCTCTGTGCAATTCTTCCATTCATTTCTTTGCGTTACACATGATGCTCCCCACTCATGGTGCTTTCCAGGTTGTGTTGTAGTTGTCTGCATTTTTGTCTTACGTTGATGATTTTCTGACTTTCCTCTTTCTGCATGCCTCTTCGTTCTGAGACAGGGCACTTCATTCTTCACGGAAACACTTACAATCACATCTACAGATGGTGAAGCAGAGCTCAGAAAAAGCAGCAAAATCTCTTCCTCACCCTGGAGCCTTCATGAAGCTGGCCCTTGGGGTTTGTGACTTAGAAAAGAAATGCTAACCCTGGGAAAGTGAATCTTGCATTACTTTTATCTTTCTTCTTAAGTCCCAAGATGCAAGCGGTACCCGTGGAGCGGGGGGATGTGCAGGCTTTTGGATACAGTTTAATTTCATGGTTTCCAAGGAATTTTTGTTGCCTCCAAATGTTGATGGCATTCCAACTTGCAATAGAGAATGAGGTATGGATTGCTCAATTAAAGGATACTGTGTTAGAAGTAAGGACCTTTTAAGGATGTTGCTCTTTACAATACTTCCTTCCACTGTCTTCATATATGGCTGCTAACTGTGATAGACAGAAATCCTAAATTCAGTCAAATCAATGAGTATGGGCTCACTTAATTCATTACATCCTGGGGGGGGGGTCCCTTTTCTATACAGTCAGCATTAGATCAAACGTTTAACCAGCTCCTGCCACCTCTGAAATGCCAACAATTCCTTTGTCCAATGAGTGGTACAGAAATTTTCCAGTTTAGAGCCAAGGAGCAAGCACTTTAACCTAGGAAATCTGCAGGCTTGTACGTGCCCTGCTGAACATCTTAGGGTAGGTCTAGAAGGAACACTCACTTGCACACCCTCTTTCAGAGCCTAAGAGAGTGTGATGCTCACAAATGGGGTCACTCATTTATCCAGTTCTTGCAGCACCATCCCATGGTGGGAATGTTTCCTTTTGCACACCTGCTTACTATGAAAGCATGCTTGCAGTGCAGGAGCATTCCCACGAATGGTTGTGTCCAACCCAGGAAGCCACGGTGGGCGCTCCTTAGTGCCACTGAGGTACTTAGCGGTTGTCATTCTTTCTGATTGATATGAAGCCGACGGTGCCCTTCAAGGAATCCTCTAGTCCCCAATTTCCCGCTGACGCCTTCCTCCAGATTCCTGCTCCATGTCCTGGAGCATCACCAAAGTTAGCATTCCCCCAGATGCTTCTTCTGGTTGTAGTTTTGTTGTTGTTGTTGTTGTTGTTTTTAATTCTTTGGAAGCAGATCCAGGATCCTTGCGTTTTTATCAGCCACAGTGAACAGAGCTCTTTTGAAAATAAAAATAAGTAAACAAACAAACACACATAAATCAATAAATAGCACAAAGAGAGACCAGAACAGACGCAAAAACCTTGCGGAATTCAGGACCATGGAGAAGGGTTTGTATGCATGCTCAGTAGAGAATGTCAAGTTGGCTCCAATTGGGGTTGTATTCATTTCGCACAAATGACTCGTCCACAACACCAGCTGGAGCTTTTGGGGTGCCCTTAACTGACTAATGGAGAGCTTGTTCCTGCCTGTTTGAGGCCTCCTCGAGCTAGCTGGCAGAAAAGGCTCAGCTTTTGCTGAGCTGAGTCTGTGCTCTTGAGATGAGGAAGGCAGGAAGCACGAAAATAAAACAGAGAGGAAAGCTCTGCCTAGCTAGAACAGAGAGTGATTCAAATGCTGCCTTTTGTTGTTGTTGTGTGTGTAAACATTTCAAATTGTGAGAGCAGCACAGTACTTATATAGTAAAGAAAACTTGTTGAAAAACACATTAAAAACTCCATGTTTAAATGATGAATTTCTGTTCAGATCTTTTTATGCCTTTGAACCTATATATTTTTGTGTTAGAGGTAAAACATGTATTACAATTATAGATTATTCCAATTTATGAATGTATACCCATTTTCATTTCTTCAAAAACTCATGGCTTTGCATTGGCATGCACATTGGTTCTTCCAATATTTCTGTAAACACCTTTAAGTAGTAAAATCCTTAACACAGTACTTGTGGAGGAACCGAGCATTTATACCAAAAATTCAAGACAATCTAAAAAAAACCTGCTAGGACTCGCAACTGAATTTGATAATGTTGCAGAACACAAAAAATATGGAGGAAAAAACATTTTTATCTCATTTAAAATTAATTTATGTATCTAAGAGTCAGAGATACAGAAGTGGAGATACAGAGGAAGAAATTGAAAGAACAAGAGAGGTAATCCAGTTTGCTCCCCAAATGGCTGCAACAGTCAGGGCCGAGGCAAGCCAAATCCAGCAGCCTGGAGTTCCTCCTGCTCTTTCACTCAGGGGAGGTCCATGTGCTTACGCCTTCTCCTGCTGCCTTCCAAGACACCTTAGCAGGAGCTGGATCGGAAGAGTAGTGATTGGGGCCCAAATTAGTGCTCTTTTTATGGGGTGTTTGCATTGTAGGTGGCAACTTAGCCCTCTGTGCTAAACCACCAGTCCCTGAATTGCATTTTTATGTACTTGCTAACAAATGAAAAATGTTTAATTCATGTTAAAATATGATACAATTTTAATAACAATACTGAAGCATGGTCCTCCTGAAGTTGCGGTGCAGGGAATCCTAGGTCACTGGCTTGGTGTATGGAGAGCCGTTCTAAACAGCCAGCAGTGCCTTGCAGGATAGTTATTATCTGAAATGCTTCTCTCTGCTGTCTTTGGTCTACCCTTTTCTGCTTCAGTTAAAAAACAAAACACAAAACAAACAAACAAAAACCGCTATGTTGTGGACTGACTCAGTCTTTCAAATGTTTCACTTACTTATCTCCAACTTTCCTGTTCAACGAATACCCCCTAAGAAGCCATCCTTATAAACATTTCTGCTCCTCTCTCAAGCAGGGACCACTCCATAGACATTTCATGGTGTTTTCTCCACCTCTGTCAAGGACTTTTGTCTTTTTGAGTTCTCATTGTTAAATGTGACAAAATGCGAGGAGCTCACATCCTTTCAGTTGTAGTCTACCTCTAGTACCTGTGTGGATGCATCACACAAAAAGAAACAGTTTCCTTAGCAACAGGAATGTGGCAAACATGTTTCGAGAAATAAAAGAACTACTGGAAATATTTGGTGTTTGTTCGCTTGCTCCCTCTCCAGGGTTGCAGAGTGCTGTCTGCAAGGCATAGAAATTACCTGAATAGAAGCATTGCAGTTCTTGGCTGCTGGGGCCATGGGCTCCAAGACCTCGCTCTCAATCTCGTCCTCTACTTCCCACTAATGACAAATATTTGGAGGAAGAGTTGATATTTTCTTATACCCCCCTTGAGCTACTTCTTTCTAGATATGGAAATTGACAATGAGAAATTGTTTTTGAGTGTGTGTGTGTGTGTGAATATGATTGTTCTGATGAATTAATTTTAGGAATTCACAATAGTTCTATTTACATCTGTTTTTAGTCTCTGAAATTTGAATAAATTATTTTAATTTTTTAAAATTTATTCGAGAGGCAGAGATACTGTGGGGTAACAGAGGGTGCTGAAAAGACAGAGAAAACAGATAAATAGAAACAAAGAGGATTTCCATATATTAACTGTGTCTCAAATGCCAATAAAGGAGACTCATCCTGACCTCCCTAGTGAGTGTTAGTGACCCAGTTAAGAAAGCCATCACCACACTGCTTCCTAGGATCTTATTTAGCAGGAAGCTAATACCAGGTGTTAGAACTTGGTGTCAAACTCAGGTACTGTGACATGGGACACAAATGTATTAACCTGTGTCTTAGCCACTAGGCATAGCCTCATGAATATTATTTAGAAAAATAACAATAGCAAGATGCACTATCCTCTTTTGTGATTTTTATGGAAATTGATACATTAATTTGGCAGTACTTGCAGTTTAGATGTATTTCCAAAGAAGTCCCCATGGAATCCAAATGTTTTCTCCCCTACTAAAAATGACAGGAGAAATATACACACATGAATTACAGGCAAGTGAGTCTAGTAAAATCCAATTCCAGTGACATCATTCAGCAAGCACAGAGATACTGATTTTTTTTTAAGACCTAAACTCTTGCTGTGCCCCAGGAGATCAATAAATCCACATCAGTTGGGATGCAAAGCTCACCTTCTCCAGAACACACTCTCTCTCCATAGTTTTATCTCCTCAGAACAGTAAGTAAGTAACAGTAAAAAGAACACAAGTATGTAATTGTTTATTTCCAACTTGTTCTGCTGCTGAAATTGTCAGTTATTAAGGTATGATGTGCTGTGACTGTTCCCTCTTTCTGGGTAACTACTCCCCCTATTGATTTCAGAACTTTAGAAGTCTATTGAATCAGCCCATACATGTTCCCCTATTAACAAGTCTGCCATACAAATAGGAAAAATGAGGAAATTAGTAACTACCTCTGTTCTGTTGTCCTCTCATTTTTCCTTCTTCCCTCTTTGGCTTAGACAACGCAAGTTTATTTTCTCACTAACTGGAGGCAGGAAGACCATAATTAAGGCGTTGGCAGGTTTGCTTTCTTCTGAGCTTCTCTCTTTAGATTGCCAAGGTTTCCTCCTTTCTTAAACTGAAGAACAAATACAGTAAATGAAAAACAGGCATTTTTTTTGCGATGTTAACTTTGGATTATTTGAAAAGCTTTGCACTGCCTCGCTGGAATGGCAAGGATGCCCTTGCAAGCCTTTCCACTCTGATGCTGTCAGAATTACGTGTATGTCTTTTGGGACTAGATCAACTATAGTCACACTAACCAACACATCATGTCTCCACGTGTGTTTGTAAATGCATCTTACAAAGCTGGAAATCAATGTGTCAAGAATAATTCAAGAGACTGTACAAAGAGAGATTAAACATGCACACACGCAAGCTAAGAACTTGTCTTTTTGTTTTCTCCATTTTATTGCCATGGTGCTGGTGGTGGTGACTGGTGACAGTATCTGACTGTAAATTAGTGACACCAGCTCCCAGCATCCCCAGCAGCTGTCTTCCTGCCTCAGTAGAAACTGGTGGCAACCTCAGGGTTTGTGGCTTTGCTGTCAAAAGCAGTGCCTTGATGCCTGTCCATTTGCCTGGTGGTGATACCAGCATCAGCAAGGAGAACTTTTAACTGGCTGATTATGCTAGATATGAAGGAGGAATCTTTTGTGAGTTTGGGGATTTGAGATCCTCCTGGGAAGACAGGAAATCGCTGCAAAATCAACATTGGTGCCTTTGACTGAGGAGCCGATAGGCATGGAAACAAAAACAGGAAGGAGAAAATTTACATCAGCTGGGAGTTTGTTATTTGCTGCCGTTGAAGAAATTTGAGATGAAGTTACTGAGTGATTGAAACTACGCTATAGTGATGAAGAATTTGGGGGTGTTGCTAAAACAAATTGAAACCAGGAAGACTTTGAAATTAAAGAACTCATCGTGGAGTTATGGAGGCTAGCTTATTCCAAAGCCAAATGTACTGGCATGATTTCAATTTAAATTGCTGTATGTTCGACCTACATGAGGACTTGAGGAGATGTGGAAAGGGATTTTATAAAGAGTAAAGGGAATCAGATCTTCTTGAATTGCCGACGACTACACACTATCTCTGTCCTAGGAGTTCTCAGTTTTTGTGGGGAGAGTGCATCTTTCCAAACCGTCTTTGCCCTTTGAATGTAGCAGGTCCTAATGCTCAGAAAGATCTATAAATTGCATCCTCAAACAATTAATATGCCATTAATATTTAAAAACCACTTACCGAAATCTTTTTACTATGTGAAGAGAAGTCTTCTGGTGTTACTTCCGTTGTTATACTTAAAGAAGTTCACATTGGCAGGAAATACCACTGAGTTCAAATTGGGTGCCAACTTCCTTCCACATTGTCAGGAATTCTACCTGATGTATAACCGCTTGCCTTTTCCAACTGCCGGGGTATGGTCGGATGCAAAGTACTTGAAAAAGTCACTTCTGGTTTGGGTTGCTCGTAATGGAAAGCCACTTAGAGGCCACTCACAAGACCTCTTTGCCTTCTTGTAGGCTTCTTCTTTATACACTACCGCCAACCACACAAAGACGGTAACTTTCCACCTGAGAGCACCTCCTCTGCACCCCCTCTTCTTTGGGGCTACCCACCCACACAGTGAGCCTGTGGGGCTGTAGGCAGATTCTGAGTTCTACTCTGTTGCTCTTTTTTTTCTACCCAGCATTAAAAAGGCATATGTTAATACATTACAAAGGGAAACAATATAGAGGGAATTAAGAAGCAGTAGAGTTTCTTGCTATTATTACATTATGGAAAGCAGATGCTAAGATAAAATGGATTTTGAAAACGCTGAAATTAGCATGAGAGGCACTAATGATTTTAATGTTATGACAAAAGAAATAATGGAGTAGGGGGTAATATCCAGGAGTTCTGCTTTTGTCAGTCTAATTTTTCAATTGCAAAGAGAACATCCAGCTTTTGACCAGCCATTTATCCATCTTAACAGTGCTTATTGGGTCCTATCAGGACTATATGGCAATCCAATGGTGTTTAAAGGCATATATCTGATATCACCCCACGCATAAACCATTTTCACCATCCCAGAAACCATTCAGATCTGCTGTGATTTTGTAAAATCTCGAAATGCCAAAGAACTTTTTGCAATCACAAAGCCCTCAACATCAAGCTCAAAAATGTTGGAATGTTTACACAGATACACACATACACACACACAAGCACTTACGTACTTTCACACACAAAGTACTTATCATTGTCCCTGCATTTTAAACTTTCCATTTTCAAAAGTAGTTATTCTTTCTGTCTTGCACTATACTTTTCTTTCTCCTGGCTTATGCCTGTCAACAAGTTAAATTGTAAGCAAGATTGCTTAGCCCTTGCTTTTTGTTTTTGAGTATGTTTTTTTCCTCCTGTAATTTGGGATGAGAGAATGATAACAAGCTTGTTAGAACCTTGTCTGAGAGTGAGTCTGAATGATACCTAAGAAGCTTAGACAAGAGCAAAGAGCAAGATGTCTAGGATGGTAATGCTGTAATATGCAGTTGGTGAATTGGGTCCTCTCTCTCTTGTTCTGGATTCTTTACTTATTTTATGTGTAAGCATCAATGTACTTAAACCAGACAGCAATCCATCTCACCAGATGGGTAGAGCTGTGAAACAATTTCAAACAAGCTTTTTCTCAATGAACAAAACTCAACCCTCTAAGAAACAAAAAGGTGAAATGCAAATGAAATTAAATGCAAAGGTGACATGTAAATGAAATCTGAATGCTTTCAATGCCTGTTGAATTAAATTACATCGAATGTAAGCAGTTTCCTCCTACTGAGATGAAAAAAAAAATCAAGATAGAAGATAAACGTTATTTTAAATAGGCCAGCTTCAATAATCGTTATATCTCAAAAAATGTGTCCTGTGTAATGTATAGAAACCTAAGAACCAGACTTTTTGGATTCAAGTCTAGTTCTGTGACTTTGAACCAGTGTGTGTCTAAGTTTTCTCATAACTAAGATGAAGATAATCCTAGGACTACCACATCAAAAATTCAAAGTGAAAAGCAGGTAAACTGCGTAGCTTGTTGGCACTTAGAGTGTGAAATATTCAGTGATGTTGGACTAATGTACCTCTGAGCACCACACAGGAGCTGGGAAAGACATGGACACGGATTCCAAAGACTTTCCATCTCAGAGCCCCTTCCTGCTCTCAGGGAATATCCAACAACCCACTTGAATGAAATATCCGGCGCAGTGATATTTAACTTTCCAGGTTTGAAATGCTTACTCACCCGGCTAGAGCCATCATTGATTCATTGAAAAGGAAACTGAGCATTTTGGATTCTATTCATTGGGGGGGAATGTACGCGCACAGCTCTGCCAAGTGCCATTCTGAAACTAATGTGTAAATCCCTGCCAGTTGGAGCTGTAGTGGCAAATGTACTTAAGAAAATGCTGAATGCAGTACGAAAGTGCCAATGTCTTCAGTGATGTAAACAAGGGTAGCTTTATTATTGAAAAGGAAGAAAGAACAGCACCCACACAGAATGAAACAATCAGTTGCTACTTGGTTCCATTGCTGGCCTGAAATGCCACTGCCTGTGAAGAGTCATCATGAAAAACATATTCTTGGAGGAATTTGGAGCCTGTAGGCATTTGTTGTGCCAATTGCCTTCAGTTGGTTCTAATCTGTAATTTATCATTGGAGTGTCCTACCCTGCTCAAATGCGCCCTTTGTGGGCAGAGGCACAGCTAATATACTTTCCCAGTGTATTTGAATTGCTTCAATAAATCACAGCTGCCATTGTAAGCAGTTTTATCATTTGCCGGAACGGTAAGTTATTTTCATGCTTTATAGACGCCATTCTCTCCAAGACTTTTATTTGTGTAAATTGTAATATATCATAACCCATTTCCTAAAGTGAAATTAGAGACACATTATATATGCGTGTGTATACATATGTCTATATGCAAATATTTACAATTTAAGGAATTATTCTAAGGAAATCTATAAGCTCATCAAGAGCCAGGATGTGTTTTTATCCTTATTTTAGAGCAGCAATTTATGCATTTGCTATTACCATAATTATATAAGCTTTAAAAGCTTACAGTTAGGGCTAAGCATCATTCAGCTATTGTCTGCTGCAGTGTCTCAGTAAAAACAGCCCAGAAAAAAAATTAGGTCTCAGCACAATTGCTTCCTTTTAGGTCCAACACACACAAGAGGGAGAACCACAATTTTGAATGTATCATTCGCTTCTGTGCTCAACTGTCTAGCCAGTCATGCCAGTAGGTCGGGCTGTGGCAGCAAATATTTGCTCAAAGTGATCTCTGAGACTGATTTTCAGTGTCTCTTTTTTTTTCACAATGTCTAAATCCTGAATGTGTCTGACTTGAACTGTTTAGACTCTGGAGAGAAAGTGTATTACATAATGACATCATCTCTCAAGCATCTGATAAGGAAAGTAAAATCTAATTTTCGTATTGTCTCAGGACTCTATGCAGTATGATGGCCAAGAAAATACACTGGCTTGACTGATATACTGCACAATATTTATAAGTTAATTTGCCACTACTTTACATATGATAGGAAAATAAAGTCTATAAATATGGCAGGTTTAATAATTAGAGACTAATTTATTTGCTCTCAAATGAAGTGGTTTGTTTGCATACATGTTATTGTATCCAATTTTGATTCAGTTGTTTTTCTTTTTTTATTGTTTTGCTTGTTTGTTTTTTATATTTGTTGTCAAGAAGGGGCTTCTATGTCCTGCCATAGAATTCCTGATTTTTCTAGGCATCTATTTCAGATTGCAATAACTGTTTACTTTTTAGTCAAACTACTAGATCAGCATTTTTAAAAAGATTTATCTATTTTTATTGGAAAATCAGATATACAGAGAGGAGGAGAGACAGGGAGGAAGGTGTTCCATCTGATGGTTCACTCCCCAAGTGGCCACAATGGCTGGAACTAAGCCAATCCAAAGCCAGGAGCCAGGAGCTTCTTCCAGGTCTCCCACATGGGTGCAGGGTCCCAAGGCTTTGTACCATCCTCGACTGCTCTCCTAGGCTACAAGCAGGGAGCTGGATGAGAAGCGGGGCTGCTGGGATTAGAACAGGCGCCCATATTGAATCCCAGTGCATTCAAGGCAAGGATTTAAGCCACTAGGCTATCACAGCAGGCCCTAAATAAGCATTTTGAAGAACTTCACAGATTAACTTCTTCAGGCCAGATCAGATCTCTAAATTGGTTTCCCAAACGCTAGGTGTTAGCCATGTCTTAACCCTTGAAAAAGTCTCTGGACCCAGTAATTCATAAGCATCTTTGCACAAGTCAGCATTAACAATTTTTGCTCATGATGCACCATGCTTTTCATCTTCTTACTGCTGCTGTGACGTATAGTTCTTGGCTCTGCCAGCACCACCTTGGCTCTGTAAGGCCTAATCCGAGCACACTTAGATACAAACACCATGACCCTGTGTGTGTGTGTGTGTGTGTGTGTGTAATTGTGGAGAAGGCAGTGAAGGAAGGTAAGGATGAGAATGGAGGCAGAGACACGCACTGGCTAAGGTGGATTTTCACCTTTCTGTTTCCCATTCCCTCCTTTTCTCAAAATCCCACACCCCGGTCCTTTCTTTCACTGAGTTCCTGGAAGAGAGCTGGGATTTCCTATTTTTGTTTGTTATTTAGAATGGATGTATTCAGTAAACTCAGCACCAAAAAATTAATGGAAGGGGAATGATCATTTCAGAAGCTTAGTTCCTTTTCACAAAATATGGAGAATTGTCCAACCCTCAGATCTACCATGGCTGTGTATTTTTCTTAGAAAACTGATAACTTATGGGGCATTATTTTACGCATACCCACTTAGAAAGCAACAAACAAATATGTGGTGTGGCAATGTTGTTAACTTTATCAGCAGTGTCTGCTTGAAGAATTCAGGCATACAGCAGCTTCCCTTGGTGGATAATTAAAGCTAGAGACGCCACCGGATCCTTTATCTATTCAAACTCTCCATATATAAAAGTTTGTAACATGTATCTTATAAATAAGCCAGACACGCATATCAAAAATTTTGAACAAACATCCTTAATTTCGTTTTTCTATGAACTTTTAGAAGTACCCTCTTACTATGTATTTTTTACATAGTTAATTCATAAATTCTTACTTCATTCTTAAATATAAGATTTCAAAATCCATTTCCCAGATGCTAGCTGGCGCTGCCATCATTTGCACACATGCTCGCTTCTGTTAGTGATGTGGGAGCAGCCTCCTCTTCAGCAGGTGCAGCACTCAACATTCCAGGCACTTTCATTCCAGATATTTCCCGAATCAGTGTGGTCACCAGCCCTTCGTAGGAGCAGATGACTTAATGTCACGTGTTTCCGGGAATTCGTCGCTGGGGATGGGCAAACGCAATCAATGGGAACATGTTTTTTCTTCCATCCACGAGCTACGGTTTTTTCACCTGAGTTAAGTCCCCATAGCCCTGTAGCCATTACTTTTGTAGTCCACAGCCAACTGCAGAATCTGCACAAGTGTTCTCTTTCATCTTCAGAATTTCATGAATAGAACATTTGTTTTAAACACTTGGCTTAGCAATTTCAGCCTATGATCTTTGTTTTCATTGGGTGAATCCTTGCTTCTACTCCTTTAAATGAAGTACTGAATGCCTTCTTTTTCATCTGTTTAAATTTCCAGCCATCACTCTCTTGCACTTGGGGGTCCGTATTAACCAAAGCGAGTACTCTGTGAATACAGGCCATGCCATATTGCCACAGTCTGACAACCAAGATAAGTACCCAGTGACCAACAGACAGGTAGCACATAGAGTGTGGATATGCTGTGCAAAGGAGTGACTGACATCCTAGACAGAGATGTGAGATTCCATCCTGTTATTCAGAAGAGTATGTGATTTAAAACATAGCAATAATTGCTGAAGTCTCTGCTTTGTATTTTTGGACTGCTGTTGACTTTGAGTAACTGAAACTATAGTAAGAAAAGCTGCAGTTAAAAAGGAGAATGACTGTACACTTAAATTAACACGTTTTCATGGATGATTGCCTGTTTCTGCGAGGAAGCCCATTCACCAATGTTCTTTTAGTGGGAATTCCATTTTAGCATGTTGAGTTTGCCGTTTTAAAGGGCTCCATCAGGCATCGCGTATTCTAAGTTATTTGTTTTTTCGCAGAGACGACCTGCATCCTTTTCTATTTCACTGCTATGTTATGAAAGTATGATTACAATTATGTCACCATCACATGCTTAGTCTTTATCATCAGGTTGTAAATGTGGCTTTGCATGCCGGCTTGGCAACGTTCGATGCTGAATTCATTTTAAAGGCATGGTCTGCTGAAGAGTTCGCAATTCTATAAGCTTCAAATATGAGGAAAGGCTAGAATAGAGACATTTCTCTTTTGAAAATCAGCCTGGGTAAAGCTTGACTGGAAGTTAAAGAGAAATGATTATTAGTCCTTGAAAAAACTCTTCCTTGTGTGTGTGTGTGTGCGTGTGTGTGTGTGTGTGTGTGTGAGTGAGAGAGAGAGAGAGAGAGAGAGAGAGAGAGAGAAAGATTGTTTATATATCTGTATCTGGATAAAGTGCAAATTACTTTGGGAAAAGAAAAAGCACACAAAATCTATACTACCATCTATCTATTTGTCTGGAAGAACAGACACAAACTATACCAGGAACAAAATCCTGCAAAACCACAGGTCTCCTATGAACTTGTGGCAGCTATAGATTGTCATAATAACCCCTTATGGACCATCAGTACTGCTTTCTTAGTCGTTGAGAAATCTTGTCCTCTGGTATCATGAAATAGCAAGCCTTTCCAGTTGGCGTTCTGTCCATTAGGACTATCCCATCAAAAACTGAAGTCACTATGACCTTGTAGAGTCCTGAATGTACAAGCGCCGTAGAAGCACTCACAGACCGTTCTGCACACAGCACACCACTTTTCTTACTTTAGTGTTCTTGAAGGATTGAATGCCCTGTGTGCTGAATCCATAACACAGCCCAACTCTGCTTTAATCCTATCAACACACTCCTTGAATTGGATGCCATCTCTCTCTATGTTTTCTCCTCTTGTGTCCGTGATCCCCCACAGCTCTGCTAAGTGGGCTCTCTCATTACAATGGGTAATCATTTATTACAGTTTTATTATTGCATGGCTTAACAGGACCCTTTGATAATTATTCAGAGAAAGCTTCCTTAGCTATGCTCATACAAAAGAACACATTGCTGTAGCTAGACTCATACTGTCTTGCAAAGACATGGAAAAGGCGACATGGCATAGCATAGAGTCTTTTCTTCAAAGGGCAGGTGGTGGTTTGTCCTTAAAACGTGCAAATATGTGCTCATAAGTACAAAAATCAAGTGCACAATGTTTGTGGGAGTGTGAGAGCACACAGTTCACCCGAAGGTTTCAGAAAGCAGGTGGCTCATTGTTTCTGCTTCTTGTGCTGCTGCAGCTAATAGAAACACTGTCAGTGCAAACGTAAAGACAGCTGGAAAGTTTCTGCGTCATGATCCACTCATGCATATCTGACATTTTTATCTCTTCTGCAATTAAAGCAAAACCTATTTGATATGATGCTCCAGTCTCTACGAAAGTCCTGGATGAGATTCTGAGTTTCTTAGAGTAGGAATATTTTATTTCCTGGAATGTCTAAAAATTATGCTGCCTTTTTCATTTCCTTCCTTTTCACCAGTTTGGCTTAGGAAAGGAGATGGGTTTTATCCACAGTAGTTTCTTTATGGGTCTAGGTCATAAAATTTGAAAAATGGACAGCATTTGTAGCCGAGGGAAGCACTTGACGCTTGTAGAGTGCCCTTTGCCTCTGCCCTTGAACACATGTCCTTTTATCTCAACAGTCTTGGTGGATCAGCCTTTGAAAAAGCAGGTGGTTCTTTTTCCTTTTTCTTTTTTACCACAGACAGGTTCTGTTTTCATAACCAAGCAGTCACAGCTACGTTTTTGGAAGAATTGTCTGGAGACACACCCAGGCTTTAGAAGCACGAATGCATCTGTTTTCTTTGATGGTTGGTGACAGTGGCATCTCCTAAGGACACAGTTACTGAGTTGCATTTCTGACCATGGCTTGTTCCAAACCAGAACATTTAACAGATGTTGACCTCAGGAAGAGTAGCTTGCCAATTGTATCCCTGAACTGTACTTCTTTATGCACTAAGAGACCATTTGCATCATGTCTTTGATTTATGGCACAAAGGGAAAATGTGCATCAGATCATGGCTTCAATATGCAACATTGGTCTGGGCCCTGTTTGGTGGCCTAGCAACTAAAGTCCTTGTCTTAAACACACCAGGATCCCATATGGGTATCAGTTTTAATCTCAGCAGCCCCGCTTCCTATCCAGCTCCCTGCTCATGGCCTGGGAAAACAGTTGAGAACTGGCCAAAGCCTTGGGATCTTGCACTCTCCTGGGAGACCTGAAAGAGATTCCGGGCTCCTGGCTTCAGAATGGCTTAGCTCCAATCATTATGGCTGCTTGGGGAGTGAATCATCAGACAGTATATCTTCCTCTCTGTTTCTGCTCCTCCCTGTATACCTGACTTTGCAATCAAAATAAATAAATCTTAAAATATATACTTAAAATATATAACATATTAGTCAGGGGTTGGCTACTAGTTGTGACAAAGAGAGTAAATTAATACCTAATAAAAAGAACCCTGGGTTTTCCACGTAGAGCAGAATGTCCTTTGGTAGTGACCAGATTTTAACATCATGAATTGTTGGCGCTATCCCTGCTCTGACTCTCACGTTGAAGAAGTTGAAGGCCAGTGAGCTACCTGCTTTTTCCAATGCTGCAGAAGTGATCAGGGTGGGGCCCAGGGCTGCAGTGGAAGAAAATGTCCTTCTACCTTCTGCATTGCTTAGTGTTGCCTCTTTGTAGAACCTGGAATGCACTTGGCCAGTCAAGACGGTCCGTCAGAAGAGCCAAGAATCGTAATTGTCATTCCTATTTTTCATGGTGCAGTTTTATAGGTAGAGGGATTCCTTCCTCCCTCTCCTCTTCCTCTTTCCCCATTTGGAGATTGACACTTGCTGTTAAATCACCTTTTCCATCAGTTCTCCTGGTGCATTCATACTCATCTGGTCCATCCCCACTTCAACTCGCTGCCTCTAGATACTACTGTTAAGAAGTGAGTGCTCTGTGTGAAATGTTATGTGACATCTGGAGATAATGCTGTTTTGATGATCAATACTCATTCATCAGTAACACAGAACATTATTAGACATCTGCTATAGACAGGCATTGCATTGCAAGGAGAATTTTGCAAGGGTATTACAATTGCAAAGCATTTCCTTGCAAGGGTAAGTAAAATGTACCAAGTAAAAAAAAATGTCATCTAAGAAATGTCATCAGGAAATTGCAGTTAAGAGGAAAATAACTTAAAATGATTGCATTGGCAAATATAGTAAAATATGTAAATCTTTGGACTATGTTATGCACAGATCAGGTTTTTGTTGGTGTTTGTTTGTTTGTTTTTTAATTTGTTTGTTGTTACTGTATCTTCCTAAATCCTGTTGATGTAGATTGAACTTAACAGTCATGGAGAAAATCCAGTTATTTTTAATGAGTAAATAACAGACTTATTTCAGTTCAATACCATCTTTGCAAGTAGCAAATGTGGCTGCTACTTGAAGTCTTTCATGGTCTAATCTTAGTCACAGCTGTTTATTGTACTTAGTCAGAATTGCTGACTTCGATTCAATCAACAGGTTTATTTTTGAAGCCTTTTTAGCATCTGGAGAAAAACCCAGTAGCAGCATCAGACATTCTCGGAAGTGGCATAAAACCCAAGGTTGTTTCAACAGACAGCATCTCCCAGAGCTTAAGAAACTTGTATCAGGGTTATGATTTCTTCAACTCTCCCAATGAAGCAGTTCCATTAGAATTTTATACTGTTCTCCACAGACCCATATTAACCCACACCCCGAGTCTTACTGTCACATTGCTGGCAGGGCAGCCATGGCCAAAAGAGGCTGACAGCCAGTATCTCCCGTGGGCTGATGAGCCGGTGACAACAGTCTTAGCAGCCAGGCAGGTTTTCTGTAGTCACTTGGGTGTCAACAGCCTGCTGGATGGCCACCCCCATCTCATGGTCTCCAGTGTGTTTTCATTTTGCCTTTTTCAAAGACAGCCTACACTTTCTGCCCTGGCGAACTTCCTCTACAACATCTAATGCTCCTCTCTTTTATTGCACTTCATTTTGAGCAGTCATTGGTGTGGATTTCTGAGTTGCAGATAAATTAAAGAACTTTGGGCTTTGCGTGAGTTGACACATGGATGTCAGCTCGCGTGGCGAGCAGGGGCCCTGCCAGAGAGCCTGGATCAGCTGTCATTCCTGTCATGGAACCCGGCGTTATCAGTTTGCAATTATTTCTGCCTATAGTGAGTGAACTGCTCATAGTTACTTTATTTTTTATTAAAGCGAGATAAAAAGGATTTTATGCTTTTTTAAAAAATATATACCTTGACGTTATCTTCAGCACAAGTGTTGAGTTTCTTTTTATTCATAGGGCTTAAACCTGTGCCTTGAAAATGAGCGAAGATGCCACCCAAAGGATAAAACAAAGTCTTAGAATATCACATCTTTTCAGCAAAGCCTGGAGCAAGTGGAATTCTAACTTCTAAGCATTTAAGCAAAACAAAACAGAAGAAAGAAAGAAAGAAAGAAAGAAAGAAAGAAAGAAAGAAAGAAAGAAAGAAAGAAAGAAAGAAAAATGGATGAAAAGAAAAAAGTATGGTCCTAAACAACTGGAATCCTTCTATATGTCAGACCTAACCCAGGGGGTCATTTCACTTAACCCTCGCCATAACCCTATGAGGTTGATGTCACTAGTTCTAGCACTTTCCCTGTCTCAAAAAGAATGGAAATAAAAGCGTATAAATGGGTGTAACTACTGTAAAATATATAATAGTGTTTCAAAAACTTCGTGGCAAATGAAATGAAAAGATACCTGTATTTTTATGTCAATCTTTTTGAAAAACAAATGTAGTTTTTCATACTCAACGTTTCCTGGTTACATTTTGAAGACCTTGTGTGTGCTTGCGTTTCAAAACCTTTTGTATCAAAACTAAACCTGTCTTTCAATTCTGATCACCACGAACTTTTTGAAGTACACTTATACTAAGAGCCTGTCTTGAAAACTATCTTTACCATAACGCATATTCTCTCATGACTCAACAATGTTCGCCTACAAAATACAACACTCAGTTCAATTTCTTCCTCCCCCAAAAGGATTTGAACCAGTTTCATGGGAAGTGTTTGTATGCATGGAGATATCATTAGCTGTATGGTGATGGATAGCAGGTACCAAAGAGCAGCGCTCTCATGTCTATATAAAGCAGCTGTAACCATTTATTTTTAAGCTGCTCAGCTATGTCCTTCATCATGATCTTGTTAATAATGCCAGGCTGCCTAGGAGCCATTGTTCATGAAATTTCATCATGTAAGCTTTCCAAGGGCCCTTGCCTGCTGAAACACCAACTTTCCTTAATTAAAATTGTATTCTCAAAAGAAAACAGCTATATGTGGTTTTAGTTAGCTACTAATGAAACCAATTATTTGCTATAGCTTTGGCTACATTCTTTTAAAATATGAGCACTTGAGGTTTTATTCTTTGATGATACTGAGGCAGTAACAACTTAGCTGATGTTTCTATCACGTATCTGGGTTCTACCTGGACCAGAAATCCTACTGATGCAGCAGCTTAACTTGCTACACCACAGTGCCGGCCACAGCTTACTGATGTAACAACTGACTGGAAATGATTTCCTATGTGAAAAATGACCTTTCTTCCCCGAAAAAAATCTTGCTAAAAGAAATGTACTAAATAAAAAAAAACACACAAAGGAAATGCATTGTATTTGGGGATGTTCAAGCAGAACTCTGTGTCTCCATGTAATTCATCAGGCTTCTTCCCGAAACATCTGGCGGCTGCTGTTTTGTTTCTTTCTCGACTAAGCCAGATGTGTGCACTCGCTCCAGTGACATGGAATAGCTCTTCCTCGATGCACAGGTGTTCCCCATGACCTCCACAAAGCTACCTCAAGCCCCACGCCTTTCAGATCTTGGGATCTGTCTGAAGGAGAGCCAGGAGCAGTGGGCTTCATGTTACATTTGACCAAAAAAGCATGAGAAAGGCTGATCTCTGTGGCTAGATCAGGGCTTTGGAAATCTGAATTCAGTTACTGGGTTTCTGAGGCTCTCAAAACCAGGAAAATAGAATCCAAGATACTTCTGTAACATGTGCCTCATTACAATTGACTAGCATATGGGCTCAAGGCTTTCATCAAATGCTCACCAGGATCTGTATTCCTACATAAAGATTAAATGTCGGTACCATTGATCACTAATATTTCTCAGTGATACCCAACGTATGACTGTCCCATTCTCTGCCTTGCAAGGATCCGTAGGAAAACTAAGCAGCCGTGTTCAAAAGAGAACATAAAGGATTTCTGAGAGCCCCAGCTGTTACAGACAGAATGTCAATTAAAAAGAAGACTAACACATCAAATTAATATAAGCACTCTTCTCCACCCAAAATGTTTTATTTAGCAATTTGGGGAGGAGAAGCTGTGCATTTGAGAGGCATTTTGAAAGGCTGGCTGAGGAAATTAGGTCAGTTGGCTTTCCAACACTCCTTAATACTGTTGGCACTCTTTTGAGTTTAATTAGCAACCAAATTGCTTTAAATAGCTTTAATTCTGTTATTGAATATATATAGACAGAGAAGCTTTAAAAATAGGAAGAAAAAGGAAAAATTCTGCAATGCAATTTATGAGGCAAGAGATGAATAATAGAATTGTTATTTGATTTACAAAAGATATATATATATATATATACACACACACACACCATATATGTGTGGAGACACATCTTTGAACACACATGTATATAATTATGTATGTGTGTATATATTGCAATTATACAGTTTGCTATCTGAATCCATATGCACAAGAGCATGAAAATGGGGACTAATTCTTATTACACTAGAATGTCAGCACTGTTAGGCATCAGTGGTATTGCTAGTAAAACCTATGCCTGTCTTGCTTTTAAAAAATTAGAAGTGGGTCCAGCGTGGTGGCCTAGGAGCTGAAGTCCTTGCCTTGAACATGCTGGGATCCCATATGGGTGCCGGTTCTAATCCTAGCAGCCCCACTTCCCATCCAGCTCCCTGCTTATGGCCTAGGAAAGCAGTCAGGGTTGGCGCAAAGCCTTGTGGTCCTGCACCCACTTGGGAGACCTGGAAGAGCTCCAGGTTCCTGGCTTTGGATCGGCATTGCATCAGCTGTTGTGGTCACTTGAGGAGTGAATCATTGGAAGGAAGATCTTCCTCTCTGTCCCTCCTCCTGTGTATCTGACTTTGCAATTTAAAAAAATTTTAAAAAAATGAATCTTTAAAAAAAATAGAAGTGAGGAAGGTAGATTTTATTTCCCATTTTATAAACAAAAGTGTTACAAATAAGGGCTTGTGATTAAAGAAACACCCTCCAAAGTTTACAAGGGGAATCAATGGTGTTTCTGTCTAATTTGGCTCTTTGGAAGTAAAAAACCCCATCTAGAGGACACTGGGCACTTTGTGACTAAGCACTAGAAGTCAGTAAAATGGATTTCTTTGTCTTAGCTCCTAAGTTGCAAGCAACAGATCATCAAAGCCATACGTTTGACTTGTCGAGTTCATGAAATGTAGCATTTGCAAACATAAGTTAAAAAATACATTCCATTTTAATTATTTAATGTGACCTCAATGTAATGGCCACTTTATTATGAATTTCATTCCCTATCCAGTATTCCAAAGGATAGTTGTTGACAAATTGTATTTTTGTTTGTTTCAGAGTTAAACAGAATGCGAATTACCGTATGACATCATCTGTCCCTTGCTAAGTGTAAAAAGTAAAACTGCGCCTTTATGTGTTCTGATTTTAGGTACTGTGATTATGTGTCACAGTTTAAAGAATACTAAAACTTTATCTGTAATATATTAATAGAAAATATTATACTTCTTTTAAAAAAAATCACTTAATTATCTAGCACAAATAATGAGGAAATGGTTAAGTTAAAGAGATTTGTGAAATAGAAGAGTCTGTCCCTCTGTGAGACTTGTTGTGCTGGGAAGCGTCACTCAGGTGTAATGGTTTAAATGTCAGGTGAAAGTTCCAGAAAAGGAGCCAGCCAGGGCAAGCAGAGGAGGGCTCACTGCTTTGTTATGTTCTCTTCCGGGCAATTGCATCAGGCTCCATTTAATATCACCTGAAAAAAAAGGGGGGATTGCTAGATTCTGCTTGAGTCTGTGATGCACCAACTACGCTTTGTCTCTGAGATGGTAGGACTGTAACAGCCGGAGACTGGTAAGGCACCCTTAGGAGAACTCTGTTTCTTCTCTAGAAGCAAGAATGAGACTTCGGTTTCCTTGAGTCCTTGGTGATTCTCCTTAGGGAGAGCCACTAGCCAAGGAGCAGACCTGCAGCCTGGCAGTTTGAAAGCGACAGCCCAGAGAGCAGTGCTACCCCCACGGACTTGGAGTCTGGCCGTTTCCAAATGATGCCTGCCTGGACATCTGTTCCCTGGTTAGGACCAGCTTGCTTATTCCATTCCCTACTGTGCTGAGTATTTCTGCTTATCCTCATGTCCAGAGCTGCTTCTGCTGTTTTTGTTAACAGAGATGGCCATTACTGTAGAAGACCAGGGTGTAAAAGTGTATTCGTTGTTGGGACTCATGGTTCCTACAGTATGGATTGCAGTGAACAACAATATCTTGGGTCTTCTGGAAGTGCGTGTTTAAAACTGAATATGGAAAGCTGAAAGAATCATTTCCAAACTGTTGTGCGTGTGTGTGTGGTAGGTGAACTTCACCTTGGTAGCTGATTTTGCTCTTTGTTTAAGATGTCATTCTGGGAAGTGTAAAAACACTATCCTATATGGAGTGCCAGTTGGTGGCAACCAGTGCCAGCTGCCATGTAGTAAATGCCATGTGCCAAGCAAGTCACATTTACTCAATGTCTACTTGACCTTCACAGAAGCACTGGAAAGTTGGGAATTACTGGCTCCCCATGAATAGGCAAGAGGCATGTAGGAAGGAGGAATTTGCACAGTCGTTGAGCTGGTGTGACGGCGAGCTGGCAGGCAACTGCTTGTGTGTCTGATCACGGAGCCTGTGATCTTAAATATCTTAAAACGATATTAAATATTCCCTCTTACTATTTTCACCTTGCTGGTGGTTTCTTTAAGTATTTGATGGCTACATGTACTCAACCTGAGATTAACTAGGAGGATTTTCTCAACTAAATAATGCTTATGAGAATGCAAGGAACAGTTAGGGTCATCGGAGAAATAACCTATATCCCCTGCTTCTTTCTTTTTCATTTTTTCCTGAAATAATCCTCACCCACTGTTATCCATTTGATCTCTGCCATCTGCTTCTGCGGGCAGGAATGGAAAATGTCAAATTCAGCTAAATGAGTGGTACTGCTTGAGTTCAGCCACAATTTAACTTCCCCCACCCCCTTCCCTTGCCTCTTTGGATATCTAAACAGTGACATGGCTTACTGTGCCTATCTAAGTTATCATCAGTTCCTCGTAAATGTTGCTATTTCCCCCAAATGGAAAGGCAAGCATGAGGGCAATGAGTCAAATATTCTCTCCTAACATCTAGTGACATATAAATTTGAGAGTTAACATTTACCTAATTGTGGAAGCAGTCTTGCTAAGTGCACAGTCTGATGTATTATCAGGTGTTATGAATGCTAATTTCTAATGTGGAAAAGGGGTCCAGAAATCCTAGACAGTACAGAAGTAGCATCATTATGCAACATTATTATTTTTTTTAATCTGCATTTCAGCAGCTTGGACCAGTCTCTTAGAAAATTCTCCCTAACAATGGATCGTATTTTTCTGTAATCTTTGAAAGGAAGGGATATGCTGAATACCCTCTGCTGGTCTCTCCTCTTACCACATAGCTACCAACACCACGGTAGACTGCATCTTTCTTTGCCCTGTGGTTTCCAAGTGGGATTTGCTAAAGAAAACGATGCGGAGTGAGAAGACTCAGGCGTTTGATAGTGAGGTGACAGCATCCTGGGATACAGAGTGTCTGGACTCAGAGGCCAGCTCTGCTGCTGATTCTAGATCCCTGTTAGCGCATAACCCAGGAGGTAGCGGGTGATCACTCAGGGGACTGGGTCCCTACAACTCTTGGGGGAGACCTGCATTGATTTCCCAAATCTCAACTTTGGTGTGATGCAAGCCCTGCCTCAGTGTGAGCATTTGCGAGTGGGTCAGTGGATAATAATCATTTCCTCCCCCTCTCTCTGTCTCCATTTCTGTCTTTCCAATGACGTACCTATATACCTACATAGAAGAAATTTGATTAAAAACAGCAGCATTGAGGGATGGAAAAGCAATGAGAGAAGCACAGGTTCTCTGCAGCTGTCCTTCCTGTCCTTGTCTGCAGTTGGCTTTGGCACACGGTCCAGTTCCAGCCGTCTCAGCTTCCTGGACACATTCACTCACGCTGTTCCTGGTACTTTCAAGCTTTGGGGAGAAAACGATAAGCTATTAGTAGGTGCTGGTTCCTTCTTTTCTTTCTGGTCGCTTACCTTGTCTCCTCATTTGACAATACAAGGGGACTTCAACAAGTTCATGGAAAATGAATTTTATGAACCAACTATGAATGAATTTCAAAATAGCTCGGCACCACTTATAAATGCATCTAACAATTCCACTTCTTAACGAACTTTTTGAATGTTCTTTGCACTCCTTTTTATTAATGTGTCTTCAGTTGAATCCTGTGAATGGGTTATTGTGATGTGACAGAACCTTGAAAAAATAGTAAAAAAAAAAATACATCATCTATGTTTTGATTTTGGCACCTTTGGTGGTTGTGTTCCATTTTTGTTTTCCGTAAGATGAGAATCATGACTATAGCCAGGTTATAAAATGCTTAGCCCATATGAATAACCATTGCTATTAGGTTCAGTGGGACATGTGAATAATCGTTGCTACTAGGTTCAATGCGGAAAGGAAAAAATCTTATTTTCCCCATTTCAGTTAGTACAAATGGGACGTGTACTAATCCACTGGTCAGCAACCGCTAATGTTTGTATGTAAGGCTTTTGAGGCTGTCAGTTTGCTTCAGAAGACATGCTTTGATTCTGTGTTGTGCAATTCACCCCAAGTTCCCCAGACCTCTGACACACACAAACACACATGAGCATTTTTGTAAGTGTATAAGTAGGTAGCACCTAACACCATAATGTGTGTCTCTGTGCTGTTATAGAACAGTTTGCTGTTGACTACTGGATGTAAGTTAGGAGAGATCCAGTCCTCATACACAGGATGTGCTCTCCAGGCTTTCAGTAATACCATGGTAAGAGCAGAGATATGGAAAGCAAAGGACTTTGCTGTGCAATTCTGAAACACAAGCACTTGTAAAATGGCACAATACAATTCTTCAGTGTGAACATTCAGGAGAAAAATATTTTTAAGAAATCAACCTAATAGTCCAGCCTGTAATATTTAGAGGAGGTGGAACAGCTTATGTGGGAAAATGAATTATCCGTAAGTGACACTGTCAGAATTATGAGCAACTTGGCACATGAGTCCTGTAAACTCAGCTTCATTATTCGGGGCTTACTGGACCAGGTTGTCTCCCGATAGATCCACTGTCCACTCTGGAATCAAATCGCTGAAGTATCAAGAGGACCAAGGAACGGGTTAGAAGGGCAACAAGTGCCAGTTGGAGATGCTGCCTAAAAGAGGAGCTTGGGATAAGTAAAAGAGGATTGGATTTCCTGATTGCTTTTCTTATAGGCCCAACAGGGCTTAAGGGACAGAGTCACAATGAAACACAATCATTTGTCAGTGAACTCACAAGGCTGTAGGAAGGTGGTTTGCTTTCTGAAATGAGGGACGGGTTTAAGAAATGAAGAACAAAAAAACCACTATATGCTTCTGCCACTTTTCTTTGTCCTTGATGTTTTCAGCTTGTTTCTAGTCCCCCTTTTTGTTTTATGAATAGATGTGTAATCATCGCATTGAAGCAAGCCAAGGAGTCGGAACTCTGCTGTAGCTTCCAAACTGGCTGTTAGAAACAAGGTGGCTGCTGTCTTCCAAATTTATTCTGTGTTTGTCTGTGATGATGCAAATCGCTTTGTTCTGCCACTCCTCCTCCATGAGTAGGACTCTGAGTTCTCCAGTCCACGTGTGTGTGTGTCTTCTCGTTTTCTGTCATGTGCTTTTGTAGAGATGTGGGGAAGTTTATCAGTAGCATCAGTGGGTGCTCTTAAGATGCTAAATAAATGACACAGGGGCAGGCAGAGATTCCTTTTCCAGAGAATCATTAGCTGCTTGGGGAGTATGACCTAAATAAGTACAAAAATAGAATTCAATGTCATGCAAGGTATGGAGAACGAAGGGTGTGGAAGGGCAGTCACGTATCAGTCAATACCAGGTACTCAAGAAGAGGGATACCGGCCCATCCTGAAACTGTTCCTATTTTATGGAGAAAAACAATGAACTCAAGGGAGAAGAGCTGCTCCCAACAGAGTGCGATTGACCAGATCCTGTTCCACTTATTGAGGGAAAGGGGAATGAGTGCGGTTAAACAATATACGTATAAGGCAAGAGTTCATTGAGAGTAAAATCCTAGCGAGGATTTTTTAAAGTGTGCTCCTTCTGCCAGTAGTGTCAGCATCCCAAGGAACTTGTCAGAGATGCACATTTCCAAACCATCGCCTCAACCTATTGGATCAGAATCATGGGGTTTAGAGCCCAGTTGCCTTTCAACAGGCCCTCTGAGTCATTTTCAAGCAGGCAAACACTGACAACCCTTGATTTTGCCAAAAGCGCAGCAGCTTAGGAAAAAAGCATTCTAGCCTGAGTGGAGAAGTTCAGCCATCAGAAGTGGGGATAAAATGGTGAGCTTGGACTGAACAGAGGCAGAATCCAGAACCCGTAAATGTCATCAAGTAAATTATGCTGTGTGGCAGGATGCTTGCAATATGGGAAATTCTGAGAAAACCTGATGTCCAGCCGTGCAATGACTGTGGGCTTGTGTCATGTACTCTTAGATCCAGAACTTAGCACTTATCTCATTACAGTGAAGGTAATAGCGATGCCACCACCCCAAGTATTCCGTTAGTCTCAAGGTCTAGAGAGCTTGGGTTTGGAGGATTCTTCTGCATCCTTACAAGGAACCCCAAGCAACAAGGCTTGTGTTCACCTAGAAACACTCCTGCTCCATGTGAGTGCTCATTGACATGCTTAACCATGATGGAATGCAAGTATTACATCTGAGTGTCTTGGGTTGAAGGCAAAGTTAACAAGCAACGATTGGGTTCATTTTTCTCCTTGCTCTAGAGCAATTCATTAAAAGGCATAAAGACACTGCCCTGTCCTGGTGGAGACAGAGCTCCTGAAGAGGGTAATTGAAGGGGTCTTCTGAACAGATTATCTCTGTCTGAGTGTTGACCATAGTCAGCTGAGGATATGCTTATTTTGTGCAGCCAAGCCTGCAAATCTACAACTGTTGCCTCAACCACATGCAGTCAGCAGTACGTTTCAATACAAGCTCCATACATGGTGAGATAAAAGGCATTTCTTTTTCTATTTCCAAGGATGATTGCATGTTTGTTGACTATGCAGATGAACCAAAAAAATTATTCCTTTTCAGTTGCTTGGATTTGTGGTCTTTTGGGTATTCAGTTGCTTTGCTTTGGGGTCCTCATGGATATTGAAGAAGCACATAATAACAAGGAACCAGATACAAAGTTTCCCAAACTCTGTGATGAGAGATTTTGAAACACAGACCCCCAAATTCTCAGTAGAAAACATTGGTTACAGGTAGAATACATAAAATGACTCATACATTTTATAATGGAGAAACTTGAGTTGTAATCAAACCTGAAACACTTGACCTTTGAAATTTTCTGATGTCTTGAAATTCAAAAGAGACTCATCATAGTTACCTGGGTCCTAAGGAAATATCAGAAGAATTTAGATTTGAGAATATTAGTGCCTAGTATTTTATGTGCAAGTTTATGCTCAAATAACATGCGTCCATGATATAATGGAAAATGTCTTACTCTTCTATCTGCTTTATTCTGGGAGTTCCACTTGATTGTGCACATCAGTAAATAATTCAGAGGATGTCACAGTGACAATCGATTCTGTCTGTTATTTTTGCATAGAGTTTGTAGGATTGAAGACATCTCATTTATCTTCAATCAAGGTCTTCTTGGATGTTTGTAATTCTGTGTAAATCAGATCTTCATAAAAATACATAAATAGTCTCTTTCAAATTCTTGTCTGACGTTATCTTGGCTGGTTTATGGTGTTGGTCTAGAATTGTCTTATTACATTTGGTGATGTCTCCAGATAAGCTCTCAAGAGATGTCTTACCTTATTCCATCAAGTTAACAGGGAGAAAACAGCCCAGACAACTTTGTTGCTGAAGGAGATGAGATGGTGGGGAGGTAGCAGGGATAATCTGGGAAAAAAAATACAGACTCCTAACCTTCTTGGTTGTTTGCATCCATTGTTGTTGGATGTTGTGTGCATTAAGAGATTGGCTTACTATTAAAGTCCTTACATATATCCTGTGTTAAAATAGCAGCAAAAAGAAGACAACAAAATCTCATCTTCCTAAGTACCCTTCTGACTGACTGCCCAGGTCTCAGACCGCCACTTTTTGCCTCACTGCCAGACTTCTTACAACAATCCTTTTCTTTCATTTTCCTTCCTGCCTGAGTGATTTACCCATTCCTGACTTTGCTTTTCTCAAGATCAATGACTTTTTTTGAACCTAGAGTCTACTTTCGTCTGTTTCTCAGGATTTTTGCCACTGAAGTCATAGCCAGTTTATCTTTCTGGACACACTCCTCTCCAATTCCTTTATTAATGCCTTTTTAGTTCTGGGTTTTCTTACCATTCTTCATTTCCCTATTCAAGTTTCATTTTCTCAGCTCAACAAAATTGAACATTATTCTGCAATAAATATCCATTTTTATAGACTTCTAAATCCATTTCTAGGCACTTACGTTGCTTCTGCCTATTTCTGACCTGCCTGTTATGTCCAAATATCTCCATTTGAAACCATGCTTTTCATGTCTGGGATTTGTACATGTTGAAAATATGTCTTTAGTTCCATTATGTCAATTCTTCTCTACCCCGTTAGCAAATAACCCACCACCTTCTAACAAGAGGTTCAAACACATCTCCAGGAAGTCTTCCATGGAATGCTTCCAACTTTCCCTTCCCACACCTGAAGTAAATGTTCCACTCTCAGTGATCCTAGGCCCTGAGACATGTTCCTATTCCCATGCCATGCCATGCCAAGATATCTTTTCTCATCTGTTTTCTCAGCACTCTGAATGTCTTTTCTGGTCATTCTTCCACCAAATGCGGGGAAAAAAAATTGCAAATGGGCTTTGTGAAAGGAGCAACCAAAGGAACAGAGCTTTACACGAGCTGAAAAGCTGACTGTTGGACATGGAAGTGTCACTGGTCATGCCGATCGGTGGTGTGCCACGACTATTTCATGCCAGCTCATAAGGGACATATACTTTAAAAAATCTGATTTATAAGTCCTCTGTAGCTCAAAATCAACTACAATAAGAATTACGCAGGGGAATTCCATTTTAAATGGAAGAGGCTGTCATGTTATTGAACTGATTTTCTGAACTTATTCATCTCCTCTAGATAGACAACTTACATCTATGATTATAATAAGTCAGTTTATCCATGATCTCACGTTCATCAAGCATGTGATACCACTGGAATTCACAGAGCTTGTGTCTGATAGTTCATACCCCAAATATCGCTGTGCATTCATGTCATCCCTGCCTTAATTCACATCTCCATTCTCTGTGCGGCATGATTAATATTGCCTCCCAGTAGACACAGCAGTAGAGCAATATTCTTGTTCAACTTGCTACTAGAATAGTGTTTGGGCAAAAAACTTTTCAGTCTGAAGCTGAGAAAAATAGATATCTTGAGCCATCTGGGAATGGTAATGATGTAAATGGTTATTATATAAAGGGGGGTACTTTATTTCGACATTTGATTCATCAATTGCCATTAAAGTAATAGTGATAAGTGGATTTCTGTAGGTTGAATCTGTAGTCGACCGAGGCCACATGCAAGTGTCAGTAATTTGACCACAAGTATGTTGATGCCTGATGTTTGGCTTCATGATTATCTACTGGTCAACAATAGTTTATCAATAGAAACATCCACCATGGAGGGTTAACACAGGGCAGTTTTTAGAAACATCTATCTCTTGCCATTTCCCCAAACTTGGTCATAGGACAAAGCTCCTAACGCTGCCTCCACAGCAGTTTGCTGCCACGCAAGCTGGTTTTAAGTATGTCCATAATTAACACACCGAAGAGGTGTAGGAATGCCACATTTTTCTTTTGAGCCGCACAACCTCCTTAAGAAAGTAAAACGTCTGTGAGTATCTCAGGCAGTCTTTTTCCCTCTGGGTTGTTGAAGTTCTCTGGCTGCCAGCACAGCACTATGGGCCAGCAAAGTTCAGAAAATCAGTTCAATAACATGACAGCCTCTTCCATTTAAAATGGAATTCAGTGCTGGCTTCCCTCAGAGGCACTCGTTGAAATTCCGTGCATGAGCCCTTCTTCTAGTCATTTAACAATGTCTCTCATGTTTGCCCTCATTTGAAAAAAAAAAAGAAAAAGAAAGAAAGAAAACTAGCTTTGCATTTGTGATAACATGGATCCGGATAGTATAATTGTAGGGAAGAAGCCCCCGAGCTTGCAGTAATAGGACGGTTCATCTGATGTGTACTGCCATTAGAAAATGACCCATGCATGGATGTTCTCAGGGGAGAGTAAAGAGGCTTTTAAGAATTACGCTGTGCGCACTATGAAAGCTAATGAGCACAAGATCAAGTGTGAAGAAAAACTATTGCTTCTGGAAACACAATTTCACTTAGGAACTGTCACAGCTTTCCTCAAATTCATTAGGATGGACCAGTCCTAACTCAGATGTGTGCCACGTATCACTTCACTGACACGCAGGCTCCTTGCAGGTCATTCTGCATTACATTCCTAAGGAATGAAAGCCCCTGGATAAAAGTGTGGGGGATGCCGGGAGGGGAAATCAAGAGTGTGGGTGCAGAGACCGCCAAAACATAAAGTGAAAGTAGGCATTGCATGGAAGATGAAAGAATTCATAGTGAGATCCAACAGAAAGAAAAGTACAATTTGTTTTATGCTTTTTTCAAATTTCAGCTGCGTGTCTGTGCTCCCTAACCAAAGCCATCTTAAACACCAAGTGCTATCATTAGACCTTAGCAAGGATTCCATGTTTTGCAGGTGTTACAGTGATAGTTAAGTACAGTTGAGGAGCGAACCCATTGTTTTATCAAATTAGAAAGCCCAAGAATAGCAGCCGATCCAGGACAGAGTACAATCATTTCTCTTAAATTTGTTTTTGTTTATTTCCTTTTATTTATTTGAAAGACAGAGGAAGAAATAGAAACAAACACAGAGAGATCTTCCACCACTTGGCTCACTCCAGCAATTTATACCATATCCAGGGTTGAGCCAGGCTGAAGCCAAGAATCTGTAACTCACTTCGGCTCTCCTGGGTGAATAACAAAGACCCCAAAACTTGAGCCATCTGTACCACCTCCTAGGGTGTACTTTAGCAGGACACTAGATCAGAAGCAGGATTGGGGTTTGGATGTAAGGCTTAAACTCAGGCACTCTGAAATGAGTTTTGGGTATACCCAAATGACTGCACTCAACACATATCCCAGCACAATAATTTCTAAATGGTCTGGAGATTTTTGATTTCTCATCAGAGGCCCTGACATGCTTTGTGAGAGTCCCTAACCTGATCTATAAGATAAAAGTGACTTAATTCTACAATAAATATGCCCATGTTCTGAATATTATGAATAGGATCCTTGTCTTTGAAGGTTGAGTGACATTCCTGTGGAAACCACTTGCCTAAAAGAGTCAAACAAGGAGCGCAGTGTCATATTCAGTGTTATTTTTATCTTATAGGTTATGATCCTAAAATCATTTTGAGAAAGTGAGCCATGGTCAGTGTGTGGTCTCTTCAGGGATGATGAAATGAGCCATTATTTGAAGTGGCCCTGATAATTTAAAACTATAACAAGAGTTGATTAGAAACCCCCTCAAAAAAAAAAAAAAAATCAGTGGGGCCTGGCAGCATGGCCTAGTGGCTAAAGTCTTCTCCTTGAATGCGCCGGGATCCCATATGGGCACCAGTTCTAATCCCGGCAGCTCCACTTCCCATCCAGCTCCCTGCTTGTGGCCTGGGAAAGCAGTTGAGGATGGCCCAAAGCTTTGGGACCCTGCACCCATGGCGGAGACCTGGAGGAGATTCCTGGTTCCTGGCTTCAGATTGGCATAGCACCGGCCGTTGCAGTCACTTGGGGAGTGAATCATCGGAAGGAAGATCTTCCTCTCTGTCTCTCCTCCTCTCTGCATATCTGGCTTTGTAATGGAAATAAATAAATCTTAAAAAAAAAATTAGTGAAGGACTAAGTCCATTTGAACAGCAACCTTTCTCTTCTCCTTTCTCTCCTTTTGTCTTCATACTCTCTTAGCAATAAATGTTTAAAAGGGGCATTGTGGTGTGTGTTGGATTGCAAAGGAAAACCATGATTTCTTTTTGGGTTTTATTTTCTTTTTTGCTTGCTTGCTTGCTTCCTTTCTTACAAACTGTGGAACTAATATCTTGCCCCCACACATAATTATTTTAACCATTGAGAAAACAACAAGTGCAGTAACTGGTCATTAAGTGCCTGATAAATGAAAAGATGATATTAGGGGATTAAGACTTAGAGGAGTTTTAAACAGTTCTAAAGCAAAAGTACTGAATTCTGAACAATGCTGCTTAAATTTTAATGTTCTCTCCTGTTAGCTATGCAGCTTGGATGAGTTATTCCACCGTTTTGAACTACAATTTTCTCTTATGAAAAAGGAGTTGGTAAACAGCACAGTGTCTCTGGATTGGCATCATAATCACATGTGACAAGTCACTCAGGTTTCAACTTACAGTAAATGATCAATAAAAGAAATAATGTGACTCCGGTCACAGGAATTAATGGAAACTTTTCGCAGGAGATGAATATGCAGAATTGATAAAGAAGCCAAGTAGCAAATCTAGGAAGATATTGGAAAATAGAAAAATGTTCAGGCCACAAAACACCAGCTAAAGAGGCCATTCCCAGACACACGTGAATTTGCTTTTCACTTTTTATTGGCTGTGCCACGGTCAGGAAGTAGCTGGTCTACTGCCTTTCCACCCCAGACTTGAGCAAAGAGTAAACGTGAACTCAAACAGTTCCTTAGGTGCTTGTAGAAACATCCTATGTTGGTTTGTGTGATTTTATATTAAGCAGATTGTGAATACTAGTAATTTGAAAAGACATTCTACTATGTTAAGAATACTCTAATTAGTATGCATAATAGGTGAAGCCTATGGGTGGCGTGGGGCGGGGTGGGGTGGGATGGGTTGGGGTCGGCGGAGCAGAGTGAGGAGTGTTTCCTTGAGAAATGTAAGTCGTCTGTCTTACTTCCTCCCGTCTCCTTGTTCTACTTTCATAACTGAATGCAGCAGCAAAGCAAACAGACACCAGGAAATACAAGTTATTACTTTGTCATTTCATTAATTTCCAAAATGTTGAATCTGCAGGCAGGTATTCAAATAAGGGTTGAAATAATGCAAATCACAATCATAGCGTAGTACATAAAAATGGATCAATTCACATTCTAGTTTTTTGTAATATTGCTGCATTGTGTTGTTCAAATAGTGATGAAGTATCCCCAAACTGCAAAGGGTATTTAAAAACTCTTGACAGGTTGATGTGATTCCAGTGTTTCAGGTTTATACAACTTCCTAATCATAGCCCAAGACGTTACTCATTGGCTGGGACCCATTCCTCCATTCTTAAACTTTTTGCTTTCAGAAAATAAATGACACGTGGGACTTGGAAATTGAATCAAGCATGACCAGAAAAGAAATTTAAAAAATAGCCCATGTCTTAATCATCTCCGTCACAAGCCTATGAGGCAGAATACTGTTGTTATTACAATTTTGTAAGATGCATTGTGCCTTGCCAATTCTCTGTAGATACGAAAAAGTGATCACTCTCCAGGCAGCAACCGACAAACTGGAACACATTTGTCATTAGAATAGACAAGATAAGCAGGGTGTCACCAACACTGCCAATCGTGCCTTCGGGGTGTTGTGTCACAGGCAGACACCGCTGGTTCATTCTCTGGTCACTGCCTTCTCACTGCTATTTCTCTGTTCCTGGACCAGAGCTCAGACTCTCTTCCAAACAGCCTCATCTCTTGAAGATCACGCCGCAATAACTGAAAAAGACGGGCACTCCTCCTCCAATTAAATCATTCCACATATAAATTTCTTGCCTGGAGAGTAAATTGGGACATGAATGGGATTCCTGCATATAAATTGAGCTTTTTCTACACTTAAATTTTTTATCTTGAAATTGTAGCGTACATACTCCACACATAAACCCTGATTTGCCTTGAGTGTGTTTACCATAAGAACTCCGGTGCAGAGCTTATTGCTGTGTATAACTATTAAAATTCACTAATCATCATGCCAATGAAGTCTATTGAGAAAGGTGTGCAGGGTACTTGGGTCTGTGCTCACAGCAAGGATGAATGGTGCTGGTCCAGGCGCTGGCCCTTGATGAGAATGGGGCCAGCACATTTCTCCCCTTGAATATTACCTGATGTTGACATCATATGCCCTGAATGTCTTAACAACTCAGTTATTTTTATTCTATTCTGGTTTTGCCTTAGAGAGTGGTGTGGTAAATGAATGGTTATCAAACTCACTTTATTTTTGACCAAGAGGTTTCAGACAGGATTGAAGGATTCAGTAGGTACATGTACCAGTAACCTAGGCAAACAATGCACCTCACTCCCTCGCTCCCATCTCCCCTTCTCCTCTCCCCTCCACTCTGCTTTTGGTTGACATAGTGGCCATGTGCATTCCGCAAAAGACCCATCCAAGCCAACAAGACATTCTGTATATGGCCAAGTAAATGCCAGAATGTGGAAAAGTCTTGCTCTCATTTCCCACCTGTGCTCTGAATCTTCAACAAGAATCAAGACTGTTTTATATTCATAATCACATGGATTTGAAAGTAACGTCATAGAGCCTGTTGTTGCTATAGAACTAAATGGTAAAGAAGGATTATTGGTGATCAGGTGCCTATGATGAAACCAAGCCATTTTCTTCTGTGGGTAACAATTTATACTAATTTAAAATAATGCCATAACAAAACTTGTGGGGAATTAGATAAAAATTTAAACAATGAAAGAGAAGAGCTAGACACAAATGCACACTAAAAACGGGGTTTTTTTTTTTTTGGCAATTAACGTTGAAAAAAATTAATTTCTCCCAGAAACTTCTGCTTATGAAGCTTTCTAAAAAGAAACAAAGGAAAATACATTATGGTCTTACTCACATTTCCTATCCCCAGTCTGAGAGTTTTTCTCGATTGTATGTGTTGGGCTTTGGTTTATTCCTTTGGACAGAATGTACCTGGAAAGAGAGTCCTCTTACCCTTCATGTTCATGATAATACGCCGTGTCTTTCCAAGACGTAAACATAACTCCACATCTAAGAAAATGAATTACAGTAATGGGAAGGTAAAAGGGGAGGATACGTTAAGATAAAAGGATGGCTTTTCAGAGGTTATGCTGGCTGCTCTCCTCAATCAGCTGTGGGCAGTCCAGACTCTCCCATTGGGTGTTTCTTACCCAGCTGTACTTCAGTCTCAATGAATGAATTGGACCAGTCTTTTAATTCAGTAAGCCATGTTTACACAATGTGTTTGAAGTGAATGAGATATCTTAGGGAATAGCAAAGGATAGCAAAGTGTTGTCTCTATAAAGACTTAAATATCAATCTGTCATTCTTCCATAGAGTTCAAATCCTCACATACATTCAGAATACACTATTTTGTATAACTATGTCATTGATAAATGACACAGAGATTAAGGAGTTTTTGTGCTTTTTAAATCTTGTTTCAATTTGAGCTTTGGTTATACCACTTAGGTTGGTATTTATGTTGAAAAAAATGGATTTTGAAACGCCTCTGTCTCAAATATTTGTGTTAAGACAGCAGTTTCTTTTAAGCTATTTGGCATGGTTAATATGACCTCAGAAGGGATCTTTACAGTATGAAGTGGTTCTGTTTCATTTCTTTATTACTGTGTCTTTCTCCTCACCATTTATATAAAGGGTTCACAATCTTTTTCAGGTGCATGCTGAGCCATTTGTGGTATGTGGTGTTAATTTGAACAAATTACTAAATTAATCTGGTCCACTTAAAACAGAAGGGGAAGAAAGGCAGTCTAGTGACCCACTAGGAACTACACAAACAAGCAAATTTTCAGAACACTATATTCTGTATTTTTGATTGTATGTATATGGTCACTCAGAGAGTTACCAGAACATGTTCTCAGGAACTGATAGTATAATTGAGGAAAAGCAGGGCACACATTTCATTTACTGTTGTTGTCTTTGGTCTACGACCCCTGATATTGAACTCCCCAGAATAATGAATCATTTTGCTCACTGTGATGTAGGATAATAGAAATCATTCAAAATTAATATGCTGTTTGGTGGTCTCTGTGCAAAATAGAACAGTACAAGAAGGTGAGTGATAAATGGAATGAGTTTGTTCAATGTTTTTAAAATAAAACGGCATGAAGTTGTGAACTCAAGCCATGAGAAAATTGTACATGCAGAGTTTGCAGTAGTCAACTGATACCTTGAAGAATTTACCATCAGTATTTATGCTTTTTGCACCATGGTGACTTACAATCAATATGTCAGAGGCTATTTTGCAGTTATAACTCTCTACTCTATAAGTTTAAAAATCATTTTTTAAGGAAATAAACCTGTGTCTGACATATTTATGACATAAGAATGGGCTCACGGTTGCCTCGTGAACAGTTGCTCTTACCCCTGGATATGTCATCTGTATTGTTTCTGGCCCAAACAGTTGAAGCGGTCACTCTTTCTTGCAGGTTACCAGCCAGTTCTGTCTGGTCAACAGGGATTTCAAGGTTTAATGGGAGTGCAGCAGCCGCCACAGAGTCAGAACCTGATCACCAACCAGCAAGGAACTCCGGTGCAAAGCATGATGGTCTCCTACCCAACAATGTCTTCTTACCAGGTACAACTCAGCTGCTTGGATTGTGTGAGTCAGTCAGGAGTACTTGTCCAAAGCTGTAGGTGTGTCACTGTGTTGGGTGCTTGGTTGTTCCCAAGGTGTTTGGCCTGGCCACTATGGATAGCTGATTTCGAATCAAGATGGTAAAAGAAAGGTGTGAGATGGGAAGCATACTCTTCTAAAACAACTTTGGTTTCCGAAAGCCCTGCTCAATTTGATTCAATAGAAAATTGAACACTTCTGGGAAAAAAATCAGTAACAAAAAAGTTGTGTTTTATTGAATTTTTATTTCATGGTGGAAAAACATCATGACAAATTCTCATTTCTGTACACATCCAAGAATTTTTTTACCATGATTGTAACTTATAAGATGCTTCTATATAACACATCAGATGCATTTAAAGGACCTTCATGAGGCCTAATAAAAAGGGCCTTTGCTTTCCAGAGAAAAGCAGCTTATAGAGTGCTTCAAGGGAGGAGAGAAGGATGTTCACAACTAATACCTTTGGTGCATCTCCTATGTGCCAGGCAGCATGTCAGACACTGCACCCCACTTCTGCAGTCCTCAAGTTAGTCCTCCGAAGTAGGGGTCATTCATCCAATAACCTTAGGCATCAGAAAGGTTATGTGACTCCCCCAGCTGAAACAGCTTTGAAACAGTAACGTTGGGCTGGTGATCTTTAGGTTGAACTTCAATGAGTGAATGGTTGGGGAGACTGCATTGTCCATTGGATAACTCAGAAGAGCCTTCTCATGCAGCATTCCTGTTTATGTCTTTCTGCAGGTGCCAATGACCCAGGGTTCTCAAGGACTGCCCCAGCAGTCATACCAACAACCAATCATGCTACCTAACCAGCCAGGTCAAGGGTCCCTCCCAGCCACCGGAATGCCCATGTACTGTAGCGTCACACCGCCAACCCCTCAGAACAACCTTAGGCTGCTTGGGCCACACTGCCCCTCCAGCGCAGTCCCTGTGGTGTCAGCTAGCTGCAGGACAAACTGCACGAGTATGAGCAACACTGGCTGGCAGGTTAAATTCTGAGAGCTCTAGCTGTACCACATATCTTTCCATATTACTCATGGCCTTTAAGGGAAGAGGAACAAGGTGAGGAAACTGGCTGAGGACTTAAATATTCATTCAACACTCAAATGATTGCTGCTGGCATTCTGTAAAAAACAAAATAATAACAAAGACTAATACAAAATGTTAGCTGGTTAATGGTGCATATTTCTGTCATGTCTGCTAGGTATGCCTTTATAGCTTAGCTAGTGACATGAGTTCATCAAGGTAAGATTCTCTCCTACCACTGAATACCACTGTGTAGATTCTAATATCCCTTAATTTGGATTAGTTTTGTACTTTGTGTTGGGTTTGTGATGCTAAAAGTATTTAAAGACTATATACTGAAATCACATTGTACCAAAGCTGTAATGGAAAAGAAAAGAAAAAAAGATGATGAATGAAAGGAATAATTTATATACACAATAGAGTTTTCTTTTTTTAACGGATATGTACTGTATTGTAGTGTTTAATCAAAATAAAACTATTTGACCTTACGAAGGAAGGTCATGTTTTTACCATCAGTTTGGCTCTCTCTCTCTATTCCAGTATGTGATTCATCATGCGTCGTAGTGTCCTTCCCATACTATGTCTTGTATAAAGCACGGAGAATATATTCCAGGCACTTGTCAGCAAATGGGGGTCACAGTGGGAAATGCTGTAGGCAAATACTTAACCAACTGCGGCTTCTAATCCTAACACCACAGAGGGCTTGAAAATAAGATGGTGTGCATTTCACTCATTCACTAAGTTCACAGTTCTTAAATGGATACCTGGCTTTTCGTAGTAGGACTTTAGAAGGTGTGCTTTATACGGATATTAGCAACTTGATAAACCTGAGTATCTTGAGCAACAGCAGCTGTACAGCAAATTCTGCTCTGCCTCCATTTCAGTCCTATCGTGCATGTCCAAAACAAGACATTTGGTTCAGAAGGAAAAACCTGAATGGACTGCCTACCCTGATTTATTCAGAGGAAATTGCCATGAGTGGTGGTAGAGGATCAGCAACTCAAAGCTGCTGACAGTTGATTAGTAACTTAAAACAAGGAAAACAGACTCATGTTTTATCGCAAAGATCTGGAACATTGGCAAAGATGCTTAGAAAATGTTTCCACCCCTGCGGATTTGAGAGGTTATGATGATGTGTGACAATCTGAAAAAGGAATGAGTGGAATTCTGAATGCTTAGCTGTGGCCCTTGGGAAGATAACTAGTTGGTAAATAAACCTCATAGAATTCACTTTAGTGTCACGCACAATACAGGATTTCATAGCCTGTAGTCCCTGCCTGAAAACCTTTCCCACAGGAAAGATGTAGAAAATATATCTGAATTCTTTCTTTTTTTTTTTTTTAAGATTTTTTTATTGTTATTGGAAAGCCGGATATACAGAGAGGAGGAGAGACAGAGAGGAAGATCTTCCATCCGATGTTTCACTCCCCAAGTGAGCCGCAACGGGCTGGTACGTGCCAATCCGATGCCGGGACCAGGAACCTCTTCCAGGTCTCCCACGCGGGTGCAGGGTCCCAAAGCCTTGGGCCGTCCTCTCCTGCTTTCCCAGGCCACAAGCAGGGAGCTGGATGGGAAGTGGAGCTGCCGGGATTAGAACCGGTGCCCATATGGGATCCCGGGGCTTTCAAGGCGAGGACTTTAGCCGCTAGGCCACGCCGCCGGGCCCTATCTGAATTATTTCTATGGTTTTTTTATATTTACTATTTTCATGACAATTAGGTATGAGTAGACTTTAGCAACTTGCTAAAAATTATAATTCATACATTACCAATTCTTAGTTTTTATATTTCTTCTTTTTTATTTAAAAAAAGATTTATTTTTATTGGAAAGGCAGATACACAGAGAGAAACATCTTCCATCTGCTAGTTCACTCTCCCCAAGCAGCCGTAATGGCCAGAGCTGAGGTGATCCAAAGCCAGGAGTCAGGAACTTCACCTGAGTCTCCCACGTGGATGTAGGGTCCCAAGGCTTTGGGCCATCCTCAACTGCTTTCCCAGCCCACAAGCAGGGAGCTGGATGGGAAGCGCAGCAGCTGGGATTAGAACCGGTGTCCATATGCCATTGAAGTACAATCAGGGTGAGGACTTTAGCCACTAGGCTATGATGCTGGACCCCATCATTTTTTTCTTTAAAAGTGAAGATTTACATACACTCCCATTAACTTCATCCCTTGTAAACGCTATCTCATTTTTCCAAATCTCTACTTAATTCTTCCATATAAATACCTCCTACCCATAAAATATGTCATCAAAAGATGTTTACTACATTTTTTTTTCTTATTGGGCCATAAACCAATAGCTACTCTGAGGGACGCGGTGGGGGGGGGGGGGGGCATGCATCCTTAGTATCTTTCTAATTAGTATCTTTCCTGAGTAAGAGGAGATTGAGAAAAATAGATCCGTTTAGCCTTCCGATCTTGGCAGTGACCCCCAACTCAACATGCAAGAATAAGTCTGAATATTTCTTCTTTGCATGAAAGTTTGGGGAACGCTGGCCTTTTCCTTAAAGACTTTTAGAATTAGAGGATTTCTTTCTGTGGGTGTGAATTGTCTGCAACTGTGCTTGGGTACAAGGCTTCTTGCTCCTGGGCTACTCCTCCCTAAATGTGTTGTGGACCTCCTAATTTCGACATTCAGTCTCTGTACTATCCATCCATGTGGCTGCTGCTTCAGGCCAAGCATTCTTGCATACTTTTGATATTGCATAGTTATGATCTTATACAAACATAGCATGCTTACAATTATTTTGTGTTAGCACATTTTAAATAGCTATGAGGACTGATGATTTAATTAAACATTTGCAGAAATGAATATGTTTGCAGGAGAATATAATTTTTAGGTCAACCAATAATTCTATCACCAGTCATGTTTTATAATTACAGGTTACTCCATCAGTAAGTGTATATAGGGATATATGGATACTTACATATATAAATACTAAACTACATTTATCACTGATTTTAGATATCTGTGTGTTATTAAAGAGGACAGGAGTGATTTATGCATTTATTTACTCAGAAGAATTTGATCACATCCATAATGATACTCTAATTATTTGCCACGATCCAAAATGAAGTGCAGATAAATTTACAACTCGATTTATTCCTATACATCTTATCATGCATTTCATTACTCTTTGATAAATGAAACCAAATGTTCTAAAATTCCCATGAACTTAATCCCTACTTATGTTATTGTTTGAATATAGTTCTACAAGGTTAGAGGTGGGGCAGGATAGTGTGTTATACAACATTACAGAAATAAGATGATGTAATTGGTTATAAATATAGTTGAAGAACTTTGAATAGGGTACTTTATAAAAAGAGATTCAAAAAAAAATGAAGCAATACACAACATATCAGCAGAAGCGGAATTTCAAGTCGAATCAATGTTGATTTCAATTCTGCTTTTACTTTTGCTAAAGTCAGAACGGGATGGGACACTTTGAAAATGACAGAGGCTCAGCCCTGCTTTCTACACTGCCCTAACTCTTACTCCATAGACACCTTCTCCATTAACACACCGGAAAGAAAGCATTGTCAGAAGGTTATGGTTAAGGCAGAGTTGGAACTATTATTTTAGCACCTCGACGAGAGTCCTAAATCCATCATTCTGCTGTGTAAATGTGTCTTGACATTGACAGAATAGAGAATGGTACAACATCCAGCATGCAGGTGTCAAGACATGTTGTTGAAGGAATTATCTGTTGTTACAATATAGGGGGAAGAGTTTGAGGAGGGGACAGAAGAGGGCAGGAGGGGAATCCCTGAGCCTGAGGGACTGTTTCATGAAAAAAAAAAACCTAAAGAAACTATTGTTTTGAGCTTTACAATCCGAGGAACTACTTTCTACAATGTAGAGGTGTCTTCTCCAGAGAGTTTCCAAGGAAGACACATTCTTTGGAATATTCGTATTTGTTGTAAGAAATTGACCATCCTAAGGGCAATTGTAATTGGTAGACAGAGATAATCAACTAATCAATTTTAGTTAAAGTTATCTAGTTTCTGGGAACCTTTGATATGTCACTTTACATCAGCAATTTCCAAGAGAGAGGCATCATTCTCACAGTTTTTGAGATATGTACTGAATGAAATAATCTTTGTTCACAGCATGCATCCAGACGAGTATTAAAATTATATTGCTGAATTCTAAAAGAAGTACACAATTACAAATCTATATTTCTACATAAAATGTGGTGTTCGTGAAAACGTAACACCACAGTCCTGTTTCCAACTATGACATCTTTTGGCAATCTCTGGAGTGACCACAGCTATAGTATATTTCCCATCGATGTGTGAAACTGAAGCATTGTAGCTTTATGCAATACTTTCTGCATTTTTATTTTTGAGTTCTTACTATAGAAGGACTTAATATAAATACTTAACCTACAATTACAATTCCATTCAGGTACATATAAAATATGTTATGTGTATACATACATTTTATAAAATAAAAATTATAAATAGATATTGTTGCTAATGGTCCTTTATGTAGCTTAACAGGAAGTAGCAGTGATTTCTTCATTCATTCACTCTAAGTTTTTACTGTACAGTTTTTTATTTCAAGAACAATAAGCACAATCTTCAGAGTCCCTGAATCTTCAGATTAAACTGCATCAGTATATAAGTAAATCAAAAATTGAAAAACACAGCAGCATTATCATCTGGGAAATAACATAAAAATGGAGCTTGGCCGGTCAGTATTGTGGCAATTTTGGTTAAGGCACTGCCCGTGGCAATGGCATCCCATATGTAAGTGTTGGTTCCAGGCTCAGCTGCACTCATGTTAATCCAGCTCCGTGCTCACACACCTAGAAAAGCAACAGATGATGATCCACCGGCTTGGGACCTCACTACCCATGTTGCAGACTCAGATGGAGTTCAGGACCCAGGCTTCAGCCTGACCCAGCTCCATTTATTGCAGTGATTTGGTGGGAAAAAAAGCAACGAGTAGAATAACTTACTCTCTCTTGTGCGTTTTTTTCTCTCTCTTCCTCTTGCTCTCTCTCTCTTTCACGTCCTGTCTTAAAAAGAAAAAAAAAAAAAAAACGTCTTTTAAAGATAGAACTTTAAATAAGGAAGAGATCGTTTCTGGCTATAGGTTGCTTTGGGCTTCTGTCTTGAACCAATTGGATACTTGGAATCTGGATATAAGAGATGGACTGGGTGGGTCATAACTGGTGTCCCCGTCCTCCCTCACCGCTCCATGTGCGTCCCTCCCGAAACTGCGCTCTTGGTCCAAGAGGACGATCATGCCCACTAGAGAAGGACCGATCTCCGGTCAAGGGTATAGATGTAACTACGCTTCCCTGCTAGAACCTCCAAACAAGCGTGCAAGAAGTGTGTGCCTCAAAAGCTAGGATGGATTCTTCATTCGGGAGCCAAAGATGAACACAATCGTAGTTACGTTTTGCCAGTGAGCTGCAGCTCCCATTCATATTACTGGGATAAGGAAGGCAGAAGTTCTAGCTTAGACACCTGACATTCAACAAATCAGCTGGATGCACAGTGAAGCTTTAAAGATATAGGTCTCATTTTTCTCTCTTGGATGTAACTGGTGTCGGAACTTATAAATGTCCTGCCTTAAGCTACAACACAAGGCACAGATGCTGTAATCTACCAAGGTAAAGCAACGGCAGAGGTGAAATTAGAAACAGTATGAGAAGGGTTTCTCAATAATCTGAGAATCAATGCATATTGTAGAAGCAAGTATGTCCTCAGTTCCCCTCCTGCCACCCTTGTTAAAAAATACAAAGGCAACAACACTTTCAAAAGGTCTCCTTTTTTTTTTTCCTGTAATTTTATGGATACCACTTGCTCCACACAAGACCAGAAGGTCAGACAACTTTGCTTCTTCCCACACACTTTGGTCCAAACTCAGAAAGTTTGTTCTCCTTAGGGCTTTGGCATTACTTTCCAATTTTTTTTTACACATCAGTGTTTATTCCAAAACACATCAGGATTTTGTTCAGATCTTTTATCACTCATTTTCAGTAGAGTTTTGCTGCTTTCCAATCTTTGCTACACAGAGATTTGACACCATTATGTGTTATCCGTGGCAAGAGCTTCTCTCGCTCTGTGGCACTCAGTTGTCTGTTGCTCTGGGCACTGCGTACATCACAGGGCTGAGAGAGCTGATGGGTTTCTGTTGAGCAAAATTCACTTCCTGATTGATATCATAGAGAACTGATTCTTCCGCTGGGCTGCCCCCGCTAAGACAAGACGAACCATCTCCCTGACAGCAGAAACTCAGGAGTGCTTTGACATTTGTGTTCGTTATTTGATTTACTTTGTTTTACTGCCTTATTCCATTTTATCCTCTGTGTTAGAACAGGAGAAAGAGGGGAGTTCAGATACTGAGCAAACAGAAAGGATTGTAGGCCTGAATAAGAGTGATGGCCGTTAGTATTTGATGGACACTCCAGCAACAGACCAGCAGGTGTACAGGATGATGTCTAAGCAGATGATGCACTGGACAGTGCCCTGCTGGAGGGCAGTTACATTTGAATATTCAATGTCCCACCCCCTCAGGGCCTAGTGGGTAGGGGACAAGGGGGTGTACCTGCAGCAATTGCGAGAGTGGCAGGAAATTGAAGCAAATATATGTAAAGACCATGAAGTTAAACATAAGGGGAGTGTTTTCCCCTCAAATTCTGAATCATGTTGCTGGCTAAAGGATCCAGGGCCCCCCCATAGATCTGATAGTTAAATGCAGGATGAGCTTAATGCCTTGTGTGGTTCACTTTGAACTCAGGATTGTTCATAGAGTTGATAATTTTGACACCATCAATACCTTCATTGGCATGATGCTATCGTAGGAACCAGATTCTCCTGAGTTAAGAAAGTAGGTTGGTAGACATCTTTGTCTTCATCAGCATATTTCAATACTTTGTGGAAAAGGGTAGGGAGCTTCAGATAGCACAAGTTTTGCAGGTCTTTGAAGGGTTGTGAAGGTACCACCTTTCTGTTCCACAGTTGTTGAGTCAAACGCTGTGTGCGCCAAAGCCGTATGATGACCTGCGTCGGTCCCTTGACTTGCTTCTAAGCTGACAAAAACTCAGTAGCTTTTTCAAAAAATCGGATGATGACCTGCCATTTCCAAGCGCTTCACATTTTTGATCTAGAGGCATGAGGAATGAGAATGCAGCGTACCAGCCAATTTCATCATTTCGGAAAGGAAAGAAGTTACTTTAGGTGCTTCATAGTAATGTAATAGAGTGCAATGGCCTGAGACTGAAAAAAGAAGCGATTTAAATTGGACATTAAGAGAACTTCCCATGAAGCAAGGGCAATTATACAATGAAATAATTTCCTAAGGGAGAAACACTGAGATGCTATTAAAAGAGTTGTTTAAAAGAGAGTTGATAAAAAAAAAATTCACCAGCCACCAAATCTACTGAAAGATAATTTTATGATTTATTGCCTTCCTTTACCTGTATGTCATCCTCACTGGAGGTTTACCTAGTTGCATTAGTTTACTTTATATCAGGAAAGGATTTCACTGTACCAGAGAAGGAGTATGTCTGGGTTATATTTTTCTTTATGCAAAATGAAAAGCTTTAAATAGAATTTTATTGAGGTAGACAAGGAGCATGATGGGAACTAGTATTGTGAAAAATATACTCTGTGATAGGCAGTGTCCTGAGATCTTTTTTTGGCCTCTACGTGAACAGGTGCACCCAAACATGTTTCTGTATCTGATATCAACTCCTAAAAGATATTGCATCTATAGCTAGTGCTATTTAATTTTTTCCTGAATAATAAATTGATGGATTCTGTTTTCGGACTTTGGTGGCAAATACAAAGGCCATTCCTTCCTTCCACCAAATTGGGATATACGCAGTGTCCTGTAACTGCTATCGGAAAACTCATTGTCAATGTCAACCACTCCTTATATACACACACTGTCGGTCATGCGGGCATTGTCAGACACACCCTGTAGGAGTTGTACATGTCTTTTAATACCCTGAAGTTTTTACTCTATGTCTGTAAATGGAAATGGAAAATGGCAATATTGCCTGAGCAAAATGCACTTACAGAGTTGAGCCAGATTTCATGTAGTTCTGTATGATCTTCTAAATGTACTAAGCTGATAGACTTGCTTGAAAGATACCCTGACAATCTCATTATTAAGGTACTTTGTAGCAACTTTAGCCTTTCCCGAAGACATATGCCTCTTTTATTCTTTTATTATATATAATTATATGTATTTCATATATATAATTCATAATTAATACATAAAATTTTACTTTCTCTTATATTAAGAGTACCTCCTTGCAGAACACCAACTAATTCAGGGAACGAGGCATGTCACTCCATAGTTAGTCTCCTTTAATCCTCATTATACCTATCCCATAGCCAGTCCTTGTCTATATTAGCTGTGTCTACTTTGAAATACAAGGCCTGCCAATAGTCCTATTTAACATGTAAATATGGGATCCCCTCCCAACTAGAAAAAATGGCCACGCCCTGTGTTGCAAGCCCCACTCCATGGGGAGTGGCCACTCATAAAGGCATAAGCCCAGAAATGTCTCTGGACTGATGGAAATAAGTATTTTTTAATCTTGTTTTCAAATTCATATTTCTGTCAACTGCTTTAAATAAATATCACAAACTGGTGGAGTAAAACAGTACACATATGGTCTGTACACAGTTTTGCATGCTTAACATAAAAAAAATGTAAAAAAGAAATCAAGGCATTGTCAGGGTCATGTTATAGCCAAAGATTTTTTTTTTTTTTGTTATAATATAATTCGTCCTTGCTTCTTTCAGTATCTGGTGGTTTCCAACTCTCCTTGACTTGTGACCATATGTTGAATGTATCTGCCCTTTTGGGTGACCAACTGTGACGGGTGTCTCTTCTTTTTTTTTATGATGACACCAGCCATAAAGAATTTCTCAGGGTTCACCATCTTGAATGTATCTTGATCCAAGATTGCATTTCCCATAAGTTCACATTCATAGCCAGAGGCAGGTCGGACTTCCACACATCTCTTTTGGGATCATGGGAAAGGCATGAAATACAGCATAAAACACACATCCTGGAACCTCAAACCATTGTCAACCTCAAGATAGGCAGCCTGCCGTAAATCATCTTCAGTCTTTAGGTGAAAATTGAATGTCAAGTGTTGGAAAGATAACATGCCAGTGACATTGGACAAGCTTCCCTCTTTGTAAAATCTTCTTCCTCTGAATGTGTCTGTAGCTTATGCAATCCATAACAAAGCAAAGGATGAGCCCTCCTCCCCAGGTGACTACCGTTTCCATTCACATGATGGCAATGAAACCCCTTCTACTCACTGTGGGGCACAGTGAGTCATTCAGTCTCTGTATCTAGATGTTCCAACCTCCAGTAACTGAGATAATGACTTTTCCACACTGCGTGACTTGAAGAACAAGGTGAGTTTTACAGAGAAAGCTCTGTCCCAGTGACAAGTACTGCAGTTTCCAGCTCAGTGCAGCACTCCTGAGGGTCATGATCAATGGAGAACTTTCTGAATCATTCACTTTTGCTGTGTGAGGGGTGGTAGGTGATGGAATGTTAGGGTTTCCTGTGTTAAACAGGATCTACCAATGGCTCTGTTGGCCAGCTGGATTTGGATTCCATGACCTTTAAGATCCTTAACAGATCTGTGAGACACTTATAACCTGTATATAATATATAAGTTATAGCTTGATATATGACCTACATCTAGGTCATTTCTAATACATAATCCAATCTACACAGCTTGTTAGTTCTCCCTGTCTACCTTGGGTGCTAGCAAACGCAGACAAGTGTTCATAAGCAACTACTCATGCTTTTCTCAGCAACAAGTTTTTAACATTGTTTAGCCTGCATTCCACTCTTTGAAATAAATAATTTACCTTAGATGAAAGAATGAAGCAGTGAAACTAATGAAAAAATGGGTAATAAAAGTTGATTATGTACTTCCACAAAGAGAAAAATGCTATCTAGGTGACTAATAAATATTGAAGAAGATATCCAATATCAAGTGTTGATAGGGTGTGGAGCATTGGGGACTCTCATATGTTCCTGGTTGGAATACAAATTGGTACAAATACTTTGGCAAAACATGTGCAGTACCTGTTAAAACTGAATATAGAAATAACCCCTATGTATGTAGAAAACAAAATCAACATATATACTAAACAAATTGTGTGTTTAACAATGTTCACAGAATGCACAAAAGCCGAAAAGAGAAAAATTACTCCAAAATCCAAAATGAATAGAACGAATCAATATTGTTCATTATATTCTCACAATGAAAAATTTTGCATCAATGAAGTCAAATGAACTATTTCTACTGATAAACATTTCTACAAAAACATTAAGGAACTTTATAGAGAGAGTTTGAGCAATAGGAGCCAGTTGTAACAGAATCCATATTGTGTGATCTCCAAGACTGTAAGATGTAACAGGCTATCCCTCTACAAACTGAACCTCAGTAAGACAAAGCCTTGGGCTGTCCAGGCAACTGGAAGCAGTGTTTGGATTGTGAATAAGAAAAGTTGCTAAGCATGAAAAAGACGATCCAAAGCCTGGGGACAAAGTAGTGGGATCACGTTCATTCTGTGATCGTCAGGGATCTGCAAAAGTCAACTTCAGAGGTTGGAAGTGATAATTGACTAGAAAAGACCCAAGGTTCTGACAGAGTGATTGGGCTAGGGTACTCTATAGGACTCTATCTTGAAAGGGCTGACAATGAGTTTAAAGACCTCCCCATTTTAAGATGTCTAATGAATTTGACCTAGATGCCCTGGATTTTAATGTTTCTCTGAGCTCAATAAGATAGTAGTTTCTGAGTTGCAGTGAGTTGCCTCAAAAGATGCCCATTTGACAAGAAGCAAGGGAAAGCCACCTAGCTGAAAGAAATATTTAAGAGTCTCTGGCGAACCTTGTATGATACGTCAATTGGCCGATTCGCCACCTCCAAGTGCCAGCATCTCCTATGGGTGCCGATTCTTGTCCCAGCTGCTCCACTTTCCATCTGCTTCCCATAATCTCTGTTTTAAAATGTGTAAAAGCAGTGGAAGATAGCCCGACGCTCTGGGAACCTGAACCAATGTGAGAGACCAGGAAGGAGCTCTTGGCTGCTGGCTTCGGATCACCTAAGCTCCTGTTGTGGCATTCATTTGGGAACTAAACCAGCACATCTTTCTTTCTTTGTTTCTCCCCCTCTCTGTAAATCTTCCTTTCCAATAAAAGTAAATAAATCTTAAAAAAAAAAGGGGGGGGGGGAGAGGCTGTCATGCTGCGGAGTGTGAGCGAGATCACACCAGACATGTCTAAGGCTTATTAAGGAGTCTTTATTAATCAAGCTTGGTGATAATAGAGCACAATAGCAAATCACAAGTCCATATAGCAATCCACCCAATCATAATCCAACCAACCATAATCCCAAAAGCAACAAATGGTCATCATCCTTAAATCCATCCATTAAGCTGAAGACTTATGTCCCAGCTTCCCCAACAATATAAGCTATCCTAAGAGACATGCAATGAATAACCTGGACACACTTACAAAGCTGCAGAGATTCACCTTTCCCTGGCTTCTCTGCCCACATTCCATTACTGATAGGCCTCACCTCTCCTGGAACTCCTGACAGCACACAAACCAGAAACAACATTATTATGTCCATTGTCCCATCAAAGCAGCACACAGGGACCATGCTCAGGGGATTACCTGTCCTGGGTCAGCCAAGAGTCAAGGTGCTAGCGTAATGGAAGCACCTGGCCAGAAAGAGAGAGAGCCCCTGCTTTATTATGGGCCTTTTAAAGGGGCTTGTGAGGGGAGTGGTTACACAACAATGCAGTACCATCCCTTCTCAGCTGATAGGTGAGTCACAGGTGGGCAGGAGGGAATACCTAAGTGTTGTGGGCTAAGGAGTTGATTAGTGCTCAATGGGATGTGCAGGAACAGGAACTGGGCTTGTAGCTAAAACACTTAGACTAATTGGACTTCCAATATCCTGGCTAATTTAGGATGTGGGGGAAGTGGTTGAGGATGGAATTAATATTCCATTGCTGTTAGGACCCACCTTCAGGACAGAAGGTAGAGAACACAGCCAAATTTCATTTGCCCACTGTCAATGGGTGCTGGCTATCACTGGCTGCACCCCATAACAGTCATATTGTACTTATTTCTAAGTCCCCCCACCCTACATCCCCTGGTCCTTTTTAAGTGTGACATGAGCCTCAATAATTTTCTGTAGCACCAGAAAAGGGCCTCAAACTCAGCAGACCTCAAAGTTTTTGTCATCCGGGTGACTACAGGCTCCTAATTAATTTAATTTTGATTCATATGACATGGCATTTTCTAGATGGGATAAGGGAACATAAACATGGCACATATTCAGAAAAACCGATCATTCCAATTAAGAATTTCGCTACCCATCAAGAACAGAGAGAAGTGTATAAACACCTAGCCGAAAGAACAGGATGTCAGCTTAATTGATTGACTGCTAAATGGAGGGTAGCCTATGATTACATGTGTTCCACAGACTCTGTTGTATCCACATTATCAAAGCAGCGTCAGCATGGGCCAGGAGCCAAGAATAGGCAAGAGCTACATTACAGGGACCAGGAACTCTGGTGGCGTTCATTAACATCAGATGCTGTCAGGCATCTTGAGTGATGAACTGGAACAGAAAGTAATTGACATTTGTTCAGAGGCTTCCGGGGAAGCCTCAGTGTGAACCCGGAGAGTCTGAAGAAGATCTTCATTAGTGATGAAGTGATACATCAAAGCTTGCAGAGGAGGCTTTGATGCCCACAGGCCCAAGAAATACACGTGTTAAAATCAACAGTGAGGCCCATGTCAATGCTTTCTCTCTTCTGAAATTAATTGCCTCATTCATGTAAAATTTATCTCATCGTGTCTATCCTATATGATTTGTAATTAAGATACAATTGGGAATGTCTGTAAAATCAAACTGTGAGGTTTTTTCCCCCCCTCCATTATAAACCGAACGGGTAGGGATGGACCATGGGTGCAGCAATTGGAGCACCGCTTGTGTCACTCATGTTCCACATTGGAGTACCCAGGTTCAAATCCCAGCTCTGCTTCCAACTCCAAATTCCAATGAATGTACTTCCTGGGAGACAGCAGGTGATGGCTCAGGTTCTGGGATCCCTGACACCCACACAACAGGTGGACTGCGTTTCAAGCTCCTGCCTTCTGCTGGCAATATCTGAACTGGAAAGCAGGGAAGAGTAAACAGCAAATGCAAATTAGAACTCTCTCTCTTTTCTGTGTCTTTAAAGGAAGCATTTAAAATGTCATGACTGTCTTAATTAAAGATACATTCATTTGAAAAGCCTGAACAGTTATTTTATCCCATAACTGCCATCTGAGCAACCCTTGGCTTTGTTGAGCAGCTATAATAGAAAATTATATATATATATATATATATGTATATGATTCAACCCTGAGTCCAACGATTGAGATTATACTTTTCATAGATGAAACACAAAAATTTTGTGGAAAACTCCTGTCAGGCAGAGACTATGCTTGCTGGTAGTTTGCATCTAGTTTTGTTCCTACCTGGGCTGACGGAATGGAGGGATAAGAACATGCTGAAAACAGATGAATTAGCCCACTTGTTTGGTTTTAAGATACTGCTCAACTTTGCTGTTTCATTGTTAATGGGGAAGGTTAATCTAAGTTCAAACCAACTTCAATAAAGATATGTAGGCAGGGAGAGTGAGCTTACATGAAAATATTCAGGGAAACTTAGAAGAGTAATGTGACGAATGCCACAGTAGACTAGAACTCAAAAGAAAGAAGTTTTTAAAATTCTGATATTTTGTTTTTAATTTTTTGAAGTTTCTACTACTTTTATGCTCATATTTATTCTGTAACAGAGGGCATTACTGAATTTTCTATTTTCAAAAAAATCATTTTAACAGAGTTTTGGATTAAGAGCTTGATTGCAATGATACCATAGAGTTCTCACAAATACCCAGTTTCATCCACTGTTAGCTTCTTATATACATATGGCATATTTATCAGAATGAGTGAATTGGCGTATTCTTCAATAAAGTCCATCTATGATTCTGATTTCCTTGGTTTTTAAACTGTCCACTTTTCTGTCTCAGGATTCCATCCAGGAAATCATTTTCTTTAATTCTAAATGTTAAAAGCATGTGGTTATTTAGCTTATTTGAAAGGCAGAGAAAGAGAGGAGATCTATCTGTTGGTTCATTTTCCAAGTACCCACAATGCTTGGGGCCGGACCGGACAAAACTCGAAGGAATTCTCTCATCCGGGTGGCAGGATCCAACTGAGCTGTTAACTGTTGACTCCCAGAGTACACCTTAGCACAAAGCTGATGTCAACACCAGAACCAGAACTCAAGCCCAAGGATGCTTACCTGTAACACAAATGTCCCTTGTGGTGTCTCGACTACCAAGACCTACCCCAGGATACTACATCAACTGTATTACCCTCATTTCTGGTTCCTCTGGGTGTCACAATGTCTCGGGCGTTCATAGTTTTGTGGATGTTCACAGTTCTGAATATTTGTGCTCAGCTTCTTTGTCATTCCAACGGAGTTTGTTGAATGGTTTTCTCATTGCCAGACTGGGACTATGGGTGCTGGAAAATTATCAGGTGACAGTATGACATCTTCATCACATACTATTATGAGAACATGCAGCAACATGTATTATTACATTGAAGGTAATCTTGATGACCTTGGCTGAAACAAATGCTCCAAGTGTCACCACCATAAAATTATTTTCTCTATTTCTATACTCTTTGGTGGAATCAAATCGCTATGTTTAGTTAACACATCAGAAGTAAGGAATTACGTTCATCTCCTTCAGGACAAGACACCTATACCAGCTATACTTATGTTGAGTCTGTTTGGGGCCTCAGTGTTCTGCTATTTGTTCTATCTAGCTGCTCTATGACCCACAAGGTACTGTTTTCATTATCATAGTCTTATGACAAGTGTTATTACTAGTGATGTCATGCATAATTTTTCTTCAAAGTTATGAAGCTTTGTAAGTTTTTTGCGCTTCTGTTTAGCTATAGAACAAGATTGTAATTACATAAAAGTGTCTTATTGGAATTTTAATTGGAGCCAAATCTATAAATCAAGTCAGGAAGCATTGACATTTAGCATTGTTGATTCTTCCAACCCATAAACATGGAATTTTCCCCATTTATTTAGAGCTTCTTGGTTACCTTTAACAGTACCTTATAGCTTAATGCATATAAATTTCATATGCATTTTACTAGATAGATATGAAATTGTTTCATATTAGTGGTGCTATTTTAAATGCTATTCATTATAAATTTTAATTCCATTTTTTAAGATTTACTTATTTTTATTAGAAAGTCAGTATACAGAGAGGAGGAGATTAACCTCAATGTTGGTACAATTCTACAGAAAATTAGCAAGCCTCGTTGAAGCCAGTTCAAGTGCTATCTTCCCTGTAAATCATTTCTTCAGAGAAAAGATGCCAGGAATGGCTTTTGGCCTAGGTAGCACTAAATCCGAGCTGTTCTTTGGGGAAATCATTGTGACATGGTTATGCAGAATAAGTACGAGAAAGAAGGAAAATGGAATTCTTCAAATTGGTCAGATCCAGAAATCATTACTTTCGAACATTTTGGAAACACTTTGTTAGACTCTCCACGGATTTGCCATCTTTCCCCTAGTCCTACGTATCAGTGGCCCAGGTGGTTGGTAATCTCTTTCCTTAATGAGAACAAATGAGTTCTGCAGGTTCGGTGGAGGTAGCTGAGTCCCTGGAATGATGACAAGATCAGGAGCTTGGGCGCTGGAGTTGAAAGAATATTACGTAACAATGTCTGTTTGGGCAATTGCCTTTGGACATGTGATGATTCTATTGAAAATGGAATCAGTCAGGGAGAAAAATGGACTTTGTGAAGCTGAACAAACAAGTTACTCACCCAAAATTGAAATTTTCATTTTCTCCTGAGTTCTTAGATGAAGCTGTCCACATCTGTGAAGCAAGGTAGGCCCACTTCTTCTCTTTCTCTCCTGTCAAACAAGACAGTGTGTGTGTGTGTGTGTGTGTGTGTGTGTGTGTGTGTGTGTGGTGTGTGCGATCCATCCAATGTGTCCAATGGCCATGCTCTAAATTCAGTTCCTGCTGCCGCTGAATCTGTAGCTCTGCTGCTTGCATAGTTTACTCTGTAGTTTGCTCCCCCAATGCACTTGCACCCACTTTCTCAGTTAAAATAAAAGTGAACAATGACAATGAACTCTGTCTTGTCAAGCTAATTGAATTTCCTAAATCAAAGCATGTAACGTTAAGACAATGGCAACATGAGTTAACTAACTTCATATCTCTAGGTTTGCAAAAAATGTAATTTCTTCTCCTGTCCCTCAGTCTGACCTCATCAAAGACATATATTATCATTTGAGTTTCTAAGAGGGCATGACCCTGTTTGTCTCAGCCATGTTATCCTCTCATGTTTCCAGTTACTAAGCCTGCAATGGCAGATGGGGACTCAATCTTTAGAATCACATTCTTAGTTTACAGGAATATTATATGTCACTGACTATAAAATTAACATGTACTAGGTATAGTACTAAATATATAATATATGCGATCAGATTTAATCCTCGTAGACATTCCCTGCAATAACCATTATTATCTCCATGTTGGCAAAGAAGAACTTCAGGTTCATAGAGTATGTGGAGCCTACGCTTCCCAGATTCACTCCTAGGTCTGTTAAAATGACTCTCTTTAATCACCCTGCCACATTGTCACTTGGAGTCCCGACAAGGAAAAGCTCTCACCTTTGAGACTAGAATTTTTATCATTTTTACGGATGATCTGGCAATAACAGAGCTCTCTTTAAAAGCTGGCAAAGCAATGACATTTCGTTCAGAGAATAAAGAAGCATGAACACTTGTAATACAGTAAGGAAAGGACATCTGAGGTTTATAAATGGGGCCTTCCATAGCTCTACCAAATGAAGGGCATAGACAGGCACCCAACAAAAAATGATGAATCAGATTCGATCTTTTATTGAAAACACAGTTAGCATAAATTTTTATCTACATTATTTAAGATTATGCTACCATGGGGTGACTCTTAGCCTAGCATGCAAGGCGTTTTTATTCCATACCAAAACATAGGGGTTCAATTCCTGCTTCTAGCTCCTAAGTTTAACTTCCACTGGTGCAGACCTTGGAAGACAGTTACTGTGGCTCAAGTAATTGGGTTCCTATCATACATGTAGGAGCTCTGATTGCCTTCCTAGTTCCCGGCTTCTTTGGCCCCACCTGGCCCATCGCCATCCATTGGAGATGTTGGGATAATAAAGCAGAAGATGTTAATGTGCTCTCTCTCTCTCTCTCTCTCTCTCTCTCTCTCTCTTCCTTACCTCTCCCCCTCCCCACCACTTCCCAAGCAAAATTTGCAAAAAAAAAAAAAAAAAAAAAAAGCTGTTGGGACCAGGCCTGCAGAGAAGCTCAGCTGAAGGTGCAAGCGAAGTTGAATGTACTTCATTCCACTACATACTTCAAGCAATCCAGTGTTTTCATTCTCCAAAGTCAGGATAAGACTAGGAATTTATTAAAATAATTAAATGAATTACTTACATAATCAGGTGAGTTGATGGAACATACTAAGCAAAATATCTGGCACAGGAAAGCCACAATTAATAAACTCAGTGAATATCAAGTAGAGGGCATCTCAGTGCCTAACTCTGTACTCATCCCTGGAGTCTGAAAACATGAAAAGGCCTCAAGAGACTAAAACAACTTTAGGGCAAACACTGCTAGGAACTTAGGGCCACGGAGCTCTGAGAGTAGAGGAATCCCTTGCCCAACTTCAATGGTGGCTGTTGTCTTGATTGGCTCGTTTCAATGACAAGCCGTGAGACACCGATTAAAGGGTGAATATTTGATATTGAAGGTAAGAAACGCTTGTAAGAGAGCTGGAAAGTAGGATAGAAGGAAAAGAAATGAAGAACAGATACGCTGTCAAGCAGGTGACCACTGGGGAACCCCCATCTATCTCAGTCACGTCAAAGGCTCTGCATCCAGCGTAGAGCATGCATTTGTGGGACCCCAACTGGGGTCAAGGAATCTAGGGTATTTTCCTAACTTACCATTAACTGAAGATTAATGGGATCTGGGAGTGGTAGGGGTTACTCCAGAATCCTTTCGCTGGCATCAGCTCCCAAGATACTCAAATGTTAGCAATAAGTACCCTTTATTTCACTTTATGAAAAAGTGAACAGAGGATTCTTGGAGAAATCTTCTGTCCGCTGGTTCACTCCCGAAGTAACCACATGGCAGAAGCTGAGCTGATCTGAAGTCAGGAGCAAGGAATCTCTTCTGGATCTCCCACATGAATGCAGGGACCCATGGACTTGAGCCAGTCTTTAAATAAAAGCAAAGGTGTCCATATTGTAAGGTAGAAAAGGGGGTCAGGGTTACAGCTTGGTATCAGTCAGCATGTGTGCACAGCTACCCTCTGTGTGTCAAGACTGCAGGAAGCAGTGACTAAGGAAAGGAACTTACTCTCCTTTCTGATGGGACTAACCTTTTTAATGAGAACCCAGTGAACTTTTCACAAAAGGCCCAGACATGTCCTGCATGTATAGGATCTTTGTCACAGCCATTCAAAGTGTCCATTTTAGCATGAAAATACAGAACAGCTTCCTGGATGGCGTCTATGGATTTCCTTTACTCCCTTCTAGCTAGTAGCGCTCAGAAAACTATAAAACATGCCTGGAATGGAACATTGCAAAATAAAGCAGAAGAGACCAGAACTGTCTAGAGTCTGTGCCCATTTCTTTCAGAAGAGAAGGTCCTATGGCCTGCTAGCTCACCATTCAAGTAGCCTCTGGGATACAAACATGCATGGCAGAATGAATTTGGATTCTCTCAGCTGCTGGGCAAAGTGGAACACAGGCAGGTGAGGCCCCATCTGCACTGACTGGGCATCTCTCCTGAGCCTTAGGGTCCCTGATTCACCTTGAGTCCTAGGTATCCATTGTCCTTGGCTGTCTATTGCTGAATAATAAAGTTAATTTACATTATCTGTTTCTTACCAGATTAGTACAAGTGGTGGAATACACAGCACATGGAGAAATAATCTCTTGATGCTGAACCTGTTTCACTGACCACGGCCACAGGCAACAAATAAAAACAGGGATTATGTTCCAATGAAATATTAGCCACCAAGGAAGGCAGTGGGACAGATTTGGCCTGAAGGCTATAGTTCCCTGGCCCTTGGTATAATCCATTACAGTTATATAGAAAATGAAAATGAAAACACCATGTATCTTAGTCCATTTGCTACTGCCGTAACAGAACACTACAGGTCGTGTAGATCACAAACAAAATTTATTTGGTTCAGTGTTCTGGATAAGAAGAATGTAGCATCCAAGGACAAAGTCCTTGTTGCATTAGGGCAGAGCAGAAGGCAAGAGAGCGAGAGTGAGAATGAGGGGGACCAAGGACTTATCCTCCCACCAGAAGCTTGCATCCACAATAACGGTATTCATTAAGCCATCCACAAGGGAAGAACTCTCCTTACCTAACAAACTCAGAAACTCCACCCACTCTTAGTACCATCATGATAACAACAAAATATCAGTACAAGTTTTGAAGCAGACATCCAATCCTAGAACCACGTATATATTCAAAGACAAGAAAAATGCAACAAAAATTAAATCAGGTGGGAATTTAGGGTCATTGAGTTACGTGCAGTTGTTTGCTTTTGAATACATTTTTACAACTTAAAAATTTTTTCAAGTGGTTATACGCCATGTCCAAAATTTAAAGGGAATAAAGAAATATTTGAGAAGGTATGTACATTAGCTAAGTCATTGGAATAATGAGGATATACTAATTTGAGATTAAAATATAGCCATGATGTTGCTTATGTTAGTTAGCTTTGTTTCGTCACTCTGCGATGTACGTATAAATCACAAGATCGCATGCATTTATTTCATACATCTATTTAATATTTATTTGTCAATTATACCTTAATGTGTCTGGGGAAATATCACCAAAAACACATGATACATTATTTTGACAATATGGGACAGCTAGGCTGCTTCTGAATGCTTTTTTTCAAATTTGATGACTGCGAATTTCAGGTGTGCTCTGTTGTGGTACCTTCATTTGGTTCATGAACATGAGTGTAGGTGCTTAAGTAATCAAAACCACCTTACATGGGTGTTCATACTTGGCTTAGCAGTAAGCTTGGAGTTATGAAGCTTCAAATGCAGCAGTGAGGTTCTGATCGGGTACAGCAGGAAATGGTACCCTACTCCACTGCCGGTGGGCATGCAGAGAAGTGCAGCCATTATGAAAATCTGTATGAATAGCACTCCAACAACTGAAAATTAGTCTATCATATGATCCAGCAATCCCACTCCTGGGACTATATCCAAAGGAAGTGAAATCTGCATATGAGAAAGAAATCCGCATCCCTATTTTCATAGCAGCACAATCCACAATATCAAAGATACGGAAATAACCCAGATGTCCTTCAAAAAAGGAGTGGATGAAGAAACTGTGGCACCTTTTCCCCCACATTCACACCAACAGGTGATGCTAGAAGATAGCTGTATGTGGACCATCTTTTAATGTCTTCTTCTATTTCATTTTTAGTGTTTTGTAATTTTCATCAGAGAGATCTACTATACCTTTGGTTAGGCTTATTGCAAGGTATTGCAGGTTCTCCTGTGCTGTTTCAAAGAGAACTGTATTAACGAGTTCTCTCTGAGCTATGGAGTTGTTTGTGTATACTAGGGCTACTGGTTTACGTTCATGCATGTTGTTCCCAGTTGCCTTGTCAAACTCTCTTATGAGTTCCAATAATCTCTTTATTGAGTCTCCTGAGTATAGTACCATGTTGTCTGTGAACAGCTGTGAGTTAAATTCCTCTTTTCTGATTTAATTCCTTTAATTTCTTTTTCTAGCTTAATAACTCTAGTGAGGACTTCCAATACTATGCTGAATAGCAGTGGTGAAAATGAACGTTCTTCTCTGGTTACAGATATTAGTGGAAAAGCTTCCAGTATTTCCCAGTTCAGTATAATGCTTGTATTCAGAAGTTTCTTTTATTCACTCTCCAAGAGGCTGCAACAGATGGAGCTGTGCTGAACTGAAGCCAGGAACCAGGAGCCTCCTCTCTGTATACCTGACTTTCCAATAAAAATAAATGAATCAAAAAAAAAAATGAGCTGATTCTGCCCATCTGGTTCAGAGAATTCATCTTATAACTGGCATATCATCATAGAAACTAAGTTGTGGCTTAAGTAATTTTCAGAGGTAAACAAAATACTGCACTGTGTCCTGTGCTGCGTATGTATTTTAGAGCCTCAGCAGTTAATTCTCCCACAGAAACTCACATGGCCATCATTCCAATATGGAAGCCCGCATTTCCAGCGCCTGTTGATTGGTGGCATGCTCTTCACTGGCTTCACGGCTACGTTTTAGATCTTCTAGAGCTGTTGGAGTGCCACAGTCCTATCCTTATTTTATTTATTTACTTCTCAAAGCTCAGTTTAGAACATGGTCCCCAGCACACCAAAGTGCTCATTAACACAGAGTTACTTTATTTGTACAAACATACAGTCTCCTTCTAGAGTCTCTCATGAGTTCCTTCACTTTGGTAATGTTGAATATTTCTCCACCCTCTAGTATAGAAGTAACTGTTACCATCCACTGAGTGTCACTTTTCTGACTTTTTAACAGTTCATTATCACAAAGCATTCAGAAGATCAGAAATAAGGAGCAATGCAGAGCAACAAAATCCCAAGATATCCTGAAAAACATCAGCAAAACCTCGTGGAATGCCGTTTCAACCACCAGATACTCCAACAGCTGCAGAACCTTGCCTGCTTGTCATGCCAGCGTTAGTCCTTGATGTTCCAGTTACGCGTCCGGCAGTTGATGGCTAGATTCTCAGCTCTGCCTGCACCTGTTTTGAGGTATTACTCAAAGGTGAACATGTAACACCCCCGCAGGTGGTTCTGATATTCAATTTCACATGTGTTCTTCAGTCTCCTACAGCGGTTGCAAAGGGAGCATAGATACGAACTCTAACATTTCAAGAATGTAAGACTGGCATTTTCTAGGAAAAGCTGAGATGAGCCTGAGAATGTCACATGTGCTTTCTGACTCTGAATTTCAATGACATGCATCAACTTGATCCTCAAGGCCTCCCCCACTGCACACTCTCAACTTCATCCAAGATATCGAGTCGGATACCAAGTGCTTTCCAGCTTTAAAATCTGATTGAAAATCACATTTATACAAATTGGAATCTCCCCACCCTTTGTCAGAGCACATGCCTTTAAATCCTCTACTTTATTTCTGTATTTACTCTTTAACGCTGTTTTAGTGGGGTTTATGAAGAGGGGCAGTAGGTAGGATTATATACATTAATATGCTTTACTAGGAATCTTTTACATCTTTAATCCCTTCTTTCCAAATATTCTCTGGGACAAGAATCAGAAGCCCAGCAGACCAAAGAGAGGTTGGTTTTGAGGCGGAATCTGTTTTGGGTATACTGCGAAAGTCACTGAAAGGGGCTTTCAAGCCAGTTGGTCGATCAGGGTCTTACTATTACAGCAGAATCATAGAGGGACAGGTCTCTTGGAAAATTTCACACCTGAATCAAGCTGAGCCAGAGAAGAAAAGCCATGGGACAACAAAGGTGGTTGTTTGTAATAGGGTTTGGAGATCTGCCCATCTTACAGATTTGCTTCTCTCTTCAGATCAGGAATATTTCATTTCACTAAGAGAAGGCAAAGATTTTCAATGGCTTTATGCAAATCCAAACTACAGCCACCGTCTTCAGAGCGACGTTTGGAACTGACCAAGGACATAAGCTTAGCTACCAACTCTGCCATAGTTCAATGAACCCCCTCCGTGCTGGCTGGTCAAATCTCTCCTTCCGTGCAGTGTCCTCCTCCTTCTTAACATTTTTTGAGATTTTCCAAATGGTTCACCTGGTATACAATGTTGGTTTTACACAGCAACTGGCTACTTCAGAAATTCTTCTCATGTTCCTGACACCACTGAGTGAAACTTTTGACACAGGATATAAGTTCACTTTAAGAAGCAATCAATGGGGCCTGATGTAATAGCCTAGTGGCTCAAATCTTTGCCTTGCATGCTCCAGGATCCCATTTGAATGCCAGTTCATATCTCCACTGCTCCACTTCCCATCCAGCTACCTTCTTGTGACCTGGGAAAGCAGTGGAGGATGGTCCAAAGGGTTGGGACCCTGCACTTGCATGGGAGACCTGGAGGAAGCTCCTGGCTTTTGGCTTCAGATTAGCTCAGCTCTGGCCAGCAGAGGAAAGAATTTTCTCCCTGCATCTTTGACTTTCCAATAAAAAATGAATAAAGCTTTAAGAAAGAAGAGAGACGAGAGAATTTATTCCTCTTAAAGCACATTCCTTGATACATGATTTTTCCACAACTTCCTGCCAAATAGTCTTTCTAACCTATAGTCAAAAACAAATTTGTGGGAGCAGATTATTTCATCAAGGAATGGTACCATTGAAGTCCAAGTGAAGGGAGAAAATGCATTCCAAATATGCACACATCCCCCCAATAAGGGGTATTTTCTTTCCATTTAGGAGATTATCACCATCTGAATAAGTAATAAAATTCAATTGAACATTTTATTTTCCCCTCTTAGCTGAGATAATCTGAACAGATCAGATTGGCACTATTAGAGAGAATGATAGACGTCTACCCTCTGGCTCTTCTCTGGGTCCTATCCTTCTCCCAGTGCTCTCCCCTTAATGAGCCATGGTCTCAGAACCACACTTGCTAATTACCTTCGTCACCGGCAGGAATAGATCTTCAGATGCTTCCCTGGCATTTTCTGTTCAGCTTCTTATACTGTTCCTGCATCTTCCCAGCTCGTTTCTCTTTGAAAAGGGCACGATTCGCAGAAGACAGAAGTCAACAGGAGTCTCTTAGAGACAGCTTTTCCTAGACGCCAAAGTCTTCCGCCCCAGTAACCTCCTCCTACCTCATTCTACCTCCTCCTACTGCCAGGTCCAACACTGCTGCCTGATTGCAACTGACTTAATATTGTTCAAGGAAAGTATTGCAATCTATGTAAAAGCTCAAAAAATGACAAAGTTGCAACATAGTTTTAACTGTGTTAGTCTTTATTAAACAAATCAACTATATCTTTGAGATGACTCATCGCATCCATCCTCTCTTCTATTTTAGAAATCCCAAATTGATTTATCAAGACAGATCAAAGAGGAACGAAGTTTGTTTCAGGCTTATTGCTCTTGTGGTTGAGTAAAAGACACACAGACACTGTTACTGGAAGCAAAAAAAAAAAAATATTCACTTACCTGGTGTCCTTCATTTTATAAGGCCGACTCACTACCACCATACTTCTGATAAATACTTTCATTTCACCTTCATTATTTTTGACATGTATTCTAGCCTAACATTTTGGTTTTGCTTCATTAGTTAAGAATTCTTACTATTCCAAATTCTTCCCTTGGTGTTGGATAATAGAATACAGTGAGTGTTGTGTGATCTCAAAGTCTCTCTTTGAGAGTTTATTACAACATCCTTGTCAAATTCATTCATATATTTATTCATAGATGTGTCTGTGTGTATAGAGAAAAAACAATAAGGTCTACAAGGATTTTTAAAGTTTATGAAATAAAATTTTAAAATGCATTTAATGCAATGCAAAAAAATTGAAATCAGTACCTTTTTCATACTACATATTTCTATGATCTCTCAGATAATTTAACCAATTTGAGTGATGTAAATCCCAAATCAATTTGATTATATCAATATGCTAGGAAAAAATTCTTGAATGTTTTGCTTTACCTTCTCAGAGTCAAGGGGTCAACAAGAGCAACCACATTGCTAATTCGCTTGTTCAAATATGAACATTGCATCGATGCTACACTTAGTCTCATTTTAACACATTACCGAACGTTTGCCAGTTTGATCTTTGTGCGGTACAAATGTCTCATGAATCAGTGTCTCTTTTTGTTCTTTTGCGCATGCTGTCATATTCCTAGCATTGTTTTTTGTACTCTGCTGTTTGATGAGGGGAAAAAACACTGTGGCATGGGGTGTAATTTTAGAAATAAAACAGGACTAACAGGTAGGTAGTGTGTGTGTGTGTGTGTGTGTGTGTGTGTGTGTGTGTGTGTGTTTGAAAAGTGTATGGAGCTACGTAGGACCACTGCACATCATGAAAATGCATAACATTTCATGATAGGAAGAACTAGCTTATTCTAAGGCCTCAGAAAGCATACCAATTGAAGCAGAAAAAAATCAGGTTCTTCACTATACCCTCATGCTCATTCAGGTAAATGGGTCTGGAGTGGGGCAATTAATTAAGAGAATTAAAATTCGGCTTTCTTAGAAAACCTTAAAGTCCAGCGTGGTAGCCTAGTGGCTAAAGTCCTTGTTTTGCACTCACAGAGATCTCATATGGGCACAGCTTCTAATCCTGACAGGCCCACTTCCCATCCAGTTCCGTGTCTGTGGCCTGGGAAAGCAGTTGTGGACAACCCAAGACCTTGGGACCCTGAACCCATGTGGGAGACCTGGAAGAGGCTCTGGATTCCTGGCTTCGTATCGATGCAGCTCTGGCCATTGCAGTCACTTGGGGAGTGGAGCAGCAGATGGCAGATCTTCCTCTCTGTCTCTCCTCCTCTCTGTATATCTGACTTTCCAATGAAAATAAAACAAATCTTTAAAAAAAGAAAACCTTAAATCTGACCGATTTAAAGATTACATAAGTACATATTTTAAAGTGTAATATGCTGTCCTTTCACATAGATTGTAACCAATATTCAGCATTTGATCTATAAATGATGGTTGATTGAAGTCTTCATTTTTGCTTCTTTGAGTAGTTGAAAAATAATGAAAATCCTACAAACTTCGTAAAATATGTTTCTGCCTCTGACTACTACCAGCAATTCATGGCATGCATTTAGGAGCCAAAGTGGTCACTGACACACAGCCCAAATAGAGCACTACGTAAACGCTTTTGCTTGGGGGAGGCAGAGTAATGCTTTCTGTGATACAAAGCATGATGGAAGGGGAATATATTTGAGGAGTCCTCTACTGTTGAAGGTAGAATAAGATCAATGGAGTTTCTGTGAAGGGGAGACAGCCAGCCAATTCCACTGCACAGCTCTTCATCAGAAGGGACCTTTTGTGGCATAATAACAGAACATGAAGTGCAGAGGCAAAGCTGAATTGAACCAACCTCTAGAGTCTCTAGCTAAAATTTTCCATGATTATAGTGTTGGCTTAGGAATAACTAAGCTTCTTTTATGCATGGGATTATAAATACTGGGATTTTCATATATCAGTGTGAGTGCCAAGCATGAAATGAAGATGCAAGGCGCTTCCTTAGGAGTTCTTGAATCCATAAAAATCTGAATATTCCTGAATAAGGCAAGAGCACCCATACTTCATGTCTAAAATGGAATTTTCCACCCACTGACCCATACAGAAAGTTCTCAGGCCCACTTGAAATCGTTCAATAAAATGTAAGGAATAAAAACCTAAGAGTGTAATGTTTTTCATCCCTGAAGTATAAAATTCCACTTGTGGAGCAAAGTTGATAGCAGTTACAGCATTTGTTTTGCATGTAAGCGGATTCATGAGAGTAATACTGTAATTTAGGTGCCATCCTACACTAGAGGAGTGTAATATAAAGTGGATGCTGATTCATCTGTTGCCATATTGGGGGACTGGGTCACTAATGCAATAGAGTGATGGAGTAAGCCGAAGACAGGTGTGGGAGAAAAGCCTTCTTGCGTGAGGCAACTGGAAAGGAGCCGTGAATCATTACTACGAAGTATTGCAAAGTCACCTGGGGCCACAACAACTATATCTGTGCCAACCCACAGCCAGAAGCAAAGGACTCCAATCTAGAGACAGGGCTAAAGTACTTGTAGCACCGTATCTTTTCTTCCCAGGTGCATCAGAGGCACAAAAATTGCGACTTGAACCAGGACCACTTCATGGATGCCAGAGTTGCGAGGAGAGCTTATCTCAGAGGTAGCTTTCTTGATACTACTGATTCTGCAATTCAGACTTGCGATTGGAAAAAAGAAAAAAAACCGGATCCCATATGCAGCCAGCATTTGTTCACCACCCACCAATAACCCAGGCAGATTAAAAGTATCTCAAAATAGAATTGTTCATATTATACTTTGATCATTGCTTTGCCATCATAATTTGTTCAGCGAGAGAAGTCGTTTCCTTAACGTATTTGCTGTGGAAATAAGGTGAGAGTTCAAACAAGGATGTGAGCAAGTAACATGTTTGTTGATTAGGATGATCAGTGTCCATGAGTGCGGCTGTCATGCTCCCACAGGTTTCTCATTCTCATTGAATGCCACAGAGCTTTCGACACTGCGTGAGACGTGTTCTTTGTCACACCCTATGATTTGCATAGCACCACCTTTTCTTTCAACCCTGTCGTTATATCCAGCAGAATTCAGTAGGACTGACAATGTAAGTGCAGTAACATGAAGAGTTTATGGGTTAGTTTGGAATAAAGCAGCTCAGCACCCAGATGCTTTCTTGATATTTAGCGTCTTTGGAATGCCAAAAAGATAGCCCAAAGAGGACTGGGCTTAGCTCTTCAAATGTGCCTTAGCTTTTATATCATTGAAAGCTATAATCACCTACTCTTTTGAAAAACTCTCATCCGGACAGAAAAGGCATAAATGTAGCTGGAAAATGTCTAAAAAGACCCAGTGCAGTCTTGAGTAGGAGTGCCATTAAGTCTAAGTGGTGCCATCCAGCAATATTTAGACTCAACCCAAATGTGGAAAGGACAGGAGTTTTGTATAAGCATCGCATTGCAACGAAGAGTAGCAGGTTGAAATGGGTTCTGAAATAATACCTCCTATCTTAAAAACAAGAACACATCCTCTGTAAAGCACTAGCCTGTAGGAATAATGGGGGGAACTTTGTGTTGCTCTAACTACCTGCTTTGAGGAATTAGCCACCCTTAAGACAAAACCTGAACTGTCTAGGCAGCAACTGAGAGACCGTAAGAGTTGAGGAGTGTGGATGATGATTCTCTCTAGCCTCACCCTGCTTTCTGACGGAGCCAACAGCTGAAAAGGTATGCTGAGTTTGGTGTCTTCTCTCCCTGTGCAGTTCAATAAAATGTGGACACTCACTGAAGCAGATACTGTCATGAAAAGACACTTGAAAAATATCAGATGTTTTATACAATTAATGTGAAACTTGCAGCAATCACTTTGGGAACATCTTGGATAAGTTTCTTGTTTTACATGAAGCAGATGGGCCACGTGCAGAGCGTGTTTTGGGGTGTTCAACCTGTTGGGAAAAAAATCTTAATCAAAATAGGGGGTGCAGAATATTACCAGGGAATTGACCCCAAAAATTCATTTTAAAAAAGCCTTTAAAATCGTCATTTTCCATGGTTTGTAGGTATAAGATCCCCCTCTTTCACTCCCTCTTCCCTTCCTCATTTTTCTCTCCCACCATTTCCCTCCATATTATCACACTGGTATCGTCCTTTAGGAACACTTACAAGTTTAGCATTCTGCTATCTAGGTGAATCATGGTATTGTAGGTTTAAGCTAAGGTAGAAAATCTGATATCACACTGTCAGGGTATATTTAACTGCTAAAATGATTTAATTTTACAATGATGCTTATAGATGTAAAGTTAAACAGTGCAGGAGGCCTGGATTTACGTGATGAGAGCACTCTTTCTCTCTCTATCTCTCTCTATATCTCTCACTTTAAATAAATATCTAGAATTTGGCTATTTTTCGGTAAACTTGTGGGTAGAGGATAGCTTTAAAGATACAATCAAAAGGGTATTGCAAGGGTACGGTGCCGTGGCCTAGAGGCTAAAGTACTCACCTTGAACATGCCAGGCAGGATCCCATATGGGCACCGGTTCTAATCCTGGCAGCCCCCACTTCCCATCCAGCTCCTTGCTTGTGGCCTGGGAAAGCAATTGGGGACAGTCCAAAGCCTTGGAACCCTGCACTCGTGTGGGAGACCCAGAGGAGGATCTGGGCTCCTGGCTTTGGATCGGTGCAGCACTGGCCATTGCAGCCACTTGATGAGTAAATCATCAGATGGAAGATATTTCTCTCTGACTCTCCTCCTCTCTGTATATATATATATATATATATCTGACTTTCCAATAAAAATAAATAAGTCTTTTTTTTTAAAAGTATTGTAGCTAGGATAGAGCTCAGGTATATAACTAAGTTGATTCATATAAAGAGTTTGCTTGGAGAGATTTGGGAGTCAAAACCAGCAATCAAACTAGGAGATGAGGATGATGTTTCCTAGGACAGAGAGATGGAGTTGAAATAAACAAGTGGGGTCTAGTGCTGTGACATTCTGGGCTAAGCCTCTGCAGGTAGCACTGGCATCCCCTGCGAGTGGTTTGCAACCAGGCTGTTCCATTTCCAATCCATCTCTGAATTTCTGGCCTGAGAAAGCAGAGAAGGATGGCTCAAGTCCTTGGGCACCTGCACCCACATGGGAAATCTGAAAGACCATCCTGTCTCCTGGATCATGGCTTCAGATCAGCCAACCTCTGGCCGTGGCAGTCATGTGGGGAGTAATCCAGTGGTTGGAAGCTTCTCTCTCTCTCTCTCTCTTTTCTCTATCTCTCTCTCTCTCTTTTTTTCCTCTTTCTCTTTCTGTCTGTGTCTCTTTTTCAGTCGTTTCTTCTGTGTGCATAAATCTGCCTTTTAAACACAATAAAAAATGACAGGAAGAAGTGAATCAGAGATACATTTTTGGATGTTCAGTTGGATTTGTCTATAGAGTATTGAGGAAGGAAAGCATAAGAACCGGTGCCACATGAATACCCAGCAACATTAACTGCATGTTTGTACTGCCAAGAGGGAGAGGGAAGATTTGATTTATTTAGAGACACACTTTAAAAAGAAAACTAAAAATAATAGCTACCATATATCAAGTGATTATTGCATAGCAACCAATGTGTGGAATCTTTGCATATTTTCTTTTAATCCCCTCATAAACCTTGAGAACGATGGATCATTTCTCCACAATAGAAGTAAAGAAACAAAAAAATTGATTAACTTCCCTGAGGCAGTTTTAATTGATAAATTGTGGAGGCAGAATTCAGGGATGGATTTTTCTAATTTCAAAGCGCTTCTGATTTTTGCAGTTCTACTAAGAGTAATGTTTTGATCGACATGTGACCAAACCTTTGTCTTATCTTAACTGCTGCTTATTCATGCATTAATTCATTCAGCAACAGTAAGTGAAGTCATTGCTAGGTAGTGCTTTCGTTCAGGCTGTTTCAATCATAGGAAAAACTGATAGCTGTGAAGTGATGATCATAGTTTACCTCCGTAATCTATTCCTTACTGTGGCTTCCATGCTAGCCTGAGGATTTACCACAAACAAATGTTAGCTGTGGTTACCAATAGTACAGGCTAAGCTTGCCTAATCCAAAATCTACAATGAAATCCCAGAAAAAAAATATATACAGCTTCTGAACCATCCATTATACTCCAAGTTTCACATTTTGGAGTATTTTAGACTTGGAGCTCAGGATGCTCGGCTATTAAAGTCTACACAAATATTCTGATGTTTTAAACACTTTCAGTGGCAAGCATTTTGAATGAGAGACATTCAACCAAAAATAATTGTAGTAGTTGTATTAATAGTAACAGACCCCTGGTAGTAGAAATTATGAACCCTTCTAAAAGGGACATCAAAAAGAGGTTAACGAGGCAGGAAAAAAGTAGGTGTCCTTTCTGAGCCACATGTTAGCTAGCTAGGTGACTTCCGGATTCTCTACTGGTTATGCAGATTTGCTTTCAAGGATATTGCCGACTTAATTCATTTCCCAAAGACTTGTGGCCAAAGAAACAAATCACAGCTAAAATCTCACCAGCTTCCCCTTGCCAAGCAACGGCCCATTGCTCCTTTTTCAGTTTTGCCTTGCCTTTTTCAATGTGCCTTCCTGGAGTAAAATCTGTATTAAAGTTGCTCCAAGGTTAGCTTTTTAATGAGAAATTATACCATTTTGATAAAATATATGTTCGAATTACAAGATTTCAGGATTCTGCTCATTGTGTCTCAACAATTTGCATTTCATTGTTCCTAAGGTTTTTAATGTACAGCCAAATGTGCAGAACCACATAAACATTATTGAGGCAGAGTTAAGCTTGTTCTGGAAGGTGCCCTCACCTTCCTCCTGCTAGTGACAATAACAACAATGTCACACTGGTGTGTCTGTTCTCCATGCGTCTACAAGCTCTGTACTGCTATTTTCAGACTACAAATGAATCGTGACTTGGAACTTCACAGTGGGAGAGATTTTGAAGGCTTTATTACATGCCCTGAATGGGAAATGCTTTCATCTCGTTGTAAAAAGAAAAGAAAAAGTCCACCTGAGTTCATGTTCTCATGGCAACATAGTCTGAGACGAAAGGCTGCACCAAAATAGTGTGAAACACCTAACGGTGCCATTGTAAAGGGGTCAGTGTTGGACCACCAGCCAATAAAAAGAATGCATGGAGATATACCTCCAACATGTCCTATGCATCCAATTGGATGCTTTTGCTCCTTTCCCTCAAACCTCTCTGCTGGAGTTACTGATTCGTGGGTTTCTCACCGCTCCTCTTTGTGACCCACGGACCTCTGTTCACCCACCCCTTCAGCTCACTCCCCATTTCTTTCAGCTCTATTTTTGAAGCTGGTGAAAGCTGCTTTTCTCCCTGCCTTTTGAATCGTCCCCTTAGATAGCTCCCAAGCCTGAAGGCTCCAACCTAGCTTTTTCTTGTTATTCTAAAGTGGTGCCCATGGAAAATAAGTTTTCCCATGACTACTTGTGGCTTAGTGTTTCTCAAATTATGCGGAAGGCTACACAGTCTCATGAACTCTCTAGGGGCTCATCTTTAAGATGACAAAAAACCCAATCAAATGATCAATCTCCCAATGGCAATGTTTCAGATAAACATCATGTTTCTAATGGTTAATGGAGAAGTCTTGCTTTTATGGGCACACTGAAAGCTGTCGTGGGGGAATAGGGGAGATAAGTGATTTTGGCCAACTAAGCACAGTAGATCCACCTTTTTGCTCCAAGCAATTAGAAGCACTGAAAATAAAGCCTGAGAAAGACATTGGATTGTTATCAAGGCTGTGAAGAATTACCAGATAGAATATCCGGGAGAAAAGCAAAAACCCAGAGGAGCAATACTCTCAATTGAGGCTGCCTTTCCTCTTGTTCAAAATTCAGAAAAAAAAAAAGAGGGAGAGACTGAAAAATTAAGCATTACATCTGACAGTCTCATTGGCTTATGAGGGGGAAAGTGTAAAACTTCACACTTTGGATTAGATTAACAGAAGGTATATCTCCACAAAGGAGCAGAGAGCAAATATGGCTAGCTTTGTAAGAATGGTGCTTCTGTTGCAAGTTTTCAGCTCTGACATCGTCACATGAAATTAGCCACAGATAATTCATCAATGGGTATGGTAGTGTCCCAGTAAAACTTTATTACGAAACCATGTAGTGGGGAAAAGGATAATATTCTGAGAAAAGCAAAGTGGGAACTAAAGAGTTTTTATGCGGGTGACATCTCAGCTTCCTCTTGTTCCAGGGATTCATCTGGACTAACTAGTCATTTCAGACCCTTGCCAGAAATAGATTCAAATCAGCTCTGGAGAGTGAGAAAATGTACCATATGGATCTGTTTTTGTCTTTTTTTTACGTTTCTTTTTAAAATAATTGCATATGCACCGCAAAGACAAGATGTAACACGAAATGTTTTCCTCCCTCCACCTAGTTCTGCAGCGGAAGCGCTGGGTCTGAGTACAGGGCAATCATGTAAGCTGGAAACTGAGTTGCTACAATCCACTCACCTTGTTCAGAGCTTTGCAGCTTTGCATGCATTCCTGGTGTGTCTATATTGCCATGCATTTGTGTGTGTTCCCTGTAATTTTATCACGTATTTAGACTCAAGGAAATTTGCATCTCGACAAGCTTTTGTATGACGAAGGGAAAAATGGTGAGGAGTCTTACCACTAGTTACAAAGACCAGAGGTAAGTAGAGAATGGTAAGGGAAGTTAATCGCTCTGTAGTGCTAGCGTCGTCACACATCTTCCCAGTTGCTACCTGAACTTACTGCTGAAAGAGTAGCCACTTTTCCTGGGACCCTGTTGCTTCCTTTTTATGGATAGCACCTATAAATAATAATCATCTTCTCATTTCAAAAATTCTTTAGACTCAGGAGTTTTGGATTCATACCTGTTATCCTCTCACAGGCATGATTCTCTCACTGATTCTTAAATCCCTAGTAACCACCGCTATGATCTACTTCTCTATGATTCTTTTTTTCAGCTTGAAAATATTGCATTTTCGTGTGAGATGATGAAATTTAACAGGAGTGTGAAAATAAGAAGTTCACACATTGCAAAGGTAGGATTCCAAATTCCTATAGTAGGATTTGATATATCTGTAGTTCCCCTGTATGCACTGTACAATACATGCGCTGTATGTATGTAACTGTACAACATGTACAGAGTATTATTATGTAGATATTGGGCAAATATGTTTAGAATGTTTATGGAAGAACTAAAACCAACAAACCACGTAGCATGCTACAAATACACGCCTTTAACTTGTTATTTTTAAATACATCAGGTCGGTACTGGAGCACACAAGAATATGCTGCATCCCAAATCAGAATGCTGGTAGGAGTCCCTGCTGTTTCACTTCTAATCCTGCTTTCCACTCACACATCCTGGTGGGAAGCAGCAGCAGATGGTCTAAGTCCTTGGGTCCCCAACATCCACATCAGAGAGCTGGATGGAATTCAGTGTGACTCCTCTGCTCATGTTGTGAACATTTCGGGGTGAATCAGCTAATGGAAAATCAATCTCGCTCTCTCTTTCATTCTCCCTCCCCTCCTCTTCGTGTTTGTGCCTTTCACGTAGATGAAAGTGAAAAATAAACATTTAAATATGTACATATAGTACACATACATCTTTTTCAAAACATCATAGATAAAATTGTTTTCCAGTACTTCGGTAAATGGGCATTTTTAAAAGTCTCATCAATTGCACATAGCAGTCAATACAATGGAAAGATTTAAGGGTGTTACAATATTAATAGACAAAATTTTTGTACTGTTTTTTAACCTATCAGATTTTTCTCCTTTCATTCTTAAGACTGTGTTAGATTTAAAAACTAACCACAGTAAACTCAGAATTTAGCTTAAACAGATAAAAAGCCTTCATCTCGTGTTGGAGAACCTGGTTTGTCTTTCAGTTCTGTCTCTTGTCTAGAAATACCTACTACTGCTGTGGAACTGGTTTCTGCCAGTCGCATGAGAGATCTGCATTGCTCTGGCCATCACAAGGCATTTGGAGGGTAAACAAGTGGATAGAACTATTCTATTTTGTTCTGGGTGGTGCGTGTGTATGTGTATGTTTTAACAGCACATTAAACTTTACAATTGCTTTTTTGTATATATAGTAGGTTTCACTATATATTTGTGCATATTACATATGTATGTATATATGTGTGTGTGTACGTGTAGTGTGTGTGTAATATGTGTGTTATAATTATGTCAATCCACATCATATTAAAAATATGTTTGGGTCCCACACAGTAGCTTACTGACCAAATCCTTACCTTGCATGTGCCAGGATTCCATTTGGACACTGTTTCCTATCCTGACTGCTCCACTTCCCCTCCAGCTACCTGCTTGTGGCCTGGGACAGCAGTAGAGGATGGCCCTAAAGCCATGGGACCCTGCACCCGTGCGGGAGATCCGGAAGAAGCTCCTGGCTTCAGATCAACTTAGCTCTGTCTTTGGATCAACTGAGCTCAGTCCTCACTCCCCCTTGGGGAGTGAGCCAACAGATGTAAGATCTTTCTGTCTGTCTCTCCTCTCTGTATATCTGACTTTCCAATAAAACATCAATAAAAATCTTTTTTTAAATGATCCCCTAAACAGTTCTCTAAATATTTGCAAAGCAGAGACAGAGAGAAGGATTGGTCCCATCACCAAACCTAGATTCAGTATAATCCTTATCAAAGTAGCAATGACATTCTTCATAGAAATAGAAAAGATCATCTTAGAATTTGTCTGCAACCATCAAAAAAAAAGTGGATGTGCCAAAGAAACCTGAAAAGAGAGAGAGAGAGAGAGAGAGAGAGAGAGAGAGAGAGAGAGAGAAGCTATAGGCATCACATGACTTGACTCCAAATTATACTGCAGAGTGGTTTACTCAAAGCAGCATGACACTGACTTAGAAACAGACACATAGACCAATGATGGTCCAGAACAGAGAACATGGAAATAGGTCCAATCACAGAGATTACACAAAGAACAGTCTTTTCAGTAAGCCTTGTTGAGAAAGCTGGGTATTGCCGTGCAAAGGAATCAAGCCAGAACCCAATCAGCTCAAGATGAATTAAAGGTTTAAATCTAAGACCCCAAACTACAAATCCATCTTCAGGCTATGTTCTCTGGTAACAATCATTTACATCTTTGTTTATCTGAGAAAGTCATTATTTTAGCTTCATGACTGAAACATGTTTTTTGCTGATTTAAAAAGTCTTGCTCGGTAGCTTTTATTCTTTGATTATTTTTTGTTCTTTTACATTTTGCGTGTGTTCTTTCACTGTTATGGATTTCATTGTTTCTGATAGAAAATCACTCATTAGTCACATCTTCACCTGACCTGTAGTGAGTCATCTGCTCCTATGTTCACGATGTTGTCATCTTTGCCTTTTCATAGTGTGTGACAATCAGATACAGATAGTCTTTAGTTCATTGAACATCAGAATACCTGAGAAAAAAATTTTAGTATAATTGTCCCTCGGTATCTATAGGACATTGCTTCCAGAAAAAACCCTTGAGTTCAAAAATCCACAGATGCTCAAGTGCCTTATGTGAAACGGTGTAATGTTTGCAGCCAATATGCATGCATCTTCCTTTATGTTTTCACCTATAGATTACCGATATGCCAATGCAAGGTGGATGCCATGTAAATAGAAACTACACGGCATTGTTTAGGGATTAATGAAAAGAAAGTTTATCTAATTAACGGAGATGCATTTTTTCAGAATATTTTTGTCATAGTCAGTGAATGTCAAGCCAAAGACATGGGGAGCCAGCTGTACTATGGCTTGCTGTTTTCCACAAAACATTTTTTCAATTGTTTTTTTTAATATTTATTTTATTTTTATTAGAAAAGATTACAGAGAGGAGAAAAAGATTTTCCAACCAGTAGTTTACTCCCCAAACAGCTCCAATGTCCAAAGCTGGATCTGTACACATCAAGCAACCAATGCTTCTCTTGGGACTCCCACATGGATCCAGAAGCTAAAGAACTTGGGCCACCTTCTGCTACTTTCCTAGGCCATAAACGGGGAGTTGGATCACAAGTGGAACAGCCAGGACATGAATAGACACCCAGATGAGAAACCAGCGGCTTAGACTGAGCCTTAACCTATTGTGCCATGGCATGGCCTCTTTCAGCTATTTTTAAAACATTGGTTTCTGTGTCTTTTTTTTTCCATTCTTGTTTATTCCCAGGAATACAAGTACACGCATGCTGGAAGGCTTGATTGTGTCCACTGATGTTATAGTCTCTGTTCACTTTCTTCAGCATTTTCCTTACGCTTCCTTGCTTTCAAATCATTAGTGTTAAAACTCATGAAGTCTGCCATTTCATAAACATTGCTGAGTACTGGCAGTGGAATTTTCATATCAATCATTACATTTCAATCATTGCTTTGTAACTTCTATCTCTTTTTGAGTTTTCTTTTTTCCTGCTTTTTTCTTTCCTTCCTTGTTTTTTCCTTCTCTGTTTCTTCCACATACGTGGAGTACAGCATGATGGTTTAACACACTTGTATATAGAGTCATGATCAAATTAGTCATCAGTATGTCCCTCATTTCAAACATTCATCATTTCATGGTAATGAGGAATAAAAATAATCACTTCTAGCTATTTCTAAGTATACAATATGGTTTTGTAAAGTTCAATCATCTTACTGTGGAACAGAACACTAGAATTTGTCATTACAATGTACCTATTAACAATGTACTCATTGAAGAATCTGTCCCTGTCCCCTGAAACCCTCACTTTTCCCCACCTTCTAGTAAACACTGTTCCACTTGAAACTTCTATCAGGTCAATACTTTACTTGAAAAAAAATCATTTATTTGTGAAACAGAGAAAACACACACATGAGAAAGATGAAGATATGAAGATAGAGATGGAGATAGAGACAGAGACAAGGATAGTGATAAAGAGAATTCCAATGTGCTGGTTCACCACCTCCCCACTCCCAAATGCCTGTATGGACAGGAATGCCTGTAGCTGAAGTAGGGAACAAGAAATGCAATCCAATTGTCCATATAGACATCAGGAGCCTGATCACCTGAATCATCACCATTGCTTCTGAGGACCTGCACTGGGAAGAAACTAGAGTGAGAAATTAGAGCCTGAATGAAGCCTGGATACTCTGATATGGAATATGAATGTCTTATTCACTAGGTTGAGTGCCCATTCTTGATATCAACTTATCTTGTTATGCATGGCTTTAGCTCCTTGCAGGAACTTTACTGTAGTGTCAAGGTAAACTGTTATCTCTGTGTCATGCTGTGTGAGTCTAGCCCGCGATGCCACAATGGTTATAAAATTGCACGTCCAGTTGTGATGCAATTCACGGAGGCACAACAGGTACACAGGCAGCTCTAGGTGAAGGGCACAGGGTTAGGAGTCTCATGAATGTATGTGGTTAGTGTGATAACAGAGTGGAGTCCTTGGCATTTTCTGAAGCCTGCACTAGGAAAAACCCCATCCCTGTGCCTAAATTGGCCACCTGCCAATGTCTCTGGGCTACACAGGTAACTTCACAGGGACTTAAGGTGCTGCTTAGAGAAGTCAAAGCTCTGGGGACCCTGCAACAGTAATTGTGTCAGATATGTGCAATGAGCAGACTCCCAAAGGCCACCTGCTGCCCTTCTCCACCAGCCCAAGTCCCTCTAAGCTCAGGGTGATTTCATGAGATAGAACACCCAATCTTGAAGTCATAGTTCCTTTCTTTATGAGACCATCAGGTATCTCGTGCCTTTGTGTTGAATGCCCTTATGCTTCCTTGTGTGTATGTGCGTGTATACTTCCTTTTAAAAGTCATTTCATTTGTCTTGCTGGCATATTTAAGAATGTCTGTTTTCAGATGTTTTTGTCCCAAATTCTGTTTCTTGTTTCATAATTGACTGGGACGAAATAGGTAGTGTGTGCCTCTTCCATGATGTATGCCTGCTAATGTGTTTGCACATGTTTAGAAAATTCTGGTTTATATGTTGGGCTCTGGCTTGTCCATGGTTGTTCTCAGGGTGGCTGCCTAGCTTAACATTCAACCAAAGACTGGCTGAAGCTATACACTCATGTTTCTCATGTCATTAGGGCTGCCACTCTCTTATGGATTGATTGGTAGATTGAAGTGTACATTCAAAGTCTAGGTCATTTTAAATCTTACCTGGCTTTTACTACAGGCTGGTCTTGTGTCTATCCTGAACAGGTGTAGGTTCTGTCAGTCTAAACATTGGGAATGACTTGGCCGCTAGCACAACTAACTGCCAGTCATCCCAGGAAACGTGATGAAGTTATCAAGTCTCCTATGACTGTCTCACCTTCAGGAATTCTTGTCAAGTCCCTTGTAACCCAATGCTTGCCAAGAGCAGCACAGGACCATCCTGTCTACTTACCACAGTGATTGTCACTTTCATGACAATGGTCCAGAGGAAATGTACCCCACCTGGCAATCATAGTGCATTTGCTTGTTTCAGAAGGCCACTCTCCTCCTAGTCAAAAAAAACCTGAATAATTTATATTGGATGACTGCAGGCAGGCCAAGGCCAAAATGCCATGTCTTCATTCTTCATACCCAAGCTCAACAGCTTTTGTAGCAAACAATGTTTTGTTGTCTACATTTAGTGGAATTCCTACATATTAAAAGAGCTATTTATGATAGTTGTGCCTAGCTTTATGGCTGCATTTCTGAGATGTGCGTTTAACTCTATTACTCCATCATGTCGAAAGTCAGAATGCGCACTGCTTTTTAAATCATTCTTTCCATGAGGGTCTATCCAATTTATCTCATGAACACATCTTTTCAACTTTTCCCTTTCATTTTTCTATGGACCTTTGTCTTGCTGTTTTATGGATATTTCAGTTCATTGCTATGATAACCTATTGCCATCTGTAAAAAGGTTATTTTTATTTGAATGGCAGATTTGCATAGAGAAAAGGAGAAGAGAAAAAGAGAGAGAAGCTTCCATCCAAATGGCCATAATAGCCAGACCTGCACAAATCCAAATGAATGAGCCAAAGCGCCTCTTCCAGGCCTCAATATGGATCCAGAGATCCTCTAAGGCATTGCATTATTGTGACAAAACTTAATATCTGCCTTGTTCTGTATTTTCTGGTATTTTCACTTCTCTTAGTAAAAAGCTCTTCCTTCTCTCATTTTCCTTATTCACTGATTTGAAAATCCAAAACTTCACTCTTGTGGTTCCTTATTAGCTACTTTTGAAATTATGCACGCAGCTAAAATGTATTACATTTTTGCACTTCTCTCAAAGAGTATCTTCTGAATCCTAGTTTAAATCTCATATATGGCAATCAACACTTTAGCTTGCGTTATTTTGGGTTAATTTTGAGACACACATCAGGAAACACATTTTCTTTTTGTAGCACTGTAAATTAGACATTAAAAATGATCATCTACGCTGTCAGTACTTATTCACATTTACTCACGAGTCCCTTCTCTTACAATTTCTTTTGCATCACACAATAACTTTTGGAAGTTTTTTTTTTTTTCTTTGTTTCATACCCCCGTTAATGAAGTTCTTTGGCTAGAAACTCATTTTGCTTTTCTGACATACCTTTTTTTTTTCCCCCTCTTCAGATGGCTTTTGGTTTCTTTCAGCACTTTTACGGTGCTGCTGACATTTTCTGAGCTCCGTTTTAGCTGCTATGAAATTAGCTGTCAATTCTGCTTTAAGACAATGACTTTTTTCACTTGCCGCCGAGACTGTCACTTTCTATTTAGCTGTCACACGGTTTCACAGGAGTCTTCACATGGATTTGCTTTTCTTTCCCATGGCTGAAAGTTCTTATGCTTTACTAATATATGAGGTTCTGTGGCTTAAACTCTTGTTAGAATTCTCTCTTTTCTTAACTTCTGTCATGTTTCTGGCTTAGAACAATACAAGTTTATACTGCTTCCCTGCTCCCTTCTTTCTGTCTGTTTTGTCCATACCTAGGTCATCCTTTGGATTACTTCAACCTATTTTTTTTTTTTAATTTCTGTAAAGAACTTTCTATTGTCAAAGATCCCCTGTAATTCAAAGCAGTTTTTTTGTTGTTGTTGTTATTCTTGATTTTTACTTCTGTCTTTATTTATGACACATGTTAGATTGATTTCCTGGAATAGATCATTTAATAATCTTTCTGTTTTTCTTTTTGGAGGATTTATTTATTTTTATTTGAAAGACAGATTTTTACAAAAAGAGAGAAGGAGACATAGAAAGATCCTCCATCTTCTGGTTCACTCCCCAAATGTCCGCAAAAGCCAGAGATGAGTTGATCTGAAGTTTGGAACCAGGAGTTTCTTCTGGGTCTCCCATGGGCATGCAGGGGTTCAAGGACTTGGGCCATTATCTGTCACTTTCCCAGGTCACATCCAGGAAGCTGGATCAGAACTAGCGCAGTCGGAACACAAACTGGTGCCCAGATGAGGTGCCGGATCCGCCAGGTGGAGGATTCATTTTGTGCTTTGCTTATTTGTGATTTTTTTAAATCTGATTTTCTTTTCTTTTCTGGAAATCTCATTTTGGTTGCAATTATTATTATTATTTTTCTCACTTGTATTTCTGCTTGAAAATCTAATATAACTGGGAACTGATGTTACACACGAATCCTCTCTGCACTGTCAGCATCCCATAGGGATGATGGCTTTCATCCTTGACGTTGCACTTCCTGTTCAGCTCCCTGTAATGGTCCGGGAAGTAGAACAGGATGACATAAGGAATAAGACAGTGTCTGCTTCATATTTCTACAAATGGTTACCCCATTTTCCCAGCACCATTCGTTGCAGGAATCTTGCCAATAAAGATATTTGCCAATAATCCCTTTCTTCCTGGATTGATTTCATTAATTTGTCAAAACTTAATTACAGATGTGTAGGTTAATTTCTGGAATTCTTATTCTGCTCTATTAATCTTTGTGTCTGTTTTTGTGCCAATGTCAGACTGTTTCAAGGGCAACTGCCTTGCAGTATGGCTCCAGCTTTCCTGTTGTTGCTTAAGATTGCTTTAGTTATTCTGGGTCTCTTCTATTTCCATATGAATTTAATCATCATTTTTTTTCTGGGGCTGAGAAAAATGTAGCATTTTGATTGGGATTGCATCAAAGTTGAATTTCTATCAAAACAGGAATATGGAAGAATCTTCCATTTACTGATGCCCTCTATTTTTTTCTTTAATGTTTTCTCATTCTTGTTCTAGGGAGACCTTAAACTTTGGTTAATTTTATTCCAAGTCTTCACAACATTTTGCAGCTGTTGTGCTTGGGACTAACCTACCAAGTTTTTCTCAGCCATGAAATTGCTTGAGTAAATGAAGACTTGTGTTAGTGTTATATCTTGCAAATATTCCAAATTCTCTTATAAGTCCCAATAGTCTGTTGGTGGAGTTGTCACAGCAATAATCCTATTGTTTTTCTAACCTGTTATATTTTCAGCCCTTAAAAATGCAATGATAGTACATGTAATAAATGATTGATTGATAAATGATTTACTTCTTGTCTACTTTGTTATAAATCGATTGGAATTCAGGACTAGCTTTATATATATTCAGTGTCTGTTATATATCAAAATGTCTGTATTGAATGAACTAGTCAGTTTGAAAGATTTTTGGTTTTTGCTTGACCAATATATTGATGCTTGCCAATAATCTCAGTGGAGGAAAAAGGACAACATAAAAAAGGCTATAAAATATAAATTTGTTCTTCTTTAACTTTTTCAATTCATTAAGACTATACATTCACACATCATCATTCAGTAAAATTCAGTATAACTTCTCACAAACGTGTATTGATATTTTGTAGGTAAAATTGCTATTTTTAAGAAGTAGTGTAAACCTAAATAAAAGAAGAAACATAGTCTACTCCTGGAGAAGAAGACTCAAGGAAGTTTGTCAACTCTCACAATTATCCGCAGTTAAATTTAAATGTGATAAAAAGAATTGATAGGCGATTAGATATCTGACTGATACAATTTATATGGAATTTATATGGGAAACCTAAAGGCCAAAAATAAAAATAAATTTTGAAGAAAATCACAAGATTTGCACATATATGTACAAAGCATAAATACGTGTAAAGTTGAAAGAACCTCTTTTAAAACTTATTGACTAAAATATTGTGACTTTGACACAGAGATAAAAGCTAGCAAATCAATGGAAAAGAGTAAAAATACATCATTTAGTACTTGTCATAATACATATAGCAACATAGTGCCTACCAATGCTGACATTACAGGGGACTGGGAGGAGGATGAATTGGTGAAGAGTGAAGGTCTCATTATTCAAACCTCCACAGAATATAAAACTGTAATTCCTAACTTTTTATGAAACACTTTGTAAGTAAATTGGTTAAATGTGTCCAGCAAAACTATAAAACCTTTAGGAAAATATATGTATCTTATGCATAGAATAGGAGTAGAAAGGTGATTCTTAGAAAAATGCATAGAAATATTTAATTTGTTGCACTACACTATGAACAGCCTCCATTTCTAAGAAACTATCATAAAGAAAATGAAAGGCATGCCACATGCTGAGAAAAAAATATTTACATTATATTCAAGCAAAATGGTATTCTTATCTAAAATTGTTGGACACATAGTATAAAAGAGAGAAGAAATTTAAAAAATGGATAAATGCATTAGGCAGTAACTTTACAGAACAGGAAATTCAAATGAACTGCTTGAGTGAGCCAACAGTAATTTAACTAAAATTTAATTTTAAAGTCATTTTCAATGCATGTTCCCTTTGGCTATCCTGCAGGAACAGATCAAAAGTTCCTTTCTGAAAATCCCACATTATTCCAGACCCTTGAAATTCCCATGCTGGTATGTAATTGAAGGCAAGATTAGCAGTTTGTAAGGAAAAGAATCATGAAAACAGAAGAACATGACGTATAAGCTAGTCAACAGAAATACTATACATCAGAATCAGAGCCTGAATTTTCCCCATTTTTCAATTTTATTATTATTTTATGACACGGTTCCACAGGCTTTGGGATTTTCCCTACACCCTCCTCAAATGCCTCCTTCCTCCCCCACGAATTCCCCTGAATTATTACAATAATATAGTTCCTCACAAGTAGTCATAAGTTCATTCAGAACTCTACTAACAGTACCTGTTGGCACGGATGCAGGGAGAAAGGTATCCTCCTTCGCTGCTGGTAGGAATAGAGGCTAATACAACCACTCTGGGAGTCGGTATGCAGAGTGCTAAGAGAACTGAAAATTGATCTTCTGTAGGACCCAGCTATTCCACTCCTGCAAATACATCCAAAAGAAATGGATAAAGAAACAGATACATCTACTCCATCGAATACTACTCAGTCATTAAAAAGAATGAAATTCTAACATTTCCAACCAAATGGTCGCAACCAGAAACCATTATGCTCAGTGAAACAAGTCAATCCCAAAAGGACAAATGTCACATGTTCTCTCCTATATAGACAATCTTCGTGTAAAATACAAGATCAATAGCCTTTCAATGCTATTTTTACTACATCTCATGGGTTAGATTCTTTTAATTTTAATCCATTCAGAAAAAGTTTGTGTTTTTATTGTTAATTTCCTCAGTGACACATAGGTCATACAATAGCATCATTTGCTTCAGCAAAGTCTTGAATTTTCTTTTTCATTTCTTCAGCAACACATTGGTCATTCAGTAGCATGTTCTTTAACTTCCTGTTATCGCAAATTTTCTGTTTTTTTTTCCTGTTGTTGATTTTTTAATGGTTTTTCATTTAGTGGGATATATAATAACTGTGTAGGTGAGATTATCATATCCATATGTGAAGATACAATGTAATGCGCATCTCTACTTCCAAATCGGAGATGAACTCCCAATGAAACTGTTGAATGCATTTTAACAGTAGGATGTTGAACTCTCTGCCATTGTCCATGCCTACAATGTCAGGATACACTTAAATAGCAGAATGATGGACTTACAATTTATTGTGAGGAACTACACTATTGTAATAATATGAGGGGAATCGGTATGAACAGAGCGGAGACTTTGAGCGGAGGGATGGAAAATCGCAGAGCCTATGGAATCGTATCATGGAACAATAAAATAAATAAATAAATAAAAGAAGGTATTTCTAAACCTACAAAGCAATTATTACATGCAAATTATTGTATGCTTCCAAATTTCAAAGTTAGATATTATTAGAAGTGGTGGCAAATAGTGTCATTCATAAGAGTAATTGGCTTTCAGGGTCAACCTTGTCAACATGGGTGATGATAAGGCCAAATTTCTAAATCTGTGACTTTGTATTTTTTCTTTTAGCATCAAAAAATATTCCCTTGGCTAATGCTGTAGAACAGCGCATTAAGCTGTCACTTGGTATCTCATATGAACTCCAGTTTGGGTCCTGGCTTCACTGCTTCTAACCCAACTCCTTGCTGCTATACCTGGGAAAGCTGCAAAAAAAGGCACAGGTGTTTGGTCCCTGCCAACCACATGGAACACCTTGATAGATTTCTAGGTTTCTGGCTTGGCATGGCCCAGCCCCGATCATTACTGCATGTCAGGAGTGAATCAAAGATTGGAAGGTTCACTCCTTTTATATTTTGTAATTCTCTTTCTAATAAGTAAATAAGTCTTTAACAGCCTGGAAAAAGGATTGAGAGATGACCCAAGCCTTTTGGCCCTGTGCTACCCATGTGCAAGACTCAAATGAAGCTCCTGGCTCCTGATTTTGATCTGGTTCATCCCTGATTATTGCAATCACTTGTAGAGTGAACCAGAAGATGAAGAATTTTCTCCTTCTCTCTTTGTGTAACTCTGACTTTAAAGTAAACATATAGATAGATAGATAGATAGATAGATAGATAGATAGATAGATATGTGTGTATGTGTGCGCTTATATAGAGACATAATAGACATATGTAATAAATATTTCACATATGTGTATGTATATATAAGATAATTAGTACCAGATTAAAGAAACACCTGATACAACTACCGGTTATGTCCTTATTAGGATCTTTATTTCACTATAATAATATCACAATCAATTTACCACAGTCTACACAACTGATGCCATGACACATCCAAGAGTTCCCAAAAAGGGTAATGGGAAGAACTTAATCCCAAACACCATTTCTGCAGCTTGGAATATTCAGTTACTGCTTGCCCGTCACCATTCCCTGTGCCCTGTGCTCTGTGGATGGCAGCTTGCCCTCGGCTTGCTCATGCTCATTTGTGAGTGTGTTCTTTTGCTTGAAATACATCTTGCTTCTCTCATCACCTTTCTCTGTGTCTCTTCCTTGTGATTCCTTCTTACATGGAAACACCTACACTTAGCTTAGCCAGGGGCAACCCCAGATCACTTTTTTCCCTAAGTGATAACTTTGGCCCTCACAGGATTAAGCTACATGGAAGAGAGTTACCTGTTCATTCATTCTGTTTCTTGAAAAGTATGATTTTTTTTTTTGCAATGCTGTGTAACTAGAATTTTAGTAACCTCAGGCACCAAGTCTTATTGAAATTCTGTTCTATCTTTTTTACTTTATGAAAGTCTCTCAATTCTCTTTACTTCTTGGATCCCAGGATTGCAGACACTTGAAAGCAAGTGGGTCTTTCTTGCTAATTTTACAGGAATGGGAGAGAAGGTTGCCCAAGGGCTTGCACAGTGCTTAGTAACACAAGGAGCTTCTGCTCTGTGAGCATGGCACTACCCCTTAACTTCATGCAGTACCCAGCTTCCCTATATCCCTACCCCCACCCCCTGCAAAAAAGAAAAGTCTTTCTTCCATGTGTCTTAGAAATGCTCATCTACTCTTGAGTAGTCCTGGTTGGGAGAATCCAAAGAAGACATTCCCCCATTCAAGTCAGAGGTCATTTGGATCATTGTCAGCTATTGATGGTGTTTCCTGGAAGGACCACTTTTCAGTGGTTAGCGCCTCATTGTAAGCATCAGAGTTGAAGTTACATTGGAAATCCAATAGCCTCGTCCCCTCTCAGTTTCCAATCAGATGCTATATTTTCCTTTTATATTCTACAGAGCTTATTGATTGCTTGGTTTCAAGAAATAAGGCAAATTAAACTCAGTAAACTGTCAGCTCTAAGACAGGTGAGGAACAGCTGCTGAAATGCAAGGCTCTTTCAATTAATTTAGTGGACTCACTTAAATCTAATTCAAAAAAACCTATCAAGCTATCACTCAGGGAACCTTGAGTTGAGGAGATGAAAAAACAATGGGATTAAAGGAAAGCAATTATATTAGTCAAGCAGAAGACTTTTTTTTTCCAAGTAAAGGAACAAAAATACCAACAGGTGTTAAATTGGATCGTCAACTTTGTCTGTGGACACATTTTTTTCTATGTTTCTTTGAAGAAGCCCATAAGAATTTTTTATTTCTAGGATCAAATAAAGAATTAAATAACCTCTGTCCACCAGCCAGAATCTGCACTCCTCTTTATTATGATAGGGTGAAAATAAATTTTGCCTTAAACACCAAGCCTCTGAATTTTTATTGGTGTATATTATTTTTGAAATATAAATTCTTTCCAATCCCCATCTATCATAACCCAATGCATATGAATAAAGTCACCAGAATGGAATAATAGCTTGTATTTAAAGGAATAGTGAAGTTGTTTAAGGTTTGCTTTGTCCCAATCTCTGGGCATTGTTGACCCTCTAAAAACAAATTTCGGTTTTGGTTTTGTTTTCAAGTAAATCTGGCCCCCAAAAGGGTAAATTTGAAGAGCTAGAGGCAGTCTTTGGGTGTTAATATTTTAGGTGAAGAATGGTGAACATTCACCCTGGAGTGAAGTCAGGATGACTTGGCTTAGATCAAAGGCAAGTGAGAAAGCAAAATGCAACCATGATCGCTGTCAACAGAAGGTCCCACACGTTGTTGAGATCTGCTACCATCACAGGACCTTGTGACCACGCAGAAAACCAAGAGCCTGTTCATTTCTCTCTGACCAGCAGCGGTCTCACACCGGGAATCTTGTCTTCAGAGTCTCTTCTGCACCTTTTGCTGGTGGGATTCATGGTTCTGAACTCAAAGATGAAAGTATGCCATCATTCATGCATCTCTCTTAGCAGAGAGTCTCCATAGGTTTGTTCTTGTTTTTCATTTTTAATTTTCTGGTGCTGTGCTTCACTTTCTACTGCCGTACTTTCATTTTCTGGTGCATTGCTGGGCTTCTCGGTGCTGTAATTTTTATTACATGAAGACTACATAGATATCAAGAAATGAAGCTGCATTTGGCATTTTTCTATAACTAAAATCAAGCACTTATCTCAGCTATTGAGACGAATTCAGATGACTCAGCAGAAAATAATGCATCTTCAAATAGAAAAAGAGATACATTCTTGTTGGCAACTCATGAGACCAGGGACAATGCCAGTGCCTCCAGAAAGCTAGGTGTATGAGAACCAACTGTCACAGCCAAAAGGGATGATGAGACAGGTGAAGAGGGGCATGCTGTGGCACAGTGGGGTAAGCTGCTCCTACCAACACGTGTAACTGAGATGGTGAGCAGCAATTCGAGTCTGTTTCTGATTCAGCTAATATGCCTGGGAAACAGCCAACGATGACCAAGTGCTAAACCCCTTAACATTCATCCAGAGACCCACCTGGACTCAGCCCTGCCCTAGTCATTGAGGCCACCGATCAGTGCATGGAAGAGCTGTCTCTCTCCCTATCTCTCTGTAACTCTGCATTTCAAGTGAATAAAGAAACAAACAAGGTCTAAATTAAAAACAGAGGTAGACAAACCCAGATGACATAAAGTAATATTCTTTGAGGGGATTTACAGACAATGGCTTTGGGTCCAGTCTTGTCATGTTGGATCTCTATAGCTGATAAAACAGAAAAAAGACTTAAGAGTAAGGTAAGGTGGGGAAGACAAAGAAAAGTCAAAATTGCAAACAGGAGAGAACATTTGGGAAGAAAATGCCCAGAGGGAAGGCCTATCTTAGCCTACGTGTTTATGATGATGCTTTCTCTGACTAACACTCAGGTGAATGTAAGTATTGTGCATGAAAGGTCCAGCTACTTTCCATCATTAAATTCCATTTGTACCCTTTACAACCCAATGAGTCGCAATAAGTAGTACATGCAAGTAGATCAAGAAGCAAAGCAAATAAAGCATTTAAAACTCCAAGTACAGAAAGATACTCCATCTGAAATGTGAAAATCCTGGAAGGTACCAATCCAAAGTTAGCTGTGGCCGCCTCAGAGGCAGCTGTGCTGGTCCCTTGTAATCAGGGCCTTCTAGTTACAGTTACACATTTACATAGCCATTAAAGATTAATAAACAGTTTATTGAGTTGTCTATGTTGTGCTTCTCTTGGAAGTTTGGGAAGTGGTGACTTTTTTTAACCCTGAAGTTGCTGTGACTAGGTACCATTATCTCTCTATGTTAAAATGGGCACAGCAATTAACACCCAGTTATTAATCCTGTCCCATCTGATTTTTGAAACTCAGTCTTGGAACTCAGCAGTCAAATGTCCACAACCTCCTCCACTCTTTGTCTCAGAACCCTGTGTCTCCTAGTTCTTTCAATCAGTGGAACATGCTTATACTCCTACATTCTGTCTTCTTTTGTTTCCACTAAGTATTTGGGAATTGGTTTTTACTGGGATTAATTTTACGTTTTAGCTTAACAGAGGCTGGTTTTGTAAGGCCCAGCTGGAGTGGGTCAGGGGAAGCCCAGGAGGAGGCTGAAAGGTGCTGAGAAGGCCGCACCTGCAGAACGCAGCCCCCTCCTCAGCCAATGTCAGAAAGAACCTACAGACATTCCATGGCACTGCATAAGGTGCATTCCTTTGTCCCCCAAACCGCACCTTTCTAGCCCCTGATAAAAATGATTCCTCAATTCTCCACGTGCAACTTTCTCTAGCCCACTGTCTGTACTGGACCAGTGAACCTCGCACGGGAGTGCCTCCAATAAAGCTTGTTTTAAGCTGAACTGTATTCCATGTGCATTTGTGGTTCTGAACACAAACGTGAGCCTTACAAGCTTTGATTTTAATACACTCCTACAGAGCATCCCCTCACAGGACTCTAAGAGCACAAAATCCCCCCTGAACCTCCTTCCCCCGAAACACCTTGCCTTTGGAGCCATTACTTCATCTTCAGATAGGCTAGTGGTAGGAATCACGTTTATTCCTGAACATGCATTTGACCAGAACGTGATGTGTATCCCTGACAGGAAAAAAAAAAACACCCTCACCTGGTACCGCCCAGGAGATATGACCCACTACACCCATGTTTTAGGGTAAATAAAAACTTCTCCCCAAGTAAGAAAACGACCGTGTTACCTGTCACTCATAGTTCGAAATGTATCTGGAACTGACATGACTACATCTGTGTGTTAATGGACTCTATACAAAGGAAGAACAATCTTATCACATCCTTTTGAAGGGACATATCCTTGCAGCTGACACAAGGTGCTCCCCTTCCAATGATTACTTTGGGGAGTGGACGTACCTCCTTTGATGTTCTCATTTCAAAGGCATCTCTCTCAAGGACTCCTGAAAGTTGTTAGGAAAGTGGCACAGAAATAGGGCACCGAATGTTGGGAAAGAGACACGGGGGAAACAAACAGAAAGGGAAAGCAAATTCACAGTCAAAGTGAATTTATGAAAGATTAATAAATTCATAGGGGGTGGCCGTTCACTCAAGCGTAGCTGACCATGTGGCAGAAGCCCCAGTCTCTCAGCAGGCTGTGTCCTTCCTAGTTGGAGGGTCTTAGAGTATTCTGAGAAGCCTTGGAGTTTGGAGAAACGAGGAGGAGGGTAGGGACCAATACAGTATTTCTCAGGCATTTCAGTTTGGGCAGGTCTTACTCCTAGAGAGGAAATACAAAAGGCTGGGTTGGTCTTTTTGAAATATAATATGAAAGTCCCTGAACCAACTGTCTCCTTTACTGTTTGGGGAATCGTAGTGGCTGAGGAATCAAAACAGACTCGTCCCCTTGCCGGCCCCAGCAAAGTCATTCTGTTTCAGAGTGCGAGAGATCGCACCAGACAAGTCTATGATATATTAAAGAGTCTTTATTAACTAAGTTTAGTGATGACAGAGCCCACTAGAAACAAGAAAACGACAAGTCCACATGGCAATCCAGTCTGAATTAAAACCCCGAGAGAAACAAATGGTCATTACTGTGACTTCTGAACTTTACACTGAAGACCTATGTCCCAGCTTCCCCTGCTACATAAGAGATACGCAGTGAATAGCACAGACACACTTACAAAGCTGTAAGAATTCACCGTTTCCTGGCTTCTCTGTCCACATTCCATTACTGCTAGGCATCACCTCTCCCGAAACTCTTGAAAGTATACAAATTAAGAATACAAAGCATCTTAGCAATTGCATCTTCACTGTCCTGCCCAAGCAGTGAACAGAGGGTGAGCAATACAGACATACAGGTGCCATGTTCAGGGGTTACCTGTCCTTAGAATCCATCCAGAGAGCAAGCAAGAGTTGGAGTGCTAGACCCTGAAAGAGAGAGCCCCTCCCTCTCAGGCGCCTTTATGGCAGCTTGCCAGGGGAGTGACTATGCAACAGTGCAATACCTCCCCGGTCAGGTCTTGTGTGATGATGGGTGAGCATCACAGGTGGGCAGAAGGGATCACATGGCAGCAGAGGCATGGCTTTCAAGCTCCTGACCCTGAACCAACTGCCTAAAGCCACAATTCTTTCTTTGTAAGATGGCCAAGAAATTTCATTATTGTTTCAAAGAAACAGAGAAAGTGGTCAATGAAAGTAGAGAAGATTTTGCTTCGGGGATGGTGGTTAGCTAACTATCCCCAGACACAGCCAGTGAGACACAGAGGAGGTCTTTATTTCAACAGGGGAAGTAGTCCTGGTCCAATGACAAAGCAAGAGCAGCAAGATACAAAGATAAGAGCAGAGGATAAGAGATTGAGACTTGAGAAGCTCTGGAACAAAGGGAAGCCTCAGGGGGTTAGTGAAGTTCACAGTTTAAACCCGAAGGGCTTCCAGGAAGGCCAAGACCTAGGGGATTTACAGTACTGCTGAGTAAACAAGTACTCAAGGGGACCTAAGGTAGTGCGGGGTAAGCAGGTATTCTAGGTGACTGCTGGGTCCAGGATGGTGGGGCGAGTATTGGGAATCACTGTTTGAGTCACTCAGTTGCAGACACAACGAGAAGAATAAAAAAGGAGTAGGGGGCGGGCCTGCTGGAAGGAAGGGCACAGGGTTTGAAACGGGGGGCGGAGGGGCTTCCTTTCATTTGAACAGCAGGCAGAGTTCCTTAGGTGAGTTGGTGGGAGATGCAGAGCCTCACAGAGACTGGTAACCTGTAGGGGACGCTTGCAGAAAGGCTCCTTCCTGGAGCTTACAGCCCCTTTGTTTTAGGGTTTTACAATGTCCCCACTCAAGGTGCTTTCCTGAACAATAAGCCATCCACCAACCTTTAATTGAACTGTCTGATCCACTTTCATCCAGCCTGGGGGTTCAAGCCCAGTGTTCCAACAAGGCTACTGGAACCTTTCATGTTGCATTTAGACTGATGCTTAAAATGTTGCAGAGAGCAGAAATCCTTTCATCTAGTACTTATCTTCGAAAACACGACGGATTTCTGGATCATTTGTAACTTCATATAAAAATCTTCAAAAAAAATCAAATTCATTTCTTGAATTTTCTTTTTATTTTTTGAATTTTTTTTTAAGTTGGAAAGTCAAATTTGCAGAAAGGGAAAGACAAAGAAAAAAAGATCTTGAGTCCACTGGTTCACTCTGCAAGTGGTTGCAATGGCCAAAGCTAAGCTGATCCACAGCCAGGAGCTTATTCCTCCAGGTCTCCCACATGGGTGCAGGGTCCCAAGGCTTTGGGCCATCCTCAACTGCTTTCCCAGGCCACAAGCAGGGAGCTGGATGAGAAGTGGAGCAACCAGGACACAAACTGTTGCCCATATGGGATCCCAGCGTGTTCAAGGAGAGGATTTGGCCACGAGCCATCACGCCGGGCCCTCGTTTTGTGAATTTTCACCAAAATACTGACTGATATTATTTCTTGGGATTTAATTGGAATTATAGGTTGAACTCACAGTTTTCTAACACTTACTTATCTAAACAGTGATTTATAACATGTCCCTCCAATTTTAAACTTCTGATATGATGCTAAGCAGCTAGTTCAGGGTCACAAGAATTTGGAAGCTGCACCTCCTCCCTCCTGTGTAATCCCTTCTACCCACCCACCTGTGATCAAAGGTCACTCACCTGTCATTGCCTGAGGGCAGGTTGCTGGAGGGGGTTAGGGGTACTGTGTGGCATAACCACTTCCCTCCCCAGCCCCTTTAAGTCCACGTTGGGGTCTCATTCTCGTGCCTCATCACACGCCTCGTCGTTTGACACTGGGCTTCTTGCATACCCACTTGTTCTGTTGCTTTCTGCAGACAGACTTTGAAGACAGAGGTGACCCCTAAATGTGTCTCACCTGTGTCTGTATTCCTCACCCTCCGTTCACCTGTTGGGCAAGTCAGTGAAGACGCAAATGCTAAGATGCCTTGTATCTCTAATTGTGTGCTTTTCCAGAGTTCCAGGAGAGCTGAGGCATATACAGACTACCAGCATTGAGGGAATGTAGTCAAGGAAGCCAGAAAAAGAGGCATTCGTGTGTGGATGTCTGCAGTTTTGTAAGTGGGGCAGGCAGGATAGCTCAGCTGCCTAACCCTCTGCCTTACCAAGCTGACATCCCATATGGGTGCTGATTTGTGTCTGTTCCACTTCCCTTCCATGTCCTTACTTGTGTCCTGAGAAAGCAGGGAAGGATTACCCAAGTCTTTGGAACCCTGCACCCATATGAGAAAACTGGAAGAATATCCTGTCTCCTAACTTCGACTCATTTCAGCTCCAGCTATGGTGGCCATTTGGGAGTAAACCAGCAGGTGAAAACCTTTCTCACTGTCTCTCCTTCTCTGTAAAACTGCCTTTTCAATAAAAAAATATTTTAAGATAATAAATTTATCCAGGTTGTTTGTCCCATATCTCTTAGCATCATTTATATTGTTGGGGAAACTGGAACATAAGTCTTTGGTTTAACAGATAAGGACTTCATATCTCAGGACTTCAATTTCTGTTCACACTAGATGAATGGTTGCTTAGTAGCTGCAGCTAGTCTTAGGAAAGTGTGATTCCAAACATGGTGATGGTTCCTAGAGTGGAGAGGGTGCTCCGTCTCCAAGCGTGGATAATAGACTCCTTACAGCCTGCACTTACTTGTGTCTGACCTGATCTCTCCCTCTCTGTAATGCTTTTATCTCTCTTAGTAATTATTTTATATGCATCTGTGTATTTCTCATAAATGTTTTATTAGATTTATAAACATATATTTGATATTTTTGCTATAATGATATCTTTAAAATGCTGCTTCCTAATTGTTTTATTACTGTTGCTAGAAAAGCGGTTCTTTCATGTTTCATTTAACACAAACTGAAAATTCTTATCAATTACAAGTTGTGCGAATACATGCAGTAAATGTACTGTATATAAATAAGCATCAGTTTATTTCTTCTTTTCTGATCTTTATTTTCTTTCTTAATCTTGTTTTATTCACCTGGCGTTATAAAAAGTGGTGTCTTACTTGATCTCAGTGGAAGAAAATACATCAAAATCTGCCATTATGTGCATATGTCAATTTCTGTCAAATTTGATAAATGCTTTTCTTTCCTTAACTGGAGGACTCACAAATTCAGGTTTGTTATATCTTCCCTGCAAATTGAAATTCTTTGTAAAGTATTCTGTTAGGTTCAGAGGTGCTTGAGAGAGGGGAGGGGGAAGCATTATTTTAGGCAAAGGGTTTTATTAATCAGGGGAGAGAGTCCCAAGGACTACTATTCAACACAAGAGACAGCCTCTTTTACAACGTGTGTGTGTGTGTGTGTGTGTGTGTGTGTGTATGGGGTTCGGGTTGCCAGGTTAGGAAAACGGCTTCCTCGCATATAGAGCACTGATATCTTACGCATCCTACACAATGGGGGACAGAAGAAGCCGCCGCTCCTCCCTTTGGTGTATGTTTCCAGCCGTGCCTCACTCCAAGGGTAACACCAAGAGTCTGGTCTGTCTCAACATAGACTCTTCTGCAGCCACTGTCCTAAAGGCTCCCTGTGCCGCAATGCCTAAAGCATGCATCTGTTCGTTGTCCTGATGGCTTTCCGGTGGGTGGAGCTGTGTACTTTCAACACCATCGCAATCTCTGTCCCGATAGATTTGTTTCCTCCTTCTTCTTAAGAAAATCGGATAAAGATCTCGTCTACAGCTATTCCCTGCTGATCATGGATGTGAGTACTGCCTATCACAAGAAAAATCATGGGTTGGAGCGGTAGCTTAGTGGCTAAATCCTTGCTTTCAATGCACCAGGATCCCATATGGGTGCTGATTATAATCCCTGCAGCCCCGCTTCCCTTCCAGTCCCCTGCTTGTGGCCTTGGAAAGCAGTAGAGGGAAAACTATAGTCAAGAAGATTATTTAAAAATTCAGGAATAACATACCTCAAAATTAAAAGATTAAACATTTGCAGAAATCCTTTGGAATTTCATGAGGCGTATGAAATGCTAGCTTCATGTCAGTGATGCTGTTGAAAGGTCAGATGAGCTGATAAGTAGCTAACGTCCCATCCCTGTGGGAAGGAGGAAGGCAGGGAGGGGGACTGTATTTTAAAGTGTCTAAGATGGTTACTTCAGCCTGAAGGCACCTTTACCTAGAATAAGGAGTCAACCCACTCTACAGAGTCTCTAGCTTTACCCTGAGAACAGAAAGAAGATACAAGTCACACCATTCTTACGGCTTTTTGTATTAACACGATCAAATTAAACAGGGTCTAACTCTGGTCTACTGGTGGCTTTTGTTCTGGCCCTCTTGTTGATTGTTAGCTGTCATTCTGTTCACCCAAACTGTGCTTAAAACACATCTTCTATGGAGCTGGTGTTAGTGCTGTCAAGTTCACATCCTTATCCTAGCGACCCAAAAAGACATGATACTGACACCATCTTCATAAATGGCTCATATTTTTTATCTTATTAGCATGTATTGTCACAAATCAGTGCATGTTCCTCATTTAAAACCATACAGAAATGCCCAGACAGGAACTCTTTGGCTAACCCGTTTAGGCAACCTCCCAAAGCAACCGGGAATGTGCTGTTTGTTTTACTAAACTCTTTGTTTCTTTGCTAATCCTTCCTGCTGGAAAGGCAAAGAACCTGAGAGAAAAACATGTAACATAAAAGAACCATAACATTTCCAAAAATGGTGCCTAATGGCTAAAGTCCTCGCCTTGAACACGCCAGGATCCCATATGGGCGCCGGTTCTAATCCCGGCAGCTCCACTTCCCATCCAGCTCCCTGCTTGTGGCCTGGGAAAGCAGTCAGGAAGGCCCAATACTTTGGGATCCTGCACCCGTGTGGGAGACCTGGAGGACACTCTGGCTCCTGGCTTCAGATCAGCACAGCACCAGCCATTGCGCTCACTTAGGGAGTGAATCATTGGATGGAAGATCCTCCATCTGCTATTTATTCTTAGATCAACTTATGTATTATTTTGATATTAATGCATAATTTTCAAGATTTTGGAATAATCCTGGTAAAAAAAGATTTTCATTTTTACCAAGAAGTTTTTAAATTGCAGTCAACTCTATTGCTCATGGAATTTTTCTAAGACTTACTCTTTTTAGATCTTTTATGACTTAGACCTTCTGCAAATCACTTAAGTGTCAATTTTGTTTTTCTCATTTTGTGCTCAGTTCTCTTTCTTTTTTAGACCAAAGTAATTCGTTTTAATTTAGAACAGAAGTTATATATAAAATGCTTTTTAATCTACATTTTCATTCTTTGTCTCTTTAATCCTCTGCACCAAAAATGCATTTTTTAGACAGATAGCTTGTCTTACAATACTTTCTTCTCTTCTTGCTGGTTCGTTTAATTTACATTTTGAAGTAATGCTCTTCTGAATCTCCATATTAAGATAAGAAGCTTTAAATAAAGAACATATCAAGTTTTAACTTTTTAAAATAGTAACCCTGAGTTACTTGTCACAAGTGAACAGTTGATTAAAGCATTAGTTAATAGACCTAAATCATCATTTTTTATAAAACTCAAGAAGTCAAGGGTTCATGAATATATGTTTAGGAAGAGAGTCACCAATTCAAAACTATACAAAGCGAAAAAAAAAAAACCTATAAAAGATAGTTAAGAAACTCAAGAAAAATAGATCTTGAAATTTAAAGATCAAAACCGTTAGCAAACTTTTTACTAACAGAAACTTTTGTTGCTTTAAATTTTCTTCTGTCCATGTGTTAGAGGGGATGAATGGGGTATAGGTAGTTCCAGGGTGGATCACTGTCTGAGACCTCTCCAGCTGTCCTATCGATAGCATGTACTAGGATGTAGAGTCACATGCTTCAACCTCACTGTTTTCCAGTTGCTTCTCTTCAGTAGTATAGCAGTGAGATAACAATGTTTACCTATCCTGCCAGGTGTGGGCAAAGCAGAGCTGCTTTCATAATTCTTGATGAAATTTATAGGAGCCTCTAGAGAATTGACTGCTGCTCTTTTTCTTACATTGAAAGAAACCAAACATTGAGAACAGCGCATGATCCCAATGATCCTGCCCTATTCATTCTCAGTCTCTTTTGAAGGCATACAATGGTGGGGGTTGGTAGGACTCCACTCCTGTTGCCACTGTGGAAAACAGTGTTGGATGCATGAATGGCTGCATGCAGGATGCTTGAGGTTGGCTAGGGCATGTGTGGTTGGTAAGGAGTACTTGGGCGGGTGTGAAGATGGAGATTGAGTCAGCAGAGTTACTGGCAGCTGTAGGAAAGGAGAGAAAAATATGAAAATTAGAGGTTTGGAGCTTATTTCTGAATGGAAGGTGGCTTTCAGAGGGTCAACTAACATGCCAGAGGGTTATGCCCCCTGAGAAATACATACTATGCGCATTCGGGAAATATCTATAGTGGACTTCAGCACTAGGCTGTTGAAACAGGGCTATAAAATCTTGAATGTATAGCACTTCTTCTGCCCAATTTTCCTTCCTTTGGAAAATAAACAAATAAGTAAATGCCAGGCTACAGTCATTTTCCCTGGTCTCGTAGTTTATATTCTTGCCAAGCAGTGCTGCACAGGAAACTTTGTGGTTTTTTTTCTAACCTTACTTCCTGTGGTACCTGCTAATGTGGAATCCAAGAAGATGCTTAAACTTTCTCTCATAACCAGGCTTAGCCCCTGTGATTGCTTTCAAATCTACTAAAGTCACTAGAATGGAGAAGAGGCATGGATTTGACCATGTCTCAAAGAACACAGGAGGAATCCCCTGACTGTAGCCTTTATGCCACTGGAGCAACCTTCACTTACTTCACTCGTTAGTTGCCAAGGGAGTTGGGTCCTGGGAACAGAAACATAAAAGATCCTATAAGAAGCAAGAAGTAGGGGGTGCAGTTATGCTGCAGTTGGTTAAACCCTGTCTTGGGATTAAAAAAAAAAAAAAAGCAACACCAACCCAGGTTAAGATTGGACATTATCTTAAACATGTGTCTGTTTACAACACAAAGATGAGAATCAACAATCCTCAGTTTAGGGACAGTAAACTGGAAACAGGGAAGCAATAGCATAGGACTCTAAGATAAAGAGTGGATAAAAGGGCCCTTTGAACAATCTCTGTCATGACACCTGTGAATGATATGCTTCTTGCCCTCCAGAGACTGAGAATATGCAGATGGCAAGCAAGTAATATGCAGTGCCTAAAGGTAGACCAGTGGTGAGGATGAGAAAATAAAAAAGAGGGGGCAGCACAGTAGAAGGAGGTGCATCCCAACATCGAGTGCCTGGTTTGAGTCCCTGCTACTCTGCTCTTCAGATCCAGCTACTTGTTGATGTGTCTGGCGAGCAGTGGGTAACTGTTCGCTGTCCTGCAGCAATGGACTTGGTGCACGGAGCCTATAATAACATGCATGGACTACTGACTGATGGTCAATAGCCAAAGTTTATTAATAGCATCAGGCTTTTAAAAGAAGGTTGTCATGTAGGCATCCAGGCAGGAGGAGCTTTAGACAATTACATCTCAATAGCAAGGCACAGTCTTCCAATCCTCCAGCAGGTTCTTTATCTAAACCCTTGAACCAGGAAGTTTCCGGCTCATTCATCTCCATGTCAACTGCTCCTGGCACCTTCTGGAGGAATTGCTGCCAGCTCTTGTCTTGCAAGGCAAAACATCCACAATGTTCTTCTACAGGTAATAACACAGTTACTTGGATTTCTGTCACCTCCATAGGAGACTCAGATGGAGGTCAAGGTTCCTGGCTTCAGCCTGGTCCAGATATGGCTCTTGAAGCCACTAGGGAGTGAACCAGCAGATCTAAGGGCTGTGTGTGTGTGTGTGTGTGTGTGTGTGTGTGTGTCCCTCTTTCTATCGCTCCATCCTTTTTATGCACTTAACTTTTCAAACACAGAAGGAAACAGAAGTTCCTTCTTCTCCAGGAAGAAGGAAGTCTTCCAAAGAGGCACCAGATCTTGGTTTGGTGTTTGAGATCCAGCTGAGGGGCTAAGAGACAAAGAAAATGAGGGTGCTGGGAGTCAGATTGGTATAAAATAGAAGGTAAGAAATCAAATGGTTCATCATCAAGTGGGGATACAGATACAGACACAGGGACAGCTTATTTCTTTAGGCTAAAGGTTCTTCAAAAACAATCAACAAAGGAAGAGAAAGCAAGTTAGCAAAAGAAAAATCAGGTGAACTTAGATCATGGGACTTTCCAAACAAATCAAAACCCAGGTATCCCGAAGTATCCAGGGCAGCTTCTGGGGAGGATCAGGGCCCATGTAGGAACCCTCCAGTCTGGAGTTCTAAGTGAGACAAGGGAAAGATTGCAAAGGAAGTGAATCCAGCAAGCCCCAAAGGAAGGTTTGTGGGGACTCTAACTTGAAGGACACATTGTGCTGTAATATCTTAACCCTTTTGCTTTGCCAGGAAATTAACATAGCACCTCTGGGAACTCCTGTTTGGCTCCTCTCCCCAAGATGTGGGGAGAGGCCTTGGTATCAGTCAAAGACAGATATCAGTTGCAAATCTGGAAAGTCAAAGTAGGAGAGTTTTGTTAAAACAAGCAGCCAAGGACAGGCTACTTCCGAGATAGCACAGGCATGTGTGTGTCTGTGGTTCTATGTTTACAATGAGTGAAAGATGAGCGTCAATATGAAGGCGTAATGTTCATCTTGTTTTTGGGAGAAAGGGGCAACTTCCAGGAATTAGGGGATTTATCTCTTTTTTCTCTGTGTGGGGTTGCTTTTACAGGTTGTAATGAGAGTTGAAAGTCACTTTTACTATATTAATCAGCTACAAGGGGGGTGTGACCCTGTTAGAGGTTGGGTAGAGGTTAATCTGGAGGCTATTTGGATCTACCTGATTTGAATCCATCCCTTTGCCTGCATCGAACATCTTCGAGCTTTCTTCTTGCCATATACTAACTCACTCATCACATACCATCTGGCATGCCAGGGGAGCCTAAGTGTTGATGCAAGGCTTTCGGCTTTGGTTTCTATTTTGGAATGATATCTATTCTTACAATTGAAAAGTTAACTAAAAATAGTATTTGCAATGGGCAGATCTTTGGTTCTTTGCCCATGATTTACTTTAACATTGTCAGTCTAAACCTGAACCCCTTTTCTCACTTAAGATTTTTCTCAGACTTTGATGTAGCCCTTAACAGACAATGACACATCCGATTCTGTCTGCTAGCATGGGAGGCTCCCCTTGTATCAACAACTACATCTAACAGGGGCTGCAAAACTTTGTGCCAGAAATCGTTGAACACGCTTTTCCTGTAATCATTCATTTAGTACCCACAAAACTCTAGTAGGGATAAGCTAATTTGATCTCCAGTTTGAAAAATGACAAACACAGGAAGATGAAGTATTTGACTCAGGCCACGTGGATGAAAGGGTGACTCAGCAGAAATTCTGACAATGGATCTCAGCCCTACCCCAGGTTCCAAACCTCTACACCGTATGGCCTCTGAAACCAGCCCACAGGACCCTGGAGAAGATGGGTGCATGCTCACAGAGGCAGATGTTACACATTCATACACACAAGTAGAAGTGAAAACTGACATAGTCATATGCAATCGTTGGCAAATGAGCGTGTGCTTGGGGATTCTGTATTCTCTTTTGGGGTTATATCTTTTGGAAATCAAAGCAATGAAACCAAGACAACTTGGACGGTGGACCAGTGCTATCAAGGTGAGTTCCACACACCTGCTGCAGCAGATCACCTGACAGTCTCTCAGAAACATGCATTGCTGGCCTCCGTCTTAACATGCTGAATCAAATCTGTTTGGGGGTGGGTCTCACAGCAGTGCCTGTATCTCAGGCTTTCTGGTTGACTCTGGCTCACATGCCCTGTAGGTTTGGGAAGTGCTGCAAACTGCAGAGCCTCCAGTGCGTGTGGGAATCTTACCATTGATCTATGTCTTCATATCATTGCATCCAATTGAAGGTGGAGCAAAGGAAGGCCAAAGAAAGAGAGTAGGGAAAAACAAAAGGTGCTTTCACATAAGAACACACAGAATTCTTTGAGCTCCATCTCATTATGTGGAATTCCTGATCTCATGTCCAAATTCCTTATTGTTAGGAAATTTATATTCGTATGTTGCTTCTTAGAGAGGAGAAACACCACAACAAGGAACTGGATGAGAAATAGGGTAAAAATCATTGCCTATGTGCTATTTGGGGGGAGCTAAGGGAACACTCCTGCTCCATGATCTGCTACTGGATTCTTGCTAATACTAGTTGGCCTTTCACCCTTTCTTCCCCGAGTAATTGTTTCCATGAGCTTTGGAAAATGAGGTGTTCATACTAACAAGACATTACCTAGAATAATTTTAAAATTGTTCAGGTTTGCCCTCTTGGGTATCTGCTCATTTTGAGATGCTGAAATGTGAAAATGATTCCGGAGAGCACCTCTTTGTGTAGCTGATTTGCAGACAATTTGCACAACGTCTATTTTTGAGCAGTATAAACCTCAAAAGATAGAATAAACCTGTGGTTGAAGCATGAGCTAATCCCAGTTGTGTAAGTTTGAGGTGCACAGGAATGCCCTCAGGGGAAGTCCAAATGTTCCTGTAGAGAACTGAGCTGGGACTTGGCCAGCAGGAGTCCCCAGAGTCACAGCTAACCTCAAAGGATCATCAAGACCTGAGGCAGAGGTCACTGCATTTAGTTACACCTCCCCAAATCACACTGTATCCTGGCATGAGAGCAGTAGTGAATGTCAACTTTTGTCAAAGCCCTTTTCCAGGCAAAACACTCTGAGTTTGCTGTAATAATACTATGAAGAATGTTAGCATTATTATGCCCCTTTATGGTTAAGGACATCAAGCCTGCAGAGTCTGACAGCTCACCCACGGGCACACAGCCGTAAGAGTGATGTCATGTGCGTGCGTCCTTTGCGTCTCATCCTTGACATCTGCTTTCCAGACCAGATGTACACTGGTATATTGCATCTGTGCTTCCTCCTGCTATTTCAACTGTGAGCTTAATGCTCCCAGAGCCTTTGGGACCATGTTGGGTCATCTCATTGCTGTTTCTTTGAACTTAGGCTTTCCAAAACTTTATTGAACGCATGAATGATGTGGGGTGCTTTTACGTAAGGAGATTCTATTCATTAGATGCAGCATGGGACCCAAGTTTGTTTTTAACTGGTTCCCTGAGTTTCCTGATGCTGCAGACTCAGGTCATGCTTTGAGAAAGCGGCAAGGCTTTAAGCCGTTAGCAAAGTCTGTGAAGTGGAGCTAGAATCCAACAGGGCACATCTTCACCTGCTCACCTCGATTGACCAGACACGTTAGGTGCCACACATTACCCTTCAGGGGTCAGCGCACCAAGTTAAAGAGCCACGCAAGCAGCTTCATCAATTTGCTCACAGTGGTTAGAATTACAAAAAAAAAGAATTTCTTTGTCACTCTGATTTCTTTCCTGATCCATGGCAGGGTGTAGAATAGGCAATGTATGCTGGAAGTCACAGACTACACATTTATTTAGCTAAGTGATTGCAGTAATAAGTCTGCACGGGGGTTGGGGAATTCAAGGACGGCTGCTGTTTTCTAGAATACTGGGGGTTCATTCAAATGAAGCAATTACGCAGGTTTCAGTGGTCCCCTCCTCTGATTCCAGGTAGCACAGCAAATCAGTCCTCATGATACTAAACCTGACCCTGACCAGTGACCCATTGCTGGTCTCTAGAAAGCCTCTGGACCTCTCTTAGGTTTTCTTTCTGGCAACACAGCAGAAAACTGAGCTCCATAATAAACTCGGTAAGTCACCTGAATGGGAAAAGCTCTGGCACCCCTGGGTGTTTCCTTCACCTTTTATAGGGTTCAGGATGAAGACACGTCTTGTTAGCTGAGCTGCAGTGGATTAATTGTCTGGCAATCACTACTGTCATGTGTTTTGTACTGATAAGAAGAGGAAATGAAGCCACAAACTGTTATTAACTGATGCTGGGCACATAGATGTTTTCTGGGACCCCTCAAAGGTCACGTCCTCCTGGTGAAACAGCTGAGCACATATCATCAGTGGTGCCATTGCATTCATGTAAGCAGGATGCAGATGGAAGAACAGGCACGCCAGCAGCTGGCCTCTGGAGTAGAGACCACCAGATGGAAGGCACTTGGCTTCTCTGCTGTCTGTGTACAACATGAGCAGAGTATACGTATGAAAAAGAATATGCATCTCATTTCAGATCCTTGATGTGGGGCAGGCACTGAAGTTTAAATGTCACTAGTTTCCTACCTTGAAGGACTTGTTGTTTTGGTTGCTCTTGTTTTAATTCTTCATTTGCTTCATCTAAGAGGCAAACCAAGAGAGACAGAGAGGAGAGACAGAGACTGAAATCTCTCAAGGCCTGGTTCGATCCTCAAAGGCTGGCAGAACCAGGGCTGGGTCAGGCTGAGGCCAGGAAACATGACTTAATCCCGGCCTTCCATAGGGGTGCCAAAGCCCAAGTACAAAAAGTCACCTGTTGTCTGCCAGGGTATGCATAATCAGGAAGCAGTTCAAGGATGCAAACCTCAGCACGCTCACACAAAAGGCAGGCATCTAAGCAACCTCTTCACTGTGATATGTTGTCTTATCCCCAGACTTCATGGAGCCAGTTAATACACTGTCTTGGCCTATCCCGTCTCTTCCTGAGCCCGTGTGTCCTTCAGCAGCTCAGTAGGCCAACCCTATATCTCCGTCACCCAAAATGTCTTTCTGAGGTTTCCTGGGGCTGGGACAAACTTTAGAAACCTAAATTACTTCAAGATTCATAGTGGTGTGTTTGTACATTTCCTCTTTTGTCAATGATTATTTTCTGCTTTTTGTCCCCACCTCTTTTCTCCAGAAGCCTAGGAATTCAGGGGAAAATTATGTCATTTCCTCCCAAGAAGAGATTTAATTGGGCAATGTTTAATTTGGTGGCTTTGGTTGTTTCTCCATTGCATACTGTATCCAATGGGCATGTCCCATCTTTTGGGTTGATTTTTGCTTGTTTTCGTTAACTAATCCAAATGTGGTTTGCAATACATGAAAGATAGTATCTTTAGGTACTCTGTGCAGTATTTCATTTACTGATTTTTTTTAATATCAAATTCAATTTGTGCTGATTATTTCATACATGCTTGCGTGTGGACCTAAGGGAAAATTTCTCACTTCATAACCAGAAGTAAAATAATCATTTCCTAGAATGTGAGCAACCAAATGACACCAATTGACACCAATTTCTCATTCTAAAGAGTGTTATCCCTAGGATTATAGGGGCTATCATAGTTTTAAGCCTTGGTTTAAAGAATTTTTGTAAATGTATTTATTAATATGTTCATAGGTAGAAACAGAGAGAACTATGTCTCCATGCATGCAGTACAAAGATGGACTCAGAGTAAAATGGCTAATGTCCTGATGGTTGGATGTTGGACTCTCTGACATTGTCCATGCCTGCATTGTTGGGAGACACCTCGGTGACAGAATGATGGCCTTGGCATGCACACGAGTGGGAGCAGGGTTGCAATCCAACAGGGAAGTACCCACAGTTTCCCTACTAGGCTAAGTCCCAGTCTTGGATCTTGCACTTTCCAGGGAGTCTGACTCAACTTGCAACCTGTCCAGGAGCTTGCTGGGGGATGCTGCAGCAAAACCCAGCTAGTCAGCTCTTATCCTGACCCATGCGTGTGCCAGATACTGGCTGCTTTTAAGATATCAACCTTTCATGTTTGCTGGCTCTACATGTTCAGATTCCACCAACCAGAGATTGAAAACATTTGATAAAAATTGTGCTGAACACGTACGACTGTTGTCATTAATCTCTAAGAAAGGCAGCACCACAACTGCATAGTATTTACATTTTGTTCAGTATTGCAAGTCACCCAGAGATGATTCTATGTACACAAGGCAATGAGGAGGGTAATTTGCAAATACTATAATGAAAAGGACTTGCGTAAAATCCCTGAGCATGCAGGGACATTGGTAACTAAGAGAGATCTTGACACCAATTCGCTGATAGTGAGGAATAATTGAAATATTTATGACATTTAAACACATATAATGACTAAAGATGTTATTGACGATAACAAATAAACTGTCAGGCTACCACCATTTTCCCCCTAAATGAGTTATCCAGGGCAATGTTCCCCTGAGGAGCCAGCATTAAGGCACAGCAGGTAAGTCCACTACCTAAGGGGCCTGCCTCCCGTAGGATACTTACGTAAGTACTGGCTGCTCTGGTTCTGATCTAGTTTCCAGCTAATGTGACTAACATGCAATGTAACATGACTTAAGAGCTTGACCCCAACATCTGTGTGGAAAATCTGAAAGAAATTTCTGGCTCCCGGCTTTTGACCACTCCAGCTCTAGCATCTGTGCTCACCTGGAGAGTGAGCCAGTAGATGAAAGAGCTCTCTCTCTCTTTGTTTCTTTCTCTCTCTCTCTCTCTCAATCTCTCTCTCTTTCTCTCTTTCAGTCTTTTCCTCCTCTCTAACTCTGTGCTTCAGATAAGTAAATATTTTAAAGAGTGCTTGGATGAAGAATCATTATTTCAGAAAGTTTCAAATCCTTTAGGAAAAAGGTACTTTTTAAAGTCTCTGAATTATATGCTATTATGAAGTTGCATTCATTTTAGATTCACGCAAACTGTCATGTAAGTGTTCTTTGGGATTGCTCTGTTTAATGGATACAATACGAATAATTTAGATTAATTTTCTTGCTCAAATGTGTAAAATGTTGCTAAAGCATTTGTGATAGTGTTGTCTAATTAAACACATTTCTTCAATATAGAATTAGTACTTTCATTTGACTAACAAGTCGTTTTATAATAACACAAACTGAATTGAGTACAGTATCAAATATTTTTACTCAACGCCCACAGATACCAATCAAAGCAGTGTCAGTTTGGACATTTAATCATGTTCAAACCTCTAACACTACCAACGTTCTCTTAGTGAATCAGTCTGAATGTTAATCAGAGAAACGTCGGGTGCCATCCATATGTTCCTGTGTTAAGTCTTCTTATTTAAAACTAAAAATGTGGGGTGTACATTGTGACATGGTATTAATCTGCTTCTTGGAACACTTACATCTCATGTTGGGATGCCTGACATGGCACGTTACCTGTGCTTCCCATTGAGCGTCCTGCTAATGATGCTGGGAAGCAGCAGGTGATGAGCAAATTGTATTCCTGCCACCCACCTGGAAGACCCAGAGGAAGTGTCCAGTGCATGGATTTGGCTTATCCTCACCCAAACTGTGGGAGACTTTTGAGGGGCTGAACCAGCAGATGCTAAATCTCTCTCTTTCTCACTCACTCTTGCTCTCACTTTCTCTCTTAATACTGTACCTCTAAACAAAATACATATATACAACTAACTCTCAGCCTGAAGTGCTGGCACCCCACATAGATGCCAATTCTAATCCCAGTAGCTCCCCTTCTGAGGCAGCTCCCAGTTGATAGCCTGAGAAGACAGCTGAAGATAGCTCAAATCCTTGGGTCCCAGCACCCATGTGAAAGTCATGAAAGGGGCTTCTAACTCCTGGCTTCGGATTGGCTCAGTTCAGGTGGTTGCCACCATTTAGGAAGTGGATGGAAGATATTCTCTACATTTGTAGATTTTCCCTTGTCCCCTTCAAGTTCTCACACATACACAAAACACTGACTTTTTTGCTTGATTTTATGGTTAATTTTTATTTGTTATTGGAAAGTCATATTTGTAGAGAGAGAGACAGAGAAAAAGATCTTACCATTACTCTGCGGTAACCTCAGAATTCAGAGTTCTTCACAGGGTCCAGTTTTCCAAGGCCACCTGAGTTTGCTACAGTCTCCTCATTGTCCGCCATTGTTGGTTCATGTGAGTGGTACATCTACAATCATACTGGGAACTATTTGCTTACTTTCCACTTAGATTATCCATGTTACCTTCAAAAGTACATTGTTTTCCATTATGTGGCTGGGAATATTTCCCAGTTTGCCTCACACTGTTCCCTGCATATTTGAAAGGTCAATTCATCCCTGCCCCACTGAAATAACCCTCTTAAGATTCAAAAAACAAAAAAGATCAATTCAATAGAAACTCTGAATGTGATATCGTAAATAAGACATTGGCAGAGAAAAAAATTATAAATTTCATTTAGAAAAATTGCTTAACATGTTTGGCTTTTCAGTGTCCCCATGCTGGGAAAGTGAATCAATTCTATTTGCAAATGAATTATTCTCATATGCCTCATACACAGACATCACATTAAAGATAAAGATTCCACATTGTATTGTAGGAAAAAAAATTAAAAAGAAGAAAGAAAGAACTTACATGCGGTCATGTAAAAGATGCTTAAGGAGACACCTGCTTGAGCTGCCCGAGAGCTGCCACAACCAGTGCAGTAATGGAACTCCGGCTTGCAGGGCAAATGCCCATTGCCATGGGCCTTTCCATCTATGCTTCCTCCCAGAGGCACCTAAGGTGCGAATGCGTCTCTAAAAGTTCAAGTTCACGATAATTTGGCGCAGTACCCAAAGAGAAAACGAACCCAAAGGAATCTTAAGAAAAACATGTTGGTAATGAGAAGTGTATGTCACAGATTTAAAATTTATCGAGATACTAAACTTTCAACCACAGGAAAACCCATTAATTAAGAAAAAATGTGAGAGATGAGTGGCAGGGCATGGTAGGCTGTTTCCACCTGCAGCACTGGCATCTCTGACGGGCGCCGTTTCATGTCCTGGCTGTCCCACTTCCAATCCAGCTCAATATTAATGAGCCTGGGAAAGCAGCAATGGATGGCTGTGCTTCTTGGAACCCTGCACCTACATGAAAGACCTAGAAGAAGCTCCTGGCTCCTGGCTTCAGATCTGCTTAACTCTGGCAGTTGGAGATATTTGGAGAGTGAGCCAAATAATTTTTAAATGCTTTAAAAATTGAAAAAAGCATTTAAAAATGGAAGCATAGCAATTCAAGCCTATCACCAACTTTCTTCAACAATGAAAACACAGCCATGCAGGCTGCTGTGGTACCTCCTATTCACAGGTGCATATAAGTAACTGTAATGTGAACCTGAGAAACTGGATTTTTATTTGAGCTAATTTTGACTAATTAAAAATAAGATTAAAATAGTTATCTTTAGCTATTTGCAACTTTATGGGTCAGCACAATTCTAAATAGCCAAATACGTGCCTCAATTTAGCTTCTAAAAATCGCTTCTTTCTAAACAATAGGAGAGGCATAGATGATCATCCAAACCCAGACATAATGATTTTAAGGATTCCAGTTCAAGCACTGCAAAGTAAAATATCATGGTCCTATGTCAAATGATCTAGCAAATGTATTAACCATTATTCAACACGTTATTTGCTACTGGAGGGAGGGATGTAGGAACTTGATCTTTCAGAGTCTGCTAACTGAAGTACTGAGGAATACTAGGGGGAATTGAGTATGTGTATTAAATTATTTAAAATTGTGCCTTGGGGAGCAGGAGTTGTGTTGCAGCCAGTTAAACCCCTGCTGATGGGGGTGCTTGATTTGTAACTTGGCTACTCAGTGTTACTGATGCACTACAAGGATGCTAACCCATGTGCTTGAGTTCCTAGAACCCGGTGGCAGATGCACAAGTTCTTGGCTCTCGTCTGGTCTTGCACAAATCCGGGTCAGTAGCTAAATATTAAATCGTGTGTAAGTATTTCACCATTTTATGAGTCAGTATAGCTTTAACAACACAAACAAGCCATCGATGTGCTATTTTATATCTATATTCATAATTCCAAACTTACCATTTCTCTCTTCATAGGTTTTTATTCTGTTCGTTTAATAGGACCATGTTTCAAAGAAGTTTGTTGTTGTTCTTCCTCTTGGAGGAGGAATTAGATATGTAAATTACTCTCTAAATTATTCAAATTCCTAAAGAAAAACCTGATGGAGATATAAACATACATATAGCTATATTAGTTAAATATCTCTCTTCTGAACTTAGAACCCTTTTGTTGTAGTCACCTAAAAGTGTCCGCCAGGTCCATTTTCAGTGACGTCTCAGTGGCTATTTTGCAAATAGCAGAGTCTGACAGTCATTCCTTCTGCAAGTACCGCTTCCTTTTAACCTGGAAACTTTTTTTTTCAACAATTCCTACAGATCACAGTTTTAATAGATACGTCTATATGTCTTGGAAACCATTCTTTTCCAATTAATCTAGCTAGAATCCCAAGCATCTTCAATCTGATGACTCTAATCTTTTTTCTTCAGAGTTCAATTTCTTCTATTATCTGTTTAATTATTGCCACAACCAGGCTCCTTCTTCTTTCTCTTTCCAAAATGAACGTATCAGCACATCTCAGCTCAAGGCCTTTCAAGGTTCTTGTCTCTCCTTGATGGTTTTCAGCTCTTTTTCATTTTCCTCTATGCCTTGAGAGATTTCTGGAACTTGGTCATTAAGATCCTTAATGAAAGTCTCAACATGACCAGCTTGTTCTTCAATTAATTCACAAATTATTTAACTGGGAACCCATGCTTTATAGTGCAAGAAGATCTCTTCGTTGCGATACTCGAAACCCTTTAAATGCTTTTTTTTCAAACAATTTAGGTTTTTTGTTTTTTTTTTTTTTTTTCATTTGTCTTCTTCTGGTAATTCCATCATGGCCTCTGAGTCTTTCTTTGTACTCCCAGCACCATCCTATTTTCGGTAGGTAGTGGCTTTTCTAGCAGTCCACTGCCGTCAGTTATGGCTTTTCGAACAAACTACATGATGATGAGAAAACACAATGCTCCTAGCAGCGCTCCGTACTAGTACTACAGCAACATTTTTCTTAGTCATTTCTTTTTCTCACAAAGTGGAGAGGAGAAGAAGAAAATATGCACCTAGGGAATAATTCTGAAGAGTTATTGAGAAAGCTCAAAAGAACTTGATGCCATGCAGTAAGATTGGAGAGAAGGGTAGCGACTGTCTTACTAGATCTCTTTGCTCTTGTTGTTAGCAGAGAAAACATTCACCATTGCACAAGAAATGCCTCCTAGTAGCTCTTCCTGTTGGAACACCTGTTGCCCTGCTGTTCCAATGAGGAATTGCTGTGCAACAAATGGTCTCCTCTGTAGAGTAAAAGTGCATCCCTTATCCGGGGAGACCTACCAAAGTGGATTCCACACACAACAGGTTTGAAAGTGAATGCAATGTGGGTTCACTTCCAACAACTTCTCCAAGTTAATCACCAATCCCTCCAGCCTCTTTCTGTGTAATGCTGCAGCAGATGGATTCTTTTCACTTATGTGGCTGGAGAAAATAATTTTTGCCCTCTGCTTCAGGACCTTTGTGCCCCATTCATAGAATAGAAATCAGTTTCTCCATATTTCCCAATGCAAGAACATTAACAAAACTGCATAAAAGGTGTCACAGATTCTATTATAAGCCTGAAGAAATGTTTCTTGGCATTCTGGGAAGACTGTCAGCGCTGAGCTGATTTTGTTGGTTTGTAGTGGAAATAAACTATTGTTTTCAGCGAATGCTGAGCATAACATTGACTATAAAATCCCCATTAAAGAGGAACTTTCAAACTGACATTTCTCTTATCAGCTCCCTGGGATCCTGTTTTGGAGAAGAGGGGTAAGAATGAAAGAGGGATAAAGAGACCTAAAACACAAACTCAGAACTGTTCGTGATTCATGCCATCACAGTCCTGCGTCTCCCAGAGCACCCAGGCTTGTATGCCTGCCTGCCTGACCCATCTTCTGTCTTCTCTGCCTCCCATAGAGAGCGATTTGAGGATCCAAGGGAGAAGCAGTGCCTCCTATTTGGTTAAAGCAATCAGTGAAATGAATGAGTAATGAGTGAGAGCGCATTAGTGCCATCGGTGCTTAATGAACTCAGTCATCTTTGCCGCATCGCCCTAATTTCCACAGCTTGCTAAACAAAAGTTTATTTATGTTCTTTAATGAAAGATAATTTCCACAGATGAGCTTTAATAAAGAGAAAAGAAGTGCAGGGGAAGCACTACAGGAAACTAATGAAGGCAAAAATGAGAAATGGAAAAAATAATGCATTTTTATTAGGGATCCTCACTAAGACACCTCACCCTCCACAAGGAGAAGTATTTCTTGACCTCAGTGTGTTCTCTCTGTGGCTTTGCAGGTGGAAACCCACAACTACAGGATCCTTCAACAATGCTCAGTGTCAGCTCTTTCTCACACTGACACTGGGCTCTCAATGGCACAAAGAAATGACTCACATTTTTAAGGGTGTATCTTACACGCTTAAGGGTGTATCGTTTGTGTAGTATAGGTAGAGGAGCCCTGTGAGTGTTCTTGGCTAATACAGAGCATCTCTGCTAAGACACAGCATGTGTTTGGGTAAGATTGGATTGTTCCTGCTGGGTAGCAAGAGATACCTGGAGGTAGAACTTGAGAGGAGGACTTGGGCTGGTTATTGAAAGAAGATAATGAGTATGGCTTTCATCCAGCACTGAGAAACCCTGAGGCACCATGTTGCAGTGGTTGTGGAAGAGAGAGAGAAAAAAATGACAAAAGAAACTGCAAAGAAGCAACTAATGGAAGGGGAAGGAAGAAGAAAGGGATCAATGTGTCAACCGCTACTCTGGGGTCGACATCAGATGTAGTCAACATGAAGGTTATATTGGAGATATCGCGATGAATAAGAGTAAAACTGCTGATTAATGTGTGTATAATAGACAATGGGGTGTGAGTACTAGACTAGAGGTTAAGACACAGTTACGGAAGTTTGTGTTTCACACCAGAGCTTTGGTCCAACCCCTGGATCTCACCTCTGATCCCAGCTTCCTACTGACACAGGCCCTCAGGTGCTACAGTGATGACTCAAGTAATTGAGTTCCTGCCAGGCATGAGGGAGACCTGAAATGCACTGCTATCTCCTGGCCCCAGTCACATAATAGCCCAAGCCATTGTGGACATTTTTCAAGGGAGCCAGTAGACCCTCCTTCTCTCTCTTTCTCTCTCTCCATCCATATGGATCCCATATGGACACCGGTTCTAATACCGGCAGCTCCATTTCCCATTCAGCTCCCCGCTTGTGGCCTGGGAAAGCAGTCGAGGACGGCCCAAAGCCTTGGTACCCTGCACCCATGTGGAAGATCTAGAACGGGCTCCAGGTCCTGGCTTTGGATTAGCTCAGCTCCCGCCATTGCTGTCACTTGGAGAATGAATCATCGGACAGAAGATCTTCCTTTCTGTCTCTCGTCCTCTCTGTATATCTGACTTTACAATAAAAATAAATACATCGTTTTTTTTAAAATCTTATGAAAAAATGGGAGAAGCAAAGCTATTGGCTACTCAAGTTAGAAGGAGTGAGGTTGGAAGATTTAAGAAAATCCATCAGAGAGATGAATTAGCCAGGCATATCCACTAGGACCAGGGTCACTTCTTAATTTTCTCTGTAGTCTGGGTACTAAAATGCAATTGTTAGAATTAGAACAAGGAATCCAAGACTTCTTCAATTTCAACTGCTTTTTGTTTCTATACTGTAAAAGTGATATTAAAAAACAAGGGAATGGCTGGAGTTTTATTAATCCAGATAACTGGTCCTTCTCAGAAGTGATTTCCAGGAATCACTAGATAAAAGCTTAGCTATTGGCCACATGTTTGGCAAAACCCTAAAAGTGTCACCTCAGAAATATGAGCAGGTGGTACTCAGAGGTTGCCCATGTCACAGTCGGTTACATTTTGTGCAAGCATACAACTACTCTAAGTACCTGAATTTGGAGTTTTAAGAGTAAGATCCATAAGTTTATTCCTGAAAAAGGTATATGGACATACTTTATTACATGTCCGGATGACTGGAAAAGGAGTATATATTCATCTCAGAAATTTTGGATGCTTAGAACTATATCAAAATATCTACATCATCTCGTTGTCACTCTTCGGCAGTAATCCCTGTTCACTGACACAGCTGTTTCATAACCTTCCACTACAGCTAACCTCAGATCCCAGATGACCCACTAAAAGACCAAGATGTTCTAAAGGAGATGGATTTGTAATTAACAGAAATTGTCCAGCCTGTGGAGAAATATCTGGGAGAAGGAAATCTTTTTTTCCTATCTCTCAGCTTGGAATAACCATTTTGTCTCCTTTGATGGAATGGACAATTTGATTAAGACAAACTGTCTACATTCAGAAGATATTTGAGATGTTGTTGAAGCAAAGGAGTCGGCTCCAGCCACAAGAGATAACGTTGACTGTTGATAGGCAATGGGTGTTGTTCTAGGACAACCGGAGCAAGATCTCCAGATAGAAGGGCCTTTGTTAGCCTCAGACCAGATTCAACAAAATGCCAAAGGGGAAGAAATTAGTTGGCAAATCACTTGCTTATCAAATCTTTTCTTATTTTAAGAATGTCACCCGAGAGGGATGGTGGTGGTGAAAAGATGGCAGGACTGGAGTCACGGAAGGCATGGGACACAGTTCCTTAAGACCTTAATATTTCGCATGGACAGAGAGTTATGCTCCACATTTCTTGTTGAAACTGACAGGAGACGAGGTCAAGGACAGCCACCCCCGCCCCTTGTTATTGGGTTTTTAGGGAGACTAAAACACTACAGATAGTTAGAAACAGATCCCCAATGTATCCAGCACTCATCAAATATTTATTCATTTTTACCAACATCTGGGTGCCAGTGACTATTTTAGTTGTTGATGTTATGATCATAGAAACACAACTCTATTCCCTGGTAGAGTTTACATGTTTGTAAAAGATGGGAACAGATAAACGCTACCTCATATAATTTTTAAAAATGATAAGCATGATTAAAGATAAATTCAAGGAACAACACAGAGGTTATGAGGGAATCTATTTTTATGCATGACAGTGAAGCCAAAGCTCTCTCTCAAGGGGTGCCTTAGAGCAGAAATTTGAATGACATTGAGGAAACTAGCCCATGGATGATTGGAAGAAAAGCAAAATAACGAAGAAAGGGTATGTGCAAAAGTGAGGGGCGAATGGGAGGCACAGGATTGACTTTTTCAAAGAAAACAGTAAGTGGGAGGCCTGTGTGGTTGGGTGAGTAAGAACAAGTGGGGCGAGAGGAAGGGCTTTGGAGATCAGAGGAGGGAGCAAAGGTCTAATCACCTCGGGAAGGCATCACCACAGTACAATATTCCTGGTGTCTTCCTGTTTATGCAGCCCTAGGGACTGACTTCCTTCTTGGATAACCCACGACCTGTAATGATCTGTGAGGATCTGGACACATTCACCGTTGCCTCTAGCCCTCAGCCTGTATTCCCTGCTCTCTTCACGGAGCTGTCGCCTCTACCTGCACACACCAGTTTCTTCGTTGCCTCTCTGCTCTTCCAGAAGCAATTCCCCAGCCCCAAATGCTTTCCTCCAAGTTGGCATGGTGACTGATAATCCTGCTGACAAGAAACGCTTTGTGCATGCTGGGTTTTTTTTGGTTCACGTGGATGATTGAACTTGCACTACATTATTTCTAGCACACAGAATACCATCTGCTCAGTAGTGGTCATGTGTGTGTATTGTTACTTTCCACAGAAGACTGGTTTTTGGTCGACACAAGCCATGCATTGATATAGTTCCTAAAGCTTAGCACAAGACCACATGGTTTGACTCTTTGGAAATTCGTAAATGATGGTGGAAGAAATGAATGACTTCCTGAATGCATGAATGGATGAATTTGGGGTTCGTTTTTCTTCAGGTCAAGGGTGCAAATGTCATAGCAAACTGGACTTCTCTTGCATTTTCATTCCACCAAGAAGATGATTTTTATCTGAACATTTTCTTTTTCTAATAGAAAACTGCAAGTGAAGTGAATGTCAAAAATGTTCTATGCATGGAAAATATAATAACTACATAATACACCTGTCAAAAGGGTGTTTAAAATAAAATGCTACCAAGCCCATATACCCGAAGAGGTTTCGTGGGGGTTGCTATTATAAAGTAGTTTTTAACACTCTGCACAGAAAACCATCACCTACGTGAAATTTTTAGAGCAGCTGTGACTTGGAGTTGGAAAATGCACTTGACATTACCAGTAAGCCATTTACAACATTTCGTGTTTCTGCACTTTGATTTGCATCCCTACCTTGTGGGCCTACTTATGAGTTCAAGACTTGGTGCAAAAGGAATGAAAGACAAAGTTTTTCTTTGATGGTTGACTTTTACTTGGAGTCAATGTCTAGGTTTAGAATGTCTAGTGTTATGAAAATCATATGTGCCTAAATATCATAGAAGAATAACAAATGATCTTCAGTGAGATTTGGTGATGGGATAAAGTCATAATGCAATAATGAAAACCAAAGAGAGGCTAAGGAAATAAACTAGAGTTATTCCTTCAGGGCTAGCTGTATTTTCAAATCCGGCTTACTCTCTCTTTTTCTCATTGTCTTCTTCACACAATTGTGTGTTGCTAATTCTCCCCACCACCCCCCCCCACACACACATCTGGATAGGGATAGGGTGGAGTTGACCAGTGCCTGAGATTACACCCGTTAGATTTAACAGATAAAAGCTGTCAGGGGAACCTGCAGTGGACATTGAGATCTTAAATATGAGCAACGCTAATCCACGCGTGGAAATTAAGTCTGGCAACTTACAGTTGGAAGGTTAAAAACATGAAGGAGCCGAGAGAGACAGAGAGAGAGAGCGGGAGAGGACAGAGAAAGAGAGAGATGGATGAGTCACGAGCAGGGGAAGCAAAAAAAGAGAGAGGATAAATTGGAGAGGAGAAGAAAGAGGTGATGCAGCTTTTAATTCACTCTCACAATAAGTCAGGCTCTATTATGGGTAGTACAAACAGAGAGTACCCAACTAGCTTACAGCGTCCTGGCACCTCGCTGGAGGACGTGTGACTACTACGGTAAATGTCTGGAGCAGACAGCTTGGATTAACGGAGACTTTGTAGGCGATAACAAAGACAGTCATCACTTCCCATAACTTTGTATCCTCTGGATTCTCTTGTTAACACTGGCATTCCTGCTTTTCTGGATTTTGAGCATTTCAGTCTGATTGTGGATCACTAAGCCAAAGTCAACAACCTGCTGATTTTCCTAAATATGTTCTCTCTCTAATTGATTACCAACACCGAAAATCCATCAAACAGGACAGAAAATGGTGATTTACAGATCTTTAAGAGTTGTGTTCTCTAAACAACTGCAAATAGTAACCACATTCTGGCTGCTGTACCATTACTAAAATGTAGCCTGGCCACTCTTGTGCCCTTCAAAGCACTTTTGCAAGACATCAAGGAAGTTATAAATCCCACAGAAATATTTTAGAAACATCAATTTATTTGTCTCTTATCTAAATTATAAGCTGGTTGATTTTCCTATGTCAAAGATTTAGCTTATTGAAGTGAACTTCCAGCATATGAAATTATGTAGAGCCTTGAGTAAGAAAGAAAAACAATCTAGTTAGAATATTTTGGACTGCTCCTAGATTTTATAATATCTCCAACCTGGAAGACTTAGTGTGAGTTTTTTTGAAAATTTCAAAGAACAGAAAATATATATTTTCTTGAAAAAGTATTCACATACTTCCACATAGATGAGATGATATAAAGAATTTAAGTACAGTGCTATTTGTAAAACCAAGCAGAAATCACAAAAACACTTATTAGTAGGGCCTGGTAGCATGGTGAATTGCAATAGGTCTTTGAATCTTGAACCGGTCTGATGTTCCAAGAATGAAACCTGGTTCATTGTAATGATTGCCACTTTTTTACATTACTGAATTTTGTCAAGGGTCTCTGTGCTCATGAAGAATATTGGGCTGCAATTTTCTTGCAATGCCTTTGAGTTTAGTACTAAGGTAATACTGGACTCTAAATGAGTAGAAGAAAGTTCACTCCTCCAGTCTGTGGGAAGAATTTCATAGTAACTTTAGTGTTCACGTTTTAAGTATTTGTCATATTCCATCCATAAAATGATCTTTCATTTCAACTGTTTTTGACAACAAATCAAGATGCTAATGGCAAGCTATCTGGGTTACTTATCACCTTTTAAGTAAGAATTAGTAGCTTATAATTTTGAATGAATTGATACATGCCATCTAAGTTGTCTGATACTAATAACTGGAAGACTTTTTTTCCTGTACATTTCTTACATTGATCATTTGTTTCCTACATATTTCATCTCAGTCTTGATAGAGACTTGTCAGCTGTATTGCTTTTCACAGCGAGTGAGCTTTGCATGTTATTGATACATTTTATTCCTTCCCTGTCTTTAATCACATTCATTTTTTCTCCATCTTCCATTTGTATTTAGTACATGCAAATTTCTACAGTTTCTGAAGGCATAAATTCTTGATTTCGGATTTAGATGTTTCTTATTTTCAACATAGGTATACAGTCCTATAAATTTCCCTGAAGCACTGCCTTAGATATATATCATACCTTTATTATAAGTCTTCAATTTTTACTTAGATTCCGACTTATTCCAAAGTATGTATTTAATTATAAATATTTGGAGGTGCTTCTTTTTTTAATATTCATTTATTTTTATTGAAAAGACAGATTTACAGAAAGGAAAAAAGAGAGGAAATCTTCCATCCACAAGTTTACTCCCCAAGTGGCCACAATGGCATGAACTGAGCTGAACCAAAGCCAGGAGTCAGGAACTTCTTCCAGATCTCCCATATGGGTGAAGGTTCCCAAGGCTTTGGGCTATCCTCGACTGCTTTCCCAGGCCATAAGCAAGGAGCTGGATGGGAAGTGGAGCAGCTCGGACATGGGAACCTGCTGCTTGCAAGTTCAGGATATAGCCACTAGGCTATTTCTCTGGGCCTGATCTCTTTAAATGACTTTTTATTTAATTTTATGACAGTCCCATATAACATATGTATATGTATATACTCTGGTATACAGAAATGCACTATACACGCTTTGTAAGGTTTGTCTTATGATTAAAAATATGGTCCAGATTGTTATATGCATTTGCTACAAATATACTTTCTATTTTCAGATGGTTAAGATGTCAAGATGTTGGATACTTTAGACTAATTACGTCTTTACTGATTTCTGCTTCTGTAGTATATCAAACACTGACAGAGAAATTTTGAAGCCTCCAACTTTAGTTTTGCAATTTTCTATTCATGTATCTATTGCTTGTCACATGTATTCTGAAGCTACATTGACAAAGGCAAGGATAAGTATGTCTAATGAACAATAAATTCAGGAGTGTATTATTTTGGTTCAAAGGCAAAATTAAAGTTTTGATTTGAAATGCATTAAAACTAATTAAGTTCACACTTCTCTCTCACCAATAAGGACATGGATTTATATATTTAAGGTGCGTTGAGTTTTTTTTTTCCCCTGTGGACAATCAATTACTATAGTTTATCTTTCTCTTAGTCATCCTGTCCTCAGTTTTTGGTCTTTCCATGTTAGCATTTTCTATGTTCGGTCTTTTTCCCATTATATAATTCTACATTGATTCTCCCAATTTTTTACAGGCTTTTGGCTTTTCAATTATTTAAAAAAAAATACTTTGTAATGCAACTGAAATCACCAGTTTCTTTTATTGCTGCTGAATTTTGACTCATAAAGTTCCTCTCACTTTATAATGACCTCCACCCAGTTTTTGTAACGGTAACTTTGAAATCCTTTTTGAAGAATCATCTCTCTCAACTGTTAGAGTTTGTGTTATGTAGGGTAGGATGGTAAAAGTTTTATCTTTTTTTCCAATGGCTATTCAGTCTTGCAGTCATTTATTTCACAGTTGTTATCTCTACCTTGGGGTAATCTCTTTGTCCTGTAGAAAGAATCCACATGCCCTTGTACTGGCTTCGCAGCTTGACCTTTCTTTCAGTCAGTGGGAATGTACATTGCTGAACTGAGATAATGCTGATTTTTAGCTGTGGAGGCATCATCATTGGGTAGGCCTAGTCCCCAAATTGCTCTTCCCTTTTAGAGTTTTTCAAGTTGTTTTTCTCTTCTAGTGCAGCATTTTCTTTAAGTGATCTGGACACACACTCAAAAGAAAAAAATGTATCCAGAGTCCTGACATCCCACCAAAGTTACACACAAATCTGTCCAATTAGTTCTTCCTAATCACAAATACTTACATTTTCCATTTCTTCAAGTCTGCATACTGGGTACGCTAAAGAATTTTAATTCCGTCTGGGTTTTAACTATCTTAAATTTATGTCTGGGTTTGTGTTTTTGATTGAGTGACAGTAAGGATAACCTGGCCTCCTCAAAGAAAGTAATGACAGTTGTCATGCCTCCTCCTTTGCCATGAGGCCTTCCTTCTGTCAAATGTCCTGAATTATCTACTGTACCTCTCAGACAGCTCTTTCATCTTCTATCCTTCTGGAACCTTCTTCACCTGCCTTCCCAGCAAACTGCAAAGTGAATTGTTCATACGTTGGTGAGTGTACACAAGACTGGCTCTTGAGTGTATGCATTGGAAGTTGGCTGAATTAGTAGCAAACCTAGAAGGAAGAAGAAGAAACAGTGTGCAACTCAATCCAGTAAGCTCAAGAAGTGGCCACTAGGATTCCAAAGTCACAAGGACGTTGACACTACTGCGTTGCATTTAACTGCATGTATTCCCTTCCCTCCTTGTGAACTGCACGTTTCCTGGGTAAGTATTGCATCAGCAGAACGATCTGACCTGCATTGTCCTTGACTGAATCTCACAGGCAACATGCAGGAGGACTGCGTCAGGAAATGGTGACAATGTGAAAATCACATTGGATGGGGTTCAGGGGATAAGGACCACAACGACAAACAGCAGTGCAGGCATTGTTCTGATGTTGTCCATGGCGTTTTCTGTATGCCTGTGACAAGTGCATTCAAAATAAAGCAAGAATTGCATAGAAAATGGGACCCAGAAGCACAAAACATAATGATTCCTTTGTTAAACATGTGCACAAAGTAAGTCAAGACTCAATCAGGGTTCCCTTAAAAATGGTTAAACCTTAAAATTGGTGGGTATTCTACAGTATTTCTGAATAATGCAAAACTACTAGAATGATTTGAAAATGGCTACCCTTTTCCTCCTTTTCACTTCTTTTCTCTCTTTCTTACACAAACTTCTCTAGAAGTTAACTTTACTTTTAGTTCCAACTGAGCCCAGTAGGGCAGAAATAAATGACACCGAAAATCAATGGTATATGTGATTATTTCCCATTTTTCATGCTGGGAATTCATTGAAAATTCTCTCTCCAAGTGTTTGTTTATACTCTTCCAAGCAAGTGAAGATTGGTATTTCCATTACTTTCAGATTATTTGAATATTGATCATGGCTTGTCTGGATTAACAACATGGTGGGAAGAATGAAAATAATACGAAGTCGCCATCAGACGTGAGTTCAAATACCAGGTAGAGTTTGATTTTCTTGTGATATCAGGTGAGCTATTCGGCCTTTCTGGGCAATGGAGGCAGTGGCATCTATTATATTAAATATCGAGATGAAGATTAAATAAGGAAATGCATGTTCTACACGGGTGTCATCCTGCTCAGTAAATAATGGGGATGTTGTGAAGTGGTTGTTTACCATCTGCATAATACTCCTATTTTTCTCTTCTGTTGAAACTCTCCCTACCCCTTTAGGGCAATATAGGCCTGTATAAATCATAAATAATTGATTGAATTAAGGGGACCAATGTGCATGTTTTGTCTAACTGGGACTATAAGCAACCCCAAAATTTGAAAGCCATTTATCAACAAGTACTTTCCATAAAGACAAACAAAACAAAAACAAAAACAAAACCTCACATCATGCCCTTAGTCTCTGTCACAGGATAGGACACAGTTGACAATCTCCAACATGGGTAGGTGTTGGTATTAGGAAAAACACTAAGAAAGCTGATTGTATTGTCTTCATTCCGAAATCTCACAGAAACTGACTGGATTGCCCACCAATTACCTATCATTTAATCCAAAGCTCCTAAACATTGACTTCTTTTTCGGTGTTGTGCATTTCACAGTAGGAGGGAAGAAACAGTTATTGAAAGCATACTAATTGCAGGCACAATATATTATGTAAAGACATTTACTTGCAATTTTTCAGTTTAAACACTAACTCTATGATGTTAATACTCTGTTAGTTCTCTTACAAGGGCAATGTACTCTTTTGAACAATCAGATGAATGGTAAATTGAGTATAGGAGCCCTGGATTGCTGAATGTCATTGCATGGAATCATTTCACTGTACTGTTCTACCCTGTTTTGTGTCGGGACTTAAAATAAAACCCAATGACCAAAGAATCCTGCGGAAATATCTAAGACAAAAGCAATGCTTCATTTTCGTCTAGTTGGGAATAGTGTGATTTGGTCCTAAGACAGAAAAACGGCTAGTAATTAGCCACACATTTAATTACAATTAACACATATGAAGATAAACATAATGATGATCTAGTTTGTCCTGTCTTCCTCTTGTTAGTGAAAGGACGCTGAATATCAAAATGTGGGCTTCAACAGCTCTTGCAGCATGTAATCAGAGCAATCCATTTTACCTTTTAGAATCTTGGTTTATTCAGCTGAAAATGAGTTGGACAATAAGATCACTCAGACACTGATGAGCTCTAAACAAATTTGAATCTTATGACAAATATTAGTCAATTATGTCTTTTGGTCACATTTGAAACCTTTCATTCAAGTTCAGAGGATTCTTCAGAATCTCTAATAAAACCTTATATATGAATAGCTAATAAACGTTAGTTTGTATCCAGAAACAAATACTAGTGCAGGAATATCACAAATGAATACATGAGCAAAATGCAATCAATGTTTCGTTGATTCAGTAAGAACCAACCCACCCAGAGAGAAACAGGAACCTAATGGTATTTGAAAATCTTCTCAGGATGATGAAAATCCCTCATGACATTAAGACAGAGGGGAAAGGAATTATATGGAAAAGATCTGAACATCTATTAATTTTTTTCTTTATATTCAAAAAATTACAAACTATAGAATAAATCCTTCTAATCCCAGTAATTTATACCTTTCCTTTGTTTCATATTTTTGAGAGAGGAAGACTTAAAAATGAGATATTATGAAATTTTACAAGTTAAGGCTTACTAAAAAGCTGTCCCCTTCCCGGCTGTGTGGTGACCACCTCGCTTCCTGTGAAGCTCCCAGAATGTCCCATAGAGAAAGCTATTATGTCTGTGCAATACAGCATTGAAATCCCTGGGACTTAGAAGGCTAAATGCTTTTGCTATTCCTTCCATAACTAGTAAATGACAGATTTAACCATTGAAATGGATTCTATCTGGATTCAGGAGCCAAGCTCTATCTGTAACGGAGCAATGGTTACGATTCTGATATTACAGAAAACAAGCTTATCACATCTCCTTCCCTCAGCAATATGCCATCCAGCCTGTAGCCTGAACCATCCTTGTTTCTGATCTATAAAATCAAGCAAGTTTGTATTATTTGGTAACTAAGTGGGAAAATGAAATACTATTTAGAAATTGATTTGATCAGTGTAATTTACCATGGATAGATTTAATGTATAGAAAAGTTAAAGAACAGTTTAGATTCATAAAAATTGACATTTTTCTCAAGTGATATTAAAAGCCCAGTAAGTTGATGCCCCCAAGACTTATCAAGGCAGGGTTTTTTTTTTTTTCCTGGCTTGTATGTTGCAATTTATCCCTAAAGTTTTTTAATCCCTTTATCCAAAGTTCTTGCCCAGTCTTCCCAGCAAAGAAAGAGAAATGGTGATCATTTATACAACACAAACAAGGAGGGCGTAGAGACAGAAATTTCCCAAAGACATTCATGTCATTCAGGGATTACTTTAAAATAAAATGGATACATGCTGATAATAATGATTTCAGACCATGGAAATTAGTGAGAATCCAGAAAAGAAAGTCAATCAACATTTGCAATTTCTCCTTGGTCACCAGGCACTGTGTACACATTTTTGTTTCTTTATTTAATCTATATTTAAAGGGTAAAATTACACACAGGGAGAGACTAAGCCTCCACCTATAGTGCCACTGAGGTGCCAATTCAGTCCCAGCGGCTCTACTTCCCATCCAGCTCCCTGCTAATGGCTTGGGAAACCAGCAGAGGATGGTCCAAATCCTTGGACCACTGCACCATCTGTAAAACCCCAAAGAAGCTCCTGGCTCCTGGCTCCTGGCTCTTGGCTTCTGGCACCTGGCTACAGACCAGCCCAGCTCCTGCTGTTGGCAACCATTTGGGGAGTGAACCAGCAGACGGAAGATTCTTTCTGTTTCTCCTGTTCTCTCTGTAACTCTACCATTCAAATAAACTTTTTTTTTCCAAAATGAATCTTTAAAAAGTCAGTTTCAATGAACCAGATAAACCTAGTCTTCTTCTTCTCTTCTTCCTCCTAATACTGAAACATTCGAATTTATTATCACTAATTTTGAAATACTTTTTTCCCCCAAATGTTTATCACTTTGACTAGGAAAAGCAACGTGTGCTTTCAATGAAGATGTGCTTAGCTTTATGTCATGTAAATGGCCACTCTTACTCCACTCTTACTCAATTGTATGGCAAGAACGGTGCCATACACTTTCAGAACTGTCTTCTAATCCTGACCCCTTTCTCATAGTAGCATTCTCATATGAGGTATGTTCATAGTTCAAGTTTAGAAACTGAAATATTAGATTTAAAAAGTCTGAATCTGGAAATGGAAAAAAATGCCATTGAAGGAACAAAAGATCAAAAGAATGAGGTGAGCCTCAGTCACTCCACTTCCACTGCAGCTTCCTGCTACTGTATACCCCGGGAGGCCACAGGTGATGACTCAAGCCTTTGGGTCTCTTGTTTCCCACAGGGGAGACTGGAATGGAGATTCTGGCTCGTGGCATGGCACAGCCCTATTGTATGCATCTGTGGAGTGAACCAATAGAAGAAAAATTCTCTCTCTTTCTTCTCCTCCTCTTTCTCCTGTCTTCTCCCCCTCATTCCTTTCAAATAAAAATAACCTAAAATAAATTGAAATTGTGATTCTCATTACCCAAACTGAAAGTAAGAAGTTCCTAGTGTTTTCTTTAGAGGCATTTGGGGTCGGAAATGTATCCTTAACAGAATGACAAACCTTGTTATCTGGTTACTGAGAGTACTGGCGAATGAGTGGCACTGCTAGTGTCTAATTCCAAAATGACGTTGTTAGTTAGAGCAAACTTCCTGGACGTGGTCAGCATTTTACAACACCACCAGAGCTGTGAATAGTATTTCCTCAATGTTTCTAATGAAGCAACTAAGAAAAAAAAAATGTCAAACATTTCAGATCCCCGATTAAAACAAAAATTCTCATTCATGCTCTTTCTCTTTAATCTCTTTCTCTTCTTAAATGAAAGATGTGTTCATTTATTTGAAAAGCATACTGACAAGCAGAGAGAGAATCTTTCTTTCACTGGTTCACTCCCCGAGTGGCCATAATGGTTAAGGCTGGATCAGGCCAAAGCTTAGATTCTGGAACACCATCCAGGTCTCCAGCATGGGTGGCCAAGATCCAAGTACTGGAGCCTTCCTCTGCTTCTCCCCCTGTGTTGGCAAGCAGCTGGATTGGAAGTGAATTGACAAGGCTTCGAACTAGCCCTGTCCTATGGGCTGTAGCAGTTGCAACTGTTGGCTTAACTGGTTGTGTCAAAGCACCTCGCCCTGTGATTTTTCAAATGTGGCACCAACACAACGTTCTAAGGATTTTATTCTTGTATTTTAGCCTGTTGACATCACAGCAAAAAGTTTCAAGTGCCCTCTAAAAGATCAAACAAATGCTGGAATCATTCTTTTAATATTGAACTGATTGATAAACACTGAGTACAAATAACATCATTCCATGCAATTCGTATGATGCTTAATTATAAAGAGTTAGAAGAATGAATAGGCAGATAAGGACAGGTGCTTGGTGGGATGAGACAAGACTTTTAAAAGTATACAAGATGCACCTACACTGTGGAATACTACTCAGCTATTTAAAAAATGAAATACAATGCTTTGTGACCAAATGGGCCAAACTAGAGACCATTATGCTAAAGCAAATGAGCCAATCCCCAAAGGTCAGATATCATATGTTTGCTCTAATATAAGAGAATTTGATGTCAAATCTAGGGATATTACATGTGAATCTTATTCTATGTCCCTTCATACTTACCTGTACCTTTTGTAACAGGATCAACAGGATCTTGCAATGTAATACATTAATACATTAATCAACCATAAGAGGCTGATTGTTTGTAATCACCTGAGATGATCAATGTCCCTTTCATTATTGTTATTGTTACTGCCTATAAAGATCTAATCCTCATTGTACATACATTAGGGCTCTAGGATACGAAAATGAACTCACAATGAAGTGAATGACTCACAGTCTCCTACATGATTGGGACACACTCAAGCGGCAGCATGACAGACTTGGGAAAATTTACGAGAGACGCACACTGTGAAACTGGAGGGGAGGGGAGGGAACTTGGGGAAGGGGGAAGGGAGAGCCCAGTGCCAAGTAAATTGTATCAAAAAATACAATTTAAAAAAAAGTATGCAAGATGCTTGCTTCTGCCCCAAAGTTTTCTTGCTTTATTATGAGCATAGCAAGAAGGTAGTCGACTTCCCCCTTCCCAGCTTTCAGCTTACTTTGAGAACAGAAAGATGTTCCCAATCACACCATTCTGCTAGCTTTTTGTTTTAAGCAGGCTAGGTTCTTCTGTAGCTTTTGTCCCTCCTCTCTAGTGATTGTTAGATGCTGGTCTCTCTCTCTTTTTTTTTCCAACCTCCAAAATTGTGCTCGGAAGATTGCACTTCAATCAAATTTCTGGGTCTTTCTTCAATGACTGCTGTGGTAGGATATTTGTGACTTAATGAATGAATCTTCCTTTATTCACTCATCTGTCCCTATAAAAAAATTGTTCTTTCACGAAACACAAGAATGACACCCTTGAATATTGAACAGAGAGTAAGGTCTAAAAAATAGACCGAGAAACCTTGGAATGAAACTGGGGTCTTGAATCACAGCTCTGTTTTTCCATTTTGAAAAAGTGTTTTCTTGTAGAGGGGGAGGGAAAAAAATCTAGTCTGTCAACAAGACTGGGTTTTAAATTACCAGATATACAAAGGATCTTCCAAAAATTAATCAAAATGCAAGTACTGAAAAAAATGGTGCATGCATGGACTTCAAAAACGTTTTATATCAAAAGAAGCATCTTTTCATTTCATTTTGCAGAGCCAATGTGGTGTCTCAGTGAGCTAGGTTGTCACCTAGGCTAACACCTTGTATAACCACTGGTTCAAGTCCCAGGGGCCCCATTTTCAGTATGGATTCCTGCTAATGATCCTGAGAAAGCAGAAGAAGACTGCCTGAATGCTGGGATCCCTGCCATCTACATGGGAGATCCAGGCAGCCTAGCCAGCCCATGGGAGACCCCAACAGCCTAGACCGCTCATGGGAGACCCAGGCAGCCTAGCCAGCCCATGGGAGACTCCAACAGCCTAGACCGCTCATGGGAGACCCAGGCAGCCTAGCCAGCCCATGGGAGACCCCAACAGCCTAGACCGCTCATGGGAGACCCAGGCAGCCTAGCCAGCCCATGGGAGACCCCAACAGCCTAGACCGCTCATGGGAGATCCAGGCAGCCTAGCCAGCCCATGGGAGACCCCAGCAGCCTAGACCAGTCATGGGAGAGCCAGGCAGTCTTGACCAGCGCATGAGAGAACCCAGCAACCTTGATCCAGGCTGCCTTGAGCAACACCAGCTATTGCAGTAATTTGGGGACTGCACCAGTGAATGGAATGTCTCTGTATCTGTGTCTATCCCTCTGCGTGTAGATGTGCCTTTTAAACAAATAGTCTTTTTCCAAAAAACTCATTTTCCATAAACATTAAAAATTGCTCCCTCTGTAATCTGAAGAAAATGAATCTCCCTCTCTGCCTGTTTTCTGATTCATAAAATAAGCATATGAATGCTTACCTATATTAGTGCAATAGATATTAGTGAGTGTAAGAAAAATGAAGCACCCTGCAAAACATAACATACAAAAGATTCAGTAGTATTGTTGTTGAGTCAAATGAAGCAAAGAAGCTAAGTCAAAATTCTATGTAAAAGGAAAAGAAGAAAAATCATCATGAAGAAAGAAATTTGGGGGCCAGAATTGTGGCATGCCAGGTAAAGCCACTGCCTATATGCTGGCATCCATACGGGCACCAGTTCAAATCCTGGCTGCTCTACATCCTATCCAGATCTCCATTAGAGTACCTGAGAAAGGAGTCGAAGATAGCACATGTGCCTGGAATGCTGCCTCTCCGTGGAGATCTGGAAGAAGTTCTTGATTCTTGCCTCTTGCTTGGTGCAGTCCTGGGCTATTGTGGTCATCTAGGGAGTGAGCCCGTGAACGGAAGGTTTCTCTCTTTCTGTCTCCCCCACTCTTTCTTGCCCTTTCCCTCTTTATCTCTCTCTTTCTGTAACTCTGCCTTTCAAATATATATATAAAGAAGGAAAGTTGGGCAAGCGTCACTCACCATTTTATTAAGGATACATTTTTCTACTACAGTATATGAAGAATTTATTTTAAAGGATTAACTGATATACAGAGGAATAGGAGAGCATTTTCTTCCCTGAACGTGTTTGGATTTTTACTTCCCCAAAGGAACAATTGCACCTGGAGGTATATTATTCCCTTGCTTTGTTACACAGCACAATGGAACCAGCTTCTCACAGACCTGGAGAACTGTTGTGGTTTGACTCCAGCATGACCCCATGTCTGTCATTTTTCCCTGCTTGGAATGTGTTGCCATTTAGATACCGAGAAATAAAATTCCCTTTCTAGATGCAGGTAATATCAAACAGTGAATCATCAACCAATTTCCTCTCAAAGAAGCTCATTGTTTGAAACATCTTGTTTTTCTCCAATGAAAAGACAATTATTGCGTTACCCGTGATTCATCAATTCTTAGCTTGTCATTAATACAGAAGTTTAAAAATGAAGCTGACAGGAAAAGAGTGCCCAATCATTCATGTGGAGCCTGAAAACGCTGCATAATTTGATCACTCTGCTGTTTTCAGTAGAAGTTGAAGCCAAATGATCAACTGAAATCTATTCAGTACAAGTTTTTTTTGTCAAGCTTGGATGTTTTGAATCTAGCATTGTAGGTATTGACCTTACACTGTGACTGAATAGTGATAACAGTTTATTTGTCATTTGATATGCATTTTTATCTGATCTTAATAGAAAATTGCTATTTGAGTGTGCCGAGAGAAATATGTATTAATTTTTAGCAAAGGTGATACAATGTTTTATAACATTTCATGCCATCACCATAACTATATATTAAAACTGACTTTCAATTCTTCTCTGATGTAAGGGATGTATACCCATTGTCTCTAAACTTTTACTCCTTACAATAATTAAAAATAAGGAAAAAAATTACTCCTTGGATAGAGGTCATGCATGAAATGTTTATTAAAGGTAAACAGTTGTAAATGAGGTGATTTGTACTGAAACGTTAAAGCAAAGTCTATTTCTTAAAAGATATTAAGTAGTACCTAAGTATTTGAATAGCCTAACACATTTATCCTTTTAAGAAACTGACAGCCAAATAGCTTGCATCATTCCTTAATCTCTTTAGACAGATTTGTATTCAGTGCTACCCTGGAAGACAGGCACAGGGATGGTACGATTGGCTTAATCAAACTCAACATCTGACGGCTCCAGGTGAGACTCCAGACCTCTGGTCGTGGAGTCTGTTCTGTTTTTACATCATTGGTAACTATTTGTTATTAAGAATCCCGAGTTTAACTAAAACGTGCTTACTTTGTTTTATCTATCTATCTATTTATTTATTTATTTATTTATTTATTTATTTATTTATTAGAAAGGCAGGGTTACAGAGAGAAGGAGACAGAGAAAGGAAGATCTTCCATCTGCTGGTTCACTCCCCAAGTGGCCACAATGGCCAGGGCTGAGCTGAACTGAAGGCAGGATCCAGAAACTTCCTCCGGGTCTCCCAATCCAGTACAGGGACCCAAGGTTTTAGGCCATCCTTGACTGTTTTCCCAGGCCACAAGCAGGGAGCTAGAAGGGAAGTGGAGCAGCTCAGACACAAATAGGCACCCACATGCAATCCCAACACCTGCAAGACGAGAACTTTAGCCACTAGGCTACCACACCAGTTTCTTTATTTGAAAGCCGGAATGACAGACACAGGGGGCGACAAATGTCCCATCTGCTAGTTGACCCCCAAATGGCCAGCATAGCCAGAAACTTGACTCTCCATCCAAGTTTCCCAAGTGGTGGCAGGATAAACTTCAACACTCGGGCTGCCTTCCACCACTTCCCCAGATGCATCAGCACGAAGCTGGTTGGAAGGATTTAAACTGATGTTCTGATACAGGATGCTGGCATTACAGGCAGCAGCTTAGCCCATGGTACTACAACACAGTTCCTTTTCATTTTCTTATTTAATTTTTTTGGTTTTTCTTTTAAAGATTCATTGAAAGAAAGAGAAATAAATACAGTTTAGATATGCAGTACCACCTATTCCTGAGTTATGCTTGATGAGAATACCCCTTCTTTCACCTGTGACCATGTATCAACATGGTCCCAAGAAGAGTATGTTGCAACAGAAGCCAGGTAGTTCTAAAACACGTGCATTTCAGAAAGGAAATGAAAATACTATGTGGCTTTCGATTTATTGCTCTAGAATATTTCTGATGAGTCCAAAGAAATCAAGTGGTCCCAAAGACGAGAGAAAGTCATTGTCGGGAGTGATGTCATAATGTCAATTACTTTTTCTTTACAAAGGAGAAACCAACTGGCAGGAGAGCCAGTATGAATGTCCTACTCTCAGAACTTGAACTTGATGTCTGAGGTCTTCTTCTATCACAATGTGAGGAGGTCTCAAGTTATGCTTTCACTTCTGAAAACTTTTTAAAGATTTCTCAACAGGAAAGCACCAGGACATCTGTAGGAGAGTGTGGGTTCCTTATTTAATAAGATCCTGAGTAGAAAATCAACCATTTGTTGAAAATATGCTCTGAATGTTCTCTGCCTGTCTAAGTGCTGACCCTTTGAGACACTGCCTTACAAACCATACTAGTTCTTGGGGATCTCATCAGAAGGAAAAAAAATCATCCCCTGCATTTTGATCAAAAACAGCTGTTATTGAACATTGTTCAGTAGTCACAGCCAACCCCCGTGAATTACGAATGTGAGGCAAGCCGGACACAGGATTTTGAAACTGAAAGGAGAGCAGCAAGTTCTTGGGTGCCTGCATCCATGGGTCACACAAAGCTGTGATCTGTTTTCTGGCAATGCTGCTTCTTCCTTGGCTTTTGAACCTCACCTGTTTGACTGAATTCTTCCCTTCTTCTTCAACTGTATTATATTAACTCTTCCCTTGGTGATCCCTTTAAGCATTATTTGCCTTCCTTTTTTTTTCTCCTCCTTTTTTTATGACTATGCCAAGAGTGCCTGTGGTCCTCTGGTTAAGCCTGATGAAGGGCTGATTAAATCTTGCTGTGCCTTGAGAGTAATTAAAATGACAGGGAAGGCAATGCCTAAGGAAGAATTGACAACCCAGCTTTCAGCTTTCTCTATGTCACCCACTCAGTCAATCCCACAGGGTAATGTTGGAGGCATCTGTTAAGGTAGCATCAAAATGTACCACATACCAAACTTGGTGTCACCTGCTTCAGATACATATTCCTATTGTATTTAAGTTACATAACTCCTTCAGCTGGGTAAAGAGGCAGAACTTTAAAGAGCTGTTCAAAGCTACGGAGCAGAAATGAGCTAGGTCTTTCCTGGCCAAGCTGTTTCTCTCACCCACTCATCTGATGAGGTTCGTGTCATACCTCATCAAATGTGTACGGGAAACTACAGAGACCACGCCTTCCTACAGCATTATAGCAGCAGCCCAGCCTGCTGAAGAATGAGTTGTACTGAGCCATTGTTTCCATTTGGTCGCCAAGAAAAAAGCTCCTTTCCCTGAAAATTGAAAAGCTCAGATACCTTCTCTTTGCACCCAGGCATCTATTCAATGCAAAATGTTTTGGGGAGTCAAACATGAATCTTCTCTTAAGAAGAATATATATATATTTTTTTCATTTGAATTGTTACTAAGCCAAACTATGACAGATCACAGATTGCACACACCCTCACGTGAAAAGTCAGAGAAGTGACAGCTCCCCAGAGCCGAGAGGTTTCTCTCAGCTCTTTTGGAAAGGTGAGCACTCCCTCCCTTGTCTCCCACACAGGAACATACATCTTCCAAAGATGCAGGAGAGCTATTATATTCAGATTGCATCTTTGTTTATTCACTCAGTTCTGACAGCCAACATCTATTCTAGAGCCAGAGAAAAAAATGTTCAAATGATTGATGTTGCATTTCCTATTGAAAGCACAGATCACATCATCTCTTAAGATCTTCAAATCCTGTTTCCATCCCCAACACAGACAATGCATTAAAATGTCAAAAACATTCTTTGGTTTAAATATTCATTCAATTTTTTACTTGTAAAGCTCTCTGTTTGGAAGAGCCTCGAGTCCTTGATAATAAAGTAAGTTGAGGAAAAGGAAAGAAAGGGACGAAGAGAGAGGAGAAAAGTATCAATATCTTCTTAGAATTGTATCTATAGGGGTCCAGCACGGTAGCCTAGTGGCTAAAGTCCTCATCTTGCCCGTGCTGGGATCCCATATGGGTGCTGGTTTATATCCCAGCTTCTCTACTTCCCCAACCAGCTCCCTGCTTGTGGCCTGGGAAAGCAGTCAAGGATGACCCAAAGCCTTGGGACCCTTCACCCGTGTGGGAGACCTGGAAGAAGCTCCTGGTTTCTGGCTCCAGATTGGCTCAGCTCTGGTCATTGCAGCCACCTGGGGAGTGAATCAGCAGGCAGAATATCTTCAGTCTGTCTCTCTGTAAGTCTGACTTTGCAATAAAAATAAATAAATCTTTTTAAAAATCACATGGAGGAAATTGCAGGTTCCATGGTCTGACCGTGGAATGCAAGTGTCAGTGCTGGACCTCCTCAGTGGCTTAGCTGGAGCAGTGGACAGCATATCCAGATGCATATGGAGCATACAGTGGTACAGTGGAATCTGCAGAGAGCACCTGGTACCATAACAGAGGACGGAGGACAGAACAAATTGATTATCTACCCCAGCCAAGACTTGGCAGTGAATACCTGGGCAAATGGAGACTCCAAGGCAGACTATGTCAGTCAATGGAGTCTAGAGAGATTTCATCATGATTGGAGTGGCAAGATTGGCCATAATACAGAACTATTGAACTGCCAAAACCACTAGAACAGGACCCTCAGATCATGCCCCACGTGGTTGGGTGGCTAGGTGTAGCTTCTCCCCTATCTCTGCCATCCCCCAAGATACAGGAAGGAAAAAAAGAGAATGTCAAAACAATGATCTCACTCACTTTCCTGACCCTTCACGCCCTAATCAAATATGCAAAAATTATCAAAATTAAATTTGTACAATTTTTTAAATTAATCAATTTTTCTCCTGAATAAATGAAATCCGGAAAAAAAAATCACATTATAAAATTCATGATGTCTGATTCCTACATAGTAATTAATACAAAAGTAATTAAAACAAAACAAAGAAAATTAAAGATACTGACTAGCTTTACTGTTAATGAAAGTCACATGTTTTTGTTTTTGAGGCTTGCAGTAGTATGGGCCCATGGAATAGGTTAAAATATTTTGGGAATATTCATCTTGAATGTTTTGATAGCAATTTTTATTAACTGAATAGAGCAATATGTTTCTGACATACAAGAAGCAGGAGCTAATATTGTTACCACCCCCCCCCCAAAAAAAGAAGTTCTGGATTCAGGATCTGTCTCTGTTACTTGCCAAAATGGGTTTGAGCAAAATGTATAATCTAAGTTTCTCCATATCTATAATACAGGGGTGATGATACTGATACTAATACCAATACTAATACTAATACGCTTGTGGGTAATACTTGTGATTATACAAGTATTCCATAGAGCAGTAAACAACACGTCAGGGGTCCTGGTTCGAGTCCTGGCTTTGGGCTTCAGATTCAGCTTCTTCCCAAGCAAAAGGTGATGTCTCTAGTACTTGTATCCCTGCCTCAGGTAAGGGATTCCTATTGAGTTCCTGGACCCTGTCTTGGGCCTGACGGACCTGCTGCCATGAGACGTGGCAAAGTGAATCCATGGAAAGGTTTCTTTCTCAGTTTCTCTGCCATTCAAATAAAAATGAAAATGAACAAATAAAAATGAGAACAAGGGGCCCGGCGGCGTGGCCTCGCGGCTAAAGTCCTCGCCTCGCCTTGAAAGCCCCGGGATCCCATATGGGCGCCGGTTCTTACCCCGGCAGCTCCACTTCCCATCCAGTTCCCTGCTTGTGGCCTGGGAAAGCAGTTGAGGACGGCCCAATGCATTGGGACACTGCACCTGCGTGGGAGACCCGGAGGAGGTTCCAGGTTCCCAGCTTCGGATCGGCGCGCATCGGCCCGTTGCGGCTCACTTGGGGAGTGAATCATCGGATGGAAGATCTTCCTCTCTGTCTCTCCTCCTCTGTGTATATCTGGCTGTAATAAAATGAATAAATCTTTTTAAAAAAATGAGAACAAGAAGATGGTTAAGAATCAGATCTGTAAAAGACAAATGCAACAAACTGAAGGGTTCATTACAAGTAGCTTAGTGGCTAAATCCTTGCCTTGCATGCACCAAGATCCCATATGGGCGCTGGTTCTAGTACCAGCAGCCCTGCTTCCCTTCCAGTTCCCTACTTGTGACCTGGAAAAGCAGTCAAGGATTGTCCAAACCCTTGGCACCCTGTACCTGCGTGGGAGACCCAGAAGAAGCTCCTAACTTTAGCTTTGAATCAGCTCAGTTGTGGCCATTGTGGCCCCTTGGGGAGTGGAACAGTATATGGAAAATCTTTCCCCCTGTGTCTCCTTCTCTCTGTAACTCTGCCTTTCCAATAAAAATAAATAGTCCTTTAAAAATTTCCAAAAACTGTATCAATGTGTGCAAAATTTCAGTAACTTCTACTTGTTTTGTCACAAATATATATATATATATATATATATATATATATATATATATATATATACATTTTTTATTGTAAAGACAGATGTACAGAGAGGAGAGACAGAGAGGAAGATCTTCTGTCTGATGATTCACTCCCCAAGTGACCGCAACGGCCGGTGCTGTGCCAATCCAAAGCCAGGAGCCAGGAACTTCCTCCAGGTCTTCCACACAGGTGCAGGGTCCCAAGGTTTTGGGCTTCCTTGACTTCTTTCCCAGGTAACAAGCAGGGAGCTGGATGGGAAGTGAAGCTGCTGGGATTAGAATTGGTGCCCATATGGGATCCAGTGTGTTCAAGGCAGGGGCTGTAACCACTAGGCCATGGCGCCGGGCCCCACAAATATATTTTTAAAACAGATAAAACTAGGTACAGATGCAGTTATAGATATTCACATACAGTTCTATGGACATGTAGACACCAACCTAAGTTGGGGAGAGAGGCAGCATTACAACAGATGCATGGCTGCCTCACATTCCTGTCTTCAGTCCAACTCCTACTTTTAGCATTGAGAATGTCTTCCCTGTTTATCTGAACCATGTGGGAGTAAATGAATAGCACCACCACCTGTCTGATAAACACGTCACTTCCACACGGCTTTCACAAAATAGAGCCATCAGAAAATGACCCTGAAGCATCTAATGTATTTCAGTCGAGTTTTTCAAATTGCTCCAATGTGATTGAGCTGTGGAGAAAGATTCAACTTACCCCAGATCCTCAAATCCTCTTCATGTTGTTTTTGTTTTTAATTTTTAAAAATGCATCCAGAAAATAACATTCTAGAAAACTGGTTCCAAATGCCCTCTTCTCTGTTCAAATCCCCACAGATCTGTGCCAATGGTAGCATTTCTCCGGTATTGCCATAGCAACTCCACACAGTGCCAGACCTAATCTGCAAACAACTCACTGTGATCAGACTCCCTCCCAGTCAGCAACCTCTCTCAGCTCCCGACTAACTCCTAGGAAAAACTTGGAATGCTGTTTCTTCCCACTGTATCTTTTGTCCTTCCTTGCAGCCAATTCTGGTCCCAGTCAAACCCAAATAACTCAACTCCCCTCCATTCTTTCACCTTTTAGTCCTCATGTCTTGATTTAGGCTGTCTGGTGAGTCCAGAAAGCTCCATCAAATCCACATAATAATATCAGCAATTATGAATCGTGGGTTGACTACGCTGTTGCACCTATAACTGAATGAGTGTGTCCAATCGCTATCTTACGTACTTTAACTGTCATTGACTCAATTGCACATTTGAAACGATGGACTCATCTAAGACATTTGTCCAAATTTATACAACTTCATTTGAAAGAGTTGTTGGACTCCAGAGTACCTAGTATAATTAGCATCCAAATATTTCTTGTTCAGTTATCAAATGTATGAAATGTTTTCCAAAGTTCCAATCATAAGTGGCTTTTCACTCTTCTAAACCCTTTTTTAAATAAGATTTATTTATTTTTATTGTAAAAGCAGATTTACAGAGAGGAACAGAGACAGAGAGGAAGATCTTTCTTCCGATGATTCATTCCGCAAGTGACCGCAACACAGGCAGAGCTGAGCCAATCTAAAACCAGGAGCCTGGACTCCCACGTGGGTGCAGGGTCCCTAGTCTTTGGGCCATCCGTTACTGCTTTCCAGGCCATAAGCAGGAAGCTGGATGGAAAGTGGGGCTGCTGGGACTAGAACTGGCACCCACATGGGATCCCAGAGTGTTCAAGGCGAGGACTTTAGCCATTAGGCCATCACACCGGGCCCTAAGCTAAAATATTGTTTTACATGTTTACCCCACCATTGATTATGTAATTTCTTCATGCAAACTCTTCTTTTACTTTTTTTTTTTGCACTCACTATTTGAATGATAAGGACTGTGCTAGCACTTGATATTAAAAAAAAAGTGTTGCTTTCAAAAAACAATGCAATGTAGTTATGGGAATACAAAGCCAATATATAATTAGATAAGTAGTATAATGAAGCCAAAACGGCATATTATGAGATTAATAAACTGAGGTCATAATTAGGAGGGGGATTTAATGGGTTTATTCAGAGTTAGCCTTGATAAGGAAGTAACATGTTAACTCAGACATTAAGATTAATCCATATTAGCCAACAAAATAAGGAGAATGTGAAGAAGTAACACTGGAATCACTAGAAAAACCATAAACAACATTTTTTTGTAAGATTCACTGATTATATGCCCGGTGCTGTGGCCTAGCACCTAAAGTCCTCGCCTTGAATGCACCAGGATCCCATATGGATGCCGGTTCTAATCCCGGAAGCTCCACTTCCCATCGAGCTCCCTGCTTGTGGCCTGGGAAAGCAACTGAGGACGGCCCAAAGCCTTGGGACCCTGCACCCGTGTGGGAGTCCCTGGCTCCTGGCTTCGGATTGGCATAGCACCGGCCGTTGCAGTCACTTGGGGAGTAAATCATCAGATGAAAATATTCCTCTCCGTCTCTCCTCCTCTCTGTATATCTGACTTTGTAATGAAAATAAAATAAATCTTTAAAAAAAGAGAGAGATTCACTGACTATTTGAAAGTGAGAGTTCCAGAGATCTAGAGAGATCTTCCATCTGTTGATTCATATTCTAAAGGGTTACAACAGCCAGGGGTGTGGCACAAGCAAAGGTTCGGTGTGTCTGTGACATGAATGACAGAGCCCCAATGTTTGGGCCATCCTCTGCTGCTTTCCCAGACCTGAAAAAACAAATGCAGGAAACTCAACTGGAAGTGGAGCGATCTGAAAAAAACCAATGGTCATAGGGAACACTTAAATCCCTGTGCCACAGCTCAGATCCCTGTGGGCAACAATTTAGAAGACATAAAAAAAAAAAAAAAAAAAAAAGACCTTGTGATTTCAAAAATCCAAACAAGGTCATACAAGGACATGATACAGAAATATGACATCATCTGCCTTGATGTTGCGGAGAAGTGCGTTAAGCCACCACCTGCATCCTTTATTAGTGCTAAATGATATCTCAACAGGTGCACTTCTGGTCCAGCTCTCTGCTAATGCCCTTGGAAAGCAACAGGAGATGGAGCAAGTTCTTGTGCCTCCAACAACCACATAGTGAAAGACCCTCACCAAAAAGCATGAGCTTTAACAGCAGCAACGCCATTATGCAAGGCTTAGAACTAAGAATAACAGGATCTCTGGGAAGGAAGCGGACAAGGACAGGGCAAGCTTGCCTCATATCCGTGGCCAAACATCTGGCCCCCAAATAAGGCAGAAATATTAGGAAAGAGAGCTAACTCAGCGCCAACTCAGCTGTTATCAGAGATAGGGAACCAACTCAAGGCTAAACTAGTCATTATTAAAAATCCCCGGTACTAAAATAAAATTGTCATCATCATGACCCTGGCCTTATAGGAGTCCACCAATCAGAGTCCTGTAACTATGCTTCTTGCTTCTGTAATTGCGCTTCTGCTCCTGAACCCCATAAAAACCCCCAGACCCCAACCTAGGGCGCGCAAGTCTTCCAAGAGACTTTGTTGCCCCAGGTACCTGTGTATCTGAATAAACCTCTTGCTGTTTGCATCCGTACAAGTGGTCTCGTTGTTCCTTGGGAGGGGCCTCTCCAAAGGAGGGACACCCATATCGGGGGTCTTTCATTTGGGGGCTCGTCCGGGATCAGAGACCCCTGCCCAAGGACCACCGACCCACCTCCGGGAGGTAAGCTGGCCAGCGCTTGAAATTTGTTTATGTCCTTGTCTTTGTGTTTGTGTTGAAATCTCGCGCTTGCGTTTGTACGACCCGGCCGTGTCGCTTTGTACTTGGCGGACCCGTGGAGGAGCCGACGGGCTCGGACTCCCGACCGCAACCCTGGAAGACGTTCCGGGGACATTTGGAGTCAGGTTTCTGGCTCATTTGAATTTTGTGAACCTGACCCGAATAGGACTCTTTGGGGCTCCCCCACTGTCTGAAGGGTACACGGTTCGTTTGGGAGACGAGAGATCCGGACTCTCATCACGATCTCCATTTGAGTTTTTGCTTTCGGTTTGGCACCGAAGCCGCGCTGCGAAGTTGTTTTGTTTCAGTGCCGGCCTATTGTTTGTGGTTTTTGTGTTCAGTGTTTTGTCTGTCGAGATAATGGGACAATCTATTACCACCCCACTTAGCCTTACTTTACAGCATTGGCGAGATGTCCAGGACATGGCTAACAATCAGTCAGTAGATGTCCGCAAGAAAAAATGGATTACCCTTTGCTCCTCAGAGTGGCCAACCTTCAACGTTGGCTGGCCAAGAGATGGAACCTTTAATCCTAACATTATTTCACAGGTCAAACACAAAGTGATGGATCCTGGTCCTCATGGTCATCCAGACCAAGTGGCCTATATAATTACCTGGGAGGCCCTCATTCATGCTCCACCTCTGTGGGTCAGGCCTTTTATTACTCTTAAACCACCCTCTACCCCCATCCCCTCTGCTCCTCCTCCCCTTCCAACCCTTGGGCGCCCCTCTCAGTCTTCACTCTACCCAACTCTTGTCAAACCCACACAGATTCAAAATGCAAAGGAAAAATCACCCAAAGTTAAGGTCTTACCCCCAGGAGAAGATCTAGTAATGGACCTGCTGGCTGAGGAACCCCCACCATATCGAGATCAACAAGCGGCAGAAGCTGAACCGGAAGAGACCCCAGCCGCCGATCCTGCACCTTCCCCGATGGCAGGGCGGCTACGAGGGCGTCGGGAACAACCTCCTGACTCCACTTCCCGTGCCCTCCCCCTGCGGGCCGGTCCCAATGATCGGCTCCAGTACTGGCCGTTTTCTGCCTCTGATTTATACAATTGGAAACATAACAATCCCCCCTTTAGCAAGGATCCCTCTATGCTAACCTCTTTGATTGAGTCTATTTTAGTGACACACCAACCCACTTGGGATGATTGTCAACAGTTACTACAGACATTATTGACGACCGAGGAAAAACAACGGGTTTTCCTGGAGGCCAGGAAAAATGTTCTAGGAGACAATGGCCGCCCCACCCAATTACCCAATGAGATTGATGCAGCCTTTCCTTTGGAGCGGCCCAATTGGGATTTCACTACGGATGAAGGTAGGAACCACCTGCGTCTCTATCGCCAGTTGCTCATAGCGGGTCTCCATGGGGCGGCACGGCGCCCCACCAATTTGGCTCAGATCAAGCAGGTAGTACAGGGGTCCGAGGAAACTCCCTCGGCATTTCTTGAGCGGCTAAAAGAGGCCTACCGTATATACACCCCATATAACCCAGAAGATCCAGGGCAAGCCACCAATGTGGCCATGTCCTTCATCTGGCAATCAGCTCCAGACATTAGAAAGAAACTTGAGAGACTTGATAATCTCAGAGAAAGCTCTATTCAGGATTTACTTAAAGAGGCAGAACGTATCTTTAATAAGCGTGAAACTCAGGAAGAAAGAGATGAGAGACTTAAAAAGGAAGCAGAAGAACGTGATGAAAGGTTGAGACGTGAAGCTGAAGAGAGAGAGAATGTCAGAGATCGCAAAAGAAACAAGGAAATAAGTAGGCTATTAGCCACCATAGTGACAGGACAAACTCAGGAGAGACGAGGAGGGGATCGGAGGAGCCCCCAAGTAGATAAAGATCAATGTGCCTATTGCAAGGAAAGAGGACATTGGGCCAGAGATTGCCCTAAGAACCCAAAGAGATTTAAAAGACCAGGGCACCCAGCTTCCATACTGACTCTAGAAGATTAGAGAGGTCAGGGCCAGGAGCCCCCCCCTGAGCCCAGGATAACTCTTAACGTTGGGGGGCAACCTGTCACCTTCCTGGTGGATACCGGGGCACAGCACTCGGTGTTGACCCATGCGCCGGGACCTTTGAGCGACAGATCGGCTTGGGTCCAAGGAGCGACCGGAGGAAAAAGATACCATTGGACGACTGACCGAAGAGTGCAGCTGGCGACTGGTAAAGTGACTCATTCTTTTCTACATGTTCCTGATTGCCCCTATCCATTATTGGGACGGGATTTGCTTACCAAATTAAGGGCGCATATACATTTTGAGAGTAATAGGATTCGAATAACTGATCCAAAGGGAGCGCCTCTCCAGGTCCTCACCCTCCAATTAGAAGACGAATACAGGTTATATGAGATTCTGGGGCCAAATAATACAGAGATAAAAAATTTAAACTTAGATTCTTGGATAAAGAGATTTCCTATGGTTTGGGCGGAAATCGGAGGGATAGGCCTTGCACTCCGGCAGCCGCCTCTGATCATTGAACTGAAAGCCACTGCGACTCCGGTCTCTATAAAGCAGTACCCAATGTCCCAAGAGGCTTATCAGGGTATCAGACCACATATCAAGAGACTTCTGGATCAAGGCATTTTGGTTCCTTGCCGATCACCTTGGAATACCCCGCTTCTTCCAGTAAAGAAGCCGGGAACAGAGGACTATAGACCTGTACAAGATTTAAGGGAAGTTAATAAAAGAGTGGAAGATATTCATCCCACTGTGCCTAATCCCTATAACTTACTTAGCACACTTCCGCCTACACATATTTGGTATACAGTTTTAGATTTGAAGGATGCCTTCTTTTGTCTCAGACTTAGTCCCCAAAGCCAATCTTTGTTTGCTTTTGAATGGAAGGACCCGGATTTGGGACTCTCAGGTCAACTGACCTGGACCAGGCTGCCTCAAGGCTTCAAAAATAGTCCCACATTATTTGATGAGGCTCTCCATCGGGACCTCGCAGATTTCAGAGTCCAGAATCCAACTCTAATACTTCTACAGTATGTGGATGACCTCCTGTTGGCAGCAACCACCGAAACAGATTGTCGACAGGGCACTGAGTCCCTGTTACAAACTTTGGGACAATTAGGCTACAAAGCCTCTGCAAAGAAAGCACAGCTCTGCCAAACCCAGGTCACATATCTAGGATATCAGTTAAAAGATGGACAGAGGTGGTTGACTGCCGCCCGCAAGCAGGCGGTGACCAACATACCCGCCCCAAGGAATTCTCGTCAACTACGAGAGTTCCTGGGGACCGCGGGTTTCTGCCGCCTATGGATTCCTGGGTTTGCTGAAATGGCAGCCCCTCTTTACCCCCTTACAAAGCAGGGAGCAACGTTTAACTGGGGGTCTGAGCAGCAACAGGCTTTTGATGATATCAAGCAGGCTCTTCTGACTTCTCCTGCTTTGGGCCTTCCCGATGTCACGAAGCCCTTTGAATTGTTTGTGGATGAAAAGCAGGGCTACGCAAAGGGAGTCCTGACCCGAAGATTGGGGCCCTGGAGGCGACCTGTAGCCTACCTCTCTAAGAAACTGGATACTGTTGCCTCTGGCTGGCCACCTTGTTTGCGGATGGTGGCAGCTATAGCCGTTTTAACTAAGGATGCTGGCAAATTAACTTTGGGACAATCATTGACTATCTTGGCGCCTCATGCAGTTGAAGCCCTAATCAAACAACCACCAGACCGCTGGCTCTCCAATGCCCGTATGACCCATTATCAAGCTATGCTCCTTGACACGGACCGGATACACTTTGGACCCGTTGCTGCCTTAAACCCAGCAACTCTGCTTCCCCAACCGGAAGATATAGAGCAGCATGACTGCCTACAGATCCTCGCAGAAGTACACGGGACACGACCAGACCTAACGGATCAGCCCCTCCAAGACGCGGACTTCACCTGGTATACGGACGGGAGCAGCTTCATAGATAATGGAGAACGGAAAGCCGGAGCAGCAGTAACCACAGAGACCGAGGTAATCTGGGCTAAGGCCCTTCCATCCGGGACCTCAGCCCAGAAGGCTGAACTCATCGCCTTAACCCAGGCGCTCCAAATGGCAAAAGGTAAGAGGCTTAACGTTTATACTAATAGCCGTTATGCTTTCGCCACGGCACATGTTCATGGAGAAATATACCGAAGGCGAGGGTTACTGACTTCAGAGGGCAAAGACATTAAAAATAAGTCTGAGATCTTGGCTTTACTTAAGGCCCTGTTTTTGCCTCGAAAATTGAATATCATCCATTGCTTAGGACACCAAAAAGGACAGAGCCCAGAAGCTCGGGGCAATCGACTGGCAGACACTGCTGCCCGGGAAGTGGCTCTAGAGAACAAAGCTCCGCCCCGAGCTCTTTCTCTAACCACCCAGGAAGTGCGGTCCACCCTGGATACCTCTTTTGAGTATGGCTTTGGAGATATAAGAATCTTACAAGAATTAGGGGCACAACATGATGCTGAAAAAGGACATTGGGTATTTCATGGTAAACCTGTAATGCCCCAAAAGCAAACTCGTGAATTAATTACCTGCTTACATAAATTAACCCATCTCAGCAGTAGAAAAATGAAAATCCTTCTGGATAGAGAAGAGAGTCCTTATTTCCTACTAGGGAAAAATAAAATCTTACAAACTGTAGTGGATGAATGTACGGCGTGTGCACAAGTTAATGCGGGGAAAACCAAAGTAGGACAAGGAACTCGAGTGCGAGGACACCGCCCTGGGACTCACTGGGAAATTGATTTCACCGAGGTAAAGCCTGGACAATATGGTTATAAATATCTTCTAGTATTTGTGGATAACTTCTCAGGATGGGTAGAGGCTTTCCCCACTAAGCACGAGACTGCAAACGTTGTGACCAAGAAACTGTTAGAAGAAATCTTCCCAAGGTATGGTATGCCTCAGGTATTAGGAACAGATAATGGGCCTGCTTTTGTTTCTCAGATAAGTCAATCAGTGTCCAAGTTACTGGGGATTGATTGGAAATTACATTGTGCTTACCGACCCCAGAGTTCAGGACAGGTAGAACGAATGAATAGAACCATCAAGGAGACTTTGACCAAATTCACGCTTGCAACTGGCTCTAGAGACTGGGTGCTCCTCCTTCCGGTAGCCCTTTACCGAATTAGAAATACTCCAGGACTACATGGTCTCACTCCTTTTGAAATCTTGTACGGCGCACCTCCGTCCCCCGTTAGTCTTTCTAGTTCAAATTTAATCCCTTATTTTGCCAATAATCCTTCTTTAAAAGCTCATTTGCAGGCCTTACAACTTGTACAGCGGAAAATCTGGAAACCACTTGCAGCTGCCTACAAGGACCAGACGGATCAACCAGTGGTACCCCACCCTTTCCAGATAGGAGACTCTGTGTGGGTCCGCAGACACCAGACTAAGAACCTGGAACCTCGGTGGAAGGGTCCTTACACCGTCCTTTTGACCACACCAACAGCACTCAAAGTAGACGGCATCTCATCTTGGATCCACGCCTCCCACGTCAAGGCTGCCCACTCTTCAGAAGAAAAAAGCAACGCCACGACAACATGGAAAGTCCAACGCACTCAAAATCCTCTAAAGATAAGATTAACCCGTGGGGCTCCCTGATTATTATAGGAGTGATGTTAAATTCTAGCTTAGTTCACAGCAGTCCCCATATCTCCCGATCAATGGCTTGGGAAGTTCTCTCTCAAACTGGAGATGTTGTGTGGTCAACCTCCCAAATAGCCCCCCCTGGGACCTGGTGGCCTGATTTAACCCCTGATGTGTGTGATTTAGTTGCCGGTCTTAATAATTGGGACATCCCCTCAATAGATCCTGCAAAAGAAAGACCTAAATGTGTCCCTAAGTCCAAGTATGGCTTATGTCCATGCCATCGGGCACCTTATAAGATACCAGGATGCTCCCATCCCCGCTTTCGAGTAGAGCTGCAAAAACTTCCATTTTATGTATGTCCAGGAACTGGAAGAGATAAAACGCAGATACACACTTGTGGGGGGCTAGATGCCTATTTTTGTGCTGCATGGGGTTGTGAGACATCTGGGACAGTCTATTGGAAACCCAGCAAAAAGGATTGGATACAAGTCAGCCGGAGTAAGCATACTCCGACCAGCTCAGGACCCGGTACTTGTTTCTTTAACCCTGGAAAAAAATGGTGGAAAGGTGGAGATTGTGAAGATTTCTCTTGTAATCCACTTAACATTTCCTTTACCCCTGAAGGAAGAAAAATAAGTGATCTGCCAGAATGGATTAAGGGAAGGACATGGGGTCTGAGATTTTATATGTCCGGAACAGATCAAGGATTCATTTTCACTCTCAGATTACGTCTGGACCAGGGCCCCTCAAAACCTATTGGTCCCAACCCTGTCCTTCCTAGACAGAGAAAACCCTCTTTATTGGCACCCCAAGTCCCACAAGTTCGTAATATGTTCCAAAATGTTACCACATTATCTCCGCAGATCAGTAACCGCGTTGTGACAACCACAACAGGGGACAGATTATTCGATTTATTGCAAGGAGCCTATTCAACCCTTAATCTCACAGACCCAGATCGGACTCAAGACTGTTGGCTATGTTTGATCTCTAGACCTCCCTATTATGAAGGAACCGCCATTATAGGAAATTATACTAATCACACCTCTACACCCATCAATTGTACTACTGTTCCCCAACATAAATTAACTCTGTCTGAAGTATCCGGACAAGGTCTTTGTATAGGAACTATTCCCACGACACATCAGGCATTATGCAGTCAAATCAAAACATTAACTAAAGAAAATTATAATTTAATGGCTCCCAATGGAACCTATTGGGCATGCAATACTGGATTGACTCCATGCATCTCTTCTGTGATACTTAATTTGACTTCTGATTATTGTGTTTTAATAGAATTATGGCCTAAGATTATTTATCATGGTTCCGAATATATTTTTGACCATTTTGAGAATAGATTTCGAACCAAGAGAGAACCAGTGTCCCTCACTCTGGCTTTGTTACTCGGAGGCATAACTGTAGGAGGGATTGCGACAGGAATAGGGACAGGAACCACCGCTCTCATACAAACTGGTCAATTTAAACAGCTCCAAAATGCTATGCACAATGATATAAAAACATTAGAAGAATCAGTTAGTGCCCTTGAAAAGTCTTTAACCTCTCTCTCAGAAGTAGTACTGCAAAATAGAAGAGGATTAGATATTCTATTCTTACAACAGGGAGGACTATGTGTGGCACTCCAAGAAGAATGCTGCTTTTATGCAGATCATACGGGATTAGTGCGAGATAACATGGCTAAACTCAGAGAAAGGCTCAAACAAAGACAACACCTACTAGAGTCAGAACGGGGTTGGTTCGAGAATTGGTTTAACCGATCACCTTGGTTCACTACCCTAGTAACCTCAATAATGGGACCCCTAATTATTTTTCTCCTAATTTTGTTTTTTGGACCCTGTATTTACAAGAAATTAGTTGCATTTGTTAATAACAGATTCGCACTTATTCAGACTTTAGTAGTAACCTTACATTCTGCACCATACCAGATCGCCCGATCCCGGTACCGTACAATCCAACAAGATGATCCAGATATCCTAGAAATAGAAACCACTACCATCTAGCCGAATAAAAGATTTCATTCGGAGTTAGAAGAAAAAGGGGGGGAATGAAAGACCCTCACCAAAAAGCATGAGCTTTAACAGCAGCAACGCCATTATGCAAGGCTTAGAACTAAGAATAACAGGATCTCTGGGAAGGAAGCGGACAAGGACAGGGCAAGCTTGCCTCATATCCGTGGCCAAACATCTGGCCCCCAAATAAGGCAGAAATATTAGGAAAGAGAGCTAACTCAGCGCCAACTCAGCTGTTATCAGAGATAGGGAACCAACTCAAGGCTAAACTAGTCATTATTAAAAATCCCCGGTACTAAAATAAAATTGTCATCATCATGACCCTGGCCTTATAGGAGTCCACCAATCAGAGTCCTGTAACTATGCTTCTTGCTTCTGTAATTGCGCTTCTGCTCCTGAACCCCATAAAAACCCCCAGACCCCAACCTAGGGCGCGCAAGTCTTCCAAGAGACTTTGTTGCCCCAGGTACCTGTGTATCTGAATAAACCTCTTGCTGTTTGCATCCGTACAAGTGGTCTCGTTGTTCCTTGGGAGGGGCCTCTCCAAAGGAGGGACACCCATATCGGGGGTCTTTCAATAGGACACTCAGCGGAGTTGCCAGATCCTGCCTGGAGCCTGGCCCAGCCTCATCCGTGGAACAAATGCACAGACGAAGATCTACGTGTCTCTGAGTTTCTGCGTCCCTCTCGGTCATTCTACCTTTAAAATCAGCAAAAGACATCTCTTTTAAAGAAGATTAGGGACACTGCCTATTTAAATAGAAGCCCACAGGGCTTTGTAGTGCAGGACTGCTGTGAGAACGCACTAGGGAGCCCACCAGGGAGAATTTCTCAGCCAGTGTGTGAAGGACACAGAACAGATAAACCAGCACAGAGTTCTGATAAGTTCACATCTTGCTTGAAAACAAGTCACTCACAGCATTTAAATCAGCAATTGCTGTGGCTCAATTTTGAATGACTATTTGTCCTTCTAGAAGGTAAACATACTTTCTAGTTAGCATACCTCTGCCTGCCTCTTTTCTCTTTATTATATTTTAACTCTATAGCCCTTAATTCTTTGAAGGGATTATTTATTTGATGCCTATTTTCTGAGATGCAGAATGCATTAATGAATGCCTGTCTCTTGAATAACATGTGTTTATTACCATAACAACACCATTTTCTTTCATAATTTTTAAAATTTCATTTGGTGACACAGTTTCATAGGCTCTGGGATTCCCCCAACCCTGCACCCCATATTGAATTCCTCCATATTGTCACAGTAGTCCAGTTCATAACCAGTCATGATTCCTTCATTGTGGGCATGGACCATGCGGAGAGTCCAGCATCTTATTGTCCAGATATATTCAACAGTTTCATTGGGAGACCATCCTTGATCTGAAAGTAGAGCTGGCAGAATATCATCCCCTCCAATGAGATGTCACTACACAACTTCAACAACAGGAAGAAACATGGAAATTACCAACATGATGGAGTTAATTAACATGGTACTGAGTGACCAATGTGTTAGAAAATGCAAGTTCTTAACCACGTCCTGTAAGTACTTCCTTGACATCTCAATTTTAATATATACCTTTTATAATTTTACTGGCTCTACTAGAGAAAGCCTATAAGCAAAATTCTATACATTTTTTTATTTCAGTTTTGCCGACTTGAACTCTTGCTATTCCTGCCAGCTGAAGAGAACCAGCTGTGAACAGCAGACATTTGGTGCCATGATTGCCTTGACAGTTAGAATAAAAGAACCACCAAGGCTTTCATTCTAAGCCTTCAGGTGATATAAATTTCAGGAGTGAAGTTTAGCATTTCCTTCACATCAATTTGTCACAACCTCTGCTAATCTGATGTCTGCAAAGACTCACCTTGTAGCAGCTTGCACATTGCAGGACCAACCTTTCCGAAATGACTCAACAAAATTGAGTTGGTAGCAAGTTAGATGTTTTGCAGAATGGTAAAGAAAAAAAAGGAAAAAACTGTCTTTCCTCCATTGTAATTCCCCAGTGTGGACTGACACATCTTCCTAGGATGGGCAGGAAAACTCATTGACAGTTCACTGTGGAGTTTCCATCAGGCGGCAGTAGTCCTATGGAGGAAGCTTGGGATGCCACACCAGGGCTGGAGTGGAGGCTCTACAATCCATGCACAGTCAGGGACAGGGCTATTATTTCTGCAACATCCATTTAAAATAGCCGTGCAGAGTTAACAGAAGAAGAGTAGAAGAGCTTAAGACAGAGCAGTCTTCCATCCTCTGGTTCATTGAATGGCTGCGATGGCCAGAATCAGGCCAAGCAAAAGCCAGGCGTACCGAGCTTTAACCCAAGCACATGCCATCACCAATGCTTTCCCAGGCGCCTTAGTGGGGAGTAGGATCAAAAGTGAAGTGATGGAAATTAGAACCAGTGCCGTAGGTTACCAGTTCCACAGGTGACACTTTATGCCAAATCACTGGCCCTGAGAAGTTTTCCCAGTGTAGGAGAATTTCGCAAAACATAAAACCAAAGGAAATGTGAGCCAGAAATTTAATATTTGCACAGAACTATTAAGTTTGTGCCCAAAACAACTGAGTAAATATTTAGCACATGAGCACAGGTACATAGAGTTGTTTTAATAATCTTTTTAATTCACCCTACTTTCAAAACTATTCTTTATATTTTTAATCATTGTTACCTTCACTCTTTTGAAGTTTTTAATAAGGATAATTTGCATTTAATTACAAAAATACTGAGACTTTCAAATACCTGAATATCTTCTCTTATTGTAGTGATTCAATGTATAAGATTAAATATATAAGACAGAGAAGAGTACATACTCATTTTGTATTTTTGCCTCTAAATATTTTATCATTGAGTCATAACACAAAAAGTCTTAATTCCAAATCAAAGTATGATAGATTTTATTAAAAACATTTTCTGACATTAATTGGTATGAGTCATATATTTTATTTTTCTCCTTTGATTCTTTGATGTAATATAGCTCCTAATATCACTGAGAAGAGCATGTTTAATTTTGGCCTTTTCAGCTTTTTACATTTTATTTTTGATGATGTTTACATAGTTGATTAGGGTAGGAAGGGTCGAGGATCGGGGGACAGCGTGCGAGATCATTGTTTACACATTTTCTTTCTCTTATTCCTGCATCAGGAGGGGATACAAGGGGAGAGCCCACGCCCAGCCTTCCAACTGCCTCAGCACCCATGGATGGGGAACAGCCACCTGATGTCATCCCAGGGGCCCTGTTGTGGAGGTTGATCTGAGGTTTCTACTTAGCTGATCTCAATAGTTCTGAGATGCTGTGGACATCACGGTACCGAGGATGAGCAAATCCTCCCAAGGTCAATTGACTGGCAGAGTTTACTTCTGAGTCTCCATTTGCCCAGAAATTTGCTGTCATGGCTTACTGGGACAGCTAATCAATTTGTTCTGCCCTCCTTCCTCTGGCTTCTAACACATGGCTGAGCAATGGCGCCAAGCCTCCAGATCCTGAGCCCCACTGCTCAAGACCCTGTGCCAGGGACAGTCTGACTCTAGTCTTTTGGTCTTGTTTCTATAATTGATATATTGAGAATTTGCTTAATATTTTTTTCAACGTTTTGAAGAATTTGTTCTTGACGGATAATTATTGGCAATCTAATTACCAGCATTTTTTGTCTTATGAACATTGTACCATGTTACTAATTTACATTCTGGAAGTATCTTAAGGTGGTCAATCAAGAATCTAGGTTCTTACCTAAAGCAAGTGTGGTTTAGAAATATAATCACACTATTTACGAACTGTCCAATCTGACTGAGGTAACTTACCCTAGTGCCTTTCTGTAAGAAAAGGGATAACAGAGTACCCACCTCATAATACTGTGGGTATTATTATAGTTCCTACCAAGTGGTTTGCAGAGTTTGTGGCAACTAATAAGCATTCAATACCTGTGTAAGCAGCTTCACAGAATAAGGAATGCATTAAATTTTAAAGACTTGATAGCATTTGCCGGTAATGACAGCATCATGATTCTGGAGTCCCTAATTTTCTGAACTCTCTTCATCACAGTAGCCTCTCATTCAAGCCTCTTCGCTCCTTTTGTCTTTTGTGATATTTAATTAACATTAGTTCCCGTGTCAAGTACTTCGGTGAGATTTAAAACACAAATCGGTGAGTTGTAGATATTTTTTTTTAATTAGCTGCTTAATCCTCTCAGAATCAATGGCTGTATTCCCCTTCTATTTCTTCATGCTTTGTCGTTCTTTCTACCCTCGTTTTCTTCCTCTGTGAACACACACGATCCTCATCACGTCTCTCTTGGCAGGGTGACTGTAGGCACGCAATGAGATCATGCAGAGTCTCTGTTTATCTCACCGGCATATCCCTACTGGCAGATAGTGCTACGTGTGTGTGTGTTCATGTGTGTGTGTGTCTAAAATATCTCTTGAATTAGTAATTCAAGAGCACTTCTTGAGTGAGCCCTGGGAATTTCCTCCCAGCCTCCAAGCTCTACATGTAGCAGCGATCCAATCTTGTGGCAAGATTGAAGAGCTCGCTGAACTTCTCCAACGATTACGTGATAAAAATGATTGAAGCCCGTTGCCAACATAAAAGTGCCTGGTGCACAGCCATTAATAATACTGAGCAGTGCCCATTATAGAAAACCTGCAGCTTTTATGCTTCCATAATTTTAGTCATGCTATCATCCTCTCAAGGAAGAAGAATCGCTCCCAACACAAATTCTACCAGCTCTCTACTTTCCAATAAAAAGAACCTGGCAACTGATGAAAGTAATAGTGGGTCCCGTCCACTGGCCCCAGAGGCTGGCAGGGGACATGGATGGAGAACATTGCCAGATACAAATTACTGCATGCGTGGCTATCAACCCTCTGATGAAATGATCCCCCCAAAACAGGGAGGGCAAAAGAAGTGCTTCTCCTTCAATAAATAGCCACTTCTGAAAAGGCAATCATTGATAATAAAGGAAAAAAAATGACAAGAGTATTTAGAGAAAATGATCAAAACAGACATCTGGGAGCGAGTTGCTTCTGCTTTCCACAACATTCACTCCCATGGCTTGCTTCCGAGAGAACCTTCAGGAAATATCTCGTACAATCTCAAAGCCTCTGCTTTCTCTTTGGATGAGACTTGTCAGAAGGACTCCACTTCCTGCCCAGATGATAGGAAATTACTGTTTATCATCCTGCATGGCTGTGTGCAAAAATTTTAAATTAAAATGTAATTTGTAGGGCTCGTAGTAAATATGGGAACATTTATGGTCTCCATAAAGCACAAGTCAGCCTCTATAAACCGCCTAAAATGGCGATAGAAAAGCTACTGAGATGAATATTTTAGTTATATTTAGCATGCTGAGAAAGTGCCCTGTGAGTAAATCATCCATAACAGTAAGCAAAAAATGCTTGAATATAAAGATGTACAAAGAAAAAAAAAAAAACAAGAAAAAAACAAAACAACGTGAGGAAGGACAGACCATGGGTTGGCAGGAACTCATTCTCTTGGGTGACACCTGGCTGTGGGTCAGGGTACCTGAACTTGAGGGAATGAAGTCTTGTCCAAAGAGAAGGACTTTCCGGTAACCCCCGAGGCATCGTCTGAGAGGATGGACCGCTCACTGCTTTGCTCAGCCGCTGCAAGTCATAGCTGTTCAGACTTGACCTACTGCCTATGGTCCTTCCCCTCCAGCTAACAGCAAGGATGGCAACAGTCAGGAGTCAGGCCAGACTGTTGTCTCGGGGGGAGTCCAGCTTCAACAGGTGCTATGGGGTTTGTCCGGAAGAAGACAGAGAGAGGAAATGCCATTAAAAAGAAAGTCTTTTGTATTCTCCCCTAGTCACTGGTCTTGCAGCAGAACTGCTTTTTGTTAAAGATTTTGGCTACATTTTCTTTGAAACAGAACATTAGCTAACTAATGCTTCTTCCTTTTATGACTTAGTGTAAAGTCTTGATACCAATATATAAAGTTTTCCTGCTTTCAAAAAACATTGGAAATTCTCATGATTGTATGAAAAGGGACATGACCAATGTGACCTGTGACGTGTTGAAACTGGCTGCTTGTGCACTTTTAAAAAAATTATTTTTATTGGAAAAGCAGGTTTTCCTTACAGGGAAAGGAGAGAGAGAGACAGAGAGAGAGAGATCTTCGATCTGCTTGTTCACCTCCCAAATGGCCACTGTTGCCCAACTCCAGGCAAGTCTTCAACCAGGAGTTTCTTCCAGTTCTCCCATGTGGGTGACAGGGGTCTCAGGATTTGGGCCACCCAACACTGCTTTCCCAGGCAGTAGGCAGGGAGCTGGATTGGAAGCAGAGCAGCTTGGACATGAACTGGTATTCATATGGGATGCTGGAACCACAGGGCAGAGGATTCACTGATATGCCAACACACTGGCATCTGCCTATTCCTTTTGTAAGCTACCCTAGTCCTTTCTAAATTGAGTATTCAGTGATTTTCAAAAAGTGTCCTGGACTTCATAGTGAAACCAGGGTACATCCAGATTTCTGATCCCATGAGAACATGTTTCCTTTGTATGTAATTCTGTCACTCTCACCCAAGATTATGGTGGAATTCCTTGTCTTTGGTGAGACCTGGATTGAAAGTTGTGCATTGTTTGAGAGGGAGGACTATTACTGAAAGACGAGCTGGGATCTTCCAGTCTCTTCTCTCTGAGCAGTGGGAACAATATCCGTGAACTCTCCTGTGATGTTAGTAGATTTGCGTTTCTCCTTAACTATACAAGGACTATGCAAGGTGCTACCCAAGTGCAGATTTCACTTGTGGAATTACCTGATGAAATCCAAAAGGATGAGGGCTGGAACCAGCTCAATGGAAACCACACATAATGTAGGTGCCTGACTCCCCCTGTTGATAAAGACATGTAAATCTGGAAATCGAGTTTACTAGATTGAGCACCAAGTACTTATTTTTCTTTTTCGTACTTTGAATTGGTGCGTGCCCTGTGTTGCTGTTTTTACCAACACACCAGATGGCCTGGGCCTTTGCATACGTTCAGTGTCAAGTGGCCAAGTGCCTTGTGTCGCATCATGCCTGAGGACGGGGCTGAAGGGGAACCCTCCAGCGTGCACAATGCTGCTGTGGACCAGCCTGTGGTGAAGTCTCAGCATCACCACGAGCCCCTGGCAGCAGGTGGCTTCCCCACTTGGCTGCAAGCAAGTCAGTCCACAGAGGCGGGCACTGCCACCTGCTAGAGACACAGAGGTGAATTCGTTAGTCATGATTTGCAAACACCAGACCAGCTGAAGTGAGTTGGCCCCGTGGGGTCCCCTAGGTCCTCTCTAGAAACAAACTACCAAGGCCTCTTCTTTCCTTCAGATCTTTGTCCTCCAGTCTCACTTATGACAAAAAGGCAGTTAAAGCCTTTAAACTCTGTTTGCTCCCTAGTTTTATTGTTGGCAGAAAACTGTGTGCAGTTTATCAACATTATCTCATATTGGCAGCTTCCAGACAGTGAAATGATAGTTATTGGGGCCAGTAAGAGAAGACTCCACACTCTGCCTGATGCAGAATTTATGGAGTGTGGTAATGTAAGGTCCTGGAAACGACAGATCGTCTCATTAGAGGGAACGACAGCCCAGTACCCCCGAGACAGAGCAATTCCAAGTGTTCACAGGCATCACATACAACGGGGCTTCTGAGGCTTGTTAGAAACGATGGTAACAGGGAACAGCGTGGTGGTATACTTGGCTAATCCTCTGTCTGTGACATCAGCATCCTATATGGGCACCAGTTTGAGTCCTGGCTGTTCTACTTCTGATCTAGCTTCCTACTAATGGCCTGGGAAAGCAGTGGTTACAAGACATGGGGTCCCTTTTCCCGTGTGGGAGACCTGGAAGATTGTGTTGGCTTCCAGATTTGGATCAGCCCAGATCTGTCCATTGAGGCCACTTGGGGGGTGAACTAGTAGATGGAAGATATCTCTGGCTCTTCCCCAATTCTATTTTCACATCTCAGATTTTCAAGTGAAGCAGATAGGTCTTTACGGAAAGAAATTATACTGATTAAGCTATAAAATATTTATAGGATGCATCTTTGCTGTGTTAATGCAAACAGGTTATCCTCATCCTAGAAAACTCCTGAGGCAATCTGCGTTCCAGTCTCGGGAAAACTGATAACTTTGTTCTTATACCTCCCTTTATTTCCTCACTGTGCAACTATTCTGCCCCACCCCACAACGTCCACAGGATATTGTTTCCAGGACCCCCATAAATACCAAAATCCTCACATGCTCAAGTCTTTTGCATAATATGGTGCAGTATTTGCATATAACCCAGGTACTCAGAGGTTCCAATCACCTCTAGAGTCCTTAAAAGACCTAATACAACGTAAATGCTTGTGGAGAGTTGTTCTGTTGTATTGCTCAAGGAATAATGACAAGAAAAGAAATATCCCCTTGTTCATACAGATGTAATGTTGGGCATTTTCTATCCATGTTTGTTTGGATATGGATGCAAAAGTCTCTCTCTCTCTCTCTCTCTCTCTCTCTCTCTCTCTCTCTCTCTGTCTCTCTCATACATGTGGCTGGACAGGGATCCCGGGATCCCCAGGGGCAGGCTCACAGGAGGAGAACTCTCTGGAGATGGGCTGCCTGGGATGATAAGAGGAACTATCTCACAGGAACTAAACGAGCCTCCTGGCTCAGCTGAAGTCCACCCTCCAACAGACGCTGTGTGGTTGGGGGTGGGGAAGCTCTGGAGCATGAAATGCATTTCCGTGTTGGTCTCACCTTGCAGCAATGTGTCGGAGCTTCCCTCCGACGGTAACAGTCCTCCCCATGGAGGATGGGTGGACGGGTTGCTCCAGTAACTCATAGGCCAGGAGGATTTCATTTGCCCTGGGAGAGCAATTCTCAAGGAGTGCAGAATCGATAGAACCCGCTCATCTGAGAGCACACCAACTCTCAGGGGTCTCCCCAGACCTGCTGAGTGAGAAATCCTGGGACTGGAGCCCAGAAATCCAAGTCAACAAACTTCCAGAATGTAAAAACAGGAACAGCCTCCTCTCTGTCTCCCTTAGCACAAGATGCCTTTATCCTTTATCAAAAGGCATTCGCTGACTTAAGGGAGTGATTGAGATGGCTTTATAAGGTTTGAATGTCCTCATTCAAGAGGTCATTTGTTTCACCAATAGCTAAGAATTTGGAGTGATTTGAGTAGGGGAATTCCAGGTCATGGCAGAGTGTAATCACCTCATATATGTAACCCCTAGACCACTTAGAGACCACCTGACCATCATCAATTCACTCAAGAGCATAGCATCACTGACCAATCAGAGGAATATCATGAGCTCCACCAGTTTGGGAGTTCTGCAACAATACCTCCCTCTAACATGGGATATTGTTTGGCAATGATTGTGCCTTGAGAACCACTCGGCAAAGCCTGTTGCCTGGCGAGGTATGTAGGTAAGAGCACTTTGAAGTCATTATTCACAGTAGCTGTAGAAAAGTGCATGGGTCCAGTGAAGAAGACAACATTGATCAGATCTTAGGAAAATTGTGGGCTACAATCCTGGTGTGGAAGGCTGTGAGTTAGATGAAGACAATGCATTTCTAGCTGGAGCAGGAGAATTCCAATATTTCAGAAGGTGATAGCTCATTGGAAGAAAGGATTGATGAGTAGCATGGCGCGTACATGGAGAACAGGTGATATTAGAGTTCAAGATGAAGTTCACAGGTAGGTCAGGGTGCAGGAGGTATTAATAATATCTAATCATAGTGACAGTTCATATTCACAGAGTATTTAGTATGCGCCCAACCCTTTCTGAATAATTTCTTCCATGTTATCTTAATTAGTCTTCATATAAATTCAGTATATGGATGTAGTTTTAAAAAATTGAGCCTTAAAAGTAGATTCCAAAGCCTTGGCATCATGCTATAGTAAGTAGAGCCTCCACCTGCAGCACCCCTGGGGGTGCTGGTTCAAGTTTGGTCCATCTCTGATCCAGCTCCCTGCTTGTGGCCTGAGAAAACAGCAGAGGACGGCTCAAGTCCTTATACCCACATGAATGACTTAGAAGCAGCTCCTGGCTCATGGCTTCAGACCAGCACAGCCGAGCAGCTGGGGCCATCCTGTGAGTCAACCAGTAAATAGAATTCAGTCCCTCTGTCTTCCCTCCTCTTTGTGTAACGCTGCTTTTCAAATATAAATAAATAAATCATAAAGTTTTTTTAAAGTAACTTCCAGGAAAGCAGTGTGAGTCATTTAGCAAGGCTTTGATTGAAGGTTTTTTTTTTTTTCTTTTCTGACTACAAATCCCCCCACCACTCCATTCTGACTTGGCACAGACTTCTGATTTCTTGTCTTAACTGCTATAAGAAAGCACTTATGTATTAATTGGGGACATGATATAACTGCACTTCTACTGTATGTGGGTAATTTCGGATATCTTGTGCAGAATGGGTTAGAGAGCATTAGCACTTCATGCAGTGTGAACAGTTAGGCAGAAATTCTCATAAAAGAAAGAAAGAAAAAAATGAAGTGGCTGGTGAGATGGGTAACAATGGCTACAGAGATGTCATGTCCACACGACTTAGTGGTTAATAATAAAGATGGAGGAGATTTTTTTTTTCAACAGCAATCAGGATTTATTATTGATGAGGTTAAGAAGAACAGAACAGCAGAGATTCTCACGAGTGAAGGGTTTGCCACTTGTCCAAGGGACCACACTTGGGGATGTATGTGACCCTATAGTCATCAGGGATGAGCCGCTTCTCAGCCACCATGCCTTCAAATTCATCTGCATTAAACTTGGTAAAGCCCCACTTCTTTGCAATGTGGATCTTCTGGAGACCAGGGAACTTGAACTTGGTCCTGCGTAGGGTCTCAACCTACGCAGCTTGGTGGGGATGGCTATGATGACTTCATTTATCTGGCTGCTGTGCCTTGGGACTTTCCAAAAGCCCCCCACACGCCTGTCTTCAGCCTAGATGAGGAACAGAGAAAGGAAGGGCTACTGTAGAGAGGAGAAAGTTTAATTCAGAGCATCTTTTAAGAGTCTTTCACTGTATGATGGGTTCTAGTCACTGAGTTGGGAAGAGTCGGGGATCAGAAATGCACATTTTTGGAGCAATGAAACTTTTTTTATACTCCTAGGACATAGAAATATGTTGTTGATCTACAGAGGGTTATAGTCATCCAGAGGATCCAGACTGGTAATAAAATTCAGGGAAGTATGGACAAAACATAATGGACATGCAATTGCCTAGAAAAAAAATCCCAAAATAGCATGGCCAACTTTTACAAGTTAGGAAAGGGTAGATTGAGCAGGATGAAACAGAATAAGGCACAAAAGGGGGAAAGTTAAAAAAGAAGAAGGGAGATCAGTGGAGGGAGAAGGTGTTTGTGCATTTAGCACGTTCAAGGTAGCTATGGGCAAAGATGCCATAGTAAGAACGATCATCAAAGCATGAATCCATTAGTTTATTATCTCAATTTCCCTACAGAGGAAAGATGTTTGTGCAATAGAATTCAACCCAATAAGTAAATATTCCATTTCTTCAGGTGCTTGCAGTTTGGAATATGTCGGGAGAAAGGACTAAAATTGAGATAACTCAGCATTACCAGCACTAACTGATTACACAACTCACCATGGCTGGAAGAGTCATTGCTTTCCTCAGCAAAAGAACAAATAAAATTTGGTTTTGGAACTGATGTTGTGGCACAGTGAGGTAAGCCACCAGCATGCCATAGCAGCGCACAAGTTCAACAGTTCAAACCCGAGCTACTTGGAAACCCAGTGCAATAGTACAGTGGTTAAAGTCCTTGCCTTGCACATGCAGAGATCCTATATGGGCGCTGGTTCTAATCTCAGCAGCCCCACTTCCCGTCCAGCTCTCTGTTTGTGGCCTGGGAAAGCAGTCGAGGACGGCCCAAAGCCTTGGAACCCTGCACCCACGTGGGAGACCCAGAAGAGCTCCTGGCTCCTGGCTTCGGATTGTCCCAGCCATTTGCAGAGTGAACCAATAGAAAACTGTCTTTCTCATCTCTCACTTCCTCCCTGTAACTCTGCTTGCAAAACAAAATAAAATGAATATATTTTCAAGACCCTAGACTTCCCATCCCTTGCTTTTAGAAGACTCTTTCTCTATCTTATCTCCTGAAGCCCTTTTTGTAATCTATTTCCAGAGGCCATTAAATCCTAGGTCAACCAAGCAGAAAAGAAAAGAAAATAATTTAAGTTAAATGGATTTTTTTTCCATGAGCATGACTTCTTTTGCTCTAAAGAACCACTGTTTTAAAGAACTGCAAAGTGACAGATGAAAGATCTTCCTCTCCGTTTCTCCTCCTCTCTGTATATCTGATTTTCCAATAAAAATAAGTCTTATAAAAAAACAAAAAAACAAAAAAGAACTGCAAAGTGTCAGAAATTTTGACCAAAGAAACTCTCATTGGGAAGGTAGTGGGTATAGTGAAGCCAGAAGATGCAGAATTGAAAATGGAAAATACTGAATCTTGCTGTCTCTGAAAATTCGAGCCTTCAGATTCTAGATCAAAATATGAGGATTTTTATTGTGTTTCTGAAATGTATAACCTCCAGAATTATCATTTTGGCTTTTACAAAACTATTCAACACACAAAAGACATCAGTGCCATGTGAACTTAAGACTACCCCCATTAATTTCAGATTAACTCATGCTCTAATGCAGTGTTGTGTTCATCTCAGATTAATTTGTGCTAGAGCCAAGTCCTGGAAAAAATATCATAATGAAATACAAGACAAAGATGGAGAAAGGATTTGGATAATTAATTGGCTCCTGTGATTGCGGACGGTAGTGTTTATTCCTAACTTCCAAATTTATCATAAACTAACAAGAATTTATTTCCCTTGTTTGAAAATGTTAATGGAATTTTATTTCACTTACAATTGTCTCATTATTATGGTTTTTGAGAGCAATTAGTTTATATTAAAAGTCTATGTGTTTAGGAATATGAATTTTAGTCACATTAAATCTGACAATTAAGTTTTGGATAAAAACATAACTAATCAAGTAAAACCCATGTGAACATTGAGTCTGTGTAGGTAAAGCACTCTAGGGAATTAACAAAGTGTTATCAGGACAAAGTTCTTCTATGAGTCATCTGTTGGAAGCCACTCCAAAACCTAGGGTTTAGAACAATGATACTTTGTTGTTCACATTTCTCTGGGTTAATTGGACTGGATTATGCACTTGTGCTTTTAGGAGTACAGCTTCCAACTCTGTTCCACAAGGCAACACAGACTCGGGATCCAAGGCATCCCTCCACGTGACCTTCAAACATTTAAAAATCTAAGATTTATTGACCACATGCTGCCTCGACACCTTGAAGAAACATCCCAAAGGACAAGTCTTTTCCTTTTTCAATTTTTCAATTTTTTAAAAAAGACTTCCCTCCAATGATTCACTCCTCAAGTGGCCACCAAGGCTGGATCTGCGTCAGGAGCTTCTTCCGGGTCTCCCACGTGAGTACAGAGTCCCAAAGCTTTGCGCCATCCTCAACTGCTTTCCCAGGCCACAAGCAGGGAGCTGGATGGGAACCAGTGCCCATATAGGATCCTGGCACATACAGTGCAAGAACTTTAGCCACTAGGCTACCGTGCTGGGCCCTTTCCAGCTCAGCCAGTCATCCAGCCCCTCTGTTGTGCCTCTTTTCTTGGCTATCTTAAGACATTCCAACCCACTCACCATTTCATCAAGTGCCATCCGTTAACCATTGCATCTTAAAACTTCTTCTAACAGACTTCAGCCACACGTCAGCAGGCCTTCCTTCCGCCCAATCCTCTTGGGTTCTTGATTGGCAGTGGTCTGTGGTTCCCTTTTAGGCTGGTGAGAGTCAGGGCATTATAGCAAAGGGAAAGGTGAGTGAAGAGTTTATTCTAAATTTCAGCTTGTTTCTCTATGTTAGCATTGGGTTGTGGGTCACGCTTCCTGAATGAGCCAAGCAGATGTTACCACAACAAATGTCACTACAATTTGCTTCTTAATGTCAGAAAGTCTAATCTGACATTTCCATGACTTTGACATTTCTTTTCATGATAATAACCTTAGCTAATTATTCTAAAAAAAAAAAAGCATTCATTTTATTTCTGAGCTTATCTTTAATGCAAAAAGCCTACTCAATGGCTAAGAAAGGCACCATGTGGCCTGACAACAGGAAGTGACCCAAATAGATTATCTCGCTTGCTCTTTTTTTTTTTTAGGATTTATTTTATCTGAAAGAGTTAGAGGGAGGCAGAGATAGGGAGGGATCTACCTTTGGGTCGGCTGGCCCACCACACAGGTTGCCAGGACAGTTGAAAGTGTGGAAGCAAAGTTTGTTGATGTTTTTTTATCTCTATGATTTGTTCATTGTGTTTGAAGGTGGGATATTAAACCTGTCACTATTGATCCATCAGAACCTCTTGTTTATTTCAGTTTGCTAATATTTGTTTTACGTGTTTGGATTTTCTGATATTGTCTGAATGTATTTTCCTAATTTTTATTTTGTCCTACTGGATGGAATAATAAACCAGAAGAGTATGACTTTCCTTATTGCTTGTTACTGATTTGAAAACTATGTAATCTGATGAAAGTTTGCTACTTCTGTTTCCTTGTATGCTGTAGCTGAGTAAGCTGATATATCCAAATCTTTCTGTTTTGATTTGTATGTGTCCTTCGTGATGAAGTGACTTACTTTGTTTTTTTTAAAGCTGTCTGTGATTGGGACTTTTAAAAGTATTATCCATTTAGTTTGTGTACCTTTTGTCTGAAGAATTTAATCCATTTACATTTAAGGTCATCATTGATAGGAAGGTAACATTACCGTCACTTTGATATCATTTTGTATTTTATCATCATTCTTTGCTTTATTTCCAGGTATCTTACGATCCTACTTTATGGTTAAATAACATTCTTTAGGAGTGTGCTTTCATCCCTCACCTGTTCATTTTGGTAGGCCTACTGTAGATTTTGCTTGTGATGGGTAAGAAGGCAACAGAAACATCTTTTGTTACAATAAACTACGCAAAGGCGTAACAACTTGGCGCTGATTGGAGAAGAGAGTAGACCCATTGCAGGAACTGTTACCCCTGCATTCCATTCCTCCTCCACACTTTCAGGTTTTGATGTCCGTTTTACCTCTTTCCATATTGCCTATTTTTGATACTTTGAACACCTTATTCTGTGTTGTGTGTTTTGTTTTCCCATGAAGATACGAGTGGTTTACAATGTCCACAACATTAAAGCATCTGAATTTGTAAAATTACTCTTACCACATGACCTTCCCACTCTCTGATCTTTTCTTCTTTCTGTTTGCTCAAGTCCCTTTAACCTTTCTTGTCAAAGCAAGCCTAGAGGTCAAGGACCCGCACAACTTTTGTTTTTCTTTGTCCTGGCTGGTAATTTTGTTTTGTCCTGCATACCATGACCCTGTCGCTGCTTCTGGCCTGCTGAGATATCTGTGGCCAGGTGTATTGGGATGCCTTATGTTGGATTTGCTTATTTGCTGTTTTAAGATATTACCCTTTGACATTGGAGAGCTTCATGATGATTTATCTTGGGCTGATCTTGCTCAATTTCAGCATGCTTTGAGTTCTGTTCTTCCTGGACCTGATTCTTGGGACCTTTCATATTTTTTAGTGCTTTCTAGTTGAAGCATTGGTGCCTGTTAATTTTTGCATACTTTTGTTTCTTTTTTGAGTTTTTTAGAGCATGAATGCATTTGAAATCTTCAGTTGCTAAATGACTGGTTCCGGTACCTTACTTTTGTACTTTAGGGGAGTTCATTGTCCCTGGAGATGGTTGATAATTATTGCTTTACAACATCATGTACACATGGAAGGATTGTTCCAGTAGTCTGGTCTCATTGTTGAGCATCCTCATAGAAATTTTGAGCCAAATCTACTTGTTTTCTCTGCCACTGTCAGCTAGACTGATTTTCATTTTCTTGGCTTTTTTTTTTTTTATTTGAAAGTCAGAGTTAGAAAGCGATCTTATAACTTTTTTTAGTCTTTTAATAAGAACCAAGTTCAAACTTGTCCAAATTCTTATTTGGTGTGTTGTTCAAAATGAACTGAAGGGATGCCTGGAGTTCGTCTACCCTTACAGGCCTCTTCCAGGGACTGGAGTAGGCTCAGATTCCTAGTCTTTTGTTTACCAGCAACATGATGCCAGGAGCCCAAGCTTGAGCCATGAGTAGGACCAGAGCCTGTCCTACCGTGGTCTGTTTGTTGCTGAGGTAAATTCACTGTCCAATGATACTCATGGGATGCTGGTTATGGTATCCCACTGCTCCACCAGGGCCATGGGACTCCACTGGCACTGCATCAACTTTAGGAACTCTACCTAAAGCCCCTGGCCTGAGGACCAAGACTGCAGGTATCTGCCTATTGGAGGCAGAGGAAGGCTCTCAGCTGCCTCAGCAGGTGCTGGTGAGTGACACCTGGGTCTCCCGGTTCCTTGTGCTATCATTGGGTTACTTACCAAGCCCACATGTGGCTGTCTGTGATGCACTCTGGGGTTAAGTGTCCTCTGTCATTGACTGTCTTTTTGCTGCCTTATTTGTCTTGTTTATTTCTCTCATTGCCATGTAGTTAATTTTCGAATAGCTCTGTCTGTTGGTACGTGTTGCTCCAGGCTCTGTGTTAAGCACAAGAGCTTAAACAATTGGTTCATAGCTTGAGCCCACGCCCCTGTTGAGATCTGTGCTTATTTTGGGGTGGGTGACAGCAAGGTTTTCTCTTGAGACAGGAACGAGTTCAGAGGCTCCAGCCGTAGTTGCTCCACCAGACATAGGAACCACTGGATCAGTTTAACACTGAATCGGCACTCTGGTTTCTCACTGCCTGGCTACTGTTGAAAGCTGTTGATGAATGTAGCCCCCTGACTGCCAATATTGGCACATCTGGTTTTCACAGACACTGGGCCTCATGAAGTTTCAGGGATGCATGAACCTGGTGGGACACACACTGAAGCAAGTCCGTTCCACCAAAGTACGAGTCTCTGCCCAATGCCAGGAATGTCTAAGAGCTCAGGGAGCAAGGACTGGCTCCTGAGTAGCCCCTTTCAGCTTCGTCAGGTGCTAGGTCTCCAAGAAGGGGGCATGGCTTAGAGCTCCAAGCCACAATGCTGAACCTCAGTCCTCCATTTGGATGGTCAGGGAGAGGCAGCACCAGTTACCTGGTGAGAAAGACCCTGAGTACTCACAGCCACGGAGCTGGGGCAGGCACTGCAGGGTCCTGCTTGCCCTTAGTTCTAGCATGGTGGACCAGGCACTGGGATTTGATTTTCTCTCCCAAGCAGAAGGCATTTCTTCCTCTAAACTCTACCACTTCCAACTATCAGCCGGGACCAGCTCCACTGGAGGAGGCGTCCTCATCTGGGCAACTGCGTTTCCTCCTTTTTTCATCTTCTCTTATTATTATACTAGAATGAGGCACTGCAGGCTCCCACCTGGCTTCTGTAGCTTTTCTGAAGGTGGCTTGATTTGTGAATTGTTGTTCAGATTGCCATCTCCGTGGGAAACTGGTCTCGGGGGTGTCTTAACTCAGCAGCCAACTTACCACCTCATCCCCATTTCTGTGAATCTGTATTAAAAGTCATATGAAAAAGAATCTGTGTGTGTGTGCTTTATCACAATATTATCTTTCTTAGTGACCTGTTAGAGACAGTAACAAAGAGATAGTGCGTATTCTTGACAATAGTTGGTAGTACAAACACTCAGTGGGAACAGAACGCTGTGTTTGTAAAACTACTTACGGGTAAACACAGAAAACACACATAGAAAATACAGAAACACCCATGCGATAATTGACAAACAGCAGGGTATACACTTACATATTCGTCATTATCCCATCTGCTTAGGAATATAAATACAAGCACTACAGCCTGTAGCACCTATGGGAGAAAAAAAGACGCAAAAAATCATAAATAACTAAAAACCAGTTCAGTGGCAAGGAGATTTTTGGCTGCATTATCTCACTGGAGTTGCGACTTGGAGACCCAATTTGGGTCCCAGGTGGGACAGCACTGCACTCTGCAAAAGTTAGGCCACGATGGAAAGCAAGCTAAAAAAATTGTGTGTCCTCCAGGAAGTAGACTCAAGTTTAGCTTCGCGACAGGAAGCTAAAACCACACACTTCCAGGTCCATGGTGTTTTTTAGCTTCAGCTGCTTTCTTTAAATGAATTCATTACCACCAGAAACAGCTTCTATTTAGTATAGGTACAGAGAATTGACCGGCAGCCCTCCTGACCCTTGGAGTATCCAGTAAGCCTTTCTCCAAGGTGCCACTTGATTTCAAAGAACTCTGCTTTCCAGTTGCTTCTGAAACCATTCAGACATGATATTTGCTGTCTTTCCAGCCCCTCATTGGCCCTGCTTTATTTCTCTCATCTGCTTGTAGTTAGTTTTTGAATGGCTCCACCTATTGGCCTATGCAGTCCAAGTTCCAGCGCTTAAGCCCAAGAGCTTAGCTGCTGTTACACCCCTTGAGCCTTTCCACCTGTTGAGCTACAGACGTTAAATTTCAGCGCCTGGGAGACGGAGTGTCTGCTTTTCAAAGACAGACATCCTTGCAGCACCCTCTTCCCTGGCAACTGTGCTAAGCCCGAGCCTGTGGAGGGACTGCCTACCCCTATCTCGCTTTCATCTTTCAAAACTTGTTGCGAAGAGTTTATTTTCTGAACACATGCATTCGTAGACAAGAATGTGTAGCGTCTCAGTCCCTATTTAAAGTAACAAGGACGCTGTAAGTATTTTAAGCCATACATATAAGCGCAATTACTTTTTACTTTATTCTGACAGCATTCCTATCTGGAGAATTATCTTCTCTGATGGCAAGGCACCATTGTTGCTTCATGTCCCCATTTAGCTTGGAAATTGTGACCCAACCTCCTCCTTCCTCAGAAACGTCTCCCAGCTGCCCTTTCCAAGTTGTAAGGATCAATATGCCAACAGTCCTAGCACCTGCTCATTTGTGCATACAGAGAGAGGAAGAATAGATAATAATTGTGACAGCATTGAATGCGCTGGGGACAGTCCTTTGAGGTAACATGGCTGCCTCTATTTTCTCTGTGGTAGCCTCACCAGGGATTTCCCATGCTAAAAAGTATCTTACTTCCAAAAGCGATCATCCCCCGAGTGTTCAAACTTCAGTGATATTGATCCTCCTCACTTAAATCTAAAGAGTTCAACATCTTTTCCTGACAGCCAAAAAAACTACTCAATTGCAAAAATTAGGCAGAAGCACAAGGAACAGGCACAAAAGTGTAAGTACCAGAAACAGCTGTGGGGAGATGAATCTGTAACTTGAAAGCTGCCCGAGATCATGAAACACCCTGCAGAGAAGGCAATCTAGGGTTACAGAAATGAGATAGCGCATCAACAGCCAGCCCTTGCCTCCTTTGCTGCCGGTATTCCTGAAGTGCTTCTGTGTGCATTCGTCCCAATCCCCTTAGTCCTGTTAGAGGGACAGCATCCCAACTCAGTGAAAAAAAAAACGAGGTTCAGAAACCACAGGCTTCTTTAGAAAGTGGCCCAGTCAGAACACAGACATTTTGACTCCCAAAACTGATGTGTGTGTGTGTGTGTGTGTGTGTGTGTGTGTGCACGCGTGCGTGATGTCCTACAACTCAGGGAGCTCAGGTATGGTCCAAGGGTTGCTGTGAGGATGAAGACATAAGAGCCTGTTCATCTGTGCTTCCCCAGTCCCTGATGCGGGGTGATCCAGTGTATTGCTGAGTCAGAAGCACAGGCACTGGGCTATTAGGACACTTTCCATGAGTGGCCAGACCCCCAGAAACAAAATTAGAAGAAATTCAAGTGTGCAACTAAAGTAGGAAATAACGTAAACCAAGAGGAGCTCCATCACTGGGGCATGTGGTATCCTTAAGTGGTTTTTAAAATAAAAGACGCAGCACAAGGTTCAAGAATCCTGCCACCCTTAGGAACACATCCCCTCTTGGTTATAGGCGCTATTCGTGTTGGAGAACTCAGTGGACAGGAATTATTTTAAAAGTCTCTTTTGTTGCTACAGAATGGAGGCAGGTGCTGAAGGAGAGAAGAGGCAGTAAGGCGTCCTTTCTCTAAGGAAGAATACCAGCACAAGGGTGGCTGTCCAAACCGTGCTTCAAGCATCACCTCCCCTCCGCCCCCCATGACTCTGTCTGCTCCCATTCAACATCGATATGAAATCACCGTTTTCTGAAATGATCTCCCGTTTGTCCTGCATCAAGGTAGACCACAAAACAGCAGCAAGTTGGGAAGTGTAAGTGTTTAGAGCTGTAATAAAAGGCGAACTTTCTGCTAAGCCTCTAAAGTTTAGCAAGGCTCTTTCAGAGGAGTGGATTACATTCAAGAGAGGCAGAGTGGCTTTGCTGCTTCTTGCTTTTTAAAAGATTTATTGTTATTATTATTATTCGAAAGACATATGTACAGAAAAAGAGACAGAGAGCTCAGATCTCTCGTTTTGGATTCACTTCCCAAATGGTCATAATGCCAGAGCTGAGAGGATCTGAAGCCAGGGGCATGCTGGTGTGGAATCACAAGGGCTTACACCATCCTCCGTTTCTCTCCCAGACCATCAGCAGGGAGATGGATCATAAGTGGAGAAGCCAGGATCAGAACCAGTACCCATATGGGATGCTCATATTGCAAGGCTGAGAATTAGCCCATTGAGCCACCACAACACTCTGCCACAACCCTCCTCTTTTATTTTTCTTATGATTGACGTCCAATGCCCTAAGATTCTGTTGTGTTGCTGTTGACCAAAGTCAGTTTTTCAGCTCAGCCCTAAAAAAACCTCCTCCTCTTTGTCCTCATGTTGTGTTAACAGCGTTATTTCTCCTTGTTCGCAGGGGACTTTGGTCTCTCAGCACGTGAACATGTACGTATCATCGGTGTCTGGACCATTGCTCCTGGCAGGGAATTAGCAACTTCCTTAAACTCATCAAAAATAGAACCATTCTTTCTCAGGTGAAGATCATTGCCTGTGTGTTGGAAATTTGTAAATAGCAGCCTTACTGTAAGTGTGAACATTTTTCGTATCTTTTAACAAAATGTAGTGGAGAAGGAAGACAAGTTCCTTAAGGGTCCATAGGATTCAGTCAGAAATCCTTCCCTCTTTTCTCTATTGCAAATGTGGTTAATGACTGCCCGTTGGTGAGATGAATATACATTGTCCATATTCCTAACTCTAAGTAATCGTTTAACTGAAATACGGTTTGAATACAAGGCAAGCCCACTACTGAAATATGCAAAAACAATACTGTTTCTATGTACTTAGTACGCATTTTCCAGCATATTTCCATTGTGTTTTTAATCAAATATACCACGTGAAATCATTAGTTGTTGTTGTTTTTTTTTTCTTAGAGACTTTTCTTTTGGGGTCCCCTGCCCCCAGACCACCCCAATCTAGACTGATTTTTCTTTAAACCGCTTGAATCAGACCAATTCTACAATACCTAATGTTCATCTCCTGTCCTCCTTCTTCTAATAAAACATGTTCTCCAAAGTTTCCTAGGAAGAACCTGAGGTGCAGACATTGTCACACAGTTGCTGGAGCTGTCGCAGCATCCTGAGAGCTGGTTGGAGTCCTGACTGCGCTGCTTTTCATCCTGGCTCCCGCTAATGTGCCTGGGAAGACAGCAGACGATGGGCCACAGTCTTGGGCCACTACTAGCCACATGGCAGACCCAGGTGAACTTCTAAGCTTCTGGCCCAGCCCCGGTCACTATAGCTATTTGGGGAGTGGACCAGTGGATGGAATCTTCTGTATTGTTTCTATAATGAAATTATTACTTACCTCTGTTTTGCATTTTTACTCTATTTCTCAGTGGATTCTCAGAGATACACTCTGCTCTGTCCATTGGCATCCCACTTTGCCCTCCCATTTTGAAGCTTCCGGCTCACTGCTTCCACATCGCCTGCTACTGTTTCCCTTGCTGTATATTTTGTTCTATTATTGATGCCCCCCATTGGCTTTTGGAGATCTATGATATAAATACCCTCTTTTCACTTTTAAAGGTCTATTTCGATTAAGACAAGAACTAAGGACCGATTCGGGAGACAGCTTCCTTTCCTAATAATTAATGGACGATAAGAGATATAACATAGGCCTCATGTCTTTAAATTTTTATTGCTGTAAAACTTGATGCATATTCTTACTCCAGTTTTTCATCTTGAACTCTATGGAAAAGCGAAAACATCCAACATAACTTGAAGGAAATAAGCTGTCATGAGTCATTCCACAAAGTCCGAGGCAAACCAGAAAAAACCTGTCATTTGTGGGCTGAGAGGGACACAGCCACCTAACTGCTTCAAAGCCGCAGAAATTGGATTTTCCTTGACCCTCTGACCTAAGCAGTGGTGGGATGGCCTCACCTGCTCAATGCAATGCCAGGAGGGAACCATCATAACTTAAGATGTGTAGAACTGGCTTAGCAGCCAGCATGGAGTTAAGAAGAAATGGATAGTAGAGGAAGGGTGATTATTATAAATATTTCATAAATAGGGAACTACAGGATTTCTGACAATGAACCCCTTGGATACTGAACTAAAAATGATGGGGTGAATCTGGCAAGGAATTCAAATACAAAAGATAGTTAAAAATAAGTCGTTACTTTGAAAGTAGAAATGGGAATAAAGTTTAAAAAGGTTAAACTTGAAAAATGTGGGGCAATGTAAAGGTGGCTGATTTGTTTTAGGCCTAGATGTAAAAAATATGAAAGACTTTAGATCCATCCAAATGAAGTGTGCCAAAATAAAGCTAATCAGGAGATGGCCCTTCTTGCTAATACAGAGATATCCTGATGAACTAAAATGCGTTAAAGGCTGGAGTGTTGACCCAACCAACTTCCCAGAAGCAGAATTCAGGCTGAGAACGCCACACAACAGACAGGTTGGTTGGAGACGCTCCTCATGCAACTCTGGGGATTGCCAACAAGGAAGAAGGCAAAAATCCGGTTTTATAGAGGCTCTAACTTTGCAGCTTCTCTCAGCTCTGTGGCACAAGATTCCTATGAGCCTTGGTGAGGCTTGGGTTGAACCTCAATGTGATACAATGTAATGGCTGCAGGTGGCCTTATGTTCCAGATGAAGGAAGCTGTCAATGTCCCCCGCAGTGATGGGGAGCCTACTCTATCCAGCCAGCACAAAGTTTATTTTCCCCAGGAGTTGATGACGCTGAGGGCAACCCAGGCAAATGAATCATTTGAAACCCATTAGTACAATATTCTTTCCATATTTACTTAGCACTCTGTGAAGCTGTTAAGAATCTCATTTTATGTTTACAAAAACAAATTGCTTCTTTCTTATAAAAGATTTTCCATGCATCAAATAGAGAGCTATGTTTAATGTATTTGAGCTTGTCTTTTGTTTTTCTTCGCTTGTGTGTATGCAAGGTGTTCATTCACTCATCTTCAGTCGAAATAAAGTTAACTTAAATAAATGTGATTACAGAGATCACATACAGATGGTTTTAAAATTCCTTTTTGTCTCTCATACAGGAAGGCACAATCCTTGCCTTGTCTTCCCCTTCCTTAAGATTGTCTAAATCAAGCATCATCATTTTGGGGAGCAGCTGGCAATTATTTGGGAGCTCTGAGGAAGGAAAGCCGAGGGAGAATGGTGACCACTCTCACAGTTTTTGCTTGCACTCTGCTGATGGAACTGCCTTGAGCCTGGAATACATTTATATGTGAAAGCGACTTTGCAGACAGAGAAATCAGCATATGGGTAATCTCAACACCAATCATTGCACACTGGATCCTGTCTCCTGACCCTGTCTGGCAGAATGGAAATATCTGAAAGAGATGTTAGATATCCCCGGAAATGCAGTATCTCCTTGGACTTATCCTGACCTTCCTTTCTGCCATCTTCTTCCTTCTCAAGAGATTAGGCAGGGGGGTACATGGAAAAGAGACATTCTTTGTCTATACCTAGAAGCCAAAAATATCCCTAAGTAATTTTGCTTTCTAAATGATCGAACAATGGGTGAGTAATGAAAAATACCAGTCAGGAAGAACTTCTTTGCTGGTTTCATAAATAGGAAATGTGTTTTATGCTACTTGAAATGTCAAGTTTGAACTTACCAAGGTCTTCTCAGATATAGCTAGAGGCTCCTGATACTTTGAGAAGTTAATAAGACATGATAGAAGATTTCATTTTTTATTCTCAGAATTATAAACGGAAAACAACAGCCCCTGTGAGTCATGGGCAATGAGACAGGCGCTGTTGTGGTAGAAAACACTTGGGGAAATGATTTTCAAAATTGTGTGGCTGGCAGGACCCCACTCCATCGAAATCATTCTGTGTCTGAGGAAACTGCTCAACAAAGCAATGGAAAGGGCTCTGAGACAAGTGGTGCTGCAAGGGAGCAAGACAGAATTGAAAGAGAAATTACTATTCAACAAGTTCTGTGAAGGGTTTGTTTTGCATGTGCTTATAACCAGCCTAGGGAGGAAAAAATATGAAACAGCAGAGGTACACGTTGGAATGAACCAGAATGAAAAAAAAATCGCTTCCTTGGCTGTGGGCTCAGTTGCTGAATAAAGTCTAGGAGAAGGTATGACATTGTAGCTAGAGTTAGGACAAGTGTATAGATGACCAGACAAGTGGTGGCGATTGGGTTGAGTCTCACATGTTCGCGTGGGATGCGGGACTCACCTGACACCGAACGCAGTGCAAGGGAGCTTCAGGAGCTGAGCAGACAACCTAACTTCCGACCTGTGACGCAATTACACTCGTAGGTCTTTGACTTTGCCTACCTTCTCATACCATGATTTTTCGAAATTATTTTTATCCGAGTATCAATAATGTAATCCTAAGAAAGACTCAACAAAGTATAGCACAGAATAAAATGTAGATATAATTATGTTACTTTGGGCCTGTGTTGTGGCCTAACAGATAAAGCCACCCACTGCAACACTGGTGTCCTAGGTGGGTTAGCGGTTCATGTTCAGGCTGCTCCAATTCCAATCTGGCTTCCTGCTCAGTGCACTTGGGAAATTAGCAGACGATGACCCGTGCATCCATGTGAGATGCCTGGAACATGCTCCTGGCTCCTGGCTTTGGACCAGTCCAGCTCTGGCCATTTGGGGAGTGAATTAGCAGATGGAAGATCTCCATCTCCCCCCTCTCTCTGCCTCTGTTGAATGTATCTTGACAAGAGGATGCTAGACTCTGCCGTTGTCCATGCCTACAATGTCAGGATACATTTGAATAGAGGAATGATGGACTTATGACTGATTATAAAGGACTTTACTATTGTAATGAGATGAGGGGAATTAATAATGAAATAAATTAATTGATTGAAAAAATCTTTTAAAATGTATACAACCTACCCAAAATTACTGTAAACCATATAGGTTTTACAGAATTTCTGTCTTAGAACACAGCGTTATAGATATTGGTATTTTTCCACTTGCCATGGTTACTGTCACACTTTAGCTATTTCTGGAAAAACTCACATTTAATGATTTTCCTTAGGTGACTATTGTGTAAATTAGTTAGAAGATGCTATCAGAATTGCTCTCAGTCTTCTTTCAAATATTTATTTAAAAAATCATCTGTTCTCACAAAAATTAAAAATAGCAAAGAATTTGAGCATCATCTCCCAATGTTCTTCTGTTCAGAGAGTTGGGGACACACATCACCATAAAGTCTAATTGATGACATGGTGAAGTAATTTTATCATCCACACAGCTTTAAGCCTGTCATTGCAGTTAATAATGATAATGTTTTGAAAGCATTTTGATTCAGGTTGTCTGTAGTAGTATGGAATAAGTAACGTTTTCTGATTAGCATTTCACTTCTGGATACGAAGTATTCGTTGATACATTCATTTTTCATTGAGTATTTCAGGATGCTGTATGTAATGTGTAAGTAACACTGAGAGATAATTTAATATGACAGATTTTCTCTAGTGTCTCAGTTCCCTGAGTGACCACGTCACATAACCATATTATCTCTGGTTGAAGTTTATATACTATTTAATGTAGAAAATTGGGAAACTAAAATGGGATTCCTACTGAGTCTAATTAAACAGATAAAATGCAGGAGCTTCCATTTTAAAAGTTCTACATAGAAATTCTCCAACGATATTGACTTAACATATTGCAATAATCCTATATAAATATATATGAGAAATTGCAATTTTATAAATATAACGGGAAATATGTTTTGGATATCGGTGTGTTATCGATGGATAACAGCAAAAAACCCCTTTCATTGGTGCAAGTCTTACTGAAGCCAAGACCCTCTCTTACACAGGGAATAAACCGACATCCATATCCGGGGGTTGTTAACAACCTCAGCTCACAAGGTTGGCTCATTTCTGACAGAGAAATAGGCTTCTATTCTTTTCATTCCTGGCTCATGATGTTTTTCTGCATGTTACACAGCCTCCCTGAATAACCGCAGACAAAAAAAAGTTGCTTGCTTAGTTTTGCCGAGTCTTTGTCTTTCCAATAAATGGAAAGAAACAAACAGTAACTACTGTGGTGTTGTTGCCAGAAAGTTTTGCTTACAATAAAATAAAACGAGGGCGGGGTGAGGGTAATTCATTCTGGCACCATCCACACTTGTAAGTCCACATTTCACATCTACCTTAGCGTTTTCCTCTGATGACAGTCCCATTCCCTTTCATTTTTTTTTTCTCGCCCGGAAGCTGCTCTGTAATGAAAGACAGAGCAAGGAAGGAAAACAGGAGTAAAATCAACATCCAGTTCCACAGAGTCGAACAGACCAAATAAACCCGGCGTGCTTTATGAGCCAGCCAAGGGGTTCGCCTGCCAACTCAAACCAGATCTGGGCTGAGGCTTTTTTCATTCATCTTACAGAGCTGAAAGGTTTCATATTTCTGTTCTTAAAGATCTAAAACGGAGTTCTTTAAATCAAGGTGTAGAATTGCTGGCATCCATTTTTCTTTCCCGTAGGGGGAAACAGGCATAAAAAAATCTTGACTACATCTTCTTTGTCTTTAGGCTGATCAAACTATTCTGGGAGCAATACCGGCACGCACCAGGAGAGGGAGCTCCTCACCAACACGAGCTGAAGGTGCCGTCCAGCTGCTCAGATGTACCTGTTCCCTTTATCCTACAGAACCCGGCGACCCGGGCGACCCCCAGCAATCAGGGCTGACGAATGTCCAGAGGGATCAGTTCCTAACGCTAGAAAGTCTCTGATTTGGGAAATGAAGATCTTTCTGGACTCATCAGGATCGTGGCTTCCAAAGGACTAAAAGCAAAAACGCCGAGTCCCCAGACTGTACCAAAATTATTCATTGCAAAAGTAAATCCCAAAGTACAGAGAAGACTACAGAACAGCGTTGGAGAAGATGAGAGACCGCGTGTGTGTGTGTGTGTGTGTGTGTGTGTGTGTGTGTGACCAAGGGTAAGGTAGACCTATCTTGACACTGACACAGTCTACACAAAGTCTTCACAACTTTAAGGCACTATTTTTTTAAGCTTATGTATTTACTTGAAAGGTATGTTCATGTGAAAGAGCGAGCCATAGAAACAGAGAGCCCTGTTGCCTGTTGTCTGCAGAAAGGCCACAGTGGTTGATCCAGGGGCTACTCCAGGGGCCGGAACTGAACCCGGGGTCTTCCGTGTGAGTAGAAGGTGCCTGAGCACGTTGAATACCTTCTGCTGCCTTCCTAGGAGCATCAGCAGGCAGCTGAGTTGTAAAGGAGTACCCAGCACACAAACCAGGGCCTATGTGGGACACGAATATTGCAGGAGTCGGCTTAATGTGCTATACCACCACACCAGTGCCAGGAGTCTTCTTTAAATAAAATGTTTCACTTAGACCATTTTCACAGAAAACTTTGAGACTTCCCATGAGGCCTGTGGATGAAGCTGACCCCTTGCCTTCCCACCTAACTGTGTTTTTCCGGATTCTTCTCTCTCTCTCTCTCTCTCTCTCTCTCTCTCTCTCTCTCTCTCCCAGACTTGCTATAGGCAAACGTGTTTTTTTTTAATTTAATTTTATTTTTATTTTATGCACATGGTAGGAAATTAAGAAAGCCCTTACCATTCGAGAAAGCACTGCACAGAGTGGAGTTCTGGACATTACTGTATGTGGCGCTATACTGAAGAGGAAAAGGACGGTGTCGTTTTGAAGGAGCGGGCTTGGACTTTTCTTCCTGTAGCTGGTCCATCAAGAACTTTGAGAAGTACTCACCCCTGTGTGCAAGCTAAGTCCTACTTAGGAAAGGCCTGCCCACCACCTGCACTGGTGCCACAGCAGTACAAGGTGGCAGCTAGGGAGCTTTCCTGTGGCACTAAAAAAATATTAGACATTAGCTCATCTGTTTGGTTCACTCCTAGCAAACTCACTCAAACAGGAGCAGCAAGATACTCAAAGTTATAAACAAGGGTGAAGGCACTAGGCTAGACCACGGTGCACCTTCTCATCTCAGCTTGCATAAAGTCCAGAGAACCCCTCCGCCCCCCGCAGGAAGAGTTCCTGTGATCTCTGCCAGCATACCTGCCTGCCAGGCACACCTGCCTGGCACCAGATTTCGGAGTACAGGAAGGCGTCTTCTCATTGTAGCCGCTAGGGGGCAGTGCTCTTCTTTCCTTTTTATCCCAGATTAGCCAAGGACCCAAGATTTTGGGGCTGGTGGTGCTGGTGAGGGGTATCATGGGTGAGAGGGAGGAGATTAGAAAGTTTTGATAGCTATCTGTTTACAACACCAGAAGGAAATAGGTGAGCTATTACCTCTCATGAAAGCATTCCTTGGAATCCACTGTGCCAAATGTGGACATGTATTGTCCTAAAAAAAAAAAAAGAAAAAAAGTACTTAAGAAGTTGTTTGGCCCTAAAAATCAAACAGTACAAAACCATGCCGCTAAAAAATTGTCATCTAGGGCTGGTTAAATCTTGGCTTATGACACTAGTGTCCTTTACGGGCACTTGTTTGTGTCCAGGCTGCTCCACTTCCAATCCAGTTGCTTGGGAAAGCCGAGCTGACCGGAGTGCTTGGTTCTTTCCACCAACATGGGAGAGGCACCTAAGGCCCCTGGTTCCTGGCTTCTGGCTGGGTCTGCCCGGGCCATTATGGAGAGCTGAAGGCACGGAGCATCTAGTCGGTGATTATCTCTCTCTCCCCATTAATTCGGTAACTCTAACTTGCAAATAAATAGATTAATCCTTTAAACAAAACTTGCTACAGGATAAACATGCAATGTGTGTACAAAGTGTGACAAGGTGCAAAAATTTGGCAAGGAGAACGGTACTGATGGTCTATGTCACGTGTCAACTGGCGTACGTCAAGGAGGCACCTGTGAGAAACTTTGATGCCTGCCCAGGAGACCCTGAGACAGACAATGATAGAGGGAGCAACTGAAGCCAGACGAGCAAAAGGAACAGGATATTGGCACAGGGCAGGCCAGAGCCCTGGAAAGGGTGGCGCACATTTGGTGTGGGCAGAGAGTCAGTCCTGGGGCTGAGAAAGGAGAAGGCACCCTTTGGAGAACGTGCAGTTGTTACCGGAGCTCACCCTTCAGCTTATAAGTGATACAGGAGCCTGAGGAATCGTTAACAGCCATCCACAAAGTGCTCCACCAGCACGGGTTTGGATCCAAGATTCTTACGTGGGTGAGGACAACCCGTGGGCTGCCGTGTTAAAGGGCAACGTGAGGCTCCCGGTTTTTGGAAGAGTGCTTTTCACAGGTGTTCCATTTCCGCAAATGCGTTGGAGAAAGATGGTCTACTTTGTGAGATCTTGTGAATGAAGTGACATGTCGAACATGCGACAAGCCCAAACGGGCACTTCTCACCGTGAGTGGCGTGGGTCTGTCCGCAGATGGAAAGTGCCGGGTCCTGAGTGAGCACAGCATGGCGCCCGCCTATAGGTGAGCTGGCCAGTCGCGATTTCCATGCAATGGGCTGTCCGATCAGGGCAGAAGGAAGCTTACATTTTTAGTAGATGGTGGTTCTTGGCGTTATGGGACACTGACAAGGAAAGCAAGATTAGTTGGGGTTGCAATTCAGTTAATTTATGTGAGAAAAATTCATCAAGAGCTGTGAATCTAGACAGAAGCCTTAGAAGGGCTGGAGCACGTTTTCCTATTACATTTTTCTGTTTCTACCAAGATTAGGTATTTTCAGTCATTTTATAGTGACAACAATGCCTATATTTTATGCCTCATGTAGAACTAAATAAAATGAGCATTTTTTCCAAAAATAAAACATACTCCTGTTTTTTTTTTCAAATAAAATGTTCTTTCCATTTTATTGGAAAGATGCGTGTGCACACACAGCTGTCACCTAGTAGTTGCCATCCTAAATGAAATGTCTACAACAGCTAGGGCTGGGCTGAAGGTAAGGGTCTGGACTCCACAGGGGTGTCCCGCATGGGGAGCAGGAACCCTACTTTTTGAGCTATGGGGTGCTGCCTCACAGGACACACATTAGCAGGAAGCTGAAATAAGAAGTGAGCCAGAATTCAAACCAAGGCATCCTGCTGTGGGATGCCGTTAACTCAACTGGTGGCCATGCTGCTATAGCAAAGGCAACCCCACATAACGTAACACCTTCTCTTCCCATTGGCCGCAAACCCTACTTGCAATTAACCACAATGTCCATCTTAGCCCGTTGCTCCCTGTATTAATGCTGTGTGATTGCTCCATTAGTGAGCCTACTGAAAATTACAAAACTATTACCATGAATTACTTCCTGTTAAAATGAAACACTTTCCATTTCTATTATGGCTGCTTTATTGCTTTATACTCAACTCTGGTCACAAGTGGAAATGTAGGTTAATTTCTGACTGAGATTATGCCACTTTGCATATTTTGCGTATGAAACATGCTAATAGATATTTAAAACGAATTCAAGGGACCTCAAACCTACAAATCTGAGAATTTCCAACACCAATGGCTTCCCTGAGGATGGCTGCTTCGATACAGTAAAAAAAAAAAAAACAGACTGAAATTTGACAAAAGCTTGTTTTCTATTAAGAAAGATCCAGTCATTAATATTTTTTGTTTTTGCCTGGAAGGCAGAGCTACGGAGAGAGGAGAAAAGACAGTGAGAGATTTTCCACCTGCTGGTTGGAGCTGGAAGCCAGCAGCTGCACGGGTCTCCCACGTAGCTGGAGCCATCCTCCGCTGCTGTGTAAATGAGAAAATTCCGACAGCAATGACTACCTGACTTATTAAGAAACATACAGCTATACCAGTACCGATGTGCTTGACTTATTTCTTGTTTATTTCCTTAAATATTTGGACATATTTTCTGTTTGGGGGAGAGTTTACTACTACAAATGAATAACAACGCTTTTAGAATTCTAACAGATTTAAGGATTCATACAGCTGTGGTTAACTTTAGTTTAAAAAAAAAATCCTTTTGGGCCCAGAATGGTAGCCTAGTGGATAAAGTCCTTGCCTTGCACTCGCCAGAATCCCATATGGGCACTAGTTCTAATCCTGGCAGCACCGCTTCCCATCCAGCTCCCTGCTTGTGGTCTGAGAAACCAGTCAAAGACGGCCCAAAGCCTTGGGACCCTGCACTCACGTGGGTGACCCAGAAGAAGCTCCTGGCTCCTGGCTTTGGATCAGCTCAGCTCTGGCCATTGCGACCACTTGAGGGATGAATCACCCAATGGATGATCTTCCTCTCTGTCTTTCCTCCTCTCTGTATATCTAACTTTGCAGTGAGAATAAATAAATCTTAAAAAAAATATGGAGTTAACATGGCTAATTGCTAACTGCAACCACTTTGTTTTTGTAAGTTCTGCTTTACTTGCTTGACTATAAAACTATGTGAGACTGTGTTAGCTTGCAGGTCAAACCACCTGCATGACCTTCAACATGGGTAGTTCTCACTTCTCACGAATCAAAGTCTGCATCTGGTTATCTCACAGGTGGCTTCGAGGCATAAATCTGGTTATCCTAGCTACTAGACCAGAGAAGAGCCACGCACAGGCTGTCCAGCCACAACAAGCTTTTGTAAACTGCTCCTATAAAAACTATGAATGTGCTCATTGGGGCCACACTTCATTAATGGGTTTTGGTCCCAGTTGGTTGGTCAGTAGCCTTACCTCTCATAGTAATAAAATTGGTGGTAGGTGTAGCATCCTGGTTTTGTGGTCAGTGTAGCATCCTGGTTTTGTGGTCAGTGTAACCGCATCAGGAAGTCGGATCCCCATAGCAGTGTGACATGATTTGAGTTAGACTCTGACTTCAGTCTTCTGCTTATTGCCAACCCTGGGAAGCAGCAAGTTCTGGCTCAAGTGCCTTGGTTCCTGCCACCCACAGGGGAGATCTGGATTGAGTACTAGGCTCCTGGCTTTGGTCTGACATGGCTCGGGTTGTTGCGGGCATTTGGGGAGTAAATCAGCAGGTAGAATATCTCCTTCTGTCCTCGCTTCACTTTCTCTGGCTCTCTCCCCACAACTCTCCCTCCCTTCCAACCTCTCTTCTTTCCTTCCTCTCTCACTTTGCTCTCCTTCCCTCTTTTTCTCCCATCGCTGTTTCTCTTCCAAATACAATACAATAAATGCAAGCATATTGAAGTTTAAAAATCAGCTGGGTCCCAAGCTCCTATCACATGTGCTGGCCTGGTGCTTTATCCCTCTACACACCCAAGATCCAGGCCCATTGAAATTTCCAGACCTGGTCTACCAGCACACCAGAGTCGTGTGCTGACCTGGGGTTCTCCCCTCTGCTCTCCTCACCTTGCCCAGGACCAAGCATATGAGGAAATCCCAAGGTTCGCTCCGCCTACCTAGAGGTGAGCTCCCAGGTCCCCACATGCTCACCATTGTTATGCCCCTAGTCTTCACCCAACCCAATTCTGCATCTTCAAGCGGTCACCACCTTGCTGGGAGCATGACAGCAGGCCACTGCCTTACCCATGTGTGGGTATTCTTAGGATTTCAGTCTTGTTATTTGTAGCCTAATGTCCTAAAATAATTGTTCTATACATTTTTCTTGTTTTCTAATTGTTTGAAATGGGAACGTAATTGCAAAAACAATTCAAGCATAGCAATTCACCTGCACACATGAGTTGCAAATTTTCAAAATTGATACTTTTCATAATCAAAAATTACTGTCTTTTTCTAGCCAGCTAAAATATATACTACCATCATCTGCCTTATCATGTTATAATGAGGACTTCAGATCCACAGAGTAAAACTGAGTGTGTGTTCCCTGGATATAGAGGAGAATACGTTTTTATTGACCTTTCCAAAGTAGTAGTTCTTTCATTAACATGACCACCACATTTTCATTAGCTTTTCTTATTTCAGTGCTAATGCAAAAGAATCTTGCCTTCTTGAGTTATGATTTCAATTTCATACTTATACAATCTCATCAATGTAATATGCTGCCCTTGGAAACTCAATGAATTATACCTGCTACTTAATTTGTCTTCAGCATGCCATTTTCATCTTATTTTCCTAATATGGGTGACACATATCCTTTTTTCAGTGCTTCTTTTTCATTTTTAACACCAGATACTTAGCTGATCCATTTCTTTACTCATTTCCTTATCCCGAACTTTGGAACGCAAATACACAGAGAGACAATCTATTTTATGATTTACTTAGTAAAACTCCATTTAAAATATGTGCTTGAAATACCTGCAGGGAGTTGCTTCAGTGTTATTCTAAGGCTGTGTGGCTTGTGAATGGGATAAACCACTAACTGCTATGCTGGTACACTCTATGAGTGCTGGTTTGAGTCCCGGTTACCCCACTTCTCATTCAACTTTCTACTAATGGGCAGGGGAATACAATGGGGAATGGTCAAAGTACTTGTCCCCTTGTCCCTTGGCTCGGAGACCTGGATGGCATTTCTTGTCAAGCACTGGCCATTTTGGCCGTGAGAGGAATGAACCAGCAGATGGAAGATCTCACCCCTCTGTCTCTCCCTGTCTCTCCCTGTTTAACTCTCCCTTTCAAATGGGTAAATAAATATACAAATAACAAAACTACAAAAATACCGTAATTCATTAACTCTATTGTTCTGAGATGGTGTGATTTGAATCAAATCAATGAAGCCGTCCAGAGACAGTATACATTCTTCTTGCCATTCAACTTCCATAGAGTGCTACAAAAGCCAGGCAGCTCTGTGTTTCAGCTACAATATGGAAAGGCTTGGAAATCATTACTCTCCTCTTCCTCACGGCTAAAACGTTAAGCACTCAGGATAAGCTATCTTCCTTGAAATCATCTGGAAATGTAAATTACAAGGCAAAGAGCCACCTACTATCTGTACAGACAGACAAATGTAGAGGATTTCAACTCAGTATACAGTGTGAAAACCCCTGGAGTTTAAACTAGGAAAAATGTTTAGATGATTAATTAGATGAAGTGCTGGTGGCTGCTCGATGCCTGGCTTAAGAGTAATCCAGGGCTCAGCGTGGGGTAGCCTAGCAGTTAATGTCTTTGCATTGCGTGTGCCACAATCCCACATGGGCATCGGTTCTAATCCCAGCGGCCCCACTTCCCAACCAGCTCCCTGCTTGTGGCCTGGGAAAGCAGTTGAGAATGGCCCAAAGCCTTGGGACCCTGCACCCCCGTGGGAGACCCGGAAGAGGATCCTGGCTCCTGGCTTCGGATCAGCTCAGCTCTGGCTGTTGGAACTGCTTGGGGAGTGAATCAGTGGATGGAAGATCTTCCTCTCTGTCTCTCCTCTTCTGTGTATATCTGACTTTCCGATAAAAAATAAATACATTTAAAAAAAACAGCAAAATTCCCAGAGGATCTCACATTTATACAGTTTTGGTATCAGGAACACCAGCACACTGAGTCAAGAGCCCAGAAAACTCCGAGTGTTGACTGACAGCAGGAGGACAAAGATTATCATTGTGAAATATGCTCAGAGCATCCTTTGTTACAAAAATGTACTCTCCAAGGAAACAAACTGCTACATGTCTGTCTGACCTGGGAGAAAGGTGACAATCTGACTCAGATACAGGGAAACCTTTCCTTTTCGCCTAAAGGGCGATGTATGTCACCAACTGTGAGGTGCTTGTTACAGACTCAGTGCAGGGATGTAGTGTTACAAAAAGAGGAAGATTTAAATGTGAGATAATAGATTGTCTCCCCTCTTCTCTCATAACCCACATCCCCAGACAGTTCAAAGATAACTCAGTGCATTTCAGCTAAAGGAGCTGAAGGAAACAGGTGTTCCAAATAAGAAGCTATTGGGGAAAAAAATCAAAAGACAGCATGATAGACAAAAAGAAGGATACAAGATAAACTCTAAACCTCTGGCTCCAACTGCAGCCAGGTTAACATGCGACCCATTTATGTTATCTTACTGCTCAATACTTGATGCTTAGCTTTCAAGGAAAACATCAAAGCATGTGAGATAGCAAGGAAAAAAAAAAAAAGAAAGAAAGCCAGATCTGAAAAGATGAGGCAAGCTTCAGAAACAGATTTGATACATAGATTTTGGAATCACCATACAGGGAATGTATAATCACTATGACTAATTTGTTAAGAAGTCTAATTGGGAAACTATACACCATGGAAGAGCAGATGGGTAATAGAACAGAAAGCTGGAAAATCTAAGAAAAGGCCACAAGGAAATATGGGGCTTCAAAAATATCGCAATGGAAACGAAACGTACCTTTAATGGGATCCCTAGTATACTGAACGTAATAAAGGCAAGACTTTGGAAGCGTAAAGATATGTAAATAGAAAATCCTCAAATTAAAATTGAAATGCAAAGTGAGAAATTATGAAAAAAAACCCCAACCATGCAGAACAGAACATCCAGGGACTGTGAGACAACTCCAAATGGTGCAACATATGCATAATTGTAAGTCACAAGGGCAAGAACAGATCAGAAAATAGTCATGACGTTTCAAAAGTAATGAGACACCAGAGTGTTGTGGGTGAGAGGAGGGTGAATGGATATTTACTTTGTGTTCTTGTCATGGACAAGGATAAACATCCTTGGTGCTCACATACATAAGGTCAGTTTTCTATTCAAAAGGTGGGAGGGTGAACACATACATGATCAGGGGTTGCCCCAGGCAGAGAGGCGCCCTTCATGAGTGGGCAGTAGATCAGAGATTTGTCCAAAAGAAAAGGGACAGGGCAGGAGAGGCGAAGAGAGCTCCTGGCAGCCCCTCTAGCTATGTTCTCTGGTGGAACAGAGAGAGAGAGAGAGAGAGAGAGAGAGAGAGCGAGCGGGCACCTTGGAAATTCATAGGTGACTTCAATCTAGGTCTAAATCTCAATTATAATTATTACCCTTCCAAATAATTAAGAAACGATCACTTTAATTCACCCATCCTTTCAAATACCTAATGACAACATCTTGGTTCCTTTCTGTTTCTAAAGGTGTGCCACTAAGTATCAGCATTAACACCAACATCATTGTTTTTAAGTAGCATTAGGGTCAAGGCCAGTGTTTTTTAGATTCACCAGCAAGATTACTAATTCACGATTGTGTGTACTTTCTGTATTTCTTTGATATTTACCTATTTATTCATTTGAAAGGCTTGGGCCAGTGCTGCGGCATAGTCAGTTAAGCTTCCACCTGCAAATCCCACATCCCATAGAGGAATCAGTTCAATTCCCAGTTGCTCCGTTTTCGATCCAGCTCCTCGCTCATGTGCCTGAGAAAGCAACAGACCACAGCTCGAGTCCTGGGGCCCCTGCATTCATCTGAGAGACCGGAATCCATTGTGATCCAGCAATGATCACCAAACGGAAATTCTGCTTTATACAGATTTTTAAGAGTTCATCTTCCCTTTTAAGTAAAATGTAGTCAAAGATTATTCTAACAGCTTTGAGGTGACCTCTCCACGAGACTCTGATTTTTCATTTCCCTGACGATCTGCGATGTGCACCTTTGTACATACCTGTGGTCCATTCTTATGTCATCTTGGAAGAAGTGTCTACATAGGCCATCTGCCTACTTTTGCTTAGGTTCTTCTGGCTACTGTTGGATATTGCTTTGTGTGAAGTCATACATTCTGGGCATATTTCCTTATCAGATGTGAGGTTAGCGTCCCAACCAGCTGCCTGCTTATGGCCTGGGAAAGCAGTCGAGGACGGCCCAAAGCCTTAGGACCCTGTACCTGTATGGAAGGCCCGGTAGAGCTCCAGGCTCCTGGCTTCAGCTTGGTGCAGCTCTGCCCGTTGCAGTCACTTGGGGAGTGAATCATCAGATGGAAGATCATCCTCTCTGTTTCTCCTCCTCTCTCTATACATCTAAGTTTGCAATACAAATAAAATAAATCTTTAAAAAAGCTTATGTGTCATTTTATTAAATCTTAATTTATTTATTTCTTATGTTCTTGTTAAGTTCTTCTTTTAAAAACTACACAGAACAGTGATTAACATGAGTATATTAGATAATTCAATGATGATAAAGCAAAAGAAGGAAAGAACAGAACTTTGATCCAAACCAGGGAAAGAATGTGACTGATATTAAAGCACACTTCACGTGAAACACAAGACCAACAGATACATAGATAAACATGCATTTACATGTGTTCCTACAGAAGAACTGTGTAGTGGAGACTAGCTTTCCAAGAAGTGAACACTGCAGTGTGTCTCTCTACTCCCGAATAAAAGATGGACTCCCAATGAAACTGTTAATTATACCTTGACAACAGCATGCTGGGCTACGTACCATTGTCTATACCTCCCATGCCAGGATGCATTTAAAGTAGCGGAATGATGGACTTCTGAGTGATGCTGAAGGACTATATTATTGTAATAATAATGGTAAAAATAATATAATTAACCAGACAGGACACAAAGACCAGTTACTCCTCACTAAGGTATTGAAGATTTGTCTGCACACCCATCCTAAAATTATTCTGCTCCTCAATCGCTAAAATATGGCTTGTTAGATTTATAAGCCTGTTTATACCATCCTAAAATTTGCGAAGTTGAGTAAAACTCATGCTTGAATTCTGTAAGCTGCTAAATATAAAAATGAAAATAGCCATGAGACAGCTGAATAGCACCCTATAACCATTTTTAGGTATATAGCAGCCGGTTGTGTATATGCTAAAATTGAGATGTCAAGGAAGTACTTACAGGACGTGGTTAAGAACTTACATTTTCTAACATATTGGTCACTCAATACCATGTTAATTAACTTCATCATGTTGGTAATTTTCATGTTTCTTCTTGTTGTTGAAGTTGTGTAGTGACATCTCATTGGAGGGGATAATATTCTGCCAGCTCTACTTTCAGATCAAGGATGGTCTCCCAATGAAACTGTTGAATATATCTGGACAATAAGATGCTGGACTCTCCACATGGTCCATGCCCACAATGAAGGAATCATGACCGGTTATGAACTGGACTACTGTGACGATATGGAGGAATTCAATATGGGCTGGAGGGTTGGGGGAATCCCAGAGCCTATGAAACTGTGTCACCAAACGAAATTTTAAAAATTATGAAAGAAAATGGTGTTGTTCTGGTAATAAACACATGTTATTCAAGAGACAGGCATTCATTAATGCATTCTGCATCTCAGAAAATAGGCATCAAATAAATAATCCCTTCAAAGAATTAAGGGCTATAGAGTTAAAATATAATAAAGAGAAAAGAGGCAGGCAGAGGTATGCTAACTAGAAAGTATGTTTACCTTCTAGAAGGACAAATAGTCATTCTAAATTGAACCACAGCAATTGCTGGTTTATTATGACATGTAGTTTTGATTATGCAAATAGTTTATAGCAATGTTTCTTGGCATTACAATAATATCTTAAATTTGCTAATTGTCCTCCAGTTATGTAAGATGCTAAGATTAGGGGAAGCTGGCAAGGGATAAATGGGAATTCTTTGTACTGTTCTTGTGACTCTTCCTGTAAGTCTAAAAGCAGCTCAAAATAACATATTTTTAAAAGGCAATAAATCAAACTAGATAGCAATTTGGCATATCTGATTCATGTTCACTTAAAAATTGACCTGAAGGGGGCAGCGGATATTCATCCGAAGTTGGAAGCTCTTATCACTAATTCAATCCTACATGCAAAATCTATGCCCACCATAGAAGGTGGGCTCAATACCCAATTGTGAAACATCCCACCGTGAAAAAGCAAATATCTCATTCAGAAATTTTCTGCACTTTGCTAAGAAATATAGAACCAAGAATCTTCTTTTTCACAGTTGCCCTCTAGTACCCTTCTTCCTCTTTCAAAATTTTATTTTATTTTTGCAATATTTTTTATTGGAAAGTCAGATATATGGAGAGAAGGAGAGACAGAGGAAGAGCTTCTGACAGCTGTTTCATTCCCCAAGTGGCCGATCCGTAGGCAGGAGCCAGGAGCTTCTTCTGGGTCTGCCAAATGAGTGCAGGTGCCCAAGGCTTTGGGCCATCCTTGACTGCTTTCCCAGGCTACAAGTAGGGAGGTAGATGGGGAGCAGGGTCGCCAGGACATGAACCAGTGCCCATATGGAATCCTAGCACGTGCAAGGCAAAGATTTTAGCCACTAGGCTGTCATGCCAGGCCCGTCCTCACTTTCTTGTTTTAAAATTTATAGGATTAAGTATAGCTAAACTAGAATTATCAAGGAGAAACAGAATAACAGATTTGCCCCATGAAAGTTATGCTCAAAGCTTCCCAGCATAAGATATGTTGGCACAAGCACCGAAAATGGAACACAATTAGATTTGCACGCACACACACATGCCCGGGCTGGAGAGGGGTGCACGGAGAGGTAGCATTCTTCCCAAGAGCCTCCCGTGCCAGCATCAAATGGCAGGTAGGGCTCCCCTACAGCCTGAAAATTGCAGCTCTCTGCTTACGTCATAACCGGTAAGCAACCTCTTTCACAGCCAGGTTTTCCTCTCTTGCCTTCTTTCTTGCTGGCTGTGTGAGCCATGCGAGGGAGCACCAGCTCACTTCTCCTCATCAGCAGCAATGACTTTCAAAATGTCTGAGAGCCCAACTGATGAGGGAAGTCAACAGGGAGAACCTAATCATGAAGGAACGCGCCTGGTGCGAGGTATTTATAGAAACCTCAGCAGACAAGAGGAATACATTAGCATTATTAAGCCCAAATCTACTATGTGGTGTTCAGCTCTGGTTCATGGCAAATTCCCCCTTACCTACTTCTACATTGTTCTATAACAGTATATGCTATATTTATTTTAGTTAATACTGTGTCCTCCCCAAGAAAGTGTTTTATTGCCCATTTTCCTCCCCTCTGAAAATAGTAACTTGGATCTTCGTAACATAGTAAAAGGAGGGAGAATTCACACAGCATCATTCAGGAATAACATCAGAAAGTCCTTTTCCTAACCCAAAAGATTTCTCTAACTTTAAAGTATGCTATTCACAAAAGGATGTAATACCAAGTCGTTCAATTTAACCATCACAATATATAGGGTAAGTAGTTACAAATAAGGAAATAAAGAGTTTAAGAAGTTGTTACTATGGGGCTCGGTGCCACAGCCTAAGGGCTAAAGTGCTTGTCTTGCATGCTCCAGGATCCCAATTAGGTACTGGTTCGTATCCCAGCTGCTTCACTTCTGCTCCATCTCTCTGCTTGTGGTCTGGGAAAGTAGTCAAGGATGGCCCAAAGCTTTGGGACCCTACACCTGCGTGGAAGACTCAGAAGAAGCTCCTGGCTCCTGGCTTCAGATCGTTTCAGCTCTGGCCCATTGAGGCCACTTGGGAAGTGAGTCAGCAGACAGAAGAGCTTTCTGTCTCTTCTCTCTGTAAATCTAACCTTCCAATAAAAATAAATAAATCTTTTTTTAAAAGTTACTACTACGGGGCTGGCATTGTGCCACAGTGGGTATGGTCACCACCTGTGACATCCCTCCTGGGAACCAGTCGGCGTCCTGGCTGCTTCACCTCCATCCAGCTCCCTGCTTACCAGCTGAGAGAAGCTGAAGGAGAGAGATGACCTGAGTCGGTGGACCCATCCCACGAGATGGACAGTTTCACTTGAGCTATGGCCTAGTGCTGATCCTCACAGCTATGTAGGCAGTGAACCAGCACTGTCTCATTAATTGCCATTATTTTCAAAATAAACTAGAAATCTTTAGGAAAATGAAGAAGTTACCAGTACACAGAGGAAAAAAAAATAAACTTACAGGTTTTCAGTCCAGGATGCTTGTCTTTATAAATAATGGCAAATCAATTTTGTCATTTTGGCACAAAAGATTCTGAATATAATCAAAATACCCAGCAGGTGTTTCAACTTACATCATCATCTAATTAATTAATTAATGAGGGAAGTGCTTGCCTGAATCGCAGCATGCATTGTGGGTAGTTGACAGATTTCCAAAGTTATCTGAAATCCACAATTTTCTCCTCTGTCATTTTCTCTTTCTTTTACTTTCAGTATACTACTGAACACCTGTTTGATGTCTTATAGAATATTCCTGAAGCGGGAGTGTCCTGATTTCACTCAGTGTTGTTGAGAAACACCTTACTTGTAAACACATGCTTACATTCAAAATTTACATCAGAGATAGATTTAATTTTCTATACTACTTTATTGATGGTGATGTGTATTTTTACTGGCATATGTTGATTGTTCTTACGCTAAAATCCCTTGTTCACTAGTTAGCTAATGCTGATTCTCTATTCCATCATCTCTCTTCCTACATTAGCTTATCACTTTTATAAAGAGACCTACTCCTCATTAAATATTTGACTGCCTAAGGGTATAGTGTATAAAGAATATAGAAACAGAATGTTTACTCCCCATGTATTTATGAATTTTTCATATAATGTTTCCTAGCAACTTCTAAATATGACCAATGTATTTTTAAATGTCATTATGAACTCATGAATTTAAAAAAATGCTTAATATGTTTTAATCTGCTATAGTCAAATTCATTATTTCCTATCTTTTTTGGAGCCCCTTTATTTTGAGAACACTGAGCATCACAGTTTTCTTGGTCTCTAATACTCAAAATAATCTATAAGGGATCTTTAAAAAGCTTGTGGAAAATGCACATGATGGTGGCCAGTTAACCACTGTCCAAAACA